>NW_027122212.1:0-625302 GCF_030686945.1 Centruroides vittatus
TGATTAAAATTTATGTTTAATAAAAACATTTAGCAAAGTTTTAAACAGTTAAATATTTGCATACAAGCATACATGATAACATGAACACCCCAGGATATCTTCAATTAATTATGAATTTAGACTATTTACAAAAATATAAAATTTTCGAGTCTTTCTACTTCCTGTTTCACTCCACCACAGAAGTAACAGCATATTGGCTTGAATAAACTTCAGTTCCAAGGACGCCGAATCCTCAAATAAAAGGTCGGCGTTTCGATCAATTTTAACTTTGTGAAATTTTTTATAACTTACCATGTGTTCTACTGAAGTTTATTCAAGCCAATACGCTGTTACTTCTGTGGTGGAGTGAAACAGGAAGTAGAAAGACTCGAAAATTTTATATTTTTGTAAATAGTCTAAATTCAAAATTAATCAAAATTAGTTAAATATTTTTATTTTATAGTTTAATGCTAACACTTCAGAATCTACAAATGTTACACTGGGTAACAAAGAAATGAGTCTTCTTGTGGCAGATCCACAGGAATATTTTATAAAATACATTCCAATCAGTATATTTGATACCATTTCGACAGCCACAAATCGGTCATCACTTACACGAATGGGGAAGTCTCTCAATATGACCCCCCATTAAATACAAAAATTTTTTGGAGCATCTCTGGCAATGTCATACTTGAGCAATCCAAGAATAGAAATGTACTGGTCAGCAGGTACTAAAGTGTATTTGTGTTTAGTCACAAGAAGAAATTGCTTCAAAGCATATCATGCAATGTAATTTCTTGATATCTTTTTTAATGGTTTGGAGTAACTGGTGTTTAAAATCTTTCTAATAATTGTAATTTTGTAATTTTAAAATATTAGAACATTAAAAAAGTTTTTTTAATGTAAAATAGTTTTATATTATTGTATTGTATTAAGAGCATTTAAAAATATTTCAATGCGTACCCAGAGATCCAATGTGTCGTATATGACACATCCAATTTTGAAAAAACTAACTGCAATACTTTCTCAAACAGTTGATTTTTATACAGCAGAACATATCAATAAGTTATACTATAAAAAGAATTTTGAACAATAAAACTTTTTTCTGGTAGTGAAACTGAAGAGGTTATAAAGTTTTTTTATGATTTATATTTAGGTAGATGGAAGTGCAAAGAAGGAAAAGTGATAAAGCATCATAATGTGATTTACCTTGAAAATTGTATATTTACAAAATACACAATTACTAATTACTGTTCTAAGTTTTAGAATGCAACTGATTTAAAAAAATGAAAGTAACAATTTGTATTTTTTCATGTTTTTTGTCATACAATTGTTTAAAATTTAATTTTTGGTGATTTGGTTATGATGATGGAAATCTCAAAAATTATTGCAAAATAGCTTCAAATTCTTTTACATTTGATGATGATCTTTGTCAAAAGTGTGTGTGTTAATATGTTTACTCTTAATTTTAAGTTTTATGAAACTTTAAATTAGGAGTAAACATATTCATCTAAAACATAATCACTAAACATAATCATAATCAGTATTTTCCTTATTCTGCTTTTTAAATTTTGTAAACTTAGATAATATGTGTAATATATAATATAATTACAACTTTTTGTATAATCATTATTATTTTCAATATCAATCTACATTTTAAATAAAGTAAATTTGAATAACATAATTACATTTATGTTTATCGTTTCTAAATTATATTTTCTTTCATACTTTGTAGATAAATCAACAAAATTGAATAACAATTCAGAAAATTACAGTGATGAATAGTATCTATAACTTTAATTTGTACAAAAAAAACACAAAATATATATGAAAAAAATTTATTTTATTAACAATATATATATGTAATAATTCTTAATTGTTTGTACTTTAGTTCTTTACAAGGGGGTTACATAGAGTGAGGTTAGTGCAACAAAATAAGTTAATATAATAAATTAATACAAGATATTACAAAATGAAACACAAAGTGATATACACGAAACTGAAGTTAGTACAGTTTAACAAATTAATGTAATAGCCCTAGTACAAGATAATATAAAATAAAATATACAATAATAATTGTTTTCAGAAAAACAGGACACATTGATTATGTTTCCAGGATTTAAATCTTATCAAATGCTTTTTCCTACTTGCTTGAAATTTTATACAATGAAAGAATATATGTTCCCAAGTTTCACACAAATTTCCCAAGATTTATTATTAAACTACTATTTTTTGTCAAAATATAATTTTAACATATAATAGTAGTCATCCACCCAGCAAATAATCCTCACACATAAAAATTGTTTTAATATAATTAAAAATGTTTGGTCTTTGCTGGGGGAAAAAAAACAATCTTCTTGTGTGGTTTGTTCACAACCTTTGATAACTTTTGATTAAAAATGAGGATCTTGAGACAACCAGGAAAGAAAAACAGTCTCAACATAGCAATTTCTTAATGCCAATCAGTAATTGTATGTAGAATTATTCATCGTTAAATACATCTTATACAGTTTATTATATGATAATTTAGCATAACTTTTATCTAATTCCAAAAGTCTTATCCAAAATGAAACTATTAATTTTATTATTATTACTGATATTCTAGAAACACCAAATTCCAGACATATGCCATAAAATTCCAGCTTTTATATGTTAACATAAAAATTCTTCAAAGATATAAAACAAGAACAATTTCCAGTTTATCATAATAAGTAATTGCCCATACAGGAGCAGCATAAAGTAATACAGAAGAAATCATCAAACAAAATAACTTTACATAGATATAAGCAGAATTAATTCATCCCATTCTTTCTAATAGAAACCATAGAACTTTATGATTCATGGTATTGAAAGTCTACAAAAACAGCATAAAGTTTCCTTCTCTTTTTCTGCAATTTTAATTGTACCAATGCATTTAGTATAAATATTTTATCCCGACACGATTGGCCAGGTCAAAAACCTGCTTGCTCCTGACGCAAAATATTGTATTTAATAATCCAATCTTAACAATAAATAACAAAATAAATAAATAAATAATATTTTATAATTGGCTAGAATTAAATTTAATATTTTATCAAAAGATGTTTAAAATATAACTGTATTTTTAATTTTTCTTCTTGTTTATTTTCTAGTTTAAAAGAAAAAGTTTATTTTTAAATATGTATTTTTTAAAATTATTAAATGAATAAAATTTCTTTCATATAATATGTAGAATTATTTATTATTGTCTTCATCATATATATAAAATTATAAATAATTATTTTGCAGTTATGCATATATATGAATGTATGTATACAATTCTATTAATTTATAAAAAGATTTATTTAAAAAATATTCCAGAAAAAGGAAGATCATTTAATGTGACATCTGTGAAGGAGGAAGTTAGTAACAGTTTTAAAATGCTAACTTTAATAATTTTTAATAAAACGTTTTTTCCTTACTTTATAATAAATTATATAATCAACCATTTAAACGTAAATATATCAAGATTGCAAAACTGATAATGTATATCATTAAGGCACTCTGTTTACAAATGCCAAAATTATATAATTTTATAAATTTTGGCATTTTTTATGTAACTCATATATTATTATGTTATTACTTTATGTAACTCATGTTTTATGTAATTCATATAATGAAAAGACATTCACGTCACTAATCAACTATTGGAGTTGATATAAATACGTCCAAAGTTAAAAAAAAAAAAATGTGACAATTGTATAAAGTTTCTGTATATTATTAAATGTTTTTTGCTATATTATAAAATGAATGTTGTTGTTTATTGCGTATTAATATTTAAATACGAACAGAATTCTGGTAACTACTAACGAACAGAATTCTGGTTAAACTAATGATTATATTCGGGTTTTAAATTACGGTTCACTTATTATTGAATTGATAATTTGCAGTTATAAAACGACATTTTCCAAACTTTTAAAAAGCAGTTGGTTTTTCCATTATCTTCGTTTAATTGATTTAGAAGTAGCTAAAGTTTGTCGATTAGCAACAGACGAGAACAATTAGTCTATGTATTTAATATCTTTAAAAATTAATGCACAAGAAGAGATCCGAAATAATAAATACTGTATCCATAAAAATTAGAACAATAGAAACAACACATAGAAACAACACACACAAAAAGAACAATCTCGTGACTCTATCGTCTACACGTCCTCTCTCCATTCTTTCTTCCCTAAAAAAGTCCTCCTCTTCCGTTGAGCATGCGCGATCTCCTCTCTCTCTCCTTTTTTTTCCGAAAAACGCGGCCCATCCTTTCTTTACCCTGCGGCCCACCCAAGGATCACGCAATAGAACACGTGATCTTTGGACCACATATCTCCCCTTCTCCCATTAACTTTTACAACAGGAAGCTTTTATGCTATGAGGGCCTGTCCCTCCTTTACACCGTGAACCACCCAAGGGGTTGGTTACGAACCGGTTAGGCAACAGAACACGTGGTCTTCAGACCCCAGTATGTTTTATACAGCATAACCTTTTTTTTCCGAATCCATCAGTAGTGTGTAACCGTTTTTCCAATTTATGCCAGATTCATCTAGTAAGGCACTTGAAATTCCATACGATTGACGTGTGTTGTTAAATTTATATTGCCAAGTATCTTTGATGGGGTTTAGGACATTTCTTTGATACATATTTTGGTGTAAAAATTTTATATTTTCATCATCTGTATTTATAAGTCGTTAGTAACATCTTATTAATCTCTTTAAAAACCAAGGAAATATTTGAATTCTATTTGTTTCAGCTCTGATAGAGTAACCCCATTACTCTATCAGAGCAGACCCGGCACCGTTCTCTCGAGCTTGAATATTTTACGCAAATAATTAATGTGAAACTTTTCAAACTTATAAAAAAGATCAAGAGCCCACACCAGGCTGGCGTAAAAAAGCGAAGGAAGAATAATAGCGTTGAAAATTTTAATTTGAAGTTTTAAATCAGAAATTTTTAACGTTGAGCATAAATATATAGTATTATCAATGAGTGTATTAATTTTTGCAGTATGTACTTTCAAATGCTGTTGGTATAAACCATTCCAGTTAAAAGTTATTCCCAAGTATTTTATACTGCTGACAATTTCGAGAGGTCTGCGGTCTAAGTAGAAAGAAACCTGTTTCTTGATTAGCTAATTTAGGATTTTTTCTGAATATAATTATTTTTGTTTTGGAAGCATTAATCGATAAATATAACGATAATAAGTATTTATTTACTTTATCGATTTTATGTTGTAGTGTTATGCGAGTAGGTGCTAATAATACCAGATCATCTGTATACATGATATGGTGGAAGATACGGCCGTTGATATGTATTCCTTCATTGTCTTTATCAAATAAATTATTTATGTCATTTATGTAAAAATTGAAGAGATACGGAGATAGAGGTTCACCTTGAAGCCGTCCACGATTTGTAATTATTTCTGGATTATTTAAGTTGTCATTTACGATATAAAGTTTATAGGAAGAAAACAGATACATAATCGAGCCTGAGAAGCAGTTAAGAGCTAAAGAATTAAATCATTGTAATGATTTAATTCTTTAGCTACTTGCCACTGCAATATGCATAATTTTCATTTTTTAGTAGCTTTTAAAATGACAAGCATTGATGAAGCTACATTTGTGGATAAGATTTGGTTTTGGATTTTGGATAAGACTTTTGAAATTAGATGATAAAAGTTATGTTAAATTAGCATATAAAAGATGGTATGAAATGTATTTAACGAGAGATAATTCTATATACAATTAATCACATAATAATTCTACATACAATTAAGATGTAATTTTTACTATTAATGTTATTTTCATTACAATCTGCAAAGTGAGGAAATAAATTGGAATTATGTAACAGAGAACATAGTGATTGTCAAAGTTTATTAAATCCAAATAATAATTTTAAAAAATGTTAAAATAATTGTTAAATTCAAAAGACTTTATACTTTAAATAAATGATATTTATGTATGAAGTAATGTTACAAAGTTAATTTAGAAACCTACTTCTATAAGTAACACATATATATGTAATATATCAATGGCGTGGCTTCTTTATAATGTTTAAAAATCAATTTCTTTAAAAGAAGAACTTTCTTTCTTTAAAAAATAATTGATAAAACCTTCACAGTTAAGAACGAATAAGTTCAACCGTTGTTATGTTATCTGGACCGCATTTCATCAGAGACAAAAAATTACTACTGGTTGTAATCTTTGTTGTTGTTTATTTTACTATGTATTTCGGGTGCAAGGTTTTTCCTGTTATTCCTGTTATGGTACTTTACATTTTAATTTGTATTTAATCTATAGCAATGTCTAGATAAAATGTGAGTTAATTACACTTTATAAGATTTATTGTATTAAATTTGATTTTAAAAATATATATATGTTTAGAAGATAACCATAATACAAAATATGCTTTATCTATTTTTCAAAAATAACTAGTATTATATAATTGTATGGTCTGTAAAGTTAAACATTTAAACTAAAAGTTTGTCTTTAAATGTTATATAGTAATTGTAAAATTATTTAATGCTTTTACACTGCATTAAATCAAATTTGTAAATAATTATAGTAATTCTAAAAGTTTAACACTGTGTTGTGATAATGTAAAATTTGTCATTAAATATAAAGTGTTTTAAAAATTGTCAACATTAATGAATTATAGCTTCTTGACCAATCAATAAAACAAGAAGGAATGGAAAAATCTTTTTAAATGTATTTTTAAATATTTCATATTGTCTTAAGCACAATAAAAAATTATTAATTATTAATAAAACGATTTTATTTTTTCTTCTCATAATATAATTTCATTACATCAACGACAATTGCGAAATCGAAAAAGCAAGGGTGCCTGTAAAACTGATTTTGTGGTTAATGCGTTTTTAGTTTACGTGATAAAATTACTTGAATATTGCTTTTCTAAAAATATAACAGAAATAAGGTAGGTTGATACAGAAGCTATTTATTGCACGTGTACTGTATATAAACTTCAAAAAACTAAAATAAATTTTATCAAACGATGAGATCGGCCGATTAATTGTATGGTGTACATTATTTTATACCCCTAAGGAAAATACTGTAGATCTACGGTAAATTAAATTTCGTTTTCCCAAATCGGAAATGAACTATATAATCGAAAAATTATATCTATGATTGATTATTATTTATAATTTACACAATTCGAACTGTCATTTTTAACATATTTTTCAATTATACCAGCACTAAGCTGGCTTTATAATTGTATAATTGAACACAAGACTAGACAAGAAGCCTATCACATAACATATTTTTTGGGAGAAATTTTTTATGCTAGCGAAACTTGACTACTGTAAAAAACGAAAAGTAACGTATACACGTGAATTTTTTCGTATGTGTATCATGATACACATACGAAATCCCCCCTCCCGCACTTACTCAGGAAGGGACAAAGAGTAAATCGTAAACAAGGCAGTAACTTTACGCCCTGAGGCCCCGCAGAGGTGAACTTTGTAAGAAAAGAAAGAAAACATTACTCTGTTTTAAAGTCAGGAAATATTCACGATCATTTTAATTCTTTTTATAACGCTTTTTCTTGAAAATGAAATATTTAAATATTGCTTTTAAAAAAAGCTTTTCTAAAACTGTAAAACAAATTTAATTCTTGTAAATTTATAATTGAAAAACATTCAAAATAAGACAATGAATGCAGGGTGTGACTAGCTAACAGTATATTTCTAAATGTTTTACAAAATTTCCAATTTTTATTGCTATTTCTGTCCCTTATATTTTATTAAACGTATATGTAATAAAATCTGTTAATTAAATTAATTTGATAATAATATCCCATAAAAAATAATCAAGTAATCCTCCTCTATGAAAGGTTGACGCTCGTCTTCGGATAGAAGCTTCCACCTGCAACCCAACCATTTACTGATCTCCTAATTGTGCATGTCTGGCCGTTGCTTGCAGAAATTTCTTCGATGGATCTTACTCCAGACCATAAAAGCATTAATCGGTCTTTTGATATGGTTTGTAATAGGTTACGTCAACAGAATATACACTAAAAAGGGATTTTTCGATATTCCCCGCGGGGGAGAGGGACAGGATTAAGGCTTACTGTGAAGAACTCGGCTTTTATTATACTATTTTAGATGCGTTTTTGATTGCGTTTTAATAGGGTACGTCAACAGAATGTACACTAAGAAGGGATTTTTTAAAATTCTTCCCACGGGGGAAGTGTTATACATTTATAATAGATACATTTTGAGCCACAACAACGCGTGGCCGGGTCAGCTAGTTTAGTACATAATCACATTGCACTAATTTTATACATTGAGAAAATACCGACAGTATAAAAAATTTAGTCCCAGAAGCATTGAAAACGTTAATCCCTTTCGTCATGTGTTATCTCTGTGAAAAGGGTTTTTCGTCAATAGTCCAATAAATCGGTGTCATCTTTCCTAAACAGTAACAGGATGTAATTCTCAACATTCCTCTGCAATAGTAAATCTTTCAAGTATCGAGAGAGCTATTTAATTATTACAATAACAATACAATAATACTCAAACACCAAAACACGCTTACTGCTATTTTTAATTTCAAACGTTTTCAACCTAATCTTTATAGGTCATCCTCAGGAAAAATTTTTTATTACATTTTCACATTCGAATATAAAGCTTTCGAATGCTCGCGACATTCAAAACTTTTCGAATCTTTAAAAATTTTTTAACGTTTTAAATAATAACAGATTAAACCAACTACAATTACTAATTAACAAACATAAAATAAATAAATAAATAAATATTGTATCAAAAGTAGATTAAACTAGTTACAGCTGCCATGTCCTTTCTACGGGTTTTTTTAATCCCATTTCTTTTTCTATTACGTACTTCCATGCCGTTGGAAGATTATTTGCGTCTTTTGCATTTAAACATTTGTCTTCCACCTTACTCCTATATATTTCTACTTTTTCCATCTCTAACGCAATCGTCGGGGAATGGACTGCTTTTACTATTCTCGCTTCATCCCATTTTACGTTCGCTCCTTCCTCTTGACCCATGATCGCCAAAATGGTGTTATTGTGCTCTTTTTTTACATCATATTTGTGTTCTTTTATACGTGTTGCCAAATTACGTCTAGTTACCCCAATATAATCTTTTGTTATCTCTAATTGCTCATTCTCAAAGGGAATCTTATACACTCCCGCCTTATCCTGCATTCTCATTGCGTCCTTATCATTTCTAAGTAATCTGTATATGCTTGGTGCTCTTTTATAAATCATGTTTGTGTCTTTATATCTACATAACTCTTCTATCACCCCTTCCATTTTTCTGTCGTACGTGAACTTGCTGATCCGATCCCCTCTATGAAATCCTCTGTGTCTATGCTGTTTGTAACTCTTAAGCAATCCTTCCATTACGTTCGCTTTATAACCTAACTGCTTTGCCACCTTTTTAATTCTGTTAATCTCCTTAATTTGATCTCGTATGTCGGTGCAATATACGTACGCCCTTTTAATAAGCGCTTTAAACGCTGACATCTTTTTAATCTATTTAATTATTATTCTTTCCGAAATTCACCTTTCATTCATTTTTCGTCCTGGGTTATGATAATATCAACTTAGTTTTTATAATTTCCTCGTTTAAGATATTATAATGTACTCATCATTTAGAGATGATAATTTATTACTGCTTAACACTGCCTCGCTTAACACTGATTCGATATAACGTGGTCTGCTAAAACCTAAAAAAAGCTCAGAATTTACGCTGATTTAAATTATCGCAGCATTTCATTGATTTGTATATAATACGATCATTTACGAACACGAAGCAATCAGAAAAAGGTGGCAAAAGGTGCACTTTCTTTAAACTTTATCTCTCTTGTTCTCGTTAACTAAATTGTTAGAAATGCCACATAGAAATTTTCTAATTGATGACTTCACTCATATTAATATATTTCAGTTTTTTAAATTTTTTTTTGTGTAGTTTATCTTCTGGATGAAAACTAAATTCAGTTTTGAAATATTGAAGATGTGTGTTAAATTCGATATTCAATTTAACAAAATTGTAACACGTGTGTTTATGTTACGTAGTGTTGATGTACAGTCCACAGCTATGTCACACATGTCAGGTGTGTTGTGTAACTATAGACTTCAGAATGCGGGAGAGATCTTCCTGCCTAGAGAGGGAAAAATTGTGCTTTCCATCGTAATTGTTTTTATAATTGATGAGAACAAATTTTTTAAAATACAAAAGTTTGACGTATTTTCATTTAAAAAAATTAATTTAAAAAATTGTATATCTTGGAAATTCCTGTGGACAGCTAAAATTTCTTGTCCTAAAAAGAATTCCTTAGAAAAATAATGACAGCAAGTGATACACTAGTAATTCGAACAAAAGAGGTATTCACATAAACACCATTATCACCGACCCCTAAATATATAGAATATGCCTACAGCTAAGAACACTAAAAGAGATAGTAGGTTCATAGCAACTTTTAAAATGTCAAGCGTTAATGAAGTCACAAGCCTCACGGGAGCCCTACTGTACTGCTTCACCTAAATATCGGCATACATAAAGGCAATACTCAGAAACACACATACACACGTTACACATACCCCTTATTATTGAGAATCTTCTAATGCAATCGAACGTTTTCAATTTGATCAATTTTCTAGAACGTTTGCAATCGTTCTATAATCGAACAAATATGTAGTAACACATTTCGTTCATTCGTTTATTTTATTGAAATTTCGTATTTTTTTGATAGGATTAAAACAAAAAATTCAATTCGGTTTAACCATTTTTTTAAAGAAATTGTAGCAAATATCAATCAATCAATTCTTTATTGTACTAAGGAAAAAATCCTTGTTAAGGGGGGTTATTTAAACGTGAAATAGACTCATAATAAGTTATTGTACATCATATGTTAGTTCAGTTATTACACATAAATCGAATAAAAAAAGATAAGTTTATTTATACATATAATAAGTTATTGTTGACTATCATTCTCTGAGTCATGATTACTAACATCGTTGTTAAATATATCAGTAATTTGGGTAAAAAAATTATTTAGTTTATATATTTTATTCTTTGATAAGTCTCCAATTCTTGATTTATAATTTAAGTTTTGGTTGATGCCAAGTATTTCTATTATTTGGTATTTTTGACGATATTTTTTAATAACTGTACAGTCTTTCAGCAGATGAAGTATAGAAAAGTTGTTTGATTTGCACCAATAGCAGTTTTGATTGGAAAAGTTTATATATGTATTATTAACCAGTAAGAAATATTTATTAAGACGGGGTTGTAAGCATAATCGTTTAACCCGATGACGACAGAATTTATTTTTAATTAACATGCCTTGAGGCTTGGATTTTTTGTAAAATAATTTAAAATTGCCATATTTTTCGTAATTTTTGCGCTAGACACGCGCTCTCTTTTTATTTTGTCTACAAACACTTCAGTCTCTCCGATTATCGTATCTTTTTACATAATTGACAAGAAAAAGTTTTTTAAAAAGTCAAAAGTTCGACGTATTTTCATTTAAAAAAATTAATTTAAAAAATTGTATTGTTTAACATACTGATTACAAACTTGAAGTGTTTTTACGTCTATCAAAACAAACCACGTCATTCTAGCTGCAGTAGAAGGCCAGATGTTTACGTTCAAAGTTGTGATCTATGACAGGGGAGTTACACACGCTGTCATGGCGGCGGCCCCCCGCTGTGACAAGCGATACTTATTTTTTATTATTTCCAAATATGTAAGATTTAATAAATGTTCGCAATAGAATTACTTGGATTGGCTTTTGTTCAGGTTGTCTGACTGTACACCAACAAATCAGTTCATCTCTAGTCAAATATTCCCGGGAAACCACCTTCCTATATTAAGTCTATGGGAGACTTTCTTGCCGTTAATTGGCTTTAAATTTCTTGTTTATGCGCCTTTTACTCTCTAATTAGTCATTTCTATCATGATTGAATCTATATTAACAAATGAGCGTTCTCTCAGAACCGTCTATTCAGGATTTTCCCTCGAAGAACCAATGTCTTCCGTAGTCACGTGATCGGAGTCAGACCTAAACAAACGTTGAGAAATAGCTATTTTTTCATATTATTGTTGTAATTTTACTAGTTTTCATGTTATTTGACTTTATTTAGACCAGAAGATTACATATCAGAAGCTTCCAGTCGAAAAATTTACTCATTACTTCCGGATGTTGCCTATTCTCTGGAAAAAATTAATTCATCGCTAATTATATTTGAATATTGTAATATTCGTTTTAAAAATATTTATAGTGTTTAACATTTACTTCTCGAAGCAAAAATACGTTTAAAACTCGTTAATGGACTTAACATGACCTAGTTATCAAACCCCACCACTCCCTCGTTGAGTCAGGAAGTAATTATAAACTATTAAGAGATTAAGAGATAAGCGATTAAGAGAATTACTTCTGCAGCATTCAAATGAAGCATCTCTCATTGTGATGACGCTTCCAATGCCTCGTAAGAGTACCTGTTCAGCACCTTTGTATATGGCATGGTTAGAAATGTTAACCAGAGATATGCCACCTTTTTTACTGATTAGAGGAAACCAAAGAAGTGTGACCAACTTTTTACTCATAGAAATTTGTCATATTGATTTCATTTTTTTTTAATTTTATTAAAGAATTTTATTAAATTTTTTATTTATTTAATTTAATTTTATTATAGAAATTTAATTATTAGTTTAATTGATGTTTTAAATCTACATATTGATGAGAGCATCAAATTGAAGAGGGAAAATAACCTCTTGTCTTGGGACCTTCTTTTTGTAAAAAAAGACATGAAATTGAGAAAAAAAAAGCTGAAGTTGTTACTGTGTAACAAAGTGTCTTCCAAATACCCATTAAAATATAGATATATATATATGTGTGTGTATATTGCTTATTTTCATAAATAAAATACTAGCTGACCCGGCAAACGTTGTTTTGCCATATAAATTATTTCTAGGTAATTTCTAGTGTAGACAAAAAATAACTAACTTATTGTAAGTGTGTAAGGATGTGGTATATGCGTGAAATAGGCATGGAGCGCTGTGAACGATGAGGGAATATAAAAATAACAAATGCCAAACATTATTATTTTTAAGTTATTATAATTTATTCCTTAAAATTATATATCATTAATTAATTACGACAGCAACACTAACAAACAATATCAATTTCTTAATGCTATAGCGTGAACAATATTTTTTGTTAGCCCATCTTTAGCTAACACAAACAAACTGGATGGTTTACCCACTCGAGAGCATGCCACGTATAATTGTCCGTGTGAAAAACATGGCGTGCTCAAATCTAAGCCACAAATAGACATCGTTTGGCCTTGGGATTTGTTGATAGTCATTGCAAATGCCAATCTAATCGGAAACTGAATACAAAAAAGATGATAATTGATCAGTTATCGAGCGGGATGAAAAATGATTAAATTACTAAAATGGCTATTAAAAAATAGGGGTTGGTGATAAAAGGGTAAAAATTTAGGGTTGTATGTATTTTTTAATGCCACATTATAGAAAAATAAAAACAAAAAATTTTGTCCAAAAATTAAAAAAAAGGTTAAGGGTCAACAACCCTTATCACTTAGGGGTATGAAAAATAGATAGTAGCCGATTCTCAGACCTACTGAATATGCATATAAAATTTGGTAAAAATCGGTAAAGCCGTTTCGGAGGAGTAAGGTAACTAACATTGTGACACGAGAATTTTATATATAAGATTTAAATTAATCTGAATTGTAGATATGATCACTATAAATTATAAACTTTTTGAAAGTCTTAATTATTTTATTACCAAAACCATTTTTATATTAAAATTGGAAATTACAACAATTAAAAACCCCGGCGTAAAAAATACGCCTAGGAGAGTTTTCAAGCTTACATTAACGCCATCTGGATTTCACAATACTAACTATCTACATACAAAAGTAATATTTTATATTTAATATACAGTATTACAAAAATAAAACATTTAACTTATTAAATATTACACAAAATAATTAGAATGTATTATCTATATTTTTTATTACGATAACTTTGATAAATTTTATAATAATAATAATAGTAAATATAATTTCATTATTTTAATATATTTAAATTTAATTAATGGTAAATATCTAAACAATCAGAAATGAATTTATTTACTGAAATAATGCTTTTAAATAATGGAAAACATTTAAATTATTTCAATTTCTTAGCTAGCTTCTACGTCATAGGATCGTCACAGGAAATAGAATGGCGTCACCTTATCTGTTGCAGGTGTGTCTACGGTCACGTGACCTGTGACGTGGCCTTCAGAAACACGTGTTTTTGTTTTCAATATTATATTTTGTAAATTACTTAACAGAATTGAATAAAAATGTATAGAATTACAAGAAGCGATGTATAACAAATATATAAGAGCATAAATTAGTATAAAAACTAAGAAAATTATTATAAAAACCACAAAAGTGACTTCTATACATCGCATACATACGATTAAAAAAAAAACTTGAATCAGAAATCATGAAAACTATAACAGAAATATGTAATGAACTCAATAAATTTGTGATATCACAAAAACTAGCAAAAAAATTAAAGAAACAGAGAGAAAAACGATCATTTACCTCAGTACTATCATGACCTTGAATAGACTAAGTGGTAAGTTTATTTAAAAAATCAAAAATGACAAATTTATTTAAAAATAAAATCCAAAAAAAATATTACTATGTAAAATAAGATCAGAAGAATATAATCGCGAAAACTGCATACTTCTAAGATGCATAGTTCAAATAAAAATGGTTGTTATTGCCTTCGTCGTCAGCCCGGCAGAAAATTCTGCCGGCTGAGTGTACCAACTTGAAAACGACCCGGCAGAAAATTCTGCCGGGTAACGTGAAACGGGTTAAACTAATCCTGCTATTGTGCCTTTCTTATATCCTAGGGATTCGGCCACTTGCGTGATTCTGTCTATTTCCTTATTTCTATTAATAACGTTGTCACAATAGGTATAGGCCCTTCTGATAAGAGCTCGGAATGCTGCCAGCTTGTAATGGTACGGGTCATTAGAATAAGATGGAATATAAAGTGGGCTGTGTGTTGGTTTTACGTACACGTTGTACGTAAAACCAACGTGATTGCGTTGTTAAAAGAATAATGTAGTAGTTAGTGATGTTCATTAGATCACCAGTTCACTGGATGATATTAACGTCCTTTATTCAAATTTTTCCTTTTGGGATTAATGATTTTTATCTCCATCTGGCGAAAAAGTTTTGCACTAAAAAATACTTTAGCTCCTCCATAATAAATTACTTTATACTTAACGCAATTTACTGTATAAAATATTTTAAGTTAATAGTTCTCTAGCAAAACTATTCCATTCTTAAGCTGTCGTCAAATGGAGAAAACATCATATTGATGACTTTAATTACGTTTTCAGAAATCTATTGATAGGTCGAATCTTCAATTATTCCAACTTTTTATGAATGAAACGGATTCTTTTTAATAAACATTTTGATAAAATCTACTAAATTTTAAGACATGGATTGAATAATTAAGACTTCCAGAGTCTGTAAAATATTAAAAACATAATAATTCCTAAAAAATATATAAAATAACTGGTTTCAGATATTTTTACGGGGATACTATAGATTACTATCTATGGAATTTCGGGACTTTGAGTATATATCTGAACTGAGGGGACCGAGACGAGTTCAACGATACCCTACTTTTGGACCGGAGACGAAAAATAGAAAAGTTATACTTTTTTCGGCGATCGCGCGATGATAGGGAGTCGCGTCGCTCTCCCGCTAAGTCGGCCTCGCTATCGCGATCGGAAGTCCCTCGCTTGCCGTTAAAATTGCCTTTAGTAGACGTTTTCCCCTTTTTTTTACTTTGTTCAAGAACTACCGTGAATCGATCACTAGTTTAGCACATGGCGGCGTGTGGTGGCGCCCATACGAGAGGTCAGTCGGGCCGCCATGTTCGCTGCCATAAGTAACATTAACCGAAATGGCGATCGCGCGATGATCGGAAGTCGCGTCGCTCTCTCCGCTCTCGTATCGCGTGTTTAACCCTCCGGGAGATGACCGTAGTCCGACGTCATGGTTTGCAGACTTTACCGCAAGATGGCAGTACTAGCAACTATGGTGCCGTCTTCATGAGAGCATTAAAAAAGTATGGTAAGTGAAAAAGTATGATAATTTTTTTAGTTTTCGTCTCCGGTCCAAAAATAGGGTACCGTTGAACTTGTCTCGGTCCCCTGAGTTTCAATATATAATCAAAGTCCTGAAATTCCATAGATAGTAATCTATAGTACACCCATTTTTACAACTAAGCTTTTATTTATTGTTTTATCCATCTTATAAACTTCAATATCATTCCAATTTATTTGAAATTATCATTCCGGTAGCTCGTATTATGTTCATTCTGCATATTGGTTAGCATGCATATCGATCTGTAGATCATTGCTTGCATTGTCAAATTTCGAGATTTGAAAGACTTTATTGAATACTGAAAATGAAGCGAAAGTAAATAAGACTACCTATGGAGTGATGTAAACCTCAAATATTTGTTATGTATGATACTTGATCTCATTGCAGTTAGGCCACGAATTAAGTTCTTTTTTTATCTGTTCGGTGATATATGTTTTTAATTGCTATAACTATTCTTTCCGGCCTTGGAGAATAAGATGGCTCTTATTGAAGGTGTAACCGTTAATTGCAACCGCTTCGGCAAGTTTTCTTTTTCGCTGGAAGAGGGGTAGAGAGGATAATGCATTGTTAGCGAAATCCGCTCTCCTAAAACAATTTATAATATAAATCAGAAATGTCTTCAAATGTAACTCCGTAACATCGTAGAAGTATTTATATTTAATTTTGTTACATTATTAAATGTTACATATTAAAACTGTATTAGGTAAACACACCAATAAGCAACCATTTTACTTAGTATTTTTAAAATTTATATAAGCTTAAAGCATTGTTTATGCGTTATAAGCAACGCAATAATGCACTTTATAGGAGTACATACTTCATATTAAATGTAGAATAAGTAGAGCTTTTGATTAAATTTTTTCTAATTTTTTTTTTATTAATCTTATTTCTTCTATTAATTTTAATTTTTTTCAGTGCATAAATATTTTAGGCGAAAATATTATGCTTTGCGATAGTACCTACTTTATACTTGACCAGCTCTTATCTAAAAATTAACTAACTTTTTCATTACTTGACCGAATTAAATATTAATTATATCGGTAATGTGCCAAAGATGTTTCAAGTCACAAATTGGCGCATTTTACATTAACAGTGTATTTTCAATGTAGACAAGAAGTTTCGCCTATAATTTGATATGTAGACAAGACGGGTATTTCTTAAAATGGTACAGCAACGATTTGAGGTTATAACTAAGTTGATAAAGGAATTTAGTTCAAGACTAAAGTCTATTGGCAATTAGAATATCTTAAAAGTATGTCATTGCGACTTAAGTACCTTTGAAAAATTACTGATTCAATTGTACCTTCAAGAATTCTTAACTTACAGAATAAACTCAGCTATATCCGATTAGTTAAATACATTTAAAAATAACTTATATTATTAAAATTAAAAATATTCATTTTTGCGTCGGGAAGAAAAGAGTATTACAGTACTTATGAAGTAATCAATGTAGTTTTCTAATTCAACATTATTAATAGAACAAATACATGCATTTTGGGCCTCCCTTTCAAGTGGGCTCTGTGCGGGTGAACCTGTTGCACCTGCTTAGTTACGGCACTGGTCACAACGGATGACACAGCAGACAATTCTTACTTCATATAATAGCTTTTATTTAAATCTAAATACATTTCGGACTTTTAGTCCTTCTTCAGTCGATTTTACAATTGTTCATCACCTGGTGATACTATAGATTACCACCTATGAAATTTCGGGACTTTGAGTATATATCTGAACTAAGCGGACCGAGACGAGTTCAACGATACTCTACTTTTGGACCGGAGACGAAAAATAAAAAAGTTATCATACTTTTTTCAGCAATCGCGCGATAATCGGGAGTTGCGTCGCTCTCTCCGCTAAGTCTATCGCGTGTTTAACAGGCAATCCGGCAAGTCGGCCATAAATACCTTCAACAGAGGCAGATGTTGATCCACGAGCACACCAATCGTCTGCAGTTTGAATTAAGTTCTTTTCGCACACCCTCGCGCTCCTCAACCTCGGGGCCAACGGCCCCTCAGCCGCCTACACGCTCGCGGTCGGGTGGTACTACGCGGTCGGGTAGTACTACAAGCCTCGAAGGCTTGTCCAACAAACCTAACCTATTTATCCGGAAGATAATCGTAGTCCGACGTCGTAGTTTGCAGACTTTACCGCAAGATGGCGGTACTAGCAACTACAGTGCCGTCTGCATGATAGCATTAAAAAAGTATGATAACTTAAAAAGTATGATGACTTTCTAATTTTTTGTCTCTGGTCCAAAAGTAGAGTACCATTGAACTCGTCTCGGTTCCCTGAGTTCAAATATATACTCAAAGTCCCGAAATTCCATAGGTGGTAATCTATAGTACAGCCCCATTACGTTACAATAAATTATCAGTCTAAATATGGTTTCTTGTTGTTTAAAATATTGTAAAATCATGTATATTTATACATTAAAAAAAACCAATTCATTAGTAACGATTTCATAAAGCCTATTTTACAATTAACAACCTTTAGGTGACAAACATATTCATTTGCAAACTTACTAGTCATCTATTTATAATTTGTGAAAAAGGCTCTATGAAATTGTTACTAATAAATTGTTTTTTTTTTTTTTATGTATAAATATACATGATTTTACAACATTTTAAACAACTAGAAACCATGTTTAGACTGATAATTTATTATAAGGTAACCAAATGTCGGATAAACAATTGTAAAATCGACTGAAGAAGGACTAAAAGTCCGAAATGTATTTAGATTTAAGTAAAGGCCTATTATATGAAGTAAGAATTGTCTTCTGTGTCAACCGTTGTGACAAATCTAGTGAAAATTGAATAGAACAGCCAATCACCAAAATGATAATGAATTCTACTAGATACGAAGAAAACAGCAATAATTTCTTTAATTCTATTTTAAACTATAAATGTATATAATATATAATATATAATATATATACTTTTTTTTCAAAAAGATATACAGTATTTAGACACATGTATTTTAATTTAAGAATTACTTAAGTGAACTTAATCGTAAGTCGGTAAAAATGACATTTGTATCGGATCGGCAAATTTATAATAATAAATAATTTCAAATGAAACTACTTATATTTTTAATACATAATAGTTAAATGATATTTAAGAATTTTTAAATAAAACTATTCACTAGTTTTTTTTTTCCATATGAAATTAATCGTTAGGTGTCGTCAAATTTATAAATTTTCCTGTTTAGTTGCGCATAAGTGGGGGGCGTTGGAATCGGTCGCCATTTTGGAAGAGAGATTTTTGAAATTCGTTTGGTTTGCAACAGAAATTTACTGTATATTAAATGAGCGAGTTTTAAATAAACGAAAAGTTGTCGGAATAACGTTGAATATCGTTTATTTAATTATTTAAGAGGTTTTTCGTTTGAAATATTGATCATTATTGATCGTGATGGGAACTAAAGATGACGAATATGATTATTTATTTAAAGGTGAGATTTGTTCTTTTTGTTTGCTTGTAACTTTGTAAGGTGTTTATAAACGTTTTATAATTGTGTTAATAAAGTATAAGCTGTTACGAAACATCAGAATTTTATATTTTGTTATAAACTCGACTTTTTTTTGTATTTGGTAATATTAATCTTTGTAAGAATGTTTTATAAAAATCAATTTAATTATTTTCCATGATTGATTGATTACTTTAAATACACTCGAAAGTTGTGATGCGTAGCAATTATTAATTGGATTATTGATAAAAGTAAACGGATTTACATAATGTTAACTGATGTAACTTTTGATTTCTTTATTACAATTTTTTAAATTTATAACCAGCATTGACAAATTTCACTTATAATAATTACTTTAACCCATATTGTAACAGCCTTTGTTCTTGTTGAAAAATAAAAGAATAAATGGTAGAATAAATCAATTACTTAATCATTGTAATATATAAAATTAAATCAGTATACTGTATTTTAATTGTTCCATTACTTAAAGGTATTCACAAGTTGAAAGTTTTTCATATTGTGTTTACAATTTAAGAAATTTCATTAATAGAATGATTTTTGAGTATTTATATGTTAAGTCTTTATTCGGTGAATAAAATATACGTAAAGGATTTATTAAATAATTCTTGGTAGAAATTGTAGGTATATTTATTAATTACTTAATTATAAACAAAATACTTAAAATTTTAGTAAAATAAATCTTTTTCGAGACTTATTGGAAAGTTTAGTAATTGATTGCAAACATTATGACATAGACAGTTTAAGTTTTTGTAATTTAAAACATTAGCATATATAAATTTTATTAATATATAACATTCCAATTTTGAATGTTAAAGTTTTTGCTCTGAATTTAATTTTTAGATGTGTATCAATTGTCAGAATATAGAATATTTAATAGTCTGACAATTAGAATATAAATTAAAATAGGAATTTTTTTTTTTTAGTAATGGCTACATTATTATATGTTATTAAATATAATGTAAGTTAGTTTTTAATAAAAGCAAAAATTATCTTGTAATTGTTCTAATCATATACTTATAGGCAAAGTTCGTTTATATGATTAGAACAATCAGTTAAATTACAAACTTCCTATCCATAAAAATGAACATTGAAGCTAGATATTAATTTGTTGTGATCATAAGTGAATGTAGCAAATGTGTGAGTAAACAATAATTTTTAGTTTTAAAAATACAAAACTTTTCATTAATGGATCTGTAATCATATACAGTATTTATGATTAAATAAGAGAATACTGACACATTTATTTCTAAAACATAATTTCATTCTTCGGTTAAGTAAAAAATCTTTTTAAAACTTAACACAATGTAATTTTAAACATATTTAGAGATTGATTTATAAATTTTTCATATATATATATATATTATATATATATATATCTGTATATAACAGTGACATTGTCAGGACTGATGTGATGCTGGAGTTATCAAATATGCCAACTTATCGGACAATGAAATATTTTCCAGTTTTTTGATTCCCTGGAAACAATTTTACATATCTTTGTGTGTAAAACTGTACAAATTGCTTTTTATGATTGTTTAACATGTCATTTTAATTTTTCCAGACTTCCTACTTTTGGTTGGTTTGAAACAAAAATACACTAATCTTACTTTGTGCTTTGCACACTTTTATCTATCTATTCTATATCTATATCCACATACATATTAAAAGCAAACTGTTTTGTCACCCAAAACTGAAACTAATACTTTACAAAAAAGTGTTATAAATGGAGACTCAACTCTGACTGCTTGGATGAAATATAATCAAATCAATCAGATAACAGATTCTTTATCCACACTTTCCAAAATATTCCGTTTCAATTGATTTGATTTTAATTTAAATTAATTAATTTTGATTGTATTTTCAATTTCAGTTTCAAGTAAAGGCTAGAGTTTTAATTATTAATTTTAGTTTTAATTAACTGGCTGCCTAGTTGTGTATATATACAGAAGATAATTCCCAAAAGATGAGTTAGATATGCTGGCTTATTAGGTTTGCCTATATATATATATATATATATATATATATAAAATTAATGGTGGTTTGGTTTGATTGGATTCAGCAAATCAACATATAGGTGATCCACCTCCTGGTACCTGGAGCTCGACTGAAACCCGTGACTCCCACTTACTGTGTGGATGCATTGCCAATTACATTGCCAGTTCAGTCTAAATTATTTAATTAAATTATAATTATTAAATTTAATATGAGATGGCACCTCATGCCTCCCTTACTTTCCTGATAGATTCCATGTGGCCAGCTTGTTGGTGAGATACAGATCTACAACAAACTACCAGTATTCAGTGATTTTTATCCAATTGGCCACTGTTGGGCTCATGTACTATATAGAAACTGATCTGCTATAAAAAATGCAAGGCAACTGATGATTAGTTGGAAGTTCTCAGATTGAAAGTTTATTGTTGAATTTGAAAGTTATGGAGAGTTTATTTCTGAATTTGTTAAATAGATAATGACTAATTATATCAACTACAAATTAATAATTTGTAGTTGATATAATTATAACAATTTCACCTTCAGAAGGCTTGCCTGCAGGAAATTGCCACATAATTTTGATAATGTCTTGTTTAAGGCATACATAAGTGGGGCAAAAGTGCACTTCAGTATTTCCTGTTCATATGTCACCACCTATGTGTTAAATGGTTTTCTCATTTTTTGGGTTGCAATTTGAAAAAATTGTAGACCTATAAATTCCCGCTGTTGTCTGTCTGTCTCTGTCTTTCCTTAATCTCGAGAATGGGGACATATATGAGAGACAAGACCAGATAAGGAAAGCTTAGGATCAGGAGAGACTGATTAACTATATACAAACTTCGGATGCAAACTGGTAGTCACATTATTTCAATTCAAAAATTTTCTTCTGAAAGGAGTTAGATGACCTACATGACTCCATTGCTAATGCAAAAGCATGACATATAGGAGCAAAACACTACTAATTGGAGGTGGAAAGCATATGTATTAAATTAAATATATTAAAAATTACAACCTAATATTGTGACAATTTTAGAATAAATAATTGCTTGTAAGCATTTAGTTGTTTCTGAGCTTTAAAATAAGAGATACTGTATCTACGGTGTACTTGCCAGCATGTGCTTTGTGATAAATATAATTGCATTTAATTTTTATTTATTTTTAAGTATATTTGAAAGAATAAATTACTTTTTTTTGCATATCCATTGCAAAAATATCTTTATTTAACAATGTCTTAGATTTCAATGAATTCTTAGATGTCTATTAGTTTGGAAGTATACCAAACAGCATTTGGGATGGTGTAAGGCCTTCAAGGTTATGGGACGACACTCAATCCATCAACAACAGGGCCTTTCTTTTTTGTGTTGCCATTTTGTTTTGAAAATAAAGCTTAGTTTACACTGACTGAATAGCGAAAGCGAATGATAAAAATGAAAAGCGAGTTTCATTCGCTTAGTGAAATTGACCCTACAAGCAAAAGCGAAAAGCGATTGCGTATTTTAAGGAGCCAATCATTTGCAAGCAAGAGAAAACGTCATCTCGAAAAACAAAATGGCTGCTTCCGATATTCCGTCGTTAACCACGTTTATTTATTTATCAAGAAAGAAAGATACGTCAGACAGAAAACAATGCTGGGTGAGAGAAATACTAAAAATCTGTAATTGCAACATTTATTCTATTGCGTGAGAAAGTTTCTGTAGCCATCTTGAAAACAGCATGAACCACGTGACAACTAGTGAGAATACGATTGGTGGCGAAATTTTTTCGCTAGCGAAACAGTTCGACAGTTCCGAAGTTCGAAGCGATTTGCGAAATGGTAATATTCACCGGAAACAACGTCATGTCTGACGTGTTATTTGCTCTGTTTTTTGCTTTCGCCAGTGAATTGCGCTCAGTATGAACTAAGCTTAAGGCAGCCAGTCTTCAAATATCTTTGCAATCATCCAAGAGTTTTTATTTGACTCTTATGAAGAAGGTAACTGCAACTGCCTTCATAAAATTTCCTTTCTCATGCATTGAGGTGGCAAATTTTTTAACCCTTATTGCATGAGACAGGCAATTATACCACCTGTTATAGCTGTAAATTTCCAGCTGTAATAGGCAGAAAATTTCTGTCATATGCATTAAACATGGCATGGCTGTAATCCATTCCTTACTGTTTTTGCAATTATAGCAAGTTTCATCTTTCAGTGCTAAAGATTTTGATGGCATTAAATTGTAGAATACATTTGTCTCATCTAAGTTGGAGACATCACATTCAGCATATTCTTGCAGTATTGGATGAACAGTTCCTAGCATGTGTTCACTGATGCAGATTTGCTGCAGGAATTGAGATATGATATTGCAGTGGGTTTGAAATCAGCACAATCATCCATTGGAATATTTGGTCATCAATTCCCATGTATATAATGGCTTTTCTTTGATCAGAGGTCCTGACAGGAATATTTTTTGCACACCTATTGTAAAGTGATTGGAAAAGAGCCTCTTCTAGTTCCTCATATTTAAGTCTGCAGATGTTCTTGTTTACTGATTTTTGCGTCACATTCAGCCAATTGAAGTTTGTCGTGGGTTTTTAGCCACGTTGACAGTCAAAAAAGAAATATTGAAAGCTCTTGCAATTGCATGTTTTGAATGTTCATTCTCATCCACCACCTGGAGAATGAAAAAGAGAAAAAAACTGGACAATCAGGATTTTATTGTAGCTTCTCTTGAGTCTTTTTCTGATGCCATCTCCAAGAAAATCACTTAGACAAGCAAAAAAAGTTTACTTTCTACCCACTTGCTATGTACTGTACTTCTATGTACTTTTCGGTCGTACAATGGATATCAGCTAGAAATAAACACTGCAACATATAACCAATATCCCACAAGAAGAAACTATAAGAAAGCAAACATTTTTATCTGTGTTTAATGGGCATTGTCAGATTTACTAATCCTTTGCAGTTTTAATGCAGATTTAAAAAAAAAAAAAAACAATTTGGACAGAAAAGTTATTCTGAATAGGTGATTGCCATCCACATATTAAAAGAGGGAGGGATGGGTGAGAATTATAAGACTAAAATGGTTTAGATATTTAGAACAACTAGAAATTTACAATGCTGCAAGAAATATGTTTATCAACTTTAGAGATGTAGACTCTTTTTTCCTGTGTGGAAGTTGATCTATGAAATTTAGTCTTAGAACCTTTTCCTCCTCCCTCTCTCATGTTACCCATCTTTAACATGTGGACAGCGATTTGCCTATTCTGAGTAACTTTTCTGTTCAAGCTATGAAGGTCAGTTAGCCTGATGATGCCTGTTAAACATGGATGAAAACATTTGCTTTCTTGTAGTTTCTTCTTGCTGGATATTGGTTATATGCATGGTGTTTATTAACCTATACCCAGTTTTGAGTTAATTGAATTGATATCAGCAAGTTTTAACAAAATATCATATACTGTATTAACACTGAAGATAAACAGCATGTAAGGTTGTCCCATAAATATAAAGGCACAACTTGTTATGCAAATAAAGGTAAACTAATTATCATATAACCATACCAATTTAATTTTGAGGTAGTTACAACTGTGAGGCTGCAGATTTAAGGGCAAAAATTTGAAAAAAAAAGAATGTTAAATCATTTGTGTGGATTCTCCATGATGAGGGTTTTTTCTAACGACGGATTTTTATCGTCATTAGAAAAAACCCTCATCATGGAGAATCTGATCGAATGTTACCTCCAATGTCAACAATCAAATGGGAAAGTTAACACGTGAAATGGTGGTGGTCCATTCTGAAATGACTCTCTGAAGAATGCAAGTCATCGTAAACAATGGACCATCATGTGACCCATTTCCCACGATAACGATATAAAAGCTGGAGTCACCGGAAGCTCAGAACGATTGACTAGAAGTTGTACTTATCATAGTGCACATTTTAGCCTCTGCATTCCTGATCCTGCCCAAGAAGACAGCAGATGAGGACTACTGTACTTCCATACAAAAACCAATTGTTGCATACAGCTCTCCATCAATGCATAGAGGTATTTTGTTAGCGGTCTTGAACTCTCAACAGAAATAGGCATAGCTAGTAGATTAGCCCTTTTTGTAAATAATATGCATAGTAATTGCGTTTTATCGTATTTAGCTGTGTATAACCCATATGTATGTTAGCTTTAGATATTCAATAAATGCTTTGTTTTTACATTAACCTGTCAAACTGTCCATTATTCTGAATCTGGACACCTATCGACTTACTCGTGACCTCCCACTCGAAATAGCTCTCCTAAAGCCATCCAGCAGACAAAGTGAGTGAGTTCCACCAACTTGACGAATAAGTGGCATTTAGGGAACATTTCTGTGTCCCTGTATTCTCACACAACTTAAAATAAACATACTAAAAAATTGTTTCTTGCTGTTCCAAAAATATAAAGGCATAATAAAAAATCACTAGAACAGTAGAAAATATAGTTACAAATCTTTAATAATTATTAACTAATAACCAATACACTTCCCCTTTTTCATTATAATTTTGTAGATACTGTCTGACATTGATTGTATAGGTTTTTTTTTATCGTAGTTAGTTTTTCCCAATGGATATTATTAATTGCAAGTTTTAACTCATCTACACTGTTATATTGGCACCCATTAGCATATACAGCTGTAGCTAAGATTCCCCAGAGGTTTTCCATTGGATTCAAATCTGGGGAATAAGCTGGTCAATCAATAACTGGCACTCCATTACTTAAAAACCACTCGTAAGTTGATTTAACTGTGTGGATAGGGGCATTATCTTGTTGGAAAACTCAATGATTTCCAGCAATTATATCAGCCCAAGGCAAAAGATAACTTTCTAGCATGTCTTGATAATGATTTGCATTCATATTGACTGCTGAGGAATGCAATGTTTGTCTTGCTAAACCAACTAAACCCACCCCATATCATCACTGAGCCCTCCCCTTGCTGCCATTTTGAAAATATGTTTTTCTCACCCTTCAAATCATGCTAATAACAAGTCCAACTATCTGGTCCATTGAGATTAAACTTCTTATCACTCCAGATGATGTGCTCCATGTGTCTGTCCATCCCATTTTCTCCTGTGCCTTCTGCAAGCACTTTTGCTCATGGATGGGGGTTAGTGGTGGTCAGGCTTTTTCTTATAGATGAGATGCTGACATGTACAGTACTAACAATTTTTCCAATTGTAGATTTTGATACATTAAGCTCTGGTTTTGATGCTAGTTTTTGTAAAGATGTTTGGTTGCTTTTGATTTCCCTCAAAATACTACATTTTCTTCTATTTGTAAGCTTTGAAGGTCAGCCTGTTGATTTCTTTTGTTTGTATTTGTCTCCAAGCTTTATGAGATTGTTAATTACAGTTGGAGAATTGATTAATTTTCTTTGCAATTGCTATTGCTGAGTAATTTTCATCTCTTAAAGCTGAAAGCTTGCCTTTTTCAACATCTGTTAAGGGTTTTGCATGTCCCATGACAATTTATTTACATCAATATGTAACAGAAATAAGCATTTGAAATATGTGATAGTTATACTTTTATACTGTATGACATCTATTGTTAGAAAATTTGAATCTACCTTTATATTTTTGGGACAGCGAGAAACATGATTTTGATTTAAATTAATTTATTAAGTTGTTAAACAATATAATTACATGTTTTTTAGTAGGTCTATTTGTAAGTTGTAACTACCTCAAAATTAAATTGGCATTGTTATGATAATTAGTTTAGCTTTTATTTGCATAACAAGTTGTGCCTTTATATTTATGGGATGCACCTTATCTGATGAGACCCTCACAGGTTGTTAGATAAGTTTTATAAAAAAAATAAAGCAAAATTCTCAAAATGGTAATCCAAATTACTTTTAAAGTAGCCCAAAAAGTAATAAGTTGCCCAAATCTAAAAGCATAGAATTCTACAAATATCTGAATCTGCTACTTGTAGTCCAATCTTGTAGCCCTGAAATTCAGTCATATTTTATGACATAAGAGAAAAAGGGGTAGTTAATGGTTAAGGTGAGTCATAGCTCACCAAAAAATGTTACTGTAAAAGTAAGGCCAAGGCCATGTTGACCAGATTAGAGTTGTTATTCTGTTGTACTATGGAACCATGTGAACTTCAATCTAAACATACAAATTAACATGCACATCACAGTTGGACAGAATTTTTGCTTTGAATTTCAGAGTAGCCGTATTTTGAACTAACCAGATTCTTTAACATGTAAGTCCCTATATTCCTGGCCAAGACAAATTAGTACAGTTATAAACTAACAGGATTTTGAACTATTAGAGTTTATATTAATGTAGATTTTCTGTAGCTGCTTTATCACTGTCCTAATTCTTCAGTTTTAGTCTCCAAGTACCCAAGAATTTGGTGTAAATTTCTAACATATTTAACCTTGGCATTAATTGTCATATTGATAATAAGAGAACCTAATTTCCCTTGCACATATGATAAATTATCTCTCTAATATTCAAGCCTTTGTTTAATTGTTTAATAAGGGAAGTTATTTCACTTTTACCATTTGTAAGTTTTCAATGTCTTTGGATGGGGAACTTTCTTGATGATTAAGGATCTGAAATATTTAGTCTATTACTTTTCTCTGCCAGAGTACACATACTTTTAATGTCATTTTCTTACATTTTATATACTTTTTTTCCATAATTTTCATCTTCTCTAAGAGAAATGACTCTTAATTTACCATTATTGTCATTTTTCTGCATTTCCTGTATTATATTATAGAATTTTGATCTTTGTCGTCTTGGATTTTCTCAGCTCTCACTTTTTTCTTTAATTATCGTTTATCATAATCAGTAAATGCATTTTCTCATCCTGGTTTGTTTATTTTTCTTGCTGTTTACTTTCAATTCTGATAAAGAAGCAATCCGAATACCAATTTCTTTTGTTGTTAATGTATCATTTTCACAAGAAATTTCACTTGTTTCCTCATTAGGGTTATATGAAACTTTCTTTTGCAATTCAGAGTTCGATCTTGGAAGAAGCTTCCTCAATTGATGAATTTTAATATATGAACCAGATAGTCAGTAAAAATTGAAGGCACTAGGTTGGGAAGAAGTCTTTTAATGGACTTACAGTAAAGTCTATTTAAAATGTAAACTGCATACACATATGCATCTTGTGTAGTTTGATTGTCATGGTAAATTCACTGCTTGTTGCAGGTATTTCTAGAACTGATTTAGCAGCATTGTGTACTTGGAAATGTGGCCATATTTGTTCTGCTCAGTCAGAATGTGTTGCACCCACTTTGTTTGTATACTTGATGCTCAGCTGCTTTAATGCCTTTCAGACTGATGATTGAGAGAGCTCAGTTCAATCTTGCATGTTCTGGGCATCCTTGGCTCCCACCTGCCATATCAGATAATCATTAATTACCTGTGGTCATCTAGAACACTGTTTGGTGTGTAGTCTCTACACCTGAACTTACTGAACCAATTTCTGACATTTCACTCAGTTGGTGAATGCACTCACTTCACTCAGCGTGATTTGAATTTCCACCATAAACTTTTTCCATGTGCTTTTGATCGTATGCTTCACAAGATCTGAGCCAAAATTTATGGAGACCATTGATTTTTCTTGACTTATTTTTGGTAGTACCTTTTTAAAATTTATGTATAGAATACAGTTGTTACATCTGTCTTGGATGTATGTTTTGAGCTACTAGCTGAAAAAGTTAAAATTTTTATATAACACTGTCTACAAGTGTTTTTGTGAGTGCTTTTTACAATTGACTTGATATATAGATTATAAGGCTCTTCCTGTTTCTAATAAACAATTTAGAGAAACTTCCAAAAATCAATGGTTGGTTCTTGATATTTCTATCCAAACTAGAAAGTATATAAATAACGATATGAAATATAATATAGTAGCTTGTAAAAGATTCTTCTGGACTTATAATTCATTTTGATTCCTTGCTTTTATTAGCTCTCTGCTAGAATTATCAATATAGACCATCTAGTCTGGAATTGTAAACCAGGTAGTCTATAATTCTAGCAGAATGCCAATATATTTGGAAGAGAGAAATCTTGCCAAACATTATGATGCTCCATTTAATACTAATGTGACTTTCAAATTTGTTTTAATTTTAGAATGATTGGAAGAGAAAGAAATATTAAAAAATATAAAATTCTGACAAATGTTCACAAAAATAAAGTATAATTAGAAATTTCTCTGAAAACACACACAGCAGTAAATTAAAATCACATACAACACCTTATTTTTGCCAAAGAAACTGTTTTTAATTTAACGCTTGAGGATGGTTTGTTGAATAAGCCAAAAACATTTGCGATTGAAAACTGTTTCCTTGGCAAACATGAGGTGGTGTATGTAATTTTATAATTAGAAAGTTTGGAATAATTATGACCATAAAAGTCAAATTTTTAAGTAATCTGATATTCTAGTTAATTGCTATTAATCTTTCCCATTATTGAATTAGATAGTTAAATATTCCTGTCAAAACCATTCTAAAATTTCTAAAACCTCAAACTTTTTGGCAGGAATGATAAGATATATCTTTCATCTGTTTGCAAGGTCCAGATAAATTTGATATTACTTTCTAAAGCATGCTTAATATTGAAAACTATATAGAATAAGATATCTGATTTTTGTGTTTTTTAGCAATTTATCTTTGATATTTTCCTTTGAATTACAAGACTTGTTTAATGTAATTTATACTTCTAATTAATCAATGCTGTAAATTATCAAGTTGAAAATTTTAATTCTAATAAGTTATCTCTGTTAGAAAATAATATACATATGTATATTATAACAATATTTTTGTTAATCAAAGATTAGTTTATTAAAATACAACAATAAATAAAGACCCAATACAATTAAACATTAGTTTCATAACATTTTGAAACAGTGTGAAGTTTTTCTAATCTTGTTTTCTTATGCTAATCATTAGTTTTCAACAACCTCCACTGTTAAATTTGTTTGAAGTCAAATATTGAATTAAGATCAAAATAGAACAGAGGATGATGATGATGATACTTGCCATTGACATTAGTTATGCTAGAGTGAGAAAAAGAATAAACATTTAATGTTTTTGATATGATTATTATTATATTGAAGATGATATACTAATTTAAAATTTAATTGTTTTTTTTTTAATATTTTAAAATCATTATTTCAAAGAGGAATTTACTTGTCTTTTTCAACAGGAATTGTTTGGTATCTTCAAATAATAAACTCATTCATTATATATACACTTTTCAGATGAAAGGGATGATGATGATCTAGAATGAAACAAATCAAATTGTAAGAATAATAATAGTAGTAGTGTTTTGATGATTATGAATTAAACCTTTTTTTTTGTTTTTGCTTTGGGGTATTCGTTTGACAGATTTTGTCTTACAGGATACATTTTTTTATTTTAAATATTCTTTGTAGTAGATAATGCATTCAATTTATAACTTTCATTCTAATTTTAGATACAAAAAAGTGTCTTATGGAGTGAAAAATACAGTGTGTTAGTTTCAAGACATTTTTATTTTTTACAGAGGTGAAAATTTTATTTGTCTTTCTAAATTCATTGACATTTTTTTAAAATACTGTACTGTTTCTTTTCTGATAATGATAATACATATTACAATATTCTTGTAGAAATTCTAAATCATATATTTTATTCTATTCTTAGACTTCTCTCTCTCTCTCTATTCTTTGAGTTAAATGATATAAAATTAGTCCCCTAATTATTTTCTCTGAGTGGATTATTAGATTATTGGCTAATGGATATGAAGCAATCACAATGATACCTTGGAACTTGAATTCAGTTTGAAACTCAAACACTATCTCAGAACAAAGCAATTTTTCCCATAAGGAATAATGTAAAATGAATTAATCCATTCTCAAACTCCAAAAATGCCCATTTTAATTCTAAGAAATCATAACTATAAACTAATACAAGTAAATGAATTAATTAATGCATAAAACAGTGAAAATAATCATAATATAGATAAAAAATGAGTGATTTTTTATTGTGACACAATGCTGGGCTGCAATTTTTAATCATATTTTTAATAATTTTTTATTTTAAAATATATGCTCTCAATCTCAAATTAGTAATCTTGTTCCTGTACATAATACTTTTTCATTAGCAATAGTCTATCTATCGTCATCTATCTAATCTCTTTTGGGGAAATTTTTAAATTGAAATAACATAACTTCTGGTTTGTGCCAATTCATATATAGTTAATTGAGGCTTCCTGACCCTAATCTTTCCATATCTGATCTCAGCTTTCATCTATCTAACTCCATTCTCCAGATTAAGGAAAGACAGACACACACACACACACACACACACAATAGTTGCTGAATGCTGCCATGCTGGACATAACCTAATGAAGGCCATTTAGGAAAGTTATTAGCCTAAGGGAGATTGCAACTTCATGCAGGACTTTTTTTCTTGACAAAAACTGTCTTTATATACTGTACATAAAATTTTTAAAATTTACCATATTTTAAAGTCTATGGATTGTGATATATACAGCTCTAGAAGTTGGGAATAGGGCCTATTAAATATTATCAGTGTATTAAAATATTATTTCACTGAACTGAATCCTGTTTGACTTAAACCAAGTTTGCTTTATATATTAGTATTTCTAAGGTAGATTAAACCAGTGCTTCCAAGACTAGGATGCTGCAGGACCTCAGTTGGAGGTTACAAAACATTTAATATTCTAAAATAATTTAAATACTTTTAAAACCATTTTTGTTTTGTTTTTAATTTGTTCAGTTTAAACAGTTTAAATAATAAAAAACTACACAATATAACTGAAATTTTGTTTGATTTTTTTATGAATAAAATTTTTTCCTTTACATTAAGCATGGATAGTTGTTTAGTTAGCCAAGTAACAATATATAATTAATTGGGATTGTGTAATTGTTTAATTGTACAATTAATCATTAGCTAATTGTTGTTGGATATCTTTTAAAATATAAAATTTCATTTATAATTCAGTTTTTATAGAGCTTTTTTAGTAATTTAACCTATCTTTTTAAATGTGGATTATATATTTTCTTTGCAGTTCTATATTGATGCCATTCTAAGCAAATAGGTGCTGTGACTAATATTTCTAATAGTCAAATTTTTCCATTATTAATAAACTAATTGACTTATGTTACAATTACTTCCACACACCAGACATCCTTTCAAGTGCAATTTAGTTAGCAATATTAAATAATTGACAATGTAATAACAATCTACTTGTTTAAAAACAAAAAAATTTCTTTCAAAAATAGAGACATAATTTTCAATTAGCTATGAATGAGATTGGAATGTTTTCATTAAAAATTGCTTATTTCTAAAAATTTATTAGTACCAAAGTAAAACATTTTAGTCTGAAAATATAAAAAAAGCTGGTAGATTATAATGGAACTGGGTGTGTTGCCAAGGTTATCCTGAATTATCATTATTAATAAAGTTATTGTTTCACTAAACATCCATCATTCATTTTTTAATGTTAATTTAAAATCATAAAAAGTAGTGTGTGTTTTTCCAATGGAATTTTCATTTACCAATTACTCCAATTATTGGAGAATTGTCACTTGACAGTTAATCAGTGGAGAAACTGATTTAGTATGATTAACAATTAGCAAATGATTAATGGATACAGCCTTTTTTGTATTTAAAGTTGAAGCAGCATTAATTAAACAATATTTTAGTCTCATTTGCCATTATAAATTCTCTAATGATTATTTCAGTTGTTAAAAGCTACTAAATGCAATTTTTATATACTTATTAACAAAAATATAAATGTGTAAGCATGCTGTTTATAAGCTTGTAGAAAATCTGTGTTGTGTAACTACTGCACATGTGGATGATGCCTGTGACCATTTGGTCAATGCTTCCATGAGTTTGCATATGATAAATGGTGCATTTTGGTCTTAGGTGAAAACAAAGAAAGATTAAGAGAGAATATTGTTTAGATTTTAGAAGTGGAAAACTTAAAGGTTTTAAGGTATCACTTGAGTTTGTATCCTACCTTCATCAGTTTTCATGTTAGAATTGCTTAATATTATGAGTTTGTGCACAAGATTTAAAGCTGGGATAAGTTTTAAGTTCCTGTGCAGAAAAATAGTTGTAGTTACAATGACTTTGAACAAGATTCATCTTTGCTCAAAGTCCAGAACTTTGACTGTATTGAGAATATATTGATCTAGGAAAGTGTGCAGAGGATTTCAAAATGGCAGTAACAAGTATTATTCTATACTAATTTAAATATCCATATGACAAAAATTTGAATCATATTATTAACAATAAAAGGAATTAAAATATGAAGAAATTAAAAATTTAATAACATTCTCAGAATATTTTTTCATTATTTCAATATTTTAGAGTTGACTTTACCAACAATAAATAGGTTGATTCAGGTGGATGTACTGCTGCTTAGAGATCATTTTGAGCAAACCATGCCCCATAAACTTAGATTCTTTTCTCAGTAGTTATGGAGTAAGTCACTGTAAACAGTGTGCAACCTTGGTATATTTGAAAATTGAAAATAAAATGTATTTTTTGTAATAAACTGTTCTAAATAACATTAAAAATAAAAGTTGTTATAGATCCATTTTGTATCATGGATAAGTGTATGTAGCTAAGCAGAACAGTGCACTTGTTAAGTGTGCAGCAAGTCTGTTGAAATGGAAAAACATTTTTGAAAATCTCTTAAGTTTGTAAACAGTGATGTAAAATGGATCCAACAACTTTTATTTTTAATGTTCTTTACAATAATTTATTTAAAGTAAAATGCATTGTTCACAGTGAATTACTCCATAACTATTGAGAATAGGACCAAAGATATATGATGTATTTTGTTTGAAATGAGCTTTGAAATAAGCTCCATAGGTTGCAATGTATTTTCTTGAATCCTGTGTATAAATCATCTTACCATTGAAAAAGACTGTTTTTAATAAATTGTAGATGTTGAAATGTTCAACTACTTTATATTCATTTTGAACATTTACTCTGAATCTGAGTAGATGTTTCAGCTTGTTTGTCATATTTCTAGTTACAAAAAATAACACATCAATATATTTGATTGACTACAAAAAGCTAATATCAAAACTTCACTGAAATATATGAATTATTAAAGTAAGTACTACTAAATATTACTGCAGATATGTGTAATTTAACAGCAGACTGAATATGACAGAGGTCCTGTAAGATCATGATGGAGCTGAAAAATTCATGTCCACCTGTAGTTTTTATATGTTCAGATATATAAGTACTTATTGTAATACATATAGCTTATATGAGTAAGTAGTAGACATAATACCATTTATCTAGGTAAGTACATGCTGGTGTTTGCTTAATGACACATTTATCAGAAAACATTCCTGTTGTTAAGTAGTTCATACTGCTGCTTAAAACATTGGGTATTTGTACTTAAAATCCCTATTAAACATTGTCTAGAGAGAGATTTAATAATAGAAATGCAACCAAATTAGGTATAATAAAATTTCAGGACATAGTACTTTTTTAAAAAAAAGAAAATGTCTTTTGCAACTTGCCACTTCGGGTGCTTCAAGAAACAAAAAGCATAAACACATGTTGCAGCTGCGTATAAAAATGGTAACAATTGTTGAATTTCATTTTTATCAGTTAGGGCCATCACTTTGCCAGAACACACATTTCTTATGAAGTTGAAAACAATGGATTGCTGCATCTACATTTTGGGAATTTTGCTATCATAATGATTTACTTCAATTAAATATGCAAGTGAAGTAGAATCTGCAGGAAAACTCATATTTTTTAGCAGATTCTACTGCACTTGCATAAAACTAGACTGATGTGGATTCACAGCCACATTTATCCTTGGATGCTTATCTTTGAAACAGCTAGTCCTAATGGTTTTGTAACATGCTCTGTGAGCATTTCTTTGCTCAATATACCAAGAGATGCTCAACACTTGAATTTAACACTAGAATGTCTGTACTTTCAATCTATTCCATAACAGTTAAGGGGACATTTGTCTCCCCTGAAAAATTCAATACATTTTCACTTTTATGTAATTATTTTCATTAAAAAAAGTTACTATGTCATTACTGGGAATGTTTATATTAACATTTCATGTAATTTTGTTAATTTTAATTTGTATTGACTAGTTACAAATACAGTCAAACCTGTTTTTATGCGGGGGATAGGGACCGCATAAAAAAAAATCTCACGAAACTTCACGAATGGCTGTAAATAATAGTTTTCGCGACACAATTAAAAAATATTTTTTTTATGCGGTCAACAGGGACCATATAAAAAAAGTCTCACATAGAAAATAACTCAAAACCGTACGAAATAGAATTTATTGACAACAGATGTCAGCACTTGACTGCATCTGTCTACTTTTTACATATTTTTGTCCAGGTGGTGTTTTGTTGACTTAAAAAGTAAATTATTTCATTTTTCACATATTCATGCAATAATATTACTATAATAAGTGCATTTATGCTATAATAAGTTTATTTAGCTATAATAAGTCAACGTAAGACATGACGAATCGCACGAGACTAGTCGCCAACTATACCGCACAAATTAAAAATTCGCATTAAAAAAATCGCACATAAAAAGAGCGCATAAAAACAGGTTTGACTATATAAGTTTTATAACACAGTCAAATATTTAAATATTCATTTTTATAATTTGTTTTTATTATGATTAGAAGAAAGTATATAAAAGATTGAACCATTTATGTTATATGAATTATAATAAAAATAATTTTCTTGTTATACATAAAAATTTATATAAGATATCAGGTCAGTCCATAAGTTCATGTGTATTTTTATCTACAAAAAAAGCAGCAAAAAATTTTAATTAAATTTTATTTCAATCTATAATGTATTCACCATTTTGTACAATTTCTTGTCATCTTGATAGTAGCTTTTTAATCCTGTCTTTGTAAAATGATTTCGGTTTTGTATCAAAATTTTCAGAAATAGCCTTTTTTACATTGTTCTCATCCTCAAAAGTTTTTCCTTTTAAAAAATTCTGCAAACTGCAAAAAAGATGATAATCACTGGGAGCAATATCTAGCAAATATGGTGGATGAGGTAAAATTTTCCAGTTGTAGCTTTCAAGTTTCTGTACAGTTATTTTTGCAGCGCGTGGTCTGGCATTGTTATGCTGCAAGAGAACCTGCTTTCTGTTCACTAACGACGATCAATTTTTTTTCAATTTTTTATTTAAAGGCTCTAATTGCTCACAATACATTTGAACTGTAATTGTTTGATTAGGTTCTAACAGCTCAAAGTGAATTACACCTGACATAACCCATCAAACAGACAAAAGAATTTTTTTTGGATGCAACCCACCTTTTGCAGTCGGTTTTGGCTGCTTGTCGCAATCCATTGATTGTCTTTTTCTCGTCACATTATTATAGAGGATCCATTTTTCGTCTCCAGTAACCAGCCTACCAAGAAAAGGTTCTAAAGCAATATGGGATAAAAGAGACGTGCAAATGTTTACACGTTGTTGTCAGTTAGCTATTGACAGTTCATGTGGTATCCATTTTCCTAGCTTTGAACCTTTTCCAATTTGTTGTAGGTGTCTATGAACAGTTCCATGGGATGAATTTAAACGTTCCACAATTTCATAAACTGTTAAAGACAGTTCTGCTTCAACTAGTGCAGCTAGAGCATCATCGTCAAAGTCAACGGGTCTTCCAGTACGAGCCTTATCCTCCACACTAAAATCATTGTTTCTAAATCTTTCAAACCACTTCTGCACAGTCCTTACACTAATTACAGCTTGATTATGTACAGTATTTATTTTTTTGGCAGCATTTGTAGCATTCTCACCACTTAAAAATAAAAAGTATAAAACATGTCTTTTATATTCATCGATTACTTTTATTTTAACGAAAATAAACAACTGAAATGTTCACAATTCTGAACAGTATTATATGAATGAGATCCAATTTAACACTTCAGTGTAAAAATTATCACATTAGACTGACATTTTTAACAGCAAAACAAGATTTTTCTCAAGGTCATAAAAAATGGGCATGGACTTATGGACTGACCTGATACAATGTAATTATAAGTATCCCAATGTAATTATGGTTAAGTATCCCAATCAAAAAGCTTGATGATCTCAGTAAATAATTTAATGTAAATTCAACAAACATTTTTGATCTCAGACAAAATCTACTGCAGGTTAACATTTATTTACTGTTACTGTTTACAACATTTGTCAAATTTACATTAAATTTGTTACTGGTATTATTGAGGTTTTAATTAGTGTGCTTAGTTATGTAACATGATGCAGATCTGTTTTTCAGCTGACACAGTTGACAAACTATAGTGATGTGTTTGTTTCCCATGCACCTTTTGCAGGTGAATTTTCTGCATTTTGAACATACATTAAAACTATTATTATTTATTTTTTTACATGATACTTTTTCTTGGAATTTGCATTGATCCAGAAGTTGCTCAATGTTTATCTTTTCATCTGCTTTTTGTTTGCTGTTGTTGATTTTGAGTTGAAGAATAGTCTTTGGTAAGAAGCTAATTCTAACTTGTTTTCGCATTCATCTCAATTTACATGCTTACAAGAATGCTTATACAATTTGGTGTGTATTGTTAAATTTTTATTTTAACAAATTAAATGAACATTTTTCATATAATTATATAAATAATTTACAAAAGTATTATTTATAATTATGAATATAATATAGATTTGTAAAATGAGGTTAAAACATTCAAGTATAAAAAGTAGGGCTGTGGATTCAGTAGATCATGCTTATGAATCATAGAATTTTAAAGATCAACTCCAGCCTCTAAATAATTTGAAATATACTTTAAAATGTCATTCTGAGTTAATATAATCATTGTCATGAAGTGAATCACCAGGCTACTTTTTGAGTATTTTTAAGTGAATCTTAGGGCATTCTGATCAAAACTGTGAAAGTATCTTTTTTTCATTATTACCATTATCATTATCACCATTGACATAACATTCTCCATGTAGTTGTAGTAAGGTATTCAAAAACATTGATTTAATCAGAATCATTATAGCCATTTTGTATGAGTCTTTTGAAAATAAAAATTTAGAATTAAATAATATAGAATGTACTTGAATATAAATTTCTGAAAAGAAAATCAACAATAATTAGTGATGTTAGTGATGTGCCAAGAAAGATCATGAAAGAGGGGAATTATCATAAAACAATATTTTGCATTATAGGAGGCTCTTAAAATGCAAGACGGGAGACTAAACTGTAACAACAACAATGCACTTTAATGCGAGTTGGAATGCCTTCACATATCAAATGCATATAGCAGTTTGTGGCATAATTTCACCAAGAGTGATTATTTGTGCATTTCCTATTGTTTATATTGCCTTCTCAATAACCACACTTTTAAAAAAGTGTGCCAAATTTGCAATATGTCCTCAATAAACGAGTCTTGAAAGACATTATCATACTGCAAGTGAAATGCATCAAGAAAGATCAAATTACATCAGTTGCTGAACACATTTTTTACTTCCTTTGTTTTATGCCATTTCATAGTATCCTCTGCATTAATAAGGTCTCTGAATAGCAGTAGTATTATTTTCAACAGATATCATTTATCATCTATTAAGTAGCTTTCTATATATTTTTTTGTTATTGTAGCTACAATTCAACACTTTCTCTCTTAATTCTGTTAAAGTGGTATGGTCATTCCATCCTTGACTGTATTTCTCACCTCTTTCATTAAAATAGTTAATCTGTTTTTTCATTGCTACATTTTGCATTTGGCATTTCTGATGCTACAGTTGATCTGTTTCCAGATAAGACAGCCTGTATAGAGAATCTGAACATCATTTTGCACAGGACTAGACAGTTTGTTTCACAAATTTTGACCAGGTATATTTGGTTACCTTACTCTTAATAAAAAAACACCATTTAGTAATAAAATGTTAGAAAAAAGTAATTTGCCAAAGTTCTCAATGTGAAGAAATGTCATTCATTCTACACTAATTTAAAACAGTTTATTTCATTTCAAACTTTTATCATTTTGAAAAATAGAATTAGCCTCAAAACTCGTGTTCATCTAAATGTGATATAAAATTTTGACAAATTTCATTCCAATCTAATACTATAATTTTTGATTTGTTATGGCTGTAACTCTTTAAAACTTATGAAATGCTGATTATTAAGTTTTCTTTAAAGAGTTTGTCTATTTCTAAAGCTTTGAGAAGGTTTGTATATATGAGAAACAGAATATACTCTTAAAAATTAAATTTCATATAAAGTTTAACCATCTATCTTAGATTAGAATTGTTGTAAATATATAAAATAATTTAGTAAATGAAAATCATAAAAAATAATTTGATGTATTAAATAGTTGTCCTTATTGGAGATTCTGGAGTAGGAAAAAGCAATCTTCTATCGCGATTCACAAGAAATGAATTCAATTTGGAAAGCAAGAGTACAATTGGAGTGGAATTTGCTACACGGAGTATCCAAGTAGATGGGAAAACTATAAAGGCTCAAATTTGGGATACTGCTGGGCAGGAACGATATAGAGCAATCACTAGTGCGTAAGTACTTTCTCAATTGAGTTTTTATGGTCATTTAATGAGAATATTATTATAGTTGTATTTTGTTGTATTTGTAAATTGAATTATATAAAATTTTCTAGTTTTGCTTTTTTATTAAATATTTACCTGAAGATATTAATTACAAAAATTGAGGTAAATTATAAAGCTATACTTTATGTTAAACATTGTATTTGATATTAATATCTTGCTTTGTGATTACTAGGAAAAAACAGTCTAAATACAATGAATTTTACATAAAATCAAATTATTAATGTGAGCGCACACATTTTTATCCAGTTGGGGTTTTCTAAGTACATCAACTCTAAATCAAAAACAATATTATGCTAAAAGAACTGCAGATTTGTCAAACATCTTTCATTCCTGTACTTTAGTTAAATTTTTATTATAGAAACAAACTTAAATTTCAATTACTAAAGCAGTTAATAACTTTCAGCAAAAAATCATTAGCCATAATCTTACACATTTAATATTTCAAAAGCAATTTTATCTATACTTATACATAAAGATACTAAAGCATAAATTAATGCACTTTTGCATGTAATGTTTTAGATTGGATATTAGATTTTCTACAGAACTGTTGCACTATTGAAGACTGTAATGTTCAATATTCAAAAAGGCAGGATTGCAAATTTTTATTTGATTTTATGTTTAATGCTATATATTATACTTTTTACTACATGGGATTGTAAGTGATGTGCATTCTTAATTACAGTTTTCACGTGATGTATTTTACATTATATTTACCAGACATTATAATTATAAACATATGGTGTTTATAATTATAATGTGTGGTAAATATATTTGTGCATCCAAGCTTGTTATGATGTAAAAATATAACAAACATAGATGGAGAGCTTTAGCTCTCATTTTTTCTCTTGGAGGTATTAAAAATTATCATCTGATAATTATTTAACTGTTAACTGAAAGCAAGAATGCAAACACATGTATGAAAGCAAAAACAATATGGCTGACAAACACCAGACTCATTCTTATGTGGTCGTGCATAATTATGAAAATGCATTGATGTCAATAAAGAATCAAATATGATTGGTTCTGCAATTTTATAAGTTATAATGGATGTTTTCATAATGTGAAATATGTCATGCACAAGCTCTATATTAACTCTTCAAATTATTATATCACATAAGTCTAAATGGTATACAAGTGTTCTATTACAAATTAAATTTGATCCACACATATAGATAATTGTGCCTTGGTTAATTGGTTTGGAAGAAATTTTTTAATATTCTTATTTTCATGTAACAGTTTCATATGTTAAGTAAATAGTTTCATAAATTCTGATTGAGACACAAAATTATGAATTTAAGATGTCAATCATTGCAAATTTTCAGTAATTATTTCTAATTATGTGAATTATAAAATCCCTCTATATTATTACATAAAATCGATTGATGGATGATCCCTGCTAGAAAATATAAATGTCCTCCTTAAGATGTGTTGTTGTGGTCTTCCTAATCTGCTAAAGTACATTTTGCTTTAGTGGCTGAATTTTGAAGTAAAATTTAATCCAAAAATTGAAACTGCATACTTGGAACAATATATATACTAAGTGTGGTTGAGATTTGCCCAATATTTACTTCTACAGAGAGCTCTGAACACCTACTTAATTATAACTACGTTGTTCATTGTATATCTTCTATCAGAGAATACATGCATTGTTAAAAAATATGGCTTTGTGTAGAAGCTACCAAGTATTGTAAATTTGGAAAGCTAATTCTGTATAAATTTTTTCTTTTATATAAATATTAATTTAAATTTCTATAAATATATTGAATTTTTATTTTTTAAATTAAAATATATATTTTATCTGTTTTAGATATTATCGTGGTGCAGTTGGAGCCCTTCTGGTATACGATATTGCAAAACATTTAACCTATGAAAATGTTGAACGATGGCTAAAAGAACTTAGAGATCATGCTGATCAAAATATTGTAATAATGCTTGTAGGGAATAAGAGTGATCTTCGTCATTTAAGAGCAGTACCAACAGATGAAGCTAGAACTTTTGCTGGTAATGTTTTTACTTAACATGATTTTAAAATATTTTAGCATTTAGAAATAGAATGTTTCAAAAACATGAATTAATGTTGATGTTTACTTCTAATAATAATCAGATTTGTATGAATAATGTCAAACCTACAGAAAAAATAAAATTAAAATGAAACTTTTTCATGTTTATAAAAACATACAAGGAAATGATAAAAAAGTTTGACTACATTACAGTCATGCATATGATGTGTCTAGTGTCTAGAATGAGCTGATATAAAGCCAGTGAGTGATCTAGCAATGTGATTAGTAAGATATTTGCTGCACTCAGAAAACTCTGTGGAACATGTGGTACACGAATTAATGGTATCATTGCTATCAAATGTCCAAATTATATCAATGTGCCATTGTTCTGTTTTTTGGCTGCAGAAGGACGTAAACGAATGGACATTACACAGGATAATGAAGATTTGTGGGGAATACATGTCTGTCTAAAATTACCATTGTGAAATAATATGCAAAATTCTATGAAGATTGCAACAATATGCCAACAATATGTTGACAGTGCCATCAAGCAGAAGTTGGACATCGTTAAATGGGAAACCTTTGGGACTGTAAAATCCATCTCTCACCCTGCAATTTTTTGTACCTTTGATCTCTGAAAAAGAACTGAAAGCAGAACTGTTGCAGATGTAGAATGACATGAACAGGGCTGTATTGGACATTTTTATGCAGCAGCCAATTGACTTCTACCAAATGGACATTGTTAACCCGATTTGTCAATGGGACATTAATGACGGTGATTTCCCCCTAATTGGAATGAACCTATCAGGACCTGCAGTTCTTGAAAGGAAACTTTGATTATCTCTTATTTTAGTATGCATTAATTGCATAAGAGGCATTTGTAATGTTTTTAGCAAAAATATTTGCTTAATGCATTTCTTTAGCAATTTGCAAATGCCTCATATGCAATAGTACACTGTGTTATTGTATATTGTGTTAGTTTGTTATAATCCATGAATTGGATAAAGCTAGAATTAACTGGCTAATGCTAACTTTATCAAAGTCTTTTGGCTTAAAATATGTAACAATCCATTAATTTTGAATTTTATTTATATAAAGGGCACTATATTTAAGTCACAAGCAGATCAAGCTGACATTATCAATGAATAGCTAAAGCAAAAACAAAACTTAAAATTCAGTCTTTATCTATACTATACTATTTTGGATAAAGTGAGGAGAAAATTTTGGGCTTCATTTTAGTCAGATAATGTGCAGTCTTTCCAATGCATGTTGGATGACTAAAGAAACTGTTTTTTAAATGAGTTAGAATTTATTATTTCTTTATTGTATAAAAACAGGGTGAATGAAAATAAATGTTGCTAATTACTTCACTAAAATATTACCATATTTAGCTAAAAAACATAGCTTTAAAACTAGAAATTGTAAATTGTTTTAAAGTAACAAAAATAAGTACTCTTATTCCAGAATACCAATACAGAGATACCAATCACTACAGATTTTCCATAGTTTCTATGGAAGCCACGTGTAAGTTAGACTTACAAATAATTCTCTAAAAACTATTGAACAATCTTTTATACTCTCAAATAAGCACACTAATGCAATAAATGGAAAGAAGTGTAGATTTTAATTAACACTTATTCTGCATAGAATTACTAATATGATGAGTTTTACACCAGTCAGTAATTTCGCACCAATGATGTGGAATGGTGTTTTCAGTTTGTACGTGACCGACTAAAGCTTTTCCTAAAAATTATTCCTATGCATAACTGAGTCTTGTGCTAAAATCTGTCTGAAACTAACTTATTGTTGCATCTAAAAATGACATACTTTCTTAAGTCACAATTGGGTGTGCAGGAAAAACTCAAGTGAAAAGATGTGTAGATAATGTAGATGAATGATTGTCAATTATACAAATTTTGTGTTGAATGAGAAATATTAATTTAAATTTATTTTAAAATCTGTATTATAAAATTTTTTTATAAATATTCAAAATTTTTGGAAGAATTTTGTGATAAAGTTGGGTTTTTATCTATTTATACTGTATATTTAATGATGACACAAAGAAATTAATTTCATAAATTTAATTATTTTATAATTTTGTTTCAGATGATGATTTGAAAACATTGTAACTTATTTTAAAATTAAAGTAAGATAGTTTATGAATCTCTCAAAATTTGAGCAATATCATTTCATAAGCAAGGTTAATGGGGAGTAACGTCCCCATTCACCCCCTCCTCTCCAACCATGACACTGTATTATCCTGATGGCTCTCATCTCAGGTTAGCATTTATGCCAATATGTACTTACAAGAAAAGAATGCTATTTGAGGATAAAAGTGGCAAAACCAAACCTTAAAAAGATGTGTTGATGCACAAAAATTTAGGTTCCATGGCCAACATATTAGAGATTTTTTTCAAGAAAATACTGATAAACATCAACTTTTAGAGAATACTTTGTTTACAAATGTAAGTTTGTTTTCCTTTCTTGGCACTATGATCCAAAAATCTGATATAGTATGCATTTTTCAAATGTGATATTTGTTAGAAAGGCCTGGATCATTTGAAACACCCTTAGCATTTTGTTTCAAATGTGATCTCTCTAAGAAATGCAAAGAAAATGAATGTTCCATATTTTTTTTCATTTATGAAGTCTTCTCACTGTGAAAGGTGTTTCTGCTTTGATCATTGTTTATTTTGTCCAATTACATGCCCTGCACCACCACTTTCTGTACATCAACAAAACTTTTGAATTTGAAATCTTTTCATTACGTTATTTTTATTTCAATAACTCTTTACTCATTTGGTGATGGCATCTGAATTTTTGTCAACATAGCTTTAAGTTCTTTCAGATAGATCAGGTTTGGTTTTTCAACCTTTTGTCCCTGAACAGTGTCCTTTCCTTGTTAGTTCTTAAATGGCATATACTAGGGGTTAATCATAATAAAATTGAAGAAAAAATATCCTCTGATGACACTTTTAATGTGCTTTTTGTTTGCATTGTTTATAATGTACTATACATAGTATATATGAGTTTGTTTGGAAAGTTGCTTTACAGATTAATAAAATATCTGATTTTGTTATTAACTGCTATTTACTTTATTAATAATTCTAACATTATCATCTATGTTTTATTTTTGATGACAATTGATATTTGCTTTTGAGAATGAATGAAAATAAATGTTTATTTTGCAGTTATTTTCTCTTTGAAAATTATCCCATAGTTTATCTAAATGATTTATATATATTATGACCTAGCTTCTTTCAGCTTTAACACTATTGCATTGTAATATTTTTGATGGACTTGTTCATTTGTTGTATTAAATAAATAAATGATTAATTTTCTAATTGGGGGAAATAATCAGCTGAACTTATAGATAGCTGTTAAAATGTTATATTCCTATGTTAGGTCTGTTTTTTGTTGTCATATTATAAATTTATACTTGAGATGGTGAATACTTTATCTTAAAACTAATTTTGATACAAAAATAATTATACAAGAAAACTTCTAATTATGGTATTTTGCAACATTTTGAATAATTATTTATAATATAGCATTAATTTAAAAATTTTTATAAACATGTTAGTTAAACTATCTTTCAGATGTGTGGTGAATTGTTTAAATTTTGATAACAGGGTAAAAATGTTTATCACTGCATTTATTCAAAAAATTACACAGAATCTATGATACTTTGTTTGGCTTCTAAGCATAGCATATCAAATGTAATCTTCTGCTCACCTAAGACAAATGGAAGTTGAACATGATGATCAAATACACATCTCTGAAATTTTGCTTCCATTCATAAAAAACAGCTACAGAAGCTTATGAAATAGTCAGTCACATAGTGAGGTAACCTTTTTTCACAATTTACAGCATTTTGATTCAAGGCATTTTTTGAAGGATGGAAATCAACTTTTGAAAGCAGACAGATTACTGTGAGAACTCATTGAGAGATTGATTGTTTGAAAAACTTTTTAATACCATAAGTATAATGTTTGGAGAAGACCACAAAATTACCATTGATGAAGTTGCCAGTATGCTCATTTCCCTTGGGAATGTCGAGGGAGAGTCAAAAAGTAAGTTACAGTTGGCAAGAACTTTTTGTTGATAAATGGTATTTAGATGAAATCTAGTGACAACACTGGTAATATTTCAGGCTCAAAGCATGGAAGATTTGTTTACATCGGGGATAGGCAACCTGCGGCCCTTGCGCCACATGCAGCCCACACTAATTTTTTGCAGCCCGCATCGCATAAAAAATGAATAAATATATCAATTTCCCAGCTTAAGGAAGTATGCAGCAAAAATTCAAATGTTATTTTCTACAACTTATGTATGTGAATTGTTTTTCTGCAATGAATTTAGTAAAAATTAAAACAAGAAACCAGCTAACAGACACATCGAAACTAATTTAAAACTAGCAGTGACTAATATTTAACCAAATATTTCTGATATATTATGTTTACATCAGTTCCAGAAGCTAAATTAAGTATACCTATTCTAATTTATAATTATATATGAATAAATAATTGTGATTTACTGACATTTTTTTCTTTTTTCTCTTGTATGGGCTCACGTCAGTTCAAAAGTCTTGAAATGTGGCCCTTACATAGAGAAAGGTTGCCCATCCCTGGTTTACATGATTACAGAGGTTTCAGTTGTGAAAGATGTAATGTCCAAATTGGAAGATTGTGGAGAAACTTATTTCTTATGGGCAAAAAGGTGTAACCCCACTGAAATTCAGTGTCAGTTGAAGCAGTACAGTGAGAAAGCATTTGCATGACAATGTTACACCTCATTCAGTGGGTACTGGAATAAATCAAATGAACTGTATGGGAACATCCTACAGTCCAGACCTTGCACCTTGTGATTTCAGTGTGTTTGACTTCATTAAAAAGGACCTTTCAAATTGCCAATACCAGTCCAATGAAGACACTACAAATGCAGTGCGAGAATGGTTATTGCATGTTGGACAGGAATATTTCCAAGAAGGAATAGAAAAACTTGTGCCACACTGTGTTACATGTTTAAATAAACTTGATTATGTCAAAAAGTAGCACTTGAATTGTACATTCAAACAAATAAAAATTTTTGGCTCCTGTGTTTCATACTTTTATTTTTGGTATGAGTGCAACTTACTTTTTGACTCGCCCTCATACATACAATCATTCTCACTGGATTTCCTGGTTTCTTACCCCTTAGCAGAAGCACATTCAGATAGAAATACACCAATAGTAGTATATTTGATAGCAGATCTAGCTGTTACATTTCTACATTCAGTTATCACTGGTGATGAAATTGGCTATATCACTTCAATCCTGAAAGCAAACAGGCTCCAGCATTGTGGAAACATCACCACCCAATTAAAAAAAAAAGATGAGTTGTTCCATCAGCTGGCAAGAAGATAATCACCACTTTTTAAAATATTAGCTGGGGCATAAACATACCTTAAGAGAGTTTTTTAAAAGTATATTTATGTCCCAACTAATATAATTTTTAAATGTATTGTATTTTTTAGTGTCCAAGCCACTGCCAGATGAAACTTTTTTTTTAATGTTTACATATTGAAGCAGGGAATAGTAGCCTCAAAAGAAAGGTCATCTCTACTAGTGAAATTGTTATATCCTACAGGCATATGAAGAAACAACAGATGGACATTGATACAGTTATGTTCAAAGAAGAATTCTTTGTGAATTTTTTTAAAAGGATAATCACCATTTTCTTTGATTACCAAATAGTGTTCTGACATGGTTATGCCAACACATGTCATTGGACAGTACTACTACTAAGTAGTTTTGCACTCACTTTTGGATCATATGTACTGTACCTTGACAATGTGCATCTGAATATTGCTAATGTGATGATTGAGTTTTTGGCCAAGAGAAAATGTTGCCTATCCCACATCCATTGTACAGCTCAGATTTGGTACTATGAATCTTTTCCTACCCCTAGCACCTAAGTTCAAGTTACGAGAAACCCATTTCCTATTCATAGTAGCAGTGGTCAGAGACAATTTTGAAAAACATCTTAAAGGAGGGGCTATTAAAAATCTAAAAATCTTTAAGGATTGACAATGATAGTGATTGAATTCTATGGGGAATAATTTGAAAAAGACTATGGTTGTTATATTCCAAGTGATTATTATGGGAGGAAAAGAAAAAAAAATCAATCTGTTTGTTTTGATTCATTTTTATAGTGTGAATAACTTCATTACGTAAATATTCAACCCTCCATAATTTGTAGTGATTTATTTTGACATGTTGATGGAAAAACTTAGAGTAAGCAATTGGGGAAAAATTTATACTAGTAATATTATATATTAAACAGATAACTATAACAAAGCATATTAATGTATTTACTATAGTTATAATTATTATTAAATGCTATAAATACACATAAGGAATTTTATATTGAGATGATATCAAATTTTTAATGAAACTGTATATTTAGAATATATATATTATTTTCTGAGAAAAATAATTTATCATTCATTGAAACATCTGCTTTGGATTCTACAAATGTGGAAGCAGCCTTCCAACAAATACTAACAGGTAAGTTTTTAAAAATATTTAAAAGCCACATTCTAAAACTTATATTTCATACCACATACATCACTTTAAACACTTTATAATATATAGTTATTTTGTCTGAAATAATTTTAAGAAGATAAATGTACATTTGAAGTTTTGAAATTTCATAAAAATCATAAATTGCAAATTTTTAATTTCATATCCAAAATTTTGACACTGTTCACTCATTGATTATATTTACTACCAAAACATTAGAAACTGTTGCATTATATCAGGGGTCCTCAATCCATGTTACAACGTGTTACCATAGCGCCTGGATAGTTTTCATATCTTGAGATAGTAAAGTTTCGCTATATTTAACAGAGATTAGAAATTTGATTTTTTAAAATGCATTTTATAGTTTTTAAAATATATTGAAAATTAAATTATCTAAGAATCAGTGTTTTGCTGATTTTATGAGGGTTGATCAAAAAGTAAGGTTACAAGGCCGATATTCCTTGAGTTTCATTTGTTATAGAGAAATGAGAAGTGTGCAGTAATTCCAGTACATGTGGTTGGCAACTGTGCAGAGTTTCAGCCACTGGTCACCTACAGCACTAGTTGTAGGTAAACACAAATGGCAACTTGTTTGGAAAACTGGTCTCGTGAAGAAATCAACTCAGTTATTCGATTTCTGTGGGTAAAACATGTAACCGCGGCTGAAATTCGCTGGTAGAGGTTTACAGAGAGACTGTAATGTGTCGTTAGCATGTTGCAGAATGGTGTTGGAAGTTTGCAGCCAGTAGAGAAAATGTCACCGATGAGGATCACAGTGGCCGACCCAGTTTGCATCAAAAGATGTCAACACAGCTCGCATGGAGGAGCTGATTCGGAACAACAGGAGGATCACGTTACAGCATATTGGGGTAGAATTGGGAATGTCGTTCGGAAGCATTCGTTACATTGTTCACAATATTCTGCAGGACCAGACAGGATTTTTACCAGGAGGAAATTTTCAAACTCATCACACAAAGTGACAAGTGCCTAAACCAATGTGGCGACTATGTCAAAAAATAACCTATTGTATGTACTATCAGTTGGCTGTATTGGTTGTATGAAATAAATGTACACTTTTCACTGCAGGCTTTGTAACCTTACTTTTTGCTCATCCCTCATAATTTTTTTTTTTTCATGAAAATAAGAATTTTATATTTAAGATTAATTTTGTCTAATTTATTATGTACATTAAATAAATAAATGTAATGATCTATCTGAAAAGTATTAATTTAGTCTAGAATAAGGAAATATTTATACAAAAGATTGTTTTCCAATCATTCAAAAATAATTATTTCATTTTTTTAAAAATATTTTAATTAAAATTTAAAGAAACCTTACTAAGTGAAAAAGTGGAAGTAATAAATAAATTTTAGCTTTAAGAAAATATGAATCAAATATATTAAAGTAAATTAAATGCAAGGTAACATTTTGTAATGTATAATTGTTAAGAATAGATTGTAATCTTTATTAGTTAAATATTTTAAAATGTAAATTCTGTAGTTCTAACAAACTTATTTGATAACTTAATTTTTATGAATTTAATATTAAAGTGTTGTTGTATTAGTTTGTGGGATATTTTATTAAAGTCTTCTCATACAATTTTATTTATTTTTCAGAAATTTACCGTATAGTTTCACAAAAGCAGATCAGAAATGATACTGATAATGATCCGTCACCAACAGGAGATAACATTAAGCCTATAACCATTCCTCCAACCGATAGCTCTGATTTGCGTAAAAAACAATGCTGCCAGTCATAGATAGCTATTATTTTTGTGAAGGCATAGTTAATGCACAGTAATTATTCCTCTACTTTTCACTTTTGTGACTATTAATGAAGGGTACTGTTTCTAGCAGATTGTTCAGTTTGGTTTCCCGAGCAATTCTAAATTGCCACTTATAAAGGTGAAAGGTGGAGTTTTCATTTAATGTAAGAATATTTTTTCGTAATTATTTTTGCATGGTTGAACTGTCCTAACTTTACTTGTAATTGTAAAATACAAAACCCATTTCATTGTATGGTGATTGCTATATTTGATGTCTCACGTGTAATCGACAGAAATTTCCGTAGACGAAAGATTCATGCATCATTGTTAAGTGGTAAATTTTTTTTTAGAACAGACCAAATGTAAGCTTTATATTGTTGTATCCAAATTTTCTTTGAAATAATAATCTAAGCTTCATATTAGTATCTGGATGGTTTCGACTATGTTTTAAACACTACAAGAGAGCGGTCAAGATTTGCTTGCAAGATAAAAATACTTTAAAAAATTTTTGTATTCTATGAAAATCCTGTAAGATTCATATCATCTTAAGTGGGATAGATTATCACTATTGTACAGCTTCAGTACTGAATTTTGTTTTCTTCCAGGTCTTCACAATGAACATTCTTCAAGATGACTATAAATTTGTTAAATTTAAGAGGAATTTGATTACTTCATATATAATATAAAACTTGTTCATAGTTGTACAGTGGAAAACTTGTTTTCTGTCACTATTTGTCAAAATTGATACCTTTTTATAATTCATACTTTTTGATTTTATTATTACTATTATATATATATGTATGTGAAAATATAATTGCATCCAATTTAGATGAAAGATTTAACGACTTAAGAAATCAACATAAGAATAGATCTGATTTTGATGATGCACTGTAATTTGTGAATTGAATAATTATCTGATTCAATGTAAAGTGTGGTATGAAATGAACATTTAAGATTGTTTGTTAGAAAGAAACTAGTTTATCTTTTCAGTTTTCCTTATGTAGTATTAGTGACTTTTATCAGATGCATTTTATAAATTCAGGATTTAAAATAGTCTGTTGTTTAAGCTATATATTAAAATTTTTCAAAATCCCTTTGGATGTAAAATATAAAATATAGTTTGTTCAAAGTCCCATTTAAAAATAACTGACCTTGGACCAAAAGAAAATTGTAGGTAGAAATATAGGATTAGACAAACTATTCAGTTGCAATATTTATTTCAAAATCTAAAAATTATAAAAAATGTTTTTAATCAAAAATTGCAGATTTCAAAAATCTTTGTTACTTTAAGTATTAATTAAAATTATTATGAGGAAAATGAAACAATTGAATTGCGAATAACTTCAGAATCTGCACTATTCAAATGAAATTTTTATTTAAAACTGGCTTTAAGCAATAATTAAGAAGAAATTATTGAAATTGAAAACAAAATTTAACAACAGTATAAAAATTGAATTAATTTTTGTGACATTCTTTACTCAATATGGAACCACAAGGCTTGCAGTGCCAAACAAATGCTACTCTATAATTAGTTGTTAATAATTTGATATTGATTTTCCTTGTAAATAATTTTGTTTGGTTAGTAGAATTCTGATTATAAATAAATAAGAAATCATTCCCAAAGAAAGATTGCTTTTTCATCTGAGAAGTTATTTGGCTTTCTAAAGATAAGTGTTTAAAATTCTGAAGATTTGAATTATTTGTGATTGGTGTGTATTTAGTATTAATTCTAAAAACATTTCTTTTTTAATATGATGATATATTACCCATTTCTTTAGAATACTTTTTTGTCTTTCTACAACTAAATGCAACTAACCTTTGACTTCCTAAGAAAGCAAGAAAATATAAGAATGGGTGCTGGGACGAATGTAACAATGTGCTTTGTTTTTTTTTGTTTTTTTTTTTGGATGATTGCAAAGGAGTGCCACATCTGAAATTCCTGATATATATATAAAACATACAATATAACCAATAAGTTGAATGACTGTTTTGCTTAGAATGTGCAATGTGCCCGAATGTTCAAGTAAGAAGAAATTAGATTGAAAATATATTTGAATGTCATCCTTATTGAAAATATATATATGCTTGTGTAATCTATCAATAATTATTTTATGGAATTGAAAAATTTTATTATTAATTATCATTACCAATTATTTAATAGATTGAAAAATTGATAGATCTACCTGATTATCAACAATGTGTTCACACTAATAAAAAATAATTGTTAATTTACTTTGACACCAGTATTTTTTACATCACTTTCTTCACCCAATTCTATATATTTTTTTATTGACAGATTTTGATCTCATCTTTTTTTTTATTTTTTTTATTTTAAGCATTTAATTCACTTACAACTCACTTAATACTATTAAATTTTGAAAATATTTTAACAAAACTTCTCAAATTTATAGCTTAATTTCAAAATTTGAATACAAAATTAAAAATTCAAGCTTTCTTCTTAACAACAATTTGTTTTTGTTGTTTAATGTCATTTAACTCATTTGTTTTCAAGACAAAGCATTTAATATTTTTGCTGATTTTTATTTATTTGTTCCTTTTAAATGAAAACATTATTCATGAAGAGAAAATGAATATACATGTAAGTTTTCTTTTTGGTATATTCCCAGTTCTAAGCACATCACACGTTTCATTTGAGTGTTTTCTTGACACTTGGTGGTAGCCCTACTGCTTTGCTGGTATGGCAGCATCCATTGGTGCTGCTGTCCAGTGTGATCCAGTTCTCAAAGATGTTTCATGTGCAGACATCAACCAACTTATTTATGACAAGTCTTGTGAACTGTAGCTGGAATTGAGAACAGTCGTCATAAAAGCAATTCTTAGTAATGAGATGCAGTTCATAAATGTAAACCAGTATCATTGTTTGGTTATTACCAATCTGTAAAATGAAATGATTGTCCTATGTGACTATAGATAGATATCAAGTGTGGTTGTGGAATCTTTTTTCTGACAGTGGCTGTATTATTTTGCTTGATTTAGATGATGAACAGTATTATAATTGGTGACAACACAGATCACTTTATTGCCAAACCCAACCATCCAACTTGTAAGTCCCCCTTTCATCTGACAAACCTATGTTCTTTAATGTATGCTTTTAAAGCTGCATTTGTACAGTTTCAGTTGCATAAAAAAACCTATTTATACTTTCACAGTAAGTCATAGAGGTGAAGATGTCCATAAATACAATGTGGCAAGTATAATTCTTTACACAGGTCAACAAATTTTTCATGACTACTACTAAGAACATCCAGCTTATCTTTTTGATTTTTTTCACAGTGAGTCTATACAGAAAGGAAACCCCGAAGAACTCAGTACCCATAATTTGTATCCAAACCTTATTTTAAGGGACCATTTGTTCATCTGTATTGAAATGTTGCTCAAATTCTGAATTGTTGAAGAGATTCCTTCACAGCATCTATGAGAGGTTTTACTTCCCCAGTTTTCTCCGGGAATTAAATTGTCAGCTGTAAGCAAATTTTGCTTCATTGCATGAAATTATGACCCATCTGGTTTGGAACAATAGGGACTGTTACATCATCTGCTTTTGTCCAGTAAAATTTTTCCCTGGAAAGAGAATGATATCCAGGTAGAAAAATAATTCCAGAAAAAACTTTAGTTCATCATCAGAGAAAACTTATTCTTTTTCTGTGCAGCATAAATGTCTAGTTTCTTTTGAAAAAATACAGACCAAATCAAACCTTTTGAATTAGTGAAATGTGAATGTCTCTTCTAGTAAGGATAACATTTCATTTAGAAGAATCTGAATTTTCAGTTTTATGCCATATATTACAACTATTTGTGAATGACAAATACATTTTTTTTTATATGCTTATCATCCAGATCTTCAGGGTTTTCTGTGTGGAGTTCCAATTCTTTATTCACCTTTTCACCTTTTAGATCATCGGTGGTTAGTTAAATTTCATCATTGTTACTTTCTTCCTCATCCATAATAGACCCTTCACCATTGCCAGGGAGTAACAAAACATCATCTGCTGTTACATTTGAATCTTCCTCTTGGGCAGAAATTATTTCTTCGAGTTTTAGAAATTTTTTAATATATATTTCTGAAATTAGTAAAAACACCACTGATTGAAGTTTGAAACTATTTGATGTATAAAAATAACACTGATGATAAAGAATGCATTTGAAATGAAGCAGGAACAAACTTTGAATACATGCAGTAAAAACTGCAATGTGTGATGTATCAAATATCTCACAATACATATATTTATTTTAAACTTTACATATTTTTATACTACAGATAGCAAACATTCTCACTCTTTATTATTGCAAAATCTATAAGTAGACTCCATCAGCTCAACACAAAATACAAGCAAAGTACCAGTGAAAGAGGTACTGTATGTGATCGGAAAACCAGAAATACTTGAAAAAGGAAAAATTCAGTTTCAACGATACATTCCATTCATTGATGTTCGTGCATGACATTTCACATCCTTTGAGAAAGAAAGAAGTCATGTTTTCAAATGGGAATAAACAGGTTAATGAAATAATACTTGTGATGATATAACTCAAACTCAGTCATAAAAATGACTTCAGTTTCAGTATGAAATGATTAGTAAAACATTCCAACACTCCCACATTTTCATTAATTTAATATAAGTGTTATAGATAACCTTCACTCAACTTGCATGTAATGGCATGGTAATGTTCTTATAATTGAGCAATGTTTACAGCAAGCAAACTGACAACTCATAATGGTATGGTCATGTTTAGCAAGTTTTGCTGTTGTATTCTAAACTTAGATCTGAAATGTTCCAAGAAATGTTTTCATAATTTTGATATGACTGTTAATTGTACATTTATCAACATCTATGAAAATGATAAATATTTCTAACAAAACGGGAGGAATTAATTAACATATTTGAATGAGGAAGAACCAATTTCATTTTACTTGTAGAAAATTCAGATTACATAACTTGCGTTATATAACAACTTTTGAGTAGAAACTTCTTGATTTGAGAGATGTTGCTCCGAAAAACGTGTACATTTTTGAATGTATAACTTGTGAAAGAAGTTGATTTTGATCAGCACCTGATTTCAAATTTAAGTTTGTAATTTATTACAATATAGTAAAAACAGGTATCTCTAAAGAAATTTAAATGACTTTAGAAATAGTGAAAAATCCTTTATATGCCAAAAACATTTATTTAAAAATAGATAAGCAAGTTTAAAGGAGTTTTTCTTCTAGTTAACTTCTATAGTTTTTGTAGTGTAGTATTGATGCTTATGAAAAATTTAATATTTTCAAGTAATTGAATATTTGAGACCCTTATAAGTGCCGAAAACATTTGTTAATACTGAGGCAAAAAAATTGCTGTGAAATGGAACATTGCATTGTTACAAAGACCAAAAGTTAAATTCCTCTAGATTTACTGTAAATAATACCAATTTAGATAAAATGCAGTTGTTTAGAGTACTCTTATCTGCTTACATTTGTAGTTGTTTGTGTTATAGACACAACTACAGAAGTATTTGCATGTGCAGTTAATGATGATAAAACTATGCATTGGTAAAGCTGATGATACAAAGATCTAAAGAATTAATTTTATTGGAAATTTAAAATATCTTACAGCATTCAACAACACTATGAAAGAGAAATTCATAAAAAAATACTATAGTAAAAATTCGGAAAAATATTTCTAATTTAAAAGCAGAAATATACATTCCATTCTCTTTCGATTCGTTTGTAATTTCTTGGCAATTTTTCGTGACTAGGAAGAACATTTCTATGAAACAATTCTTAAATAATTGAGCAATTCCTCTGGCACTGATCACAGTGCCAGTGACCTGGGAAAGAGGTTCATTTCAACATAATCATCTATGACCTGAAGGGAAAACAGCAGATTGTTTATGTAAAATAACTGATAACAGAAGCATAAAACTGCTTACCTCTCTCAAGTTTTCTTTAGTTATACTAGGCACCTGATAAACAAATCCCGTGGCATCTAACTTATTTCCATTCAAGTTAAGGTGTTTATCATTAAGCAATTCCTAGTTGCAATTTAAAACAAAGATTTTATTTAAGTGTGAAATTATTATTGATAACACACAATATGTACTTACTGAATGCAGGTAAGGATTAAGGGGGGTATTGCAAATTCCATCTTTGGCACATGCTTCAGCCCAAGGACCAAGGTGTTTATCATTAATTTCTTCAACTAAATTATTCAGATCCAACTGAAATAATTATCACTTAATAATGAATACCACATTTTTTAAATAAACACTTCCTTGTTTATTAAAAAATGTTTATACCTTTGCAAGTGTTGACATGGCAGATCCGAAATAATCGTGATTGATGTTAAAGATATCCGAAATAATACTGCTGATTTTACCTTGTGCTAGAAAAATTATTTTTGTTAATATAATCTATAAATTTCAATGTAAAAACAAAAGGTAACTCACTCGACTCTCCTTTATCCACAACATTATATACTTCACCCTTCTTTCCATTCATACAAACGTGCCAAACGGCTCGACTGACGTCACTTACGTGGACGGTGTTCATTTTCAAATCTTTAGTCCAAAGAAGCTTAACGCAACAGAATAATAAGCATTATAGCAATTAATGGAAGAAATTTCTTTAAAATTCTACCTACCTTCATCATTTCACCCAAATGCTTGTATACTGCACCCACAACCAGTCGTGGTGCTAAAATACACAATTCTGTTAGACTTTTCTTATGATACATAAAGTTTACCTTCATTTAAAAGTGATTTTCTCTCTGATATTTACTAAGTCCCTGTTTGTCGCCTTTTCCGTATACAATGGCGGGTCTCAGTACGATATAATTGAGATCAGAAAAAGAAGAAAGTTCCTTCTCGACTTCTAACTTCAGTTTTCCCATTGTGGTCCACGGATCCAACTGTGAAGTTTCCTTAGACGGCATCTGAAAACCACATTTTATTGGCAAAAAATTTTTTTAAAAAACTAGTGGGTGTTATTCAAATGCACACTTTTTCATTGGCATAAACCTGTCCAGAACTTATTTCAACATATCTCTTGACTTTTTGTTTGCACGACTCTTTGGCACAATTGATGCTGAGTTTAACGATTCCTTCCCTGTATACCTAGTGTAAAATCAAAACTTTGTTATTACATAAGTAAAATAATTTTGTAATTTTGGAAGAAATGCTTACGGCATCTGATTGACCAGTCTTTGTCTCTGCTGCAAAATTAATCACAAAATCAAATGTCCCTTCAGAATCAGAGAATGCATTTTGGCAGGAAGCTAAAAGGAAAAAGATATATAAATTATCTGTCAGAATAAATGACTATGTTTGATGTTGCTATGATATACAAAATCATTCTATACTTAATTATCAGTCATTTTGCTTTCTCTGCATTTTTTGTTCTCTCTCCATAGAGATTATATCAATTTAATGAATAGTCTCTATGAATGGACATTACAATTTTTTAAAAAATTTGTCTCTATTTTCAAAATTAAGGTTTTTGTTTTTTATGTGAATAGCAAAAACTGTTAATACAACAATGTATTAAACAGTATAACCTATGAGATTTTAATAAAAATAACTAAACAGAACAGCATAGCAGTTAACAACTTTTCCAGCATAAATATTTATGAAACCTGTTGCTGGAATATTTTCAAAATCTGAATGTTCCTCTGTAACAGGCCTGACCAACTTAGAACAGAGACAATGGGGTGCAATTGACTTTTGTATATGATAGCTTAGTAATTTTAAATTTAAAAAAAAATTAATGCCATTAAAATTTTTTATTTGTCACCCAAATCAAATTTTGCTCTTCTTTGGCTCACTCATTTTGCCCTTAACTGAAACTGCAACAAATACAGTTCAAATTACTTTTATGACAAGCTATAACCTAAATTTATCTTGGTAACTTTCAGCAGTTATATAAAGATAATGCAAAATTTGTGAAATGCATTCACAAGCCCAATTAAGATATATTTGGAAAATATGAATAATGTATATATTAGGGTTTCTCATTTCCTGGGATAGAATTAATTATTTTTCATTTTTTAAAGATATTTTGTATAATTTATCATTTGATTTCAAGTAATACATTCTGCAACCTCCAAAATCACATTAATAATGCTGTGTAAGATAATGTTTAATGTTATTAAACATTATCTTACACAGCACATTAATGTTATTAAAAATTACTACATAAGTTTGCTGGAAACTGCATACAAAAATGCTTCAAACCGAGTTGAAAATTTTAATGAACGTAGATCAAACTTTTTTTAACTTAAAAGGTAATTTTTGTTATTTAAATAAAACACACACAAAAATTTACAATAATATTTTAAGATTTTAAAAAGCAAAGATGGTCAATACTCCAATCACTCAATCTGGTTCATATTTTAGTAACAAAGTCCCGCTACCGAAAATGCCCTTTCTGATTCAAGTGATGCGAGTGGAATCGTGTTTAATGCATTTAAGAAAAGACAGATATGATGTGTTTTTCACATGTAGCCTGGAAGATTTCTAGTTTGTTTTCGAGATTGTAGTACGTCTTTTGTTCTCTACTAATCTTGATTTGTCTACCTCGGCTGCTTTAATAGAAACATCAAGCTTATAGCCCAATAATTTGGTAGTTTGTGTGCCTGTAATAATTAGGTTTATGAAGAAAAACTTCATACTTGCAGACTTAGTACTCATTTGTATCCTTGCCCAATTTGCACAACCTGGCGTTACACAGTTATCGAAGCTACTGGGCATGGTTAAAAATTCAGACAGCATAAGCAGATATTACAGGTTCTGACAAAGAATTTTCAGAGTCCTGCCATAAATAAGCTACATATTGATTAGTGACCAGTTGTGACATGAGCAAAAATTAAAAAAAAACTAATAAGTAGGTTTAAAATTAAACTATCCGAATACATTTGTATTTATTGAGTTAATTATACTTTCTATTTGCAAAATTTCCTCAACCTTAACACAAAATAAGAAAAATCCCGAAAATTTCTTAAAAATTCACATCTCCTGGGTTAAAAAAACAACCAGGATCCCGTTTGAGAAACCCTAGTACAGTAGAGCATCGATTATCCGACCGCGTTCTAGTCGGCAAATTCAAATGTCCCGTAGTGATGTGGCGCTACAATATTTGGTTATGTCTTGGCTACTTTAATAATATTTTTGTTAAATTTTTGCATGTTTTAGCTGGTAGCACTGGCTCGACCATAAAGGGAGGCTGGTATTTAAACCGGGCCTAATACACTATACTAATAATGTATTTTTTCATACTTTTCGGTTATCCGACCAACCCCAGTCCCCAATTAAGTCGGATAATCGATGCTCTACTGTATATGTATAATTCCTGCAATAAAGTATTTTTTAAATCAATTATGAATATTTTCAGTTTTAAAGTACAAAATATATGAATCATACTTACCAGAATTAATTAGATTAGCACTCTTAAATTCAACAAGTGAATTAGCAAAAATCTCCTGAAAGATACACATTTTTAAAAATTAATAAACCAAATATTTACAATATATACATAAGAACAAATATTCAGTTTAAAAAACTAACTTGATGATATTTATTCAACCAAGCAGTCTGTGGAGGAACTTTATCTACCACACGAATCTAAAAATAGAAATTGATTTATATGTTAAAATTTGCTTTGCTTTTCTAATTTTAAAACAGAATTATCAAAAATGTTTTCAAACTATTTAATAAATATATACATACATTATATATAAAAAAAAGAAGGAAATACTATCTAGAATCACTGGCTTGTTTTATAAGAAAAGCAAATCTTAAAATAACCAATTTATAATGACTTAGAGATTATTTGTATATTATATATACTGACTGTAAAGGGCAAAAAATAACAGTACAGAAATTAAAAAAGCAAGCTTTGTTAGAGATGTTCAAAACAACTGGGTTCTGTTACAATACAAGGATGCAGACTGTTGAGTGAAGTATTTCTGGTGTCACCAGTTTGCCATCATGGTGGGTAGACATCATATACTGATGATTTTATGACTCCACAGGAAAAAAGCCAGATCTGGGGAATGATCTGGGGAATGTGGCCATAAACAGGGTTCTGTTGCTAGTACCAAACCACTGTACTTGTGCCAGTGGCAAGTCATCAAGCCATTAATTAGCATATGATGGCCGGATGACAGCCTACTACTCTGAGTGACCCGGGATTAAATCCACAGGTCGAAAAATTTCCAGAAAATTTTTCGGTGGTTGTCTGACCAGATATGTTGGCCCCCATCCCTAACCACCCGGCTGCCCCACTTTGGGTATGGCTGAATCCATAATGGACTTGCTAAGAGAGGCCATCAGTGCCAACAGGATAAAAAGGATTTTAAAAAAAGCCATTAGTCTAGTGCTATGTTTAGGAGTTCATATACTGGTCAATATTTAGAGTGCCATCAATAAATACAGGCCCAAGAAGCTAGTCATCTCAAATTCCACATCAAGCATTGTTGTCATCAAACATCAAGCAAGTTGTCTGTATCGCGGAGTACACTTTGCTCAGTGATGCACGCTGTGACAGGAAAAATGCCTCATCAATCCATAAAATGAGTTGGAGTTCTGGTTTGTCATACCGTAAATTTAACATTACATTGCACCATTTGTATCACTGAATGGTTGTGCTGGTTGCAATTAGCAATGGAAGGGTTCATGTTATGGCATTAAAATATCTGGAGGATTATTGTCCACATCTAATATGGACAATAGTAAAATCTCTACTCATCCTATGCTAAAAAAATCTCTTTTGCTCTTGAATAGAAGTTTAGGTGGCACCCTGTATAATAGTTTGCTATTTATGAAAACTGTAGTCATTTTATACAAATTCTGTTCTATATCCTTATTTCATCTATAAATAAATAATATGACTTTAAAATTTATTACTTGAACTTTTAAATTAATGAGATGGATGTTGTGTCAGTAAAATTACAAAACTGAATTAAAACTTATAAGAAAGATGTTCAGTTGAGCCCAATACCTATCTATTATCAAGTATGACAAATATTTAATTATTGAAATTTAAGATCCTGTTATACTTGTTCAACAATATGGGCATAATCAACTAGAAATATTTTTGAAAAATGTACTTAAGGAGTCAACACTACAAAAACCAATGATGTGGTAACACAAGATAAAAGGTGCTTCATGGACATTTATTACTGAGATGATATTATTTGTCTCTTCTAATATAATAATTTTATCACTTTTGTAAAGATATTGTAATATCATTTCAGCTTTTCACTAGAATTTCTGAATGGTTAGACATGTTGCATGAATCACACCACTAATGTTTGAGAGGAACATGCAGCTTGCAACCTGTACTTTTTCACTGTTGGTACCCAAGGTCTTAGAATATAAGGTTACCTCATACGGCCGTTTTAGCCACTTCCTGCCAGATTGCGGATATACGTCATCCGTAGTCGAGCAATTGCTTCACAGCAGTTAGTGAAGAAAGAAAATTTCAGAATTTCAATATTTTTGTTGCTTTGTTAAGAGTTTTTAGACTCTTAATCTTCGAAGGTAAATATCTCTATGTTTATTAATAGTAATAACAATAATTATATTGATAAAAATTGTATGGAAGTAACAAAACTGTTCCTAGAGCCATTTGATATTCTGTTGTAGTCTTTACACTTCGTTCTGTAGAAATTGCAGAATATGATTACGGATGAAATATATTTATTACTAAAATACTTAGAAAACTATTCTTAGTATTTTAATGTGTATAGAAATAGTATCTGCATGATGAAATGATGACTACAAATAATAAGCTGGCCAATAACACTTTTAAAATAACTTGAGATATAAAAAAGAAATATTGTTTATTATTAATTAATGTAACTTTCTTAAAATATGCATATTTATGTAAAATGCATAGAAATTCAAAATATGAAAATGTTTTATACATACAGTAGAACCTTGATTATCTGGACTAATTGGGGATGAAGGTAGTCCGGATAAGGAAAAATCCAGATAATCGAAAAATAATAATAATTGACAGTGAAAGACATGTACAGTACGTACATACAGTATGAACAATTATTATTTGTCTAGATTTACATATAGCTTCAATATTAAATTATTTTTCATTAAGAAATTCAATTATTGATTTTTGTTTAAAGCTAGCTGTTCTTTTTGAAGCTGCTAAATTGCAAATACTTTTAAGACATAAGTTGTCTTGAGTTACACTCTTCTTGGCTCAAGTTCCTAGAATATATTCTAGGACCATGGGGCAAGGTACATTTCACAAGGCCCTCTTGGTGGTGCAAGAAAACGGATTTTATAAAATAAAAAGCAGTTGAAACTGTCAAATTTTTATTCATGAAAATGCAAACTATTTATTGTTTTATGACGAGTAAAATTTTTTCATCGCATTCACGGCTTTTAAGTAATGGATAAACCTTTGAGGCGCGAGGCTGTAGGCGGTGGATCATGTCGCCCATGCCTTACGCCACCCTTGGCCATAGAAATGATGAAATTTGAATATAAATTATTTATAAATATGTATGTCAAGTTATATTTTTATTATGATGCAAAATGTATTAAAAAGTTTACTACCACTGTGCCGGGTGAGACATTGTCGGAACAAAAAAAGTTATGCATTCCATCACGTACGTAAACAGAGTCGCAATTCGCCAAGTGCAAATCAGCAAATTCGTAAAATTTTTGTTTATTTTGAACAATCTGTATAATCGAGGTTCTACTGTAGTGTTATTTATTTGTATAATAATTTTTATGTAAGAAATGTTAATACTACTTTTTTCTACTTCAGAATATTATACCTTGATTAAATTTATTTAGGAAAATAAAAAAAAGCTAAATTTTTTTATTATTATTTTTAGATGCCAGGAGCATCATCTGCTGTTGCAACTTGTAATAATGACTATCATAAAACAAAATTATTAAACAAGAAAGTTTACTAAAGATCCAATAATAAGAAGAAAATGGATTCATAATTGTAAAAGAAAAGACAAATTGAATGCTGATTCTTGTTATGTTTGTTCTGATCATTTCACAGAAAATGATTTTGAGAGAAATTTAAAAGTTGAATTATTAGGTTTACACTCAAACCTGTTTTTGTGCGATTTCTTTGTGCGATTTTTTTGTGTGCGGTATATGAATTTCAATCAAATTGGTATACTGCACAAAAATAATTGCACAAAAAACATTGCACGTATAAAAAAATCGCACAAAAACAGGTTTGAGTATATTGGCAAAACCTAAACTAAAGAAAACTTCACTACCAACATTAAATTTAGGAAATATAGAAAATGAAAATATTAATCAGTCAAATGAAAAAGAATCGTTTATTAAAATAAATAGAAAAAAAAACCTGATAGAAAAACTTTTAGATGTAAATAAACAGGATAAAACAGAAGAATCTCTTAAATGTAATGATTGTAAAACTTTAGATGATCTTAATTTTAAATTAAAATATGAAAATTCTATTTTAAAAACTATAACAACAATAGAAAATTTTAAAAAGTTTGTACCTGATTTCTTTTAATTCTGTTTTTATGTAACATTTAATTTGTATATATTGATATTAAAAATATGTTTATGACAGAACTTTTTTCAATTCTTTTGACAAAACTATTTTTTTTTGTATGTATGAGTAAATAATATTGTTTTTGGTATATGACAATTAAAAATTAAAAAATAGACCAATATAATTTTTGGTGTTAAAAAAGTTGTTTGATGATATAAATTAAATTACCTATGCAGAATTACCAAAATTATTCTTTTAAGAAACTATTATTATTATAATATCATTAAATAGATAAAATTGATTTCATTTACAAAGTAGAAAAATGCATTTTAATTTCAACTTTACACACAAAAATTACAAAGATTTGCTCAATATTCCGGATTTTTCTTATTTACATTTAATTAAGTATAAATCGTAATTAATGAAATATTAGTGTGTAATTAAAGCTACAAGTCTCTGATCGGTAATGTTTTTACCATAAGGACGTAATAAGATGTTTTGTTTTTGAATACAAGTGACATCAAATAAGCAACCAATAAGAAATATTTCTTCTCTATGAGGCAACCTTATATTCTAGGACTGTGGTTGGTACCAGGGTTGCAGAGTCGGTAAAAAAACACTTGACTCCGACCGTTGATAATTTTAGTAGGCCGACTCCAACTACGGCAAAATTAAATACCAAGTCATTTTATGGGAGACAGAGGTGCTCATAGGGGGGGTACTCTACTCTGAACTCTGAAAGAAGCTTGGGGTGTTTACCCAAATACTTTTATAATTAGTATTTTTAATATTTAACTTACATTAATATTTATTTGTATTAAAAAAAATAATTTTTAACAAATATTTAATAAGACGAGAAAGGGGGGACAATAAAATTCTACATCTACATATATTCGACAGTATTTGCACTTCAATTTCACCCTTCCAGATAAAATTAGTCCAACTAATAAAGAGTGCGATCTAGCTACCCTTGTTCAGAAAAGAAAAATATATACTCTGATCAATTAGTCTGACTCATTCAGAAAAATAGAGTATTTATTTAGAGTGGGGATAATAAAGGTATGATTCAAAAATATTCAAATTCAATTGGGTCAAAATAGTAACTACTAAACACAAATACTACAAAAAACACTTACATATTTAATAAATTAAATTGCTGCATTTTGTATTTAAAATAAATGAATTATAACAAAATTCAAAAAAGATTTTAAAAAATTAATAAATATATAATAAATTTTTTTCATTTAAATAAAAAAACTAAATTAAATTTAAAATGTCGGGGTCGACACATTTTTTCCGATTCCGATTCCTCTGGCCATAAATTCCTCCCGACTCCGACTCCACGGACCTGGTTGGTACAACAATTTGAGAATGCTACAAATTTCAATTTTTGGTTTTTTTTTCTCCAGTTTCTTTTAGATTTTGATATAATTAAATTTTAAGATGAATTTACAAGCAAACTTAGATTAACATAATTTCATTTTTTTTAAAAATTCTTTTGATGATAATTAATAATTAGAAAACAAATAATTGCTAAACAAACACAATGGGAAAACATTATCATATAAAACTCTTATCACTAATCCTGTTTACAAACAGCAGTTTTGTAATCACGAAAATATGACATGAGTTTTTCATAACTTTTTGTAATAAATATATAAAGGTACAATTAAACCATATTTTCAAATGACATCTATTTTGGATGGGACTGTGAATAAAGATATGTTTTAGAAAACGTTATACAGTACTTTCAATATTACTGTATTTACAAAATATAAATAATCGTCAATTAGATTATCTGCAGCTGCAAGGATAGAAAAGATATAAAAAGGTTAAGATACAGATTTTAGATATAATATCAGAATTTTCATTAAATATAAAATTAAGAGATAATGTAGACTAATCAAGAAGTTAACTTTTCAAAAGTTAATATAAAAACTTTTGGAAAGTTAAAAGAAAGAAATTATTATTAATTACATTTAAGAGAATTTAATTACTTTTACCTGGCTATATTAAATACTGTGCAAAAAAGAGAAAATGACAAGCCAGGTTGTATATTTTAATGTTGAAAGGCAAATACAGGAAGCTTCAAAGAAATTTGTATACCTAAACTGAAAAGAAAGATAAATGAGAAAACAAAAAGATTGAGCATAGCATATTAACAAATTCTAGATTAAAGTTTTAATAAAATGGCTTATTCATATTTTTTCCATTCTAAAAAGGAAATTAAATTAATAAAAGTTCTTTAAAAATAAAAAATATATATACATATCAATAAATAAATAAATTTTAATATTTAAATAAATAGAATGCAACAAGCAAAACTAATTTTAAATAATATAATTTTATTCATTCAAATAATAAATATTTTTTCTAACAAAAGATTTTTTTTTTTATTGATTTAGTAAGGTAAAGATTTAAAACTTTTTCATTCATTTGTAAGAGATAATTTTTAAATGAGTCACAACAATTTTGCTAATTAAACACACTTTTTAAATATCATCCATCAATTTCAGAAAGTACTCAAAAACAAGCAAAGTCACTTCATAATTTCATAAATATTGCAGTTCATTTATTATTCATTTGTCTTATAATATTTTAAATATGTCTTAACAATACATAATTATACAGTAGAGCATCGATTATCAGACTTAATTGGGGACTGGGGTTGGTCGGATAACCGAAAAGTATGAAAAATACATTATTAGTATAGTGTATTAGGCGCTGGTTTTAATACTAGCCTCCCTTTCATGGTCGAGCCAGTGCTGCCAGCTAAAACATGCAAAAATTTAACAAAAATAATATTAAAGTAGCCAAGACATTGTAGTGCCACATCACTAGCGGACATTTGAATTTGCCGACTAGAACGCGGTCGGTTATATCGGGGGTCGGATAATCAATGCTCTACTGTATAACTTTTTATCTTACACAACATATCTACATCATATTTTGCACCATTAAATGTAAAAATTAAATTTATATGTAATAAATACCATTTAAAATTATTAATTTTATGTAGCTTAAATGAAGAACACAAATAACTATAATTAAATTAATATTTTAATAATTAATTATACTTATTAAATTTAATGAGAGATGACATCTAAAGCCTGTCTCTAGTGCCAAATTACTTAGCATTTAATAATAGTAGTACTAATATAGCCTGATATAATTTGGCAATTGGCTTTAAAATATATTCCTAATATAAAAGCCACTGTCTGTGTGTGCATATGTGTGAATTCCTTATAACTCCTGCAATTTTGTCAATCCTGAAATTAAAATTTCGGTTATATTCATTTTATTTTCCAACGGAAAGTATGGGCTATTATTTTGCGAAAATATTAGCTAAATAATAAATGTTTTATCAATTTCGGATCAGTGATTGCACTTACGTTGCAGTGATGTCAGTGACCACATGACATTCATGCTTGGTGAAGGAATATCCTTTAAATATTTTGGCAAATGGCATATTTTAAACATACTTCATTAAATTTAAAATTTAAACTTTAAAAGAAGATAGCCTCATTGTGTCACTTCTATAACAAATTATTAAAACATTTTTCAATTGTGACCAGGAATTTAAAAAATTATCCAATTTATCCATTCTATTATCCAACAGAAAGTAACAATCTAATAAACCCACTATTTAAAAAGTGTTATCACTCATCTAACTAACATACATACAATTTATCTTTGTTTTATCAACATGGAATTAAGAAATGGCTTTGTCAAGGGCTGCAGAAACAGCATCACAATGCCAATCATCAAAAAAATATTAAGGTATCTATTACTAAAGGAAGACAGCAATGAAATCTTTTAAAAAACAATAGTGTGTTTATTCAGAATGTAGTGTATAAAGTAATTTTATAAAGATATTATTATTAATATAAAGGCCTAAATCTGTTTGTGTGTGTGTAAGTGAATTCTCTCTAACTCGTATTCCATCATGCTTCAGAGGTATAAACATCCAAACTCTACACTTTCTGGAACCTTTTACCGGTGTTAGACGCAAAACGAAAAATTTCCGTTAACGTTTTCGAACTTTGTAGTTCTTCTTCAGACGGTAAAAAACGAGGAACGCAGATCGAATAAAAGAATGAGTTATTTTTAAACCGAAATCGAATGCTTCATGATGCAGCTGGTCAGACATGCGCATTACGGTGCAAGTAGATGGCGATTAAAGTCCGTGTTCGCGTTAACTGGAAATTTTTCGTTTTGCGTCTAACACCGGTAAAAGGTTCCAGAAAGTGTTGTTTACATCCCCGGTGTTCCTTGATGTATATAGATTTTCATCCAAACTCTATAGTTACTATACAGTTTGGATGTTTATAACTCTTCAAATTACATATGATTTAATTGTTTTAACATGTTCTTTTACTGTCAGAGTCAATAAAGTCAGAATTTCCACTAATTAGTCTCATTTATTTATATTTTAATGTTATCAGTTGGTTATTATGGGTTCTATTCGCTTTCTGGGTTTAAGACTAAACATTATGCAATAGAGTGGATATATAATAAACAATTTTTCAGAGTTTTATTTTTATTTCACAAATGAGTTTTACTTTTGACATACAAATGTGTTTTACATGATTGATTTTGACTGTTTTGAGATAATGGAATGTTGTCAATGAGAATATTCACAATTAATATAACTGAACTTTATGCAGAAAGTATGAGAATCCAAGTGTTAGATGGAATGTAAAATTTTATATTGCTAAAAGTCAGTCAAATGCAAAAATTCTTCAATTTAAGCCTTATTTCCTTCTTAGTGGATACTTTTCTGTAGTTATTGTGCAAAGCAACAATTTGTCATTTTAATCATTTTTTTTTATTGTTTTTAGAATGACAGAATTTATTACAATTTTGTTGTTTAACTATTAATATTTTGCTGCATGCAACTTTTAAGTTTGTTAAGTTCTACATTATTCTGATCAAGTTTCTAAAATAGTTCCTGATTGATGAATATCTGGGGTCTCACAGATCTGACCCATTAAAGCATGTGAATATTTTAACCTATATATTCCAGAATTAATATCAAGACATATGATAATACATATATGAATAATGAATAATAAACATAATAATTATAATAATAATAAATAATCCCCCATTTATGTAAATTCACTTTAATGCAGTTGAATTTTTTTTAAATCATCAACTTTATTGAAATAAATGACAGTGATAACAAAAACACTTTTGATAAAATTTTTTTTTTTTTTTTTTAAAAACTTTAGTTAAAACTTCTCTACCCAGTAAGAGTAAAATATTGTATTTGAGAAGCAAGCAAAATATGAAGAAAATTTAACATTTTTATATAGATACAAATATCTGTTGAGAGTAATTATGAGCAGTGAGCAAATATTCTTAATAAATTCAAAACAGCTATGAATATGACCTTATCCATTGACAATGTTTAAACCTATGAATATCCATTGACAATGTTTAAATAAGTTGTTGTTATGAGTTGGCTCCAATGACATTTCTGGGAATAATTTGCTTGAATCTCTTTCAAGGTATTCGATATACTGAATGTGACAAAATAGAAAGCAAGCACTTAATTTCCCTTGCTCCAACAATTCAACTGCATTGCATAGTTCCATTAAGTCATTTTTAAATTCAACCACTGTGTTTTTGAAATATCTCACTGCTTCCTAAAAAAGGATACCATTGTAATTTTTTTTTCATAGTTAACTGTTCTAGTATGTTTTCTCTGATAGCTTTTTTTATGACTTTGATGGAGCTGAGATTGTGTGACACCATGACTTTATTCTCAAATTCACACTATATAGAAATTGAACACCTAATCTTTCATCCAGGTCTTTTCTGACATAACTGACATTTTTACAGCACTTCAAGTTCTGTAAAGAAGAAAATTAGACTTAAGTTGCAGGATTCCATCACTTGGCTGACTTGTAATAATACCAAATTTCACATTCTGTATGATACATACAATCTCACAAAACAAAAAAAAAATCAGTTTACAGGTGAAAAGAATGATATGTAAGAATATTACCATAAACTTTAATAAAAATACAGGTATACCTCGAGTTACGTCGTTCTCGATTATACGTTGTTTGTCAAAAAAGTATATGGAAAAATAAAAATCAAGTTTAAGCCATTTTTTTCGACTTTACATCTGTCCGCCACAAATATTGAAGTCGTAATATCACTAGAAAAGCGTTAAAAGCACATAAAATTATATTAAAATATGTACATTTACAGTAAATGTTAATATAATCATCATAAATCCTAGAGAACGAAACATGAAAACATCTGTGTTTCTGTGTTGTCGTCTTATTTAGCAGTCATTAAGTGCTCTTATTGGCGTTTTTCACCATAGTTTGATTTACGTCATAACTACACAAGTAAATTCGACTTACGTCGCCTCTCCTGGAACCAATTACCAACGTAAGGCGAGGTATACCTGTATACAGCTTTAAAATTGTACTGTCAATTACAAAAATATATCATGACTGATTAATCTTTCATTATCTTTGTTTTCTTTCATATATTGTCCTAGTGTATGTAATTTTCTAATCTTTGAATATAAAATTCTTTTTTACAGATATTGATTTCATTAACCTTCTATTCATAAATGGTTGTAAATAAAACATTCTTCTTCAAAATGCATTACAGAAATTCTTTTGGTACTCTTAGTCTTTCTTTAAGATTTGTGTGAGATCTGGAAATTCCATTAGACTCAAAATTGTAATAATTTTTCCCTATTATAGACAACCTCGATAGAAACATTCCTAACCAAGAAAATATTACGTCCCTCGCCATATAAATGTCAACTATCCATTATTCTCGCGCTGTTTACAGATCAGCTTGCAGCTTGAGTTTATAGTTAGCGTCCGAATTCACCATATTGTTTTAAATCCCGGGAACACCTATTGCCTGATCACATTCCGCGAGAGATCACGTGACCAATTTTTCCATCAAAAAGCTATATAAGATGCTTCCCCCCCCTTGGGGAGTGGATTGTCAATCAAGATCGAGTCACGTTGGATTTCCATCTTGTCCTTGTGCCTAACGTAAAATTTACTTTTGTGCCTAAAGAGTTACCGACCCTTGTGTCCAGTGGAATATTGGATTACAGATTCTCTAAGAGATATGGAACCCACCAATGTGAACTCTCTCTCTCTCCTCGCGTGTTAAGGATATACTAATATATATGTCACCCCCTAAATATTAGTTTTTGTAATGTCTCATTAGAATTCAATAAACGTTGTTATCTTGTTAATTGGTGTCTTCCTTGCTCGAATATCGCCTGTCGCCTTACCATGACCCCTTTCCCTCCTACACTCGACCGGATAAAAAGTAGTCCTGTCCCTGCAGGAAACCCTACAAAAAAATAAGCCATCTCTGACTCGTGGGCTGAAAGTAGACAGAGGTCCGACTCGTCGTACCTCCTCGGTACCCACATTTGCAATCCACTCCTTCAAAAAAGCAGATTCAAAATAAAAGAAATTAAGAAATAATATTTTATCATCTATACATTCCACTTTCATACAGTGCGACTTTTATTTACAACTATTCAGTCTATAAGAATTTGATACAATAATCCATTTTATCTCTCGCCTCCATTCACAAGACAAAGTAGTTAATGTCAATACCCAAGCACCACTGATATTTACAAGAAAAAAAACATTGTAATTATGAGTACAAACAGATTGAGAGTTTCATGGGCTTAGACTAGTGAATCTTAGATTACAATTTCTATTTTTTTGTTTTGTTTTATTAGACTGTCTTCATTTGCTACGTGTAATGTCATCCATTGTAATGTGGTTGTGCAGTTTAGTTAACTACATCACAATCACTAATAGAAAAATATATATTTTCATTAATTAACAAACAATTTTATTTTTATCTATTTTACTTATTTTCTATCTATTTGTTATGTAAATTAACAAATATCACAAAGAAATGTCTGATAACTTACATATTTGCATATGTCATATTCACTTCTCTCATCAATATTAGTTACTTTTATATCAGTCCTACAAATTATCTAATGAATCTTTTCATTTGATTTCATTTAGAATCATTGGTTGATAGTTCAAAGTACTAAAATACCCATATTTATGCCATTTGAAGATGATGGGTAGAGTGAATGCATTGTGCCAAAATGAGGCTTAAAATGTAAGAGAAAATGGATAGCTAATCTTTATTTATGAGAGGCATATGGTATATGCATAAAAATTGCAGTGTATTATTTTTTGAGCAGCAAAATACATAACAACACCAGCACAGTCACTTTCCTTATCAGTTTCTATTGAACACAAGATGGTAACAGTTTATTATATGATCCTGTACATCACATGAATAAACCTCATTTTCAGCATAGGTTAGTCCCAACATGATTACAATAAGCAGATTATACTAATGCCTATTACATTCATTTTCAACTATCAGAAGAGAATGCTAACGAATATGTCTCCTAAAGCAATTAGCAAAAGATTACAGAAAGCACCATTAGAAAGAATTAAGACAAGATATTATTGATCTGTATTTATAAAAACTATTTTGAGATAGTTTTTCCATAAGCCTAAATAAAAATATCAAAACAATTTTAGAAAAAATAATGATGATGATGATGATAACTGTAACTGTTATTATATTCAAAAGTAAAAAAAGGCAATTCTTTACCTGCCTGCAAAATATTTAATTATAATATGATAAAAAATGTACCAAATTTTATTACTGTTTTGTAGTATTCTAATAAGACATTAGAGTTTTGGTATAACCTAATATGCCTAAATTATAATTTTTAAAAATATTACACAATAATATATTTTATTTCAATAATTTTACATTGACAATCTTTATGCCATTTGCAAAATATATTTTAAAAAACCAATCAATCAAAAAGTAAAGAATTTTTCATTTTTAATTGAAATTAATTAATCTTGATGTAGTGATTTCATACAACTGATCTTCATTTGTTCTAAATTATTTTATACTTTAATAAATAAGCTAATATAAGCTAAATCAATTTTACTGTTATTTAAAATTATTTTCTATAAATGATATCATATTAATATTACTATTATAGATGTTCCCTCTCCAAATTATTATTACAATATATTTTTATTATTTAAAACACACTGAAATGTTTTGCATGAAAAAAGTAATTTTTTGCATTTGCTACTTTAATAAAAATATTTCAAAGAAAAAACTTTATATCATGTAATTTAAATACCCTGTACAATGTTCAAAATAGAAAAATATTATCAAAATATTCTATCTTGAGGAAACCGTGTTTTGTATTTTCGTTTCTTTTCTTTTCTTTCGAAGACACAATGTAGTGACGTAAACTTAAACACTGGGCGAATTTTTCATCCTGTATTTATAGTAATTTTTATCTGTTATAGTTGTTTTATTATGTTTTTTTACAGTATATTTTTTTAATTTTATTACTTAAGGTCGTTTTCAGAATTCTTGATTCTGTATCTTCGAGTTCATTGCACATACGATCCAAATTAGGTATTATATCCAATACTTCCCAAGTGTTAGGGCCGTTAAAGTCTAGTCCTTTTCTTATTGTTTCTAGAATATGTTCGGGGATCGTGATTTGTGTTTTATTTAATACCAAGGATGTTTTCCATTCTATTATTTCTTCCATGGTTGGGTGGCCAAATCGTTTAGCTAGCTTTTTTTTGTTTATTTGTCTGATATCTATTTATATTATCTCTTGGTAAGTTGTTAGTGGTTTCTTCTTTATTTTTTGGATCTGCTCTTCTTTCCTTTTTATTGTATTTTTGTAAATCTCGTTTTAGTCTTCTAATTTTAATGTGTTTAAATTTTATCGCTGATCTTAGTATTTTGAGGTTGATGTATTTTTTGTCTCTTGTTGGGATATTTTCTGTGATGGACCGTGGAAGAGAGAGTGTTCTTAAAGGTGTATTCTCTTTAAGGTGGGTTTTGAGGTAACGTAGGTCTGTCAATATCTTATCTATCTCACCTTTTATCCTTTGTTGGTATTTGTTGTCTTGGTATTGGGCCATGTTCTTCTCTTAGGTGATGATATTCGCCGTTTCAATAATAATATTTTAGTTCTATCTTGAGGAAACCGTGTTTTGTATTTTCGTTTCTTTTCTTTTCTTTCGAAGACACAATGTAGTGACGTAAACTTAAACACTGGGCGAATTTTTCATCCTTTTTATTCGGTCCAACCGAATAAAAAGGATGAAAAATTCGCCCAGTGTTTAAGTTTACGTCACTACATTGTGTCTTCGAAAGAAAAGAAAAGATTATCAAAATATAATTAAAAATATCTTAAACAGTATTTGATTTTTAATTTTCAATGGCTGGATGAATCATCTTTACAACAATAAAATGATGATTCATCCCATTCATATTTCTTTACATCCTGATATAGTTTATATTTAAACATGTATATGATTTGCAAAATTTAACATTTAATTTTAACATAACAATTTATATATAGACTTATCAGGATGTAAGAAAATATAAATAGTTACATTCATATAAAAAAAGTAGATGTTTCTGGAAATTAGATAAAATAAATTATGATAGTATTCTTTCAATGTTTCAGAACAATTACTAATAAGCAGGTAACATTTCTTGCTGACATCTTTAAATTAATAATGCAATAAAAGAAAAATTTGTTTTATAAAAATCTTATAACAATATAATATATATATATAATATAATATATATCTTAAATAACAATTTTTTGTAATAAAGAACAAAAATAATAAAAACACCACATTTTTAACAAGGAATTCATAGAATAAACATATTAAAGACATGAAAATGTCTGAGATATCTGACACATGCCTTCTATTCTAAGGTTTTAAGTTAAATTCTCAGATATTTTTGAGCAATCTGAGCTAGTTCAATCAAGCTATTCAATAAGCTAAGTTCAGTATTGCAAAATCTTGCTGTCTTTTTAAGGTGCAATACCAAAATATTTCTAACCACTTCCTGGTTCCATCCATTTGTAAAATTCTTAATAGATCAGTCAGTATACTTTTTATATGTTAACATCTTTCTTTCTCTGCTAGTGACATCATCTTTTCTGCCGTATCATTTGAAAGATAGCTGTACATGTTGGTATATATATATATATATAAATTATTAAAATGAATAAATAATCAGTTTTAGCTCTTCCACCATTTTAAACATGGCCAACTAACTCTCTGACTTAGAATGACATTCAAAAATACTCAAAACAAGTTTTTACTCTCCCCTCCTAGTCAATTAAATTTCTTACTCAACCTTCTGTATTACTGAACATGGCCCTGTTCTGAATGTATCAGATCAAATCCTCAATAATTTATCGGAGTTGTTCATTATTCAGCTACCCCATTATGGTTTTGGCTGAATTCACGAACATGTTAAAAGGCTCTTTTTATTCTTAGAAAACGAAAATAAAAGAAAAGGTATTTGAAGAAAGAATAATATTCAGGTATTAGGTATGATGAGAAAAAATATCTTCCTTCTATGGAAGAATAAAACAGCTGTTAAATTCAAGTAAGTATTTTTAAATTGAATTTACTCGAAAATAATTTTTTCTTCTAAAATATGCTAGATGTAAAATTTATGTATGTATCACACACAAAACTTATTTTAGGTCTTTTATTGATTTGATATCATTGTAATTAAAATCTGCTTATTTAAGTCAATTGTTTTATAACAAACAGCTGTATTCTTTGACCAGCTATTTGTTTGATATTCTAATCAATTATCAAGTTGTTGTATGTGTTATTGATTGTTTCATATTTTAATTTACTATTTAAAAAATAGTATTCTTTAATAAATCAAAATATGTTTAATGTGAAAATTTTCTTTTATATTGAAGTATGCTTATATTTACTGCTTAGTATTATTATAGTAATCATATCTAATCAGATTATGTTCATTGTTTTTCTTCAGCATTTAGCATCATCTAATGTGCTGTGTAAAGATTTTTCTATTTAAATTGTTTTTAAAGAAGTTCAAAGTTTTCAGCAATTAATTAAACGAAGTATCAATTTGTATCAAATGCTAAATTTATATTTTCAGTTTAAATTACTATCATGATGCCAGAATCTTGTGTAATTGTTTACAAATTTAATAAATATTTTGTCATCATCATAATGCTAGTTAAAGATATTTTATGCTTTATATTATATTTGAATTTATTCAAAAGTTATGTTATAATTTTCAAAAACCTGAGGAAGTCCAGTTGTTTGGACAAAAGTACTTACAATTCTTTATTAAAGTTAAAAACAATGTACAAGTACTTACAATGTTAAAAACAAGTACTTACAATGTCCTTAACAAGTACTTACAATGTTAAAAACAAAACTGCATTTATATAAATTCTTGTAAACTATAAATTCTACTATGATATACAAATATTTGAAGTGGCTTTTTAGAACTTTACATAAATCCAATTAAATATATTCCAAACTGCAATTTACCTTTGAAACAAGTTCATTCTTTATGAGAAATTCTGTAAAATGTCTCCCTAAGAATCCACAGCCTAAAATAAATAAAAAATAAATATTCATTATATATATTTCATTGAATAAATATTTGTCAATTTCATAAACTTTAATCTACATTTATTTTATAATCCTACAATTATTTAATTCTAAAAAAAGAATGTTTTTAACTGTTACAACAGAAAATAAAAAACTGTATGTGTTATATAGACTACCTATTACAGTAAAATCTCACAAACTCAACTTAATATGGACTGAGAAGGTGACAAGTTACCAAAAATGACAAGTTTCACGTATCTAAATGATAAGTTTGATGATAAATACCAAAAATGACAAGATTTAATGATAAATACCAAAAATGACAACTTTTCGGCAAAGCAATGATATGAGTCTAAATAGCAGAATTTTTGTATGTATTAACTTTATATCAATAGTGACATTTCTATTTGTAGTTAAATTTTAATTACAAAAGTATTGGTTATTTGGTGACTACTTTTGAGTTAGTGACATTCACGTTGTAGCATTTTGCAGTAGTACCTTATAAAAGAGCTATGGTCTTTGTTAACTTGTGGAATTGTGCTATTATTAAAATGCTTCCAGTGAAAAATGATAACTTATTTGATCCAGTGTTACATTATAGAGGTAAAAATTAGGTTACATATGTTACCAGTTATGCTACCTGGACCTTCGGTCCAATCTGGTAACGCATTTGCACAGTAAGAAAAAGTTGCGGATTAGAGTCCCACTTCAGGCTGATTCTTTTCTTCCAGTTTAATCTAAATTATTTAATTAAATATTATAATTATTAATTTTAATACAAGATGGCACCTAACACCTCCCTCTAGTGCCAAATTCATTTATTATTTATAATAATTTATTCTAAATTATAGCCCAATGATTTATGGCAGTGGTTGGTTTGTTGTTGCATTGCATTGGGTTAATAGGGTTGTTTATTTGACAAATGTTTTATTAGTTCTACATCAATGCTTCCATAGTCCCTATACTTGTGTATATGTTGTACTGTACCTTCCTAGTTACAGCATTGGCTGAGGGGGAGTCATGTTGAGAGTCTCCACCCCAAAAAATTAATTTTTGGAGGTGGCAATGATTTCTTAAAAAATGTTTAGGTCAAAATTATAGCTTATAAGTTATATACTTGTAGGAGTAAAATTTTCATCTAGTCTGATCCCACTCTTTGACCTACACTTTCCAAAATTTAAAGGCATCAATATCCTACATATGTCATCACACTAAATTTCAAACTTTTCTTATTATCTATACTAGATATATAAGGGCAATTTTTTTTCAAGCTCTGATGGTCCATAAAACAAAGACTAATGTAAATAACAAAATGAATTTATTACCAAAAGTTAGGTACAAACATGGTTACTTTTCGACATTATCACTGTGAAGATTGAGGAATTTGTCATTTCTGTGGATGAGCTTTTCCATCCCCTTATCATAGAATGTTGCTGCCAGTGAATTGAGATGGCCTTAACAACATTGTTTTGAAGATCGTCATTAGTTCATTAGTCTCAAACCTCTGTCTGCTAGCCACATTTTCAGTTCAGAAAAGAGGTGGAAGTCTTCACACATTAAAAAGTTTTAAGCTGGGTGAAAGTCTTCACCACCGTTAAACACCCAGTGTACAGCCCTGATTTAGCACCAAGTGACTTTCACCTCTTTCCTGAACAGGAAAAGTGGCTAGGAGGGCAGCGGTTCGAGACTAATGATGATCTTCAAAAAAACGTTAGGGCCCATCTCAAGCCATTGGCAGCAACATTCTATGACAAGGGGATGGAAAAGCTCGTCCACAGATATGATAAATGCCTCAATCTTCACAGTGATTATGTCGGAAAGTAACCATGTTTGTACCTAACTTTTGGAAATAAATTCATTTTGTTATTTACACTTGTCTCTTTTTTGTGAACCATTGGAGCTTGAAAAAAAAACAGCCTATGTATAAGTCAAAGAATATCACTAGTGTTAAAAATTTGATGTCCTCTATCTAGGCTCAATCAAAAAACAAGCACACAAAATTTTTTACTTTTGATGAGTGATAGGTAGAGTCAACAAAACGTGCACAACCTTTTTCATTTTCCAGTATAATAATAAAAACATTCTCTTTGAGTCCTTGAAAAAACAGAAATTAATTTTTTTTAATACTATTAAAATTTAACAAAGCACTCTGATAATTATTCAGCGGCTATTTTATATATTTCACATGCATATAACATCCTTATGACAATACAATTTAATCTGTTGGAAGTTTTATAGTTAAAAAGAATGTTTTACTTTATAGAAACATTTTTCTATTACTTTCCAAACATATATATAATGTTTTTATATTCCAAGTGTAATAGAACCCAAGCATTAAAAATACAGCAAACAAGAATATCTAATTCACATAATCAAATATATCAATATTGAAAAATATGTATACAGTAGATATGTCATAAATTATATCTGAAGAAAGATAAAGTTAGTCAATTAAAGTTATACAAGTAATTAACAGATTTTAAATTCAATTTTTAAAATTTGGTTTCTTGATTCCATTCACGGGCATTTGAAACTACCTTTGTGCTGTGCCTGATAAAGACCCCGAAGGGGTTGAAAACGTTAGCAGTTGTATAAACACACTGGATTGTCAAGGTTTTTCGTAGAAGAAAGGAATCAATTTTTAAAATTTAATATTTATGTTTTCAACATAAACTGGAAATATAAATTTAACTGAATGTTTATATTTTTGATGACCTAATTATATGCCCGTGCTATTATATTTATGCAACCTATTGCTATATACATGCATTATGCAAATTATGTATTTCCATTAATATATAAGATTACTAATTGTATGCAGTATATTTTGTTTACTACACTGCCATTATATCAGCATTCTTAATATAATTTTAAAATAAATAATAAACACATTCTACTGTATCTCCAGCAGTCAACTCCTGCTTAAAAACAGAATCTAAGTTAATTCCAAGATCTGTAAACTTAATTTTGAAATAAATATTATTTTTACAAATAAAAAGAAATACAGTTTTGTTTAAAAAACTCATTAATAAACTAATATAAAAAACAATTTTAATAAACACACATTGTCTTCTTTCTTGAATACGTCATTCGCTGGCCCATAAACAATACTACAATCACTTTAATTCTTTTCACATCAATACATTCAAATATAATTCCAAATTACAAAAATTGGTTAATATTACCTATGGTAGCGAACATGGCGGCTCATCTCTGAAACAGTGGGGACACACATTCTAACCTAAGCTATTCTAATAAATTACCATAATTATTGCCAATCAAATTATTAGAATAGGGGTAATTTATTAGATTAGGTTAGGTTAGAACATGTGTCCCTACTGTTTCAGAGACGAGCTGCCATTTTTGCTACCATAGGTAACATTAACCCAAAAATTAAGTAACAAAAAATTTATTAAAGGAGAATGTTTTAAAAATTTATGCATCTACTTATTAATTCTTGAAATTTATTAAAAATTCTATTCAAGTTCCTTTCAAATATATTTTATTAAAATAAATTTATTATATAAATAAAAAAAAAAAAAGAGGAAAAGTACAGTAGATGGAAATGTAAAGATGTAAACCACTAAACGCTCATTATGTCAATCAGTGGAGTGTATCCAAGATCATTTGTGACAATCGCTATTTCCTCAGAGAAAATCTTTCGTATCCTTTGTTGCAAGGATTTAATTTGAAGCAATCACGAATGATTCTTTCTTGAAATCCAAGCGCCTTTTTTTTCTTCTTTTTATTTTCTCAATTAAAATAATTTAGCAATAATTTATATAAAGTAAGTATGGAAGGAAGTTGCCATATGCCAGATAAAATTGTTGGCCAGCAGGAAACGTTTCACAATATCGGAAATCAACTTACTTTTTTCAAATTTTAACATTTTTATACGGAAAAATAGGAATCGCAAGTTATTTTTCTTTACGTGTTTCAAATACATAATTTTTTCTAACCAATTATCTTATTCGTATTTATCTGTGCCGAGTTTTTAATTGATCTTATGCTTAATCACATCGTGCTTTTAATTTTATTATAACTTAATTAGAAAACTTCGTGATGATAGAAATAATCGAGAGAAAAATTACTATTACAAGAGTCTTAAAACTGTTTTATATACAATTAGGCATCTCAATTTCAGTTTATTAACGATAAATGTGACGATTATATTATAAAAATGATATTTACCTCCGAGAACAAGAACTCTAAACTTGTTCTCTCCAACGGATCCCGCCATCTTGGCTACTATTGTCTTCGGATGTACGTGCACGCTCTCTGGTGGCGATCGGCGGCGCAACTGCGGGAGCCATCTTGTTTGAAGTCAAATGTAGAAAAAATAAAAATCTTGTGAATTCGCTTCGAGCGCCGAGCTTATCTGTAACGAGGAAAAACTCCTAAGGAAAAAATTTGACTGTCATCTAAATTGTCATAATTCTTTTCTTGGCGCAAGTTTTTTTTACATCTCAGATGTTTTTATTTGGATATCAATTGTTTTTTTGGATGATGATTCGATACAATTTTGTACTTATTAGAGTGAAATTAAGCCATAAAAGTAAAATAGCTCTAGAAGGAACCCTCGTGAACTTAGACCGATCAATCCGGAAGTTTTACCAACACCTTACTGATAACGAAAGTGCCCTAAGTTTAAAATTTGAGTTTTCCAGACTCAGTAGTTGTTTTTCTCTAGAAGCGTCTGCAGTGCCGAATGAAGAAAAGAAGAAGAAAGTATATATATATATATATCTATCTTATATATAAAATTGTCGTGTCACAATTTTTGTTACCGTACTCCTCCGAAACGGCTTTACCGATTTTCACTAAATTTCATATGCATATTCAGTAGGTCTGAGAATCGGCTACTATCTATTTTTCATACCCCTACACCATTTCCCCCTTTCAAAAATATATTTATATATGGATTAAGGCTTTTATGTCCAACAGATGGCGCTACCTTCCGACGACCTAAGTTTGCTTTTCTGTCAGGCATTCTGCTTTTCTGTGAGAATGGACTGAAGCAGATCATTTTCTATCTATCTATATAAATAAAATATAACGTTCGTTTGTTCCTACCGATTCCTTTGAAATTTTGACACAACGTTGCATTCGAATACGCAGGTGTTTTTATATAATATACATGTCGAAATTCCCCCAGTGGGGGGAGATGGACGGGATTAAGGCTTACCGTGAAGAACTGGGCTTCTATTATACTATTTTACATGCGGTTTTTTGCGTTTTTAATTGCGTTTTAATAGGTTATGTCAACATAATATACACTAAAAAGGGATTTTTCGATATTCCCCAGCGGGAAAAGTGACGGGATTAAGGCTTACTGTGAAGAACTCGGCTTTTATTATACTATTTTAGATGCGTTTTTGATTGCGTTTTAATAGGGTACGTCAAGAGAATGTACACTAAGAAGGGATTTTTTGAAATTCCCCCCACGGGGGAAGTGTTATACATTTATAATAGATACATTTTGAGCCACAACAACGCGTGGCCGGGTCAGCTAGTATATATATATATATATATATATATATATACATATACAGCTTTTTAAGCGATTTTAGCACTTTACAATTGCTTATAATTCGGCAACCTTTTTATTGAAAATCTGAAATTTTGCATAGTATCTAAGAAAACAATTATCTTTCGAACCAGTTAAGAATTACATTAGGCGTTTGAGGGCGGAGAATCAATCCTCGAAAACTGGCAACTATTTCCTGTATATCTAGTCAGTAAGTAATTTTTGTGAGAATCGAACAAGTAAAAGGAAAACAGCCCTAGGATAACCTCATCAGATGCTAGTATATGTTGTGGTGATACACCAATATATTTTTGTTATTTTTTTGATATATATGTTTTTCTATCCTTCCTTCTTTCTTTGTTCTGTGTTCCTTTGTCTATTCGCATTTTTCACCGGATGTTCGCCCTCTGGTGTTTAAAAACAAAACTATTCTATCTGGGTCGTTTGATTAATTCTTGTGTATTATCAGCAGTAAAGAAGAATAACAATAGAAAAAGCAAAGCTTTCTGTTGCGTTCCAAATTGCTATTTCAAAGATTTACGGGAGCCTAATATAAGTTTTCGTCTATTCCCATACGAAAAAACAGATGATTATTCGGAAATCGGTCGGTTATATTTATGAGTTTCTCCGAATTCTGAAAGAGTGGATTAGACTGTTAAGATTGACGGCCGGATGGCCGAGCGGTAAAGGTGGCAGCCTGCCGCTCTGGGGAACCCGAGATCGAATCCGAACGGGTCGAATAATCCCCAGGAATTTTTCGGGGGGTGGTCCGTTCGGATATGTCGGGCCCCGTCCCTCACCACCCGGTCGCCCCATTGTGGGCCTGGCCGAACCCATAATGGGCCTACTAAAAGAGGCCCTCTTAGTGCCCACAGGGCGAAAGAGTTAAAAAAAAAAAAAAACACTGTTAAGAATTGGCGGTTTCCCGATTGTCCAACTTTACACAAAGAAGTTATGCTGTCAATTTTAAAAGACATTTTCTTAAAGTTTAAAATGCCAGTAATTTTGTGTGAGACACAGGGTCGGATTTAAGCATTTCGAAGCCCTAAGCTGAACTCTGTAAGTCAGCTTACCAACCATTTACAATTTTAGAAGTCAATCATAAAAAGAAAAGAATTAAATCGGACTATCTCTCTGATTCAATACGGTTATTGGAAGAAAAAGATGTGAGGTTTCATTAGTCTTCTGTTTTATAACTAGGTATAAAAATTTAATTTAATTCATTCTATTAAAAATCTTTTTTAAAATTGGTTTTACCATTTTTTTTAAAAAAAGACCTTATGTTAATTCTTATAAAAAATTAATGAAATACTACACAAAATAAAAAGTAAAGTATATTTTGTTGGTTTGTAAAAAAATGTTTATTACAAAATCCGACTTTAATTTTTTTTTTTTTTTTATACAAATGTTTCAGGCTCCTTGAAAGTCGAAGCCTAAGCAACAATTTACATAGCTTTTTACTTGTAAATCCAACCCTGATAGGACAATGCAAAACTGATGTTTTTAACACAAAGGGCACAAATATGTATAGAACGATCTCGCTCACTTGTTGCGATACCACATAATGACGTATCCCACTAGCAATAATTGTTCTGCTCTATAAAATTTCTCGATAAACAGCTACAAGCAGCATATATCATTATATCGGACAGTAATATATGATTAATTTTACATTACTAGTTACAAGCGACCCAGATAAAGTAGCCATTTTGTAAATTTCAGCGCCCTCTATAGTTCATGAAAAACGCTTTGTCTATACTTTCTGGAACTTTCCTCCAAGTGTGGGTGGTCGGTGACCTAATTAGGGACAAAGATTAAGAAAAAGCCCAGAGGGCAAGTGAGAGAGGAGTGAGCCACTTTTGGTTTTGGACCTAGAAGAAGGAGGACAGTCAGAGAGAAGTCTCCAAGTCGGTGTTGCTTCGACTGAGAGTTACGAAGAGCACGTACGAAAGAAATAGCGTAAATAAGGACATTGGTAGGCCAAAGATAAAAGACATTTGTTTTGTATCGAGTCTCGCATACGATCTGTCCCCAAAAGGAGAGGAAAATTCCCAAGACGAAGTCATCCAGCAGCCGCCACCTCGATTTCCAACTCGGGTACCCATTCCTTCCTAAAAATATATTTCTGTTTCTCCATTCTAATCTATCTTTTCCCTTCCTTTTCCCTTTTAGATATAAGTAGGTTTAAGTTAGAAATTAAGTGTCTCTTTGTATCGCGAAAGTTCTTGCTCGACTGTGAATCGAAATACGTGTTGTTTTGTTCTTTTGTTGGAAGTAAGGAACCAGGAGGTCGGAATCAACAAGAACCTTTCCTGTATATGTTCACAGAAATAAAAAAAAAAAAAGCACGTCTTATTTGTTTTATATACCTGTCTCTTTGTGAAGAAAATCGACTCTCACCACGTGCTTATTACAACAATGTCAACCTTCGGACCTGACTGAGTTTCAACTTTCGCTTTCTTAGAGTCGATAGTAACACCTTTTCCGCGACTTTTAGTCATCTCTAAGGTATTTGCTGTTTGTATTATAAATGACTCGACTGTCCAGATAACACAGATAACTATTAAACACGAGCGCAACATATTAATCAAATCTTTTACGAGCGGAACACTTTACATCTCTGGCTCCCTGGAGCTACAACATGACTGTCCTTTTTCGCACCACAACCCTTTCAACCCGTGTTCTCATTTCGGAACATACACAGTTAAATTTAACGTTTAATTGGCCCACCAGTGGCCGAGCGACTCCGTTCCCTAAACACTGGGAGTTCGTGGGTTCACGCCTGGCCAAGACGGGCTGGCCACGCGGAGTTTTCCGGGTTTTCTCCACGTCTGTAACGCCTGAATAGGAGATAGTTATCCTTAAAAAGACCTCCCGGAAGGCATTCCCCTAGGCAGATCGCCCAAGTGTTGCGTTGCCGCAACTTAAGCATAATGTTTAATTACAATTTAAATCTCAACATACAGTAGAGAGTCGTAAATCGGCACCCTGGTAATCGGAATCGCCGGTAATCGGCACGATTTTCAGTCGGACTGTGTCGTGCTGAATCGAACGTTTTTGATACTAAATTTACTTCTAAAGTATAATTTTCATGTTTTTATATTCTTCAATATATTTATTTTGTTTGTACAAAATGCAGAAATAATTTTTAACGATACGATAGCCTCGATTATTATTATAAAAATTTTCGTTAGGCTTAAAATCGACGAAAATTCAACACGAAGCGACACGCAACGGAGAAAAATTCAAATCAAAGCGACACGCAACGGAGAAAAATTTGAACATCGGACAGGTTAATATATTTTTTCGTACATAGACCGTAATCGGAACAAATCCCTAATCTGAACAACCCCAGTCCCCAATTGATTCCGATTTTCGGTTCTCTACTGTATATTACACTGCTTTGAATATGACGAGGAACGGCTGAGTTCATTCCAGTCAGTCGTCGCCCATTTCTTTCAACTGTTCAGTTTAGTGTGCTTGTGTGCCTCACAGAAGAGCATTAATTCAAATTAATGCTCTTCTGTGCCCTCAGATTCCTCGTCATCCCTATACTTGCTGCTTCTCTCCCGAACTGCTAATTGAAAGACTACATTCCGAACATCCTTAATAGGGATTTTAATTCCGATTTGTGAGGTAGCAAAAATTTGTAATCTCTCTCTCTCGCAAAACGCGAATACCCTGTGTATGTGTTGTACTAAAATTTCGTGCCGTCTAATACATGTTTAACAGTGGCGTGCCGTGACATTTGATGATAGGGAAGCTGTGTTTCTGTAAAAAGCCGACTTACAGGGGCAATCAATTAATTGCGCGTCAGGGCCCGTTCGTATTCGTTTGTTCGATAAGCCAGTAAAAACCGTATACTTCTTTAAATGTATTTTTAATAGATTATCCGGCGTACTTTTTTTTTTTTTTAACTCTTTCCGCCCTGTGGGCACTAAGAGGGCTTCTTTTAGTAGGCCCATTATGGGTTCGGCCAGGCCCGCAATGGGGCGACCGGGTGGTGAGGGACGGGGCCCGACATATCCGAACGGACCACCTCCCAAAAAATTCCTGGGGATTATTCGACCCGTTCGGATTCGATCCCCGCTCCCCCAGAGCGGTAGGCTGCCACCTTGACCGCTCGGCCATCCGGCGTACTTAAATAAGAAAGTTCAATATAATTACCTCCATTATTAGATTCAAATAAATTCCCTATGGCCCCTAAATGCCAATTCTTGCTTTGAGAAAAAAACATATAACATCTATTAATTTAGATATACCTATTAATCGTAATTATCTTGTTATAATTTTCAATATTTATTTAATATTGTCTACCAATGTTAAATTCTATTCCGCTTTGATTTCCAAATTGCTTTAATTTTACGAAAGAATCGTCATTCGTCATAAATTGTATCGTCAAAATGTAGTGAAGTAACGAATATTCGGTTATTACCCGGTATTCGGCCTATTCGGCCTATTTTTCACTATTCGGCCGAATACCGAATATTTAATTACTATTCGGCCGAATACCGAATACCTAAAAACAGGAGTAAGAAATAACAAAAACACAATAAATTAATCATTTTTGTAACTTTTATTAATGCTGAACATTAAATTATAATTATTAAAGTTAATAAAAAATAGCATATAACTCTAGTATTAAATTATTTCGTAGTTAAATAATAATATAGCCTTTATCTAGCCCGATATGGCATTGATGGTGTGTAGGTTAGAATGTATTGGGCATTAAGGTTATGGCAGTGAACAAGGCGGCCCGACTGACCTCTCGTATGGGCGCCACCACACGCCGCCATGTGCTAAACTAGTGATCGATTCACGGTAGTTCTTGAACGAAGTAAAAAAAAAGAGGGGAAACGTCTACTAAAGGCAATTTTAACGGCAAGCGACGGGACTTCCGATCGCGATAGCGAGGCCGACTTAGCGGAGAGCGACGCGACTCCCTATCATCGCGCGATCGCCGAAAAAGGTATGATAACTTTTTTATTTTTCGTCTCCGGTCCAAAAGTAGAGTATCGTTGAACTCGTCTCGGTCCCCTGAGTTCAAATATATAATCAAAGTCCTGAAATTCTATAGGGAGTAATCTATAGTACACCCGAACTTTTTAACTGAAATATTTCAAATATATTAATATTTTAACGTAACACTTGACGCATTTGTTTGACAATATTTGAAAGTTACAAAGAATTTTATATTGTTCGGTTTTTTATCGTCGGTCTCCATCTCTAAATGGAAATTTTTCCAAAAGTTTTGTGTTTTCTCTCTTTCTTTTAACATTTTTCAGTAGAATTTTGAATACAAACTATGTAATGAAAGTAAACTACTATATCTGATTCGTAAAAGTCAAAATGGAAAAACTTGCAACAGAACGTTAAACCGAAATATCTTTGTATTTTTAGATTTAAATTTTCATTCAAAGTGTGAGATTTTTTACGATTAATGTCTAATTAGATTAATTATCAGATTATAAATAAATAAATAATGCTGACAATGGATCTTACAAGACTTTCCCGGCATTCGAACAGATTAACGGGACAGAAGTTCGATAAATTCCAGTTATACAAAGATATAAATTTTTAAAACTAATAAAAGCTTAAAATACATAATTTTGCCGAATTATGATAAAAATATATTTTTCAAAAACGAATACCGTATTTGTTTAAAAAGTTATATGTGGCGCCATCTGTTATCAGATTTTATTAAAAACTAAATTTTTATATAAATTATTATAAAAAGGCAAATGCCTTATTTTTGAGGGTGTGGTGAGTTTTTAAAACACTGTAAATGCCAATAACGAATAAAATTTCCCCGTCTCCATCTTCGATACCATAGGTAATATTAACCCCAAAATTTAAATTATTATTATAGGTATTAATTTTTCATACATAGAAATAACCCCCTAACTAACAGATGGTGTGGAAAGCCTTAGAGAGTAAGGGCATTTCGGAAAAAATTATAAATCAGATACAAGCAATGTATCTGATTTATACCTCGGTTTCTGACTACAAGCGTAAGTTGTATCAAAACAGGAGTTGGGAAAACAGAGTGGTTCGAAGTAAAGACAGGACTTCGACAAGGAAGTGTTTTGTCATTACTTCTGTTTAAAATTACAATGGATGAAATCTATAAGAATGTAAAAAAGGCTTAATGGGAAGAAGTCGAGGGCTTGGCTATTTGCAGATTACATAGCAGATGGGAGACACAGAAGAAGAATTACATCAACTGGATGTGTGAAACAGGGATGGGGAATGAAGATAAGCCGCGAGGAAAGCAAGACAGTGATGATGTCAAGGAAAACTTGGGAAGGGAGAGGGAAAATAGAACTGAATGGAGAATTATTAGAAAATGTCGACAGCTTTAGATACTTGGGAACAGAAATATCAAAGGTAGGCAAAGAAGTATAAGAATACAGCAAGCTGATGGCTTCTACCAGAATATGAGAACTTTGATCTGGAAAATGGAAGTGACACTCAAATATAAGAAGTCCTTTATCAATTATACTTTGTCCGAATATTGACATATGGAGCTGCAGCAAGGACTGCATCGCGGAGAGAAGCCAAAGCGATCCAAACAGCAGAAATAAAATTTCTCAGGAACATGCTAAGTAAGACCAGGATAAGGAATGAAAAAATAAGGGAAAGAACAGGAATGGAAAATTTGGTTGAGAAGATAGAACAAATTAGACTGAGATAGTTTGGACATACCAAGAGAATGAAAGAAAATAGAATGCCAAAATTGGTTTTGGAGAATAAGATGGTGAGAAGACCTAGGAAAAGACAAGATTGAAGGTGGGTGGACAAGATAGCTGAAGAAGTAAGAAAAAGGACTGAGTATGTAACAGCGGTGTTTGCAGAGAAGTGATGGATAGAAAGAGATGAAAGTATTTGGTCCATGGCCCAATCCAGACTTCACTAGATTAAGGGCGAAGAAGACGAATAAATAATTCTGCCAAGTTTCAAAATTTTTGGTTCATCCGGTCCTGCGATATATGTAAAATTGTCTTCCAGAGCAAAATAGACGCCTGCACATACAAAATGCAATATAGACTTTGTAAACTTTATGTATCCTACTGTATTTGAGCTCATGGTATACCAAAACGCCGAGAAATGCAAAAACACCGGAAGTCAAAATACTTTTTCTGTGTAATACTCTATTACAATTGGAAAGTAATATAAATCAGAATGTGGACTAAAGTGACTGTTGTCTATATTCTGATTTATATTACTTTCCGATATAATCTATATTCATTTAGATGTCATAATAAATCGATACGTTCTAAATTCAAGAGGTTACTTGTGTGGGGTCCCTCACTACATCGTATTTAGATAGAGTAACCATTGTATAACATCAGAACTGATACCAGTCAGTTTTTCTCCAGAGAACTGGCAAACTTGAATCGTGTATGTAAGTTTTAATCTTTTTTGGGGGGCAAGTGTATGATCGTTAGAGGTACGAGGAAACGGAACACTTGTCTTTGAATTTTTTTCTAAGACAACAGTTTTTACACCAAATAATCATACGTATTTCTTTATACCGTGTGTTCTGCCCGGCGTATAACATCTAAAAGTGCGTCTATTGCATAATTCCCCAGAGAGAAAGAGAGAGTTCTGAAAGAGGACTCAAGGTTAACACCTATATCGTGTATGAACTTCGTGGAGTCGGGCTAGATGAGCTAGAAACAGAGAAGGATGAAAGCGACGGAGATCACTAGCAAAAGTATGTGAGGAAGAGCAAGAGTATTAATATACCGCTCTTCTCCCTGTTCAAGAGTTTTCTTCTTTTGGCTCCTCCCTTTGGGAATCATCTCGCAAATCAAATTCGGTAAACTATCAGTGTTTCTCTTTATTGGATTTTCGAATTGTCACAGGAGGTTTGGGCCTACGGGGATTGGCCAAGAAACGTTTTCTCGTCTACCCTTTTCCCTCAATCTCACATTACACTATTGTTATAATTAACCAAATACACAAGAACCCGATTACAATTCTATTCTGACATTCAGCAATCGAAATGACAAATTTATGATGTCACGATGCTACGTTACCGTCAGCCCGGGTTGCTGTTAAACTAAGCGCTGCTAAGCAATGCCGTCAAGAACGTTGCTAAACTCATTTTCCTGAAGTGCTGCGCGCAGCGGTCTCACTGGTTCGCGGTTAAATCTTCAGCGCTTCGTTTCAGTTTTTTTTTAGAAACCTGTCTACATCAATCTGTTTGTTTGACAGTGGCTGTGCATAGACCCTGCTTTTATAATTTCGCTTATTTTACAGATTAGTGTTAATTTCTTTCATCAATAAATTTTGTTCATATAACTTTGCATCATTCTAATTTTTTGAGGCCGTTTCTCACACAGCTCATCACCTTGTAACTTTTTTTTAACATTAGTGAACTTAATCTGTAACTTTAACTCATTATTTGTCAAAATAAATGACAAAACCTTGCATAAACACGCTTATTTACGGACCTAATTAAACGTTTATTTACTGCAAAATAAAATATTTTCGTGCATGCAAACTTAACTGAACTGTTACGTTAACTGAAATAAATTGCATTAAATTTAATTTCGATAATATACATTTCACTCGATGCGTGCATTCAAAAGTCCTCACTATTAGCCATATTGGATTCTCGGCTGAATCCATGGCGACGCGACGTAAAGAAGTAGGCGTGCCATCTCATGGCAACAACCGTAACCTTTTTTAACAATCAAACACAAATAACAAGTTAGAGTTGTCAGTGTTTTTGAATCGATATAAGGAGACAAAAATTTAATTTTTATTAAAATACTGTGATTGATATGTTTGAAATGAGACAAGGATAACAATTGAAACCACTGTACGGTATTTTATTTTATGGCGTATAGGACGAAACTTTTATTCAAAATAAATGCTAAAAAATCACGCGTGTCTTATATGTAAAGATGCGATCTCCCATAGGAAAATCAATACATCAAATGGTCTTCATTAGGTTACAGATATCCTCTACCTAGCCCAACTCTCAAATTAAAATTTTATTGTTTAATTAAACATATTATTATAGGTAAGCAGCTTTTTCATGTATTCATATATAGCCTAATATTTTAATGGTAAATTTTAAGTGTAATGGATTTCTTTTAAACTCTTCTTTTTCCCTGATAAAAGTGTGCATTCTAATTTTACTTTTTAAACCAGAATACAGTAAAAAAAAAAAAAAAAGAGATAATCTCACACCTTAAATGAAAATTTAAATCTACACACAAAAGTTATATCGATTTAACATTCTATTGCGAATTATTCTACTTTGACTTTTTAAAAATCAAATAGAATAATTTACTTACATTACATAGTTTTCGAAATCAAAATTCTCACGAAAAATTTTAAAAGAAGAGAGAGGAAAAAAACGCAAAACTTTCGAGAAAAACTTTCGTTTCAAGATGGCGATTGACAATAAACCATACAGCTGCCTACCTTCGTCAGACAAAATTATACTCATTGCAGTTCGTTTTTTTCATAAGTGAAAATCAGCAAACTGCATGCAGAACACAATCATCAGCATGTTTTACAACCATTTCAAGTGAATGAAGTGTTTCTACAATACGTGTCACACTAACAGTAAGATTTGTTGCAAATTCACGAGTTGTTATTCGTCAATCCTTGACAATTTCTTCCGGCAATTTCTCATCGACAGTTTTGGTTGGCCTGTACGTTTTGTAACCTTTTAGTTCAAAATTTCCCCGTACGAAACTTTCAAAACGACATTTGACACATTCGGAGTTTAGAAGCATTTTTCTGACACTGGCAACACGCGGCGGCACTACGCGTGCAGATTACTGTACATTAAAATAACAAAGTTGCATCAAAATTATTATATATAATCCGAGAAAAAATAATATACAGTATAATATGTATAAATGGTCAGGAATAGAAAGTAAAAATTGTTAGTGAAACAATTTTCCAAGCATCTTTCTTCTTGTAGGCTATAAAGCCTGGGATAATAGTACTTCAATCTTCAATCTCAAGTGATTTTTTTTATTATTTAACTAGTACATTTTTCTCTTCCTCTGAAAAATTTTTACCCTTTTTTTCCGCCATTATTAGCTAAGCGATGGTTAAACAATCTACGCAATTGTCCTTTACTTGATTAGACAATATCGAGGGGTAACGAGTACAAAGGAACAGCGTTAATAGAATTGATTAAACGAAATTCTTTTAAGACTACTTCGTAAGTTCCTACTAATATATTCATGTCTAACAAATATGGAGTAAGACTAACTGGACAATGAGTAATGCCGGTTTTCTGGTATAGTCTAGATTTTGATTGGTACGAGTTTAAACAATCGACCTATTAATTTTAATTTTTTTAAAATTGTATTTAGTGAAAATGAAAAAAAAAGTGTATGACTAGCTTATTGAAAAATATACACACTATTTACCATTCTCACTAATTACATCATCTTCAGGTTTTACAAGTAATTCTCTTATGTAAAACACGATATCCTATTACGTAAAATTTATGTAAGTAAATAAAACAATAAAAAAATCCAGCAACGAGTTACTTAACTTTTCCGGCGACATTTAGTGGCGCCATCTGTTATGATATTTTATTTTTAAAAACTTTATATATTTTTAAGTATTATAAAATGACAAAAAGCGTCATTTTGAGGGCAGGGATAGGTTTTATAAAAAATTATAAATGCTAATAACGAGTGAAATCGTCTTTTAGTCCGATCCTACTGGAGATACACACGACCCCCCATTATCTCCCCACTCCTCGACCTTTAATTATCAAAATTTAATAGTACCAATTCCTCTAATAAACAAACCTCCCTGCAAAATTTCAGAGATTTTCGACAAAAAGTACAGGAGTTATTAAGCTTCAAACAGGGTGAATAAAATCGTGCTCCTTACACACTAACATACAGAAATAACCCTGAAATTTTTTACATCTTTCGACGTTTCAAGGCTCCCTGAGCCCAAAAATGTAAAAATTTGGGAGTCATTTTTTGACAGTCGCCATACTCTGTTATACAGTATATAACAGCCAGGAAAGTATAAAAACAAAAAAAAAATAATTGCCAGAAATTAATTAAAATATTTACATTAATATTTATATTAAGGCCTTTACGATGTTTATATTGTTTGTATTAATACAAACATCGTAAAGGCCGTATACACAGAGGAATTTTGATGGTTTAATTTCTATTTGTAAAAAATTTTTTAAATTAATTAAACAGTATATTGTATATTTATTTTGTATCCGTTTAGTTTCTCCTTATTCTATTGTATTGTGTTACTCAATATATTTATATTAAAAATGTAATAAACTCATGTACGAAAAATTAATGTGTTTTTTTAAAATCCTTTGTCTGTATATCGTACATCTATTTTATAATTGATTATATTACCCAATAATTTATCAAGTGGTCCTGCTTCGGAAGGACGAGCGTATGAATAAAATATAATCAATATAGCTTTGTTTACTGAAACAGTAACCAGAGTGAAATAAAAACATTATCCAAAAATACTCTTAATGCATTATGCATTAAAAAATGACTTTAAATAAATGCTGAAGTTTAGGTGAGAATCTAAAAAAAAAAAGAAAATTAGCTTTTAATTATAAATTTTTATTTATTTGGATTTAAAAAAGGACAATAAAATTATGATGATTACTTTTTAAATATATTCTACATTATTTCCTATAATAATAATGATCTGTATAACTAATGAATCTTCAAAATGATTTAATCAATACAAATTTCACTTTTATGTCTCAATAACTTAAGTATGTCAACATTTTGTTTTCTGCTTTTATATTTGAAAAAATTTACAGAAATTAGCTCGTTTTGTATCTGTCTTTTGTATGCTTGGATGAATAAACTGTTGTCCCTCAATATCTGCAGGAAATTGGTTCGAAGGATACCAAAATCCGTGTATGCTAAAGTTTCTTATATAAAATGGCGTAGTATTGTGCGTAGGTTGTACAACGCGCACTCTCTTACGTACAGTACTTTAAATCAAGTTATTCCCAAATGGAGCATTATCGCCCGCAAAGAGGCGGTAGGAGATTCAAAAAGAGCACTGGAAGGCAAAGAAGAGGTAAATAAGGAAAAAACATTCATTTTAGAACAAAAACAAAAAAAAAATACTATTGAACTTCAAAAAAACACTATAAATTCAGTTTTGAGACGTACGACTTCGTATTAATAAAAAAAGTATTTTAAATCTTCTCTAGATTACTTGGGATGTTCTAAGGTAAATTCTCTTTTAAAGACAGGAACCATACAGTAATTGTTTTGTTGAAATACTTTGCTTTTCTGTGGTTCTTTAGAAAATTAATTTCGAACTGAGTTCATCAGTTCTGTTTTTGGAAGAAAATTCACCTTACTACAATTTTATTTACCAGCTTGATTAAAAAGGATTATTTTTTTAAATACCTAATATAATTTAAATGCTATGTAAATAATTGTCACACTGTATGTTTTAGGAATAATAACAACAAATCAGTCTGTACTGTACAGTACATGTTCAATACAGACTCAACCATCCTAACTAATAGTACATACCAGCAATAACATAATACTGTATTTCATTTCTTTCAGTACTTAGATCTCTTTCGTTTACTGATCCAAAAGAAGTACAGTGGTACCTTGGTATTCGAACATAATCCGTTCCAGAAAGAGGTTCGAGTACCAATATGTTCGAACTCCAAATCATTTTTTCCCATTACAAATAATGTAAAATAGATTAATGCGTTCCAATCCCCAGTTGATTCGCTAGTATGTTTTTTATTGTTTCTTTATTCTTTAAAATAGTCGATATCGTCGACTTAGCCATAGAATATTTGACAGCAAGATCCGAAACACGCACTCCATTTTCGTGTTTAGCAATGATTTCTTTTTTCAGTTCGATTGTTGTTCTCACTGTTTTCCTTTTCACTTGACCACTTTCACTTTTATTCTTCTTGGAACCCATGTTTAAGGGCTAATAAATCAAAAGAAAAGGATGCTAATTCAAAAAATATAGCACAGCGTAAGTTAATGTGCATGCCAAACAATGACTGTCTCGTAAAGACCAACAACTGCCGTATTATCGGGCTAGCAAATGGCTATAGTAATATTAATAATTTAAGATAATTTGGTACTAGAGTTAGGCGTTAAGCGCCATCTCTTGCTAAATTTAATAATTGGAATTTTAATTAAATAATTTAAATAAATTTAGGCCTAACTGGACTGTCTCGTAACTGACGCCGCCGCCGTGGCGTCGGCGTCGGCGTCGACTTGGCGGGCTTTCCCGTTCGAGTACCAAAATTTTGTTCGGGAACAGGGGCATTTTTTTTCGAAATTTTTGGTCGAGTACCGATTTGTTCGGGCTCCGAAACGTTCGAGTACCGAGGTATGACTGTACACAGAATATCTAAAATACAACAAACTCAAGTTTTGTTCAAGAATTTTTCTCGAATATATTCGGCTTATACGGAAGGCCGACTGTATTTATAACGTTATGACTCTTTATTAACCAAAAAAATAGTAGGGCCTAATAGTTTTTTGGTTAATAAAGAGCCATAACGTTATCACCCAGACCTACACTCAAAACAATACGTGAACAAAACTATAAAGTTAAAAACTACAGTATATTACATTTATAAATCAGAGTTGTCAGTACGATACATCTGACAACTGTATACATGATGTAACACCGAGCGAACCTATTTATTTACAGTAATTCTAAACTTGTAAAATCTTTACCGTATAACTTATAAAAATGCTAAAGCCATGTATAGACTATAGATTTTTTTCTGTGACATAACAATGTTTCAAGCCGAGCCTCGACTCGAGCCTTTAAAGTTTCGGAATGATGGCCGTATAAACGAGACGTTATAGCGTCAGCCTGACGTTCTGGGTGACCCGGGATCAGTCCGGGAAAACAATACCCAAAATCTTTTTTTAAATGGTCTATCCGGTATATCGGAGCCGTTTCTCCCAACTCGGTGGCCACCATTGTGGGCTTGGCCGAATCCACGATGGGTATGATTAAGAAGGCCCTCTTAGTACTAATAGAACGGAAAGAGCCAAAAGTGTTTAAAAAAAAAAAAAATGTTTTGGCGTGATACTTTGCAGGGAGCTGTCTCCGAACGGAGCACCGAGTGGATTACGTTACGCTCGGGTGTTACGTATCTGTAAATACTACGAACACGTAACGGTGCTCGGCTCGGGTAGCTGTTACGTTACGAAAAATGCTCTATAATCTGTACAAAGTCTCCAAGCAGGAACGATCTAATAAGTTAAAACTACAAGTTATTCATTATTTCTTCAATTTCAAGCTGTTTTCTACCGATACATTAATTTCTTATGCAAAATGTGGTGTCTATTTGAGACAATATGCCGAAGCTACAGTGACGCAACGACGTGTACGCGCAAGAATCTCAACACGTATTCATATGTTAGCGGAACAAATAATTATATTTTTAAATTACTTATAAATATTTAATATAATATATATATAAGTTTATATATAAAGTTCAATATTATTCAAATTTATCAACAAATTAATTCATATCGCACGTGACAAATTCCCACCACCTGTTTGTTATCCCCACGACGTAAAATCCGCCTGCGACGTCCCATTTTTGTTTAAATTTAGCAGCTGTAGTATTAGAAATTTTCTATTTTATCATTAATGCAGTTTTATATCATCGTTTTTACACGATGATACCCGAGTAAGTAACCAGTTTGATATATTTAATTAGCTTTTAATCGTGATATAATCAATTTATCTACTTGCAGATCGTTTAGATTGTAACCATGATCCTTATAATCATAATCGTTCTCTTGGCAATTCTGTTAACCGGTATAATTTGTTTCAATGCTGTGATGCAGTCCAAGCTGTCAAGAGAGTGGTCCAAACTCATAATTAGTGTTCATCGTCCCCTTATTTCCATTGCTGCTCCTTATTATCGTCCATATTATCGTATATTATGCGAATATGAAGATAGATGTCACATGATTTTTAGTAGGAGACATTTATCTGCAAACTACAGCTTCTTAAACGATAAAATCAAGTTCGATTATCAATTAATTCCTATAAATCCTACTAAATTAGAAATAATTAATGCTCCCGCCGATAATTACGTGGTCATTTATTAATTAATTTTATTTGCGTAATGAAGTCTGACGTAGAATAAGCAAGCTTCGACTGGAGACCATTAAACAGAGTCTATGACAATAAAATATTTATGGAACTAATTTTATGTTTTATCTATGATTCTTTATATAAAAATAAATTAGAATTTTATTAAATTATATTATATTTTAAAAAATTTTTAAAGTTTAAACTTGTTAATTTAAAATATTCGTTGGTTTAATTTAAGTAAAACCCATAATTTCTAAATTTACGATTTTTAATGCTTAAAAATTTATTCTAAGTTGGCAAAATGAAGATTTAAAACAAGAAAAAATTTCATTAATTTTCATTAAGTTCATACGAATCATTTTTAATGAGCAGAAAAAATGCTGGTAATTTCATTTATCATACGTTAAAAAAGTATATAATAAAATTTTTAAAGTATTAATTTAAATAGAATTAAATAAATAATTAGTCGTTTAAAACTGTTTTAATTGCATTTACAAGTTTTTTTTTGTTTTTGCTAAATTTTCTTTTCAAATTTAATTAAAATCGAGAGGAGAAAAGTATAAATGAAATGTAAAAATCAATTAAAATTTTAATCGTTTATCATAAAAATATAAAATATCAATGAAAATTTTCTAGATTTTCACTAAATATACTGTACTTAACACTTTTTTTTTGGTTTAAATTTATTTTTTAGGTTTTTTAGAGAAAAATGTTTAAAATTTTACTTTAATTGGTTTAATTTTTATATTAAATTAATTAATTAAACTAAAAATAATTAAACAATTATTTTTAAAAAAATTTGATTAACTGATTGAAATAATTACATTAATTTATTTATTACCATATTCGATCATTTTAATGTTATAGATTAGAAAATATATATATATATGTTTTTAAGTAGATATAATTTTACAAATTTTAAAATATTAAACAATATAAAATTTTAATTAAAATTCTCTTTTTGTAAATAGAATATTCAAATTAAATTTCTTTTTACAATTGAAGAAATAAGAATATTTTGTCTATTTTCCCTTTATTATTATTCTGTTCGCGAAAAGTTCTGAATGATCGGTGATCTCGATTGCGAATAGTTAATAAAATAGCCAAAACATTATTCTTAAAAAATAAAAAAATGAAAATATCTCGTAAATAAATTAAAAAACTTATTACTAAAATTCCGTGTTTAATTAATTTTACCGCGAAGATCTTCATTTTACAATTCGTTGTAAAATAACACATGTTTACTAGAAATTCCCCCGTCAAGCATGACGAAATATTTTAATGAGAAAGTTGAGATTGAAGAATTGAGAAGAGCTTCGTGTCGAGCTCGACATTGTCTTGCTGTTTCTGTAGTCCTTCTGTAGTCCCCTTCTTACTCGATGTTGCTCAAGTCAGACTTCACGGCCTTCAGGGATCTCGCTTGTTCTTAAGTTTTTAGATCTAAAATTTACCTCGCCTCTTACGCCTTTTCCTATGTATTTCTTTCTAGCCAAAACCATGATGGGTATAGAAAAAAGGACACAAGGATTTGCTTTAATGTTTTTCCTTCATAATAATCGTTACAGTGACGTAACTATAGTTTACGCGTAAAGTGATAATCCCTCTAATTCTTTGCATGGTGTGCAGGTGTTTTACTGTTTAGAAGACTACAGTTTTTAGAGTATTTTGAATTTTCGCTTGATTTTTATGTTTATTATTCATTATCATTGAAGAAAAAATAATTGGAAATATTTCGTATGATATCTATTAATATTAATTAAAAATCAGTTAAGTTCGTTAAATAATATCAATTGACAAATTGAATTTAATGTTATGCTTTACATTAATATCATTTAATGTGGTAATTTTTTCTTAAGTAACGTAGATGCTGTCTCACAGACTGTTTAGTTTAATAATAAAATATCTCATTTCTTAGCTTACTATAGTATATTCTAATCATTCAAATTAAATAAACCCTTTTATTGTAATATATATATTTATAAACTGACACTCCTTCAGGGTCATTGTTTTTGTTTAGGCCTATAATTTAGTATTACTACACAATCCTTTATTAATAAGTTTTCTGAATATATATATATTTTTTAATATTTTTATTATTTTAGTCTTTATAAAGTTTATATAAATATCCGATGACGTATTGATTTATTATTTCTTCGCCAGATTAATATTTATCTTTTTATATGAAATACGTGAAATGTATGCCTATACATATTATTTTTAATTTATTATTTTATTTTAATTAGCAATTATTATTAAATACTATATTTAATTCAAAATTCTATTTCTGATTTATAAATTGCACCGTGGAAACTTACTCATACCAATTAAAGGATCATTCGATCATTTTTATTATCTACCATTCAATTATTAACTATGCAAATACATTTAATTATCAACCGTGAAAACTTCGCTGCCTTGAAAGAGTTACAACGAAGTTTGCATGGTAAATAAATAACAATGAAAAGATAAGTGAAAGATGTATGCAAGGTGTGACTAAAGTTATAAGACTAACGAGCAATTATTTAGTGACATCCTCACAATGCCGGGTTGCAATTTTTAATCATATTTTTAATTTATTTCATGTAAAATATATGCTCTCCACCTCAAATTAGTACTGTAGTGTCTTTCCCCTGTACATCATACTCTTTCTTTAGCAACGGAGTCGTGCCGGTCATCTATCTATATCTAACATCTTTCAGGGAAAATTTTTGAATTAAATTAATTATTTGGATTACGACGTATAAAAGTATTATTTTGCACCGACGTTTATAATAAATTTGCATTTCCCGTTTAAATAATCATTATAATTAAATCATGGTTTATCATATGGATCAGGGGTGGCCAACTTTTGTGTACATAAGATCTACTTTTTATCTTAAAAAAATGTGTCGCGGTCGACTTCTCATAGGCATAGTCTAAGTGGAGAGGGGGAGGTGTGAAATACATACTATGTTTATCCACTGTATTTCAGTACGAAGTGCACTTCCGCGAGCTATAAATAGATAAGCAAAATATAACTTCAAAACTATTTTTTATTTTTTAAATCATTTATTAAGTTTTCAAGATATATGCTCATAAAGAAAATAAATTTCCAGACCCAACTTTTGATATTTGCAGCTACGAGTTCATTCTGTACAGGCGGTACCTAAAAAAAATCGATTTTTGACACTTTCTAGATTTTTAGTAACTTAAAATATAATTAATTTTTTTTAATCAATTGCAAAGTATGAGTTGTGATACTATTTGTTCGTAAATATGAAAAAGTTGTTATAAAAATGCACAGAATGGTTGATAATTTGATTACAATATTTCACTTTCGCGATTTTTTTTGGGCGAGGAAAATTTATCATGGAAGAAAAACAAGATTTTTAGACTTATTTTTTGCTAATCTATCAATAGCTCGGGAAGTGCACCTCGTACTGGAACACCCTGTATATCTACCTACGTAAAAACAACCTCCATATGAAATATGGAGGTGGCTCCATATGAAATATGTCTGAAATTTTTTGGCAAATGCGTTTTCACATTTAAATCTTTTTAAAAGGAAAAGATATAAATTCCACAATTTCTTTAATTTTTTTTCAAAAATCTTGGAATCTTACCTCAAAATCTTCAATTACTTTTCGGATTTCCGCGACGTATTTCCCGATCTTATAAGTATTAATATTTTATGTTTTTGTAGGTTATCCGCTATATTTGGAAAATGATTTAGATTATTTTATTGTAGATCTATTAGGAAAATAAATTTTGTTTTATATGCATCTATGCAGCTGATCATATCAATTAATGTTTTATTTTTACTCTTTACCCGGTTACAAATGTAACACATTAAGTTAAGACATCGCGAGCGATCGACAAAAATTGGCTTCGCCGATCGACTTGTTGGCCACCACTGATATAGATGATGTGCTTCAACAATTACATTGTTAATGTAAAGGTACTAAACCCAGTGGCGTAGCGTGGGTGTGCAAACGCCGCCCCCTTATTTAGATATTTTTACAAGATATTATTATTTATTGTGAAATTTTGCCGCCCCCTAAAAAGTGCCGCCCGGGGTGGGCCGCCCCTGCCGCCCCCACTACGCTACGCCACTGACTAAACCTTTATATTAAATGCGCGAAAAAGATTTTATGAAAAATAATATTACGTTAGATGTAACATACACGAAATTTTGAAAATATCTGGAACGTAGACTAAGGTGCTCCATAAAAGTATAGAACCGCTGCAAATTTACTATACGAAGATTAGGAATTACACATATGATGTAGCTACCTTTCTTATATTTTGTACAGGATTTATGAAAACATAATTTGTCGAAACACATGGTTTTCTATATCTCGGAAACCAGCAGAAATTGCAAAAAAAAACAAAAAAAAACTGATTTTAAGCACCACAAAAGTATAGAATCGACTAGTAAATGTATGCAAAAACATTAAATAGTACAAAATGGTTTAATTTAGTAATTTATTTGCGCACCTCTTTTACTAATAACATCGAAAATGTGATTTGGCATGCTATCAACAAGGTTTTTTTAATGATCGATGCCTCAAGGGAGTTCCAAGCAGTGACAATTGCTTGTTTTAAGTGTTCAAAGTCGGCATTCTGACGATTTTGGTCATAAATTCGGCCAACCAAGATCTCCAAACGTTTTTTTATAGGATTGCAATCAGGAGAACGAACTGGCCAATCCGTTTATTTTCAAATTACTGTTTCGTATCTCGTGAAACACGGATAGATGCGTTGTCCTGTTGGAAAATAACAGAATTCTTTTGAATCTATGTGTGTACGGCAGCAATTTGTTCTCCAGAACTTGTTGATAGTCGGCACTGTTCATGCGACAGGTAACAAATGCCAAATCCAATTTTCCCAACGCAGAAAATGCCCAAACCATAACATTTCCACCACCACGCGAAGGAACTTTTTCCTTCGCGAAAAGCACTTGGGCTCTTTTCGTAAATCACGCTAATAGAACGCTAAACCATCTGGCCCATCCAAATTAAATTTTCTTTTCGTCCGAAAAGATTACCTATATGACAGAAAAGTTGTTATTTCTTGTGCTAGTACGATAGGTCTAAACGAAACAAAAAACTTACCTCATTCCATTGAGTGTCCATATTTATTTTTCTTAGCAAAATGGAGTCGGGCAGCTTTGTGCTCAGGCTTGAGAGCAAAGGCTCTTTTCATTCTAGACCGAACAATGTCGTTTTTGTTGTTGTTGTGTAACAACAGCAACAAAAGGGTTCGAAGGGTTGTTGTGTAACAACAACAACCCTTCGAACGGTTTCGTGATGCACAGTACTTGAATACCCAAATCGTCTTATATTTGACACGTAGACGCGGTGGATTAGAGGCTGCATTAAAAATTCGCCTATGGTCTCGCGGAGTAAGTTTTGAAGGACGTCTACTTCTACGCTTTGGTCCATAATTTGCAGGATTTGACAAATAATGCTGAACGACCTTTTTCGAACGCTTGATGCTGTTTGCTACTGCCTGGTGACTTAAACTAGTGCTTCTCAAAGTCTTTAACAGACCTTTTAAGTCTCAAAGTCTGTTAAATGAGTACCACGATGCATGATGGGGGGGAATACTTTTACACGTGAAACTTGCGAGAAAGATTGCAATTCTATACGTATCGAGGCAGTATGTAAATTGACTTCATTGCTATTCCGCAATCAGTCACGAGTTAGAAGCTCAAGTTTCCTAAAATTACGTTTTTATAAGTTAGGTGCTGAATTACGCGTAAAAAATCTATTTCTATCTATTAGTGCATGTTCTGACCTCAAAAGACCAATTTTTTGAGCGGTTCTATACTTTTGTGAAGCACCTTAGTCTTATCATTCATTAATAATGGTAAAATATATATTTTACAAGAAATTTAAAATTTAATAAACTTCCAAATGTTGGCTATAATAATTAAAAATTATAACATCTATAATGTATTTTTCAAAAAAGTTCGAAGAAAAATTGTTTAGATACAGTACGATGCAAGACAAATAGATGCTATAGGCTACACGTAACATTTTATTTAATTATTTAAAAATGTTTTACTACAGATAAAAATAAAATCACTAATTGTTATTCCTAAATAAGCATTAGTCTACCAACTTGGAAATTTAAATTCAAACTCGGTATATATTAGGGTTTCTCTAACGGGAGAGACGGTTGTATCTTTCAGAAAACTGTGGGTTTGAAGCGGTCGATTGAAACAATTTGCTTCCTTCGAGGTGTATCTAAATCGGAGTGTTTGTTTGAGCGTCGTCGGTCATGGAAAGGACCATCATAGATTGGTTGTAATGACTTTGCGTCAGGCATCGTGGCACACAAAGACGTGTGGAGCAGTCATTAACTCAGGATGTAAAAAAAATATTTTTAGACGAGTGGTGGATTCTCTGACCGGGCGGATCGACCTCATATGATCCTTTAACCTGCAGATCAAGGTAGGTATGTCATTGGCAAGAGTCGGTGAGGAGATCAGAAAGCAGTGTAATAGGTTCGCCGTATGTGATCTCTGCTGCTGTAGTGTTGTAGTTAGGGATGACATAGGATCTTAGCCCCAAGAGGATGGCTGGGAGTTTAGCAATCCAATTGTCAGTCAGCTGAGCTCTCAGTGAGGACTTGAGCCGACGGTACCACCGTTCAATTTTTCCGTTTGAGGCTGGGTGGTACGCCGTTGTCTTAATGTGATTAATTCCCAGGGCTTTAGTGAGATCAGCAAAAAGTTGGCATTCAAACTGGCGACCCCTCTCAGTGGTTATAATGCGTGGTATGCTGAAGCGTGCAATCCATGTAGAAAGGATTGCATTGGCTATAGTCTCAGCTGACATGTCTGCCACTGGTATGACTTCTGGCTAACGTGAAAATCGATCTACGATAGTGACTAGATAAGTAAAGCTTTAGCAAGGTGGAAAGGGCCAATTATATCCACATTGGTGTAAAACTAAACGGCGATTGACTTGGCTGTAGGTCCCCACTGCACTGTTAGTGTGTTTTTCCACTTTGACTCTCTTGCACATTTTATGCCAGGGATGCAAGTTTTAGCCCACAATCTGACATTTTTCCTTACTGATGGCCAAATAAAACGTTTGCTGACCAGATCCAGTTGTTGTTGTTAAATTATGGCGACGTAACACTTCGGCGATCTGGCTAAGAGGATGCCTTCCGGGAGGTCTTTTTAAGGGTAACTGAGAAAAAAGCCAATAGTTTTTAATTCTTTAAAATCCACGACAAAACCAGTAACGAAAAATTTAATTAAATAATAATAATAATATGCTATGTGAGATGTGATGTTGGTACAGATGATATTGCTGATATTTTGCAAGATACGAAGATGGGAATCTCAGATGATATTTTAAAGTACGAACCAACTCCACCCTTCAAATGCTTGTGTTGCATTACTCCAAATACTATAACATCGAAGGTAAAACTTGACAAAACTCAAGTAGGGAAACGATCTCGCGTAGTTCCTATCCGTAACATTCCAAATGATGCTACTGAGACAGATATGATTCATTTTAGGGTGCCATTTGGACATGTAACTAATGTATACTTATTGAAAGGAAAAAATCAGGCTTTTTTAGAAATGACAGATGAAGTTTCAGCAACTAGAATGGTGAATAATTTTGTAAATTCTGGCTCGCCAGCCATTCAAAATCGTACTGTTTATGTTCAATTTTCAAACCATAAAGAACTTAAAACAGACAGTTCGCATTCAAATTCACATGTAACTACACAAGCAGCACTTCAAGCTGCTCAAGCATCAATAAATCAGACAAAGACTCGCGGTGGACCAAATACTGTTCTTAGGGTCAGAGTGGATAATTACATCTATCCTGTAACTCTTGACATTCTTTGTCAGATATTTTCTAGATTTGGGAAAGTTCTGAAAATAGTTACATTCACAAAAAATAACACACATCAAGCTCTCATACAGTATTTAGACGTCAATACAGCAAAAGCAATAAAATTGTTCCTAGATGGTAAAAATGTTTACCATGCCTGTAGTACGTTGAGAATAAAATATTCCAAACTGAAAAAATTGAATATTAAATTTAACAATGACAAAAGCAGAGATTTCACCAATAATAATCTTCCTTCTGGTGATGTAACATTAGATTCATTAGATTATCACAGGAATAGAATCACGTTCTACGGGTTTGCTTGCATCTCCTTTTGACACACCTGGTTTAGCATCACCACTTTTAGCTAATACTGCTGGAGCTCTTCCTCTTGTGAATTCTACATTATTACCTTCTGTTACAACTGCTGTTGCATTAAGTCTTTCTCGCATTGGATTTCGTGGGCAGTCTTCTGTTGGCAACGTACTACTAATTAGCAATTTAATCGAACAGATGATGACATCCGATGCTCTCTTTAACTTTTCTTGGAGCATATGGCGACGTCTTGAGCGTAAACATATTATTGAATAGAAGAGATAATGCACCGATACAGATGGCCGAACCACAACAAGTTCAAATTGCAATGTATCACTTAGACAAATTGAAAGTTTATGGTAAAGCAATTAGAGTTGTCCAATCCAAACATTAAAGTTGTACAAACTCCAAAAGAAGACCAACTTTATGCAGGTTTAACCATAGATTACACAAATTCACCATTACATAGATTAAAAAGATCGGGATCTAAAAATCATCAGAACATATGTCCGCCTTCGACTACGTTACATCTTTCAAACATTCCATCAAGCGTTGATGAAAATCATGTTCGGGTCACCATTTTGGGTTTAAACCAAATAATCACAGCTCTTAAAAACTAATAGAATTTTATTTGGAACTCAAGTACATGAACTGGCACCAGTAGAACGCACGTAGTAAAAATGAACGCGAGAGAAAGATAAAAGCTAAATTAGGAGATGCGCTGACGTGTTGCCAGGTTGGCCACAATGCCATGCTATTGTAATTAATTAGCGTGCCATAATTATTATAATTAATTAGTTCATTATTAAACTTTTATCTTTGTTATTATTATCATCGTGGTATTTACATGATTACATTCATGTCATTAATTAATTATTTACAATACAATAGCATGTAGAGTTTCTCTAACGGGATCACGACAGTTTTTAACCCGGAAAATCCTGCAAATTTCTTAAAATTTCACTTATTTCTTATTTTGTGTCAAGATTAAGACAATTTTGCAAATAGAAAGTATAATTAACTCATAAACTGTCAGAATACGTTTGTATTTATTCATTTTAAGCATGTTTATTAGTTTTTTTAAATTTTTGCTTTTTATGGCATGTCACAAATTGTTAATAGCCTACTTGTGGAAAAAATGAAAATTTTTTACTTGTCAGAACCTGTAACACCTGAAATAATTGTGCTTATGCTGTCTTAGTTTTTAACCATGTCCAGTAGCTTCAATAACTGCACTATGCCAGATTATACAAATTGGGCAAGAATAGAAACGAGTACGAAGTATGCAAGTATAAAGTTTTTCTTCATAAACCTGATTTTAAAGCCAAACGAACTGCCAAATTATCAGGCTATAAGTTGATGCCGCTATTAAAGCAATCGACGTAGACAAATCAAAATTACTAGACAGCAAAAGAAGCAATGCAACTCATCTAGAAAAGGAACTAGAAATCTTCGAGGCTACGGGTGAAAAAACACGTAACATTTGTCTTCTCTTAAATGCATTAAAGACGATTCCACTCACATCCATTGAATTGGAAAGGGCATTCTCAGTAGCGGGACTTTTCATTATTAAAATAATAACCAGATCGAGTGATTGGAGTATTGACCGTCTTTGCTTTCTAAAATCTTATTATCAAAATTTACAATAATATTTTGTATTATGTTTTATTTAAAAACATAAAATTATCTTCTAAGTTAGAAGTTTGATCTAAGTTCATCTTTTTCTTTAAATTTTCAATTCAATTCAAAGCTAATTTTTTTTTGTAAACAGATTCTAACAAACTTTAATAATTTTTTTTTTTTTTTTTTTTTTTTGTATTTCTGAAAATTTCTACGTAATTCAAATGTAATTTTTAATCATATTTTACACAGCATTATTAATATTATTATTTTGGAGGTTGCAGGATGTAGTAAATTACTTAAAAATGAAAAATAATTAGGCTATATCATTTGATTTCGAGATTTATTTTATATTTTAGAAATAATTAATTATATCCCGAGATTTCCCGGGATTCCGTCGAAATCCCGGGACAAGCGAAGGACTGAGAAATAGTGTATATTCCATAATTCATCAGGTCAAGTATCGTTTCCGAATCCTTATCCATGCCGGATAAGGATTGGGAAACGAGATAGGATATGGATTAGATTCACGTTTGATATGATATTATAATACCATATACTCTATGCCGCTATCTCGCATTAATTAAATTAATCACTCAAGAGAGAAAATTTCGCAAATATGTAAGTTTCGAAACACAGAAATCCAAAATAATCGCGCTCTCTTTTTTTAAGGTTTCGAAAAAAGGTTTTCAAATTCTTAAATTTGAAAGATTTTTTTCGTCATCTTTAATCAATTTTACAAGTTCCGATTCGCTAAACGAATGACATTTGTGAAAATTAAAATGTTATTCTAAGTTTTTAGAATGTATCATTGAAAAGACTGAGGCTATTTTTGAGTTGACGTTCGAGACTTTAGAGTTAAAGTTTCTTGACGAATGCCTTCTGGTAATTTTACATTTCATGTAACAAAAAACAAAAAATAGGAAAAGTTTTCAAATATCGTTAAAACAAAATAATGTTGTTCGAAATTGGATTATTTTGAATAAAGACGAATCGTTGCCTCGAAAGCAATGAAATTTTTCACATCAGAAATTCGTTCATTCATTAATATCTTCGTGATAAATAGATCAAAATTGAATATTTCAAAATTAATGAATTGCATTTTAAATACATTGTACATTTAAATTTGGAATTTGTTTCAACTAAAGCAATAATTGTACATTTAATTCATTAATCAGCAATGTTATTACGAATAAAGTTATGTCGTTTCATTATATATCAATATCAATATTACAAAACATTAATTGTCGTGTTTTGCAATAAGATCGATTGAATTTTGACTTATTGAAAATTATTATTATTTTTAAAAATAAATATGGCAGTAATAGAGTCAACTTACATGTACTGTACAGTATATACACGCACATAACCTTTCTTTTACTTTCTGCCTTATGGGTACCAACAGGGCCTTTTTTATAAGCCAATCGTGGGTTCGGCTAGGCCCACAATGGTGGTAACTGAGTAGTTAGAGATGGGTTGGATATATCCGAGATAAACCCTTCTGAAAAATTCCTGAGATTTTTTGAACCTCTGGATTCGATTCCCAGGTTCCCTAAGCGTGGGAGCCTGACTTCTTATATATATATATATTGTAATGCAATGTTGTTTTTAAAAATGTTTCTACATATGTCGGGCGAAAGCAAATAAACAAATGAATAAAAAATAAGGTATATTAAAGTTTTATTCTATTTTTTGTACCATTTCATTAATTTTACATACAGAATATGGGAATCGTTAATAAAGAAGATGACGTATTCTAAAATCATATCAATGTTTACAAGACGACGTTTAATTACAGAAAAAAACATTAATTGTAATTAAAAATTGTGTTATTAGTAGAATAAATCATGCATATTTATTAAAATATAATAAAAATTAAACTTTAATGCGCGTGTTAACCTATACATTTGATTCGAAATTATGACAGCCAAGTATCCCAAATGTGTATCATTTAAAAATGTAAAATTAAACATAAATCATAAAACTGAAATAAATAAATTGTTGTTTTAATAATAATTTAAATGAACTATTTAAAATAAAATAACAGTGTGTGACCCCGATTTAAGAGTACAGTATATTCCCCTCGTTCCTTGTAAACCTCTCATAAATCAAAATCTTATTAATAAGGTCCAGCTTATCCATTATTTCCTATAACTTTTTTACTGAAACCCAATTAACATTAAAATGCTGCAAAATATTTATTATAAACGAATGATTCTAAAAGAAATAAAATTAATTTCGTTGATTAGGTTATTCACCCACATAAAAAAGAAATAATACGATATAAGAGAAACAAATCAGATATTTATTTAGTGACAAGAAAGCAACAGTTGTTTTCTGATTGCTTATTGTCGTAATAAAGTAAAATAGAACCAGTTTCTAATTAACGAAATTGTAATCACTAATAGAAGGATTTTTAATGTAGAGAGAAAGTTAACTAAACTGCCAAGTTCTACGTTAGAGCAAATAGCAGAGTCCCTAATGAACGAAGACAATGTATATAAAAGAAAACAAAATGGAGACATAGCCAGACTGATAGTTAATTATCTTCCAATATTTTACCAAATTAAGGAATTTTTCGATAAAATTCCTCGCAATATTGTTAATATAAAAGTAAAAATTTAATAATTACGGTGGTAACTTATTATAGAAATATTCGTTTCGTACCATTAAATTTCCACTTAATAATTTGTTTTTTCCCATAATTTGAAAATATGGAAGATCCTTATTGTCATATTACAAACTAGTTGAAAGAAAGAAGAAAGTAAAAAAAACTATTTTTTTTGGTTATATATTTCATTTAATCCCTTATTCATTTTTATTACTATCAATCCATCTCAATTTTAAAAATTACAATAATCATTAATACTAAAAAAATCAAAGCATTTATCAAAATAATTATTAATTCTTTTTGAAATGCAAATTACGTCTGAAAATTTTAATTATAACTTTTTGATTATAAAGAGCTTATGTATTACGTGTTCATTTATTAAATATTTGTCATGCTATTTTATGAAAAATGACACGAGAAAAAGTAAACAAATACACACAATAAATTATCAGAATTAAGAAATAAATTTACATGAGACTAGAGGCAAAGTCGTGATCGCCTTTCTATTATTTTAATTATTTAATTTTATCAGGATTTTTAACAGGCTTAATCAAAATTTCATCTTGTTGGATAAGCTAATAGTAAATGGAATGCGTTAACAAATATCAAAGACAATTATTATTTTAATAATAAAAAATTAAAATATCAAGTATAAATACAAAATATTCCAATTAATACAACTTCTCAATTTCTCCCAACAGATTAGAAAAATCCGCTACGATAGTATATCGTTTAAACAATTTAATGCTGCTACACGCGGAATATAATAAATAACACTGATTATTTCAAAGTGATAGAAAAGTTTGCCAAATAAAAATCTAGAAAAAATAATAGCCCCGTGTGTAGATTCTATACTGAATTATATAAAATATATTATTTCTTAATTTATAACTACGTAATTGTGATTTATAGGCGTTCCTATTTTACTTTCAAAGTTTAGTACATATTTTCTATTACATAAAATATGTTTTAAAAAATTTGCATTCGAATTTGAAATTAAGAGGAGTTGTTTTTTCCCTGTTTTGTTTTCTCTATATTATCTAAAAAATAAAAATTTAAAACTGAGACAATGACTTACCTTTAAACAAAAATACGTTAAAAAATACGAAAAATTTAGTCTTCATAATTTTGTTCTTTTCGTTTCATAAACAACTAAGTCACATAGTTGAATTGACCTTTATTTAGAGACTCTTCTCTGTCTCGACACGAAAATTTTGTCTATAAACGTCCCTGTGTAATAGTATAATTATAAAATTACAAGTAATATAAATTAATTATAATTAAATGAAGGTAAAAATAAATAAAGGAGCCTCCAAACAAAAGTCGACTCTGCTATAGATCGGATTGGACTGATGATAAAACAACGTAATGCGATCTGCCAAGGAGGAGATGTCCCTCCGGAGGCATTTTATGGACTATATTGAAACTAGCTCCTATTTAGGTGTTAGTCACGTGAAGAAAACCTGGAAAACGGCACAGTTGGTGAAGCTTGAACCCGCGACAAACAACCGACGTTCATTGGTTTTATCTACATTACTCCTCTATGTCATTCGCTGTTCCTGAGGTGCGAGAAAGACAAAATTATGAGGACACTGTATATTTTTAGTGGGTTTTACTATATTTTAACTCAAAATGTAGAAAGTATTTCTGTTTTGAAATAAATGTGTTTAATTATCTGTGCGTATTTCATTTTTTTTTTAAATTAAAACTTAAAGTAGCGCATCCAACTTTGTGCTGCCAGGAGCCCCAAAAGCTTAATTCTCCTCTGGTTAGCGCTTTATTTGTCGAATATTTTTTCTCTTCTTCCTGATTATTTGGGAAAAGAAGGAGATGGGATCTCGTAAATGGGGAAAGAAATAAAATAAAACGTCTCGTTGTATCAAATTTTCATATATCGAGTATATATAAGTAATGGTCATATTGTGTACGTAAACATTGATAGATCAATGAATCAATTTCTTTATAATGTAGTCGGAGCTTTTAAGATTATTAAAAATAAAAAATAAAAAAATAAAGTCTTTCAAAATAAACTGTTTAATCTCAATCTAATCAAGACATTTGTAAAGATTCCTTTGGGAATTTTCTACTAATTTCTTGATACTGTATGTTGCCAGACATTATATAAATATTTGACAACATTGAGTATATATAAGAAGACATTGTAACCATTAACTATTTGTTTACAAATGATCATACCGAGTGGATAAAACCACTGAACACTGATAATTACTTCTGGGTAATTGGGCTGGCCACGTGTAGTTTTTCGGGTTTTCTTCGCATATCTAGCATCTAAATAGAGCCTAGTTGTTCAATGCCCGAGATCGCTGTCTTGTCGCGTTGTCTTATCCCATTTAACATCCATCTATAAAAAAAGTTCAGACTGACACCTTAGATATTTTGGTCCGAAACGTCTAAGGCGTCGACTTCCATCTGAGGACTCTGATTCGAGTCCAAGTCGGATTCCCAGAAACTTCCATAATACGTCGGACTCCCTGTTCACTACTCGACCTATGCCCTAGCCGAACTCGTGATAATTCTATTATGAAAAGCGAAAAGAATTGGTTGTAAGTTACGTATACGTGAATTACAAACCAATTATGAAAAATAAATATGAAGAAGAAAACACATATGCGAATGAAAAAAAGTTTATTAATATTCTGTGCAAAAGTAAAATTATAAATAATAATTAAATTAAAAAAAAAATATCTCATAGAGACTTTAATAGGAGAAGTGTAACAATATTTTTTACTATTTCTGATATTTTGAGTAGCAACAATTCGTAGATCCGATTTCAAGTTATAATTGTAGCTTTGCGTGCCCTCACGAATCACCTTGCTCATTTCCAGAGTTTACGTACCCTCCACTTTAAAGACCACTGTAATAGAAAACTCTTAAATTATGCGATATAAAGCGATGTGTCACAGCGATTCTGCTATATCTGCCATCATTTTATCGTTATTGTAGAAAGTTGACGTATCTAAAGGATCGCTCTGACAATAGAGGAGCTTCGAAATTCCTAGAACTAAAAGCTAAATAGATTCTAGAGGCTATCATTTTGTTTTCTTTTTGTTATTTTTGAAAAATTGATCGCACGGGAACCGAGAACGTATCAAGATTCATTACAAAAGAGGTTTTACAGTATTTTTGTGAAAACGGTAAAAAAATTTCAATCCTTTTTACGGATAAATGAAGGATAAACTAAATCTTATCTATTTTTTTTTTTTTTTTTTTTTTTTTTTTTTTTAATTTCCAATCTGATGTTTTTGGGGTTCCCTGACTATTTTCGGAATATTATTCGGGTGCTAACTTTAATGTAAGCCTACTCATTAATATTAAAACTTTAGATAAATGAAGTGCACTAACGGCCGAGTAGCTAAAACTACCGAACACTGGTCTAGTAAGTTAGTGGCGGGTTCGCACCTGACACGGGTTGGCCTGTCAGAGTTTTCTGGGTTTTCTTCACGTGTCTAACACCTAAATAGGGATCAGTTTTCCATAGAAAGTCTTCCTCCCCTTGGCAAATCGTCCATGTGTTGTGTCGCCTATTCAAATCAATCAATCAATGAAATAAATGACAGAAAATTTCTCATAAAGCTTTCTTGGAACGATATAAAACTAAATTTTATTACTTTCTGCAAAATATTTAACGTATGCGACCGAAGATTGTGTCTAAAAAATCAATATCGATATTGAAACACGTTTAGAGGTGACACGAACAATTTTTACTAGATTTAAAACGACAAATTTAAATAATTTAAATCCGTTTTAATTTATGATAACGATTTAAGTGCCTAAAATTTTGTCGCGCGAAAACAATTTTTCTCAAAAGGATTTTTTTTAAAAAAAAAGTCAATGCAATTTTAAATTATAATAATATATTACAATTTAATTCAGAAGAAAAATGGGCCTCACTTTTGCTTATTTAATTATAAAGTGATTCAAAAATAGAAACGAAATTTAATGGAAATTTTTATCGTCGCGCCGTATTTTACTTTTAGAAATTATTTTATCACAGATAAAATATATATTTAATTAAAACAAATCGAGAATCCCATAATAGTTATGGTTTTTTTTGTGTGTTTTTATTTAAGAAATAAAAAAAAATAAAATATTCAGGACTACATCTATAGAGTTAAATTCCGAGAACGGATTTTCTATCAGAATCAATAAACAGTAATTTGAATAATTTATTCTTTTATATTTGAATATTAATAAGTAACCTTTTGATTCCCGAATTTTTCTGTAGATATATTTTCATTTTTTAATTTTCGAGCGAAGAACGAAAATAAATAATACAATTCTATTAAAATTTAATGGATAGCACACACAAACAAGTAAATGTTTATTATTTAGTTGTAACGATGACGGCACCAATACAGAAAAATCATATTTATTCTTTGATTGTTATACAACTTTTATTCAGTTTTTTAAAATATAATTTTTAAATAATGCTTCTTCAGTTTTTTTTTTTTAATTTTAAAACAGGTAAATGTAAGTCAATTTTTCAATTTTTGGACGTCTCAATTACATTAACAACTTCTTTCGGTTTAATTTTTTTCGAAATCGTCCGCGATCGCTGAAAAAATTACATTTATATCTTTTGTCAGAATTTATTCTTTTAGATATTTTTAAAAATTTTTTGACGTTGCTGAAGACATCACTCGTTGATTTTATTTTATATTTTTGGATTATTTTCGATCAAAAACAATTACTGAAAACATTTATACCTGAAATTTAAGGGGGGAAAAAGTTTAAATTTTATTACCTTTTGATTATTTTATTTAATTTCTGTGAAGATTTTTCTCACCTGTTTTTTTTTTTTTTTTTTTTTGATATTTTTTGACTTCCAAACTCTTTCGACTCGATTCAACACAAAGAATGGCATTGGACTGGATGTAATATACCTTGAGCTATGCACTTCTTCATGCAGTTGGCACCTCTTTTTCGGAAATTCTCTTCGTCTCTCGAAGGTATCTGCTTCTTCAACACGTTGCCAGAGAATATGTCATTCTCTTCCACATTAATTTCGTTCGGGTCTTCGAAACGATTTTTTCGAAACGAGTGGTTTCTGTTTAGTACCACTGGAAAGAATCTTCTGAACACTTTCTCCATTTCGTCTATAGCCTGTTGCATGTCACTTTCGTACGTGTTAGCTTCTAGAAGAGAAATTTCGTATTAATCAGTTATGGAATATGTTAAAATTGTGAATATATAAGTTAAAATTGTTTAAATTTGTATATATATATATGTAAATAGCAACAGAAAAGCCAGCTAATAACAAGGTCCCGAGAGAGGGGAGTTGGAGATTTTTCTTGAGTCCGAGGAAAACTTAGAGGCCCTATAAATTAATGTTATTTTTACTAACAAAAAATAAAATTTTCTAACATTGCTTGTTATTAATAAAGAAACATTTTACGTATTTCATTTGTTCCAAAAACAATAAAAAAAGGATCCACTAAGGAGCTAGAGGGACTCGATAAGGAGCTAAAGGAGTCCGCTGTACCCCAAGGCCCATACAGGCTTTCAACAGCCCCGCCAAACAATAAAAAAGTGACAGTCTTCGTACAAAATACGGAACGTAATAAACGGTAATTTGAGCATAAGAATACAAAATTTAAACCAACACAATGCTTAGAACTAAGTCTATAAGGTTCTTAGTATCATTTCTCCTTTTGGATAGATGACAATCACGTGTGGAGAAAAAATAAAAAATGCCTTTTCATTACAGTACATTAATTCTTATATTAAACGCGTTATTTTTTATTTTTACAACTTTTAACATAAAATATATAAAAATTTATTTCAAAAGAATTAAAAAAAAAAACAAAAATTAACGAAAATAAAAGTAGGTCTACTTGTTTTTTACATTTATATGCAAGAGTTTCGTAGGTATTATTATTGCATCGAGTAGATGGATCACGAAAACAAACCATAACATCTTGTGAAAGAATATTTCCTTATCGAGATTGTTCCTCTTTTTTATCTACCGAGGGATTTCTATAACTCCCGGTATTCTTTTTTATCCTTACTTGCTTTCATTTTTTATTTAGATTTTTAAAAAACTTCTCAGACGTATAAAAGTAAGAAAGAAAATCTTTTGTTTTTTCTCGAAATCTTTTCTGCTTTCTAAAACCAATAATTTCAAATAAAAAATTACGAAGTAGATATCCATCGATTCTTTGAGAGATGAAGAATTGTAAGAATTTTTTAAAGTATAATTTCTCAGAATAATTAATAAATTAAGATTAGAAAAACATCCATATTCCTCCAGTCGAAGCCTTTCATAAATTTGGTAATAACCTATACACCGTAGATATTAGCAATTAATTTTCTTTAATTATCTAAAAGTTCAAATTCTGTTTAATAAGTTTAATAATCTGTCAGAAAACGGTAGTAGTTTCTTAGTTATCGCGAATTAAAAATGTGTAAGCTATTAGATATTACAGTTATAACGTGTCTTTAACGAAATTCTTCGTCAAACAGACAGACAAACAAACTAACCCCAATAGACCTATATAAAATAGATTAAACGCTACTTTAGAAAAGTGCATTACTCGAGTAAACATTATTACAGAAAAATAAAAGAACAAACAAATTAACAAATGTTTATACAGGAAGAAGTAACAAATGGAAGAGAATTAAAAAGTTTTTATTGAAATTATATATAAAAAAAAGTTATTATATATACAATAGTATCAATAAACGAGACATTTGTTATCGAGGTCAAGTGAAAGATTGCATTATTTTTGGATGAAAGAATTAAATTATTTCGCTTGGAAAAAAGGACAAAAATGAATATATTTAAAATTTTTTTAAGTAGTGAAAACGTGAAATATCGAAGCGAATATATACACAAAATGTACTCCATGAATTCAATCTAAAAGTTACTTAAAACGGAATAAACGTTGACGGTAATTAATGAAATTTGATACATTTCCAATTTTCTGTGAATCTGTCTTTTCCAAATAAACAAATTTTCTCGAAAAGCATCTTTAAAATATAAAACACACACATATATATTTAAATCTTTAATAATTTATTTATCTCATCTGCAAATGATTACATATCAATGAGCGTAATTACGAGTAAACTTTGGATACACAACTCGACTCCCCAACATGGGTAAAATTATAATTAATATAATTTTAAAAAATAATATATAGTTTATAGTTTAAAATAGAGTTAATTCTGTTAATTTAACACATAATTAATATAATTAAAAAATGTTTTTAAATCCAAAACATTTACATAAAACATAGCAACTGGTTTATAATTTTTAGAATGGAAATTAACAAAGATATAAAGGGATTCAAATTAAACGATTGAGAAGATTAAAATTTAAAATAACTGAGGTGATATTTTCGTTTCATAATAAATTATAAACTCTTAAATTTCTGAAAAGCTATTTAAAAGAATAAATAAATAAAAATAGAGACAGAACCATGTAAAGAATAGAATAAAAGATTTGTAAACGTTTTAAAAGAAACGTTACAAAATTTATACTGTACAATGTAAAAGTTTTTATAAAATGTGTAGAAAGTACATAAAATATATAATTCCAATAAGAGTTTACTAAGTTATATTCAATATTTACTCGGAGCTAACAGGTTAATGTTCTATTGAATAATGTAAATTCGATCGAGTGATCACTCGCAACACATATAAAAGACGATTAACCGACATTTTCATTATTTAATATTTAACCAAGTACCAACACATGTTGCAACAATTGTACTTCTTCGCTAATTAATCATATACTATATAATTAAGCTCCCGTGATTAATGACGTTCGCAAACAAATGCCTTCCAGATACCGATATAATACTAATCTGAATTGATTAGGATGAGAATAAACTTGTTTTCCTAAGTTCTCGTCTCCAAAAATAAGATTAAAATGTCGTTATTTTTAAATTAAATTCTTCGAAAGGGACTCCTCTGTCTATAACGCTTTATTTTCGAAATTCGTGTGTTTCGGGAAATTATATAAAATTTAAGTTGGTAATTCTCGGTTTTTGTCGATACAATTCGATGATAGTTAAATTAAATCTTCTAAAGATAAATGCTATAATATCAGGGGCCCAAAAAAAGTCGATATCGACTCCCTACAGGTCGATCGGTGGCGCGTTATCCTATGGGCAAAAAAGGCAATTTCCTGGGGCCCCCCAGTAACAGGGAGCCCAAACCAATCTTTTATAAGAAAATATTTCCCCAAAAAATTACCCCGAAGAAAAATCTGAAGTCAACACTGTACATGGGGCCCCTAATTCAAATTTTCCTGGGCCCCATGAAGCTATAAACGCGCCACTGAGGTCGATAGTTCTTTCTATGAAAATTATGTTTGGATTAATACTGGCCCACAATATTTATTTATTAATTATAATTATTAACTGTGTTAGCGAAAAAGGTTGAGGAATCCTTGAAGGGGTCGACAGTGAAAAATGTTTGTGGACCCCTGTTATATATTTTTGTTCGCTTCTGGAAATTCGCTAACATTTAAAAAGATTGAAAGAAATCCAACTTCTAATTAAAAAAGGAAGAGAAAAAAATCGATAAAATAACAATAATTGGAAAGAAAAAGTTACAGGTAGATAATAGTCGTCATTTATTTTTAAAAATAACTTACAAGTATCAAAGAATTTCGAAACTAGAAAAACGCATTTTATACTCATTCAGGTATCAATATAAGACTTTTCCAAATAAATTAAATAAAATTTTACTGTTTTTAACACTTTATAGGATACAGTAACTATACTTTTAAATGTAATAAAGTAATTTACTTCATTATAATATGTTAAAATGTCTTATAGACAAACTCTTTAGTGGTTATTGTTAATATGATAAAACAGTTAAGCATTAAACTCCATTAAACTAAATATTTGAAAATTTAATGTATAAATTTTAGAGTCGATTATTTATTGAAGATTGTAACTTATTATAGATTTAATCTATTAATTTTTAACAGTTTATTAATCGGAGTGAGTTCCTCTTTATAAATTTTTAATGTTTTATTTTAAATTAATGTTTTGAAAAATATATTTGTTAATTACACAATAAATTCTTAATGTTTTGTGTGATATTCAGCGTTAGAAAACCTTAAAAATACTTTATACACTTTATAAACGAGGTATTAATGTTTCTATGTCTCTCACATATAGAAAAATACTTGACAGATAAGATAGTTTCTGCGTGACATGTCACGTATGCTATTGTGAGGCTAAAAAAGCATAAAATATAACACTTCTTTACGTTGTAAAGAAGATACCGTTCGTAGAAAATTGATGTCTACATGAAAAATACACACTTTATAATGTTTAAAATCGAATTGAGTAGTCACAAACGATTCTAAATTCGAAAGTATTATGTGAGAAAGAATTTCTCGACCTAACTAACGAAATAAGCGAAAATAATGCACTCGAATCACTTGTAGATCGTGAGTTTTCGATTAAGGAAAGGCTCAACGGAGCGGGAAGAAGACGAAAATAAGACTTTGATACTCGAAAAAAGTTATTTTATACATCTTGACATTTCTAATCATATTAAAACGTTACAAAATTATATAAAATTATTGAGAAGTCAAAATTCTATCGCATCGCGTCTTGGGAATTATGCGAGAATAAACAGTAATATATATATAAAGAATAAAAAATTATAGAAAATATAATTTTTTTATTAAGTTGTATAAGATATTCAATTGAGAAACTTGATTTTCTTATTAAGTTTAACAAGCGGCAGCAGCAAAATGTTTCGGATGAGAAAATCTAGTTTTGTTTATCGCCATTCTCTTCTTACTTTTTTCTTCGTGGAATTGGGGAGAAGACGTTAGGATTTTTATATATCTTGGCAAACATCTCTCCTCTGATAAACCAAAGTAAAAGCAGGGAGTAAAGATTGATCGAGAAATTTATCTGTTCTCCTAACTTCTTACCTACACGTATCCATGATTTTGAAAGCCAAGTTTTCTCTTTTGAATATATTATAAATTTAATTATATAATAAAATTCGGGGAAAAAATTCGATTTTTTAAATAAATTTTGCAAAAAAATTCTAAAAATGTTTACATTACCCGAAAATTTTATATATTAATTCTATCAAATGAAGTTGTAAATGTAACAAAGAAAACGATAATCGGAACGTGATATAGCTCAAGTCGATTTTTGTTTAGAATTTTACATTATAAACAATCTGATGTAAATATAAGAATATTAAAGATAAAAAGTGGATAAAAATTTAAAAGTTTAAAGTACATATTTTTATCACTCGAAATATATATATATATATATATATATATATGAGTGTGTGTATTATGAGAGTATTGAGAATCGGAAACAGTTGTCCCAAGAGGCTAAGAATAAAATTTCGAAAGTGGTCAACGTCTACAAATGTCCAAGTTAAGTTATGCTGCGGAAAGACCAAAGAGAATTATGGATAGAAAAGCAAACAAGCAGAATTCCCATAGAGTTTCGAGCAAAGAGAAGTAGCATATATGAATACTTTGACATATTTTCATCACTCTCGAAATCTCGGCTATAAATAAAATAATAAATAACTAGATAAAAGATGTTTTAAAGTAGAAAATACAATAAAATAATCGTTAAAACAATAAAAATTCAAAAAGCAAACTTAAACTTTGAATTAGGCCCTATATTCCAAAATTGATGTTCAATTTTATGGTAAATAAATAAATATATTTTTATTTGTAATAATTTAAAATAATAATTATACGGCCGTTATATTTAAATTTTATTATTTTTACGTTATTTTAGCGAAAGAATTTTATATATATTTACAAATTAAAATGCAAAATAAAGAGACATTATAATATTTTTGTATTTAAAATTTTAAGAGTTACGTGAGGTTTATAAACGAATAAAATAGATGCGGAATTAATGTAATAATTACCATTTTTAAAAGCAATAAAAGATAAAAATTTCGAACCACTTAAAAAGTTCAAAATAAAGATACAGTCCCTATATATTGCTTAAAATATAATGGAGTTTAAAAGCTCATTCTAAAAATAAACTCGGTTATGTTTTAGAGTTATAAACTGAATATTTGAATAAAGAAAGCAAAAACAAGTTTTTAGAAAGGAATTTTTGATGGAATCGAAGATGGAGTCAAAGTAGCGACAAAAGATCGTGAGAGCAGCTGTTGTGCTGATCATTCTCCTGGAAATTGAACTCAATAGACATCAGCAAATGACGTAAAGATGCAGCATTGATCGCCCACTCTAAGAAAAACACGTCCAGGTGAACCGATAAACTTAATGATAGATTGCCCCTACCTTTGTCTACTTCCCTAATAAACCCAATTTCTTCTTTTCTTAGATCATAACCTCTCTCTCTTTTCTTATAATTAAAAATGGATGTTTTTTTTGCATCACTTTTAGATTATTACAACTCCCGTAATGATAATTTAAACTAAACTTTATAAGGATTTTTTTGTTAATGAAAGCCTATAAAATCTTTTAGTTATTTTTATAAACATCTTATTGTTTTTATGTCGGATGAGAGTGAAATGATAACATAATAAATAGGACAAAGAGATAATAAACTATTGATATTTTCTTCGTATGTGGGTAAAATTTTGTTATTTTTTTCCTTATAATTTAATCAAAAAATCTTTAAAATATCGGGCATTTTAGAGTTAATACAATCATTAAACTTCTACAAATGTTTCTAGTTGCAGACATACGTATGAACAGGCATCAAAATAACGTATAATTGTATATTATTTTGACATCTGTGCGACTAGAAATTATTTATACTCGTATTGATTATAAATTTATAAACTTCGAAGTATTTCCTGTTTTACAGTACAAATTCCAGCTGTGTTTTTCGAATAAACATGATCCATTATACATTTTAATTTTAGAAAACGAATTATTTCAACTTCCAAGTAAATTTTCCGCAGTTTATTTGTAATTTTAACTTCATAGGGATACTGAATTTCTCTCATTTAAATTATCGTATTTAAAATAATTAAATAATTAAAAACAGGCGAAACAAATTAAAAATTCAAATATATATAACGAATATAAAACTAATTTAAAGAAAAGATTTAGTTTACAATAATTGAGTGTATCAACAATTGTAAAGAAAAAGTATCTTTTAATAATAAATTAAACGAATATTTTCAAAATTGAATAAAAGAATACATCGAAAACATCGAGATGCAAATAAAAATAAGAGAAATACAAAGCTTTTATTAAATATATTTGAATCACAAGGAAACAACAACAACTAAAAATAGCAAGAAAAAAAAAACGAAATTGGTACATACAGAAAAGCGAATAGTCTGATAAATATTAAATAATTGATTAATTCTAAAAAAAAGATCTGCAGATCAGCTGAAAATCATGTGATTATCATACGATAATTACACGTTTTCCAACTGACGTTGAATTCATTAAAAACACTAATCAAGCATCTAGAAAATTGAATAATTAGCATATTTTAAATAAGATCATTATAAAAATTTCTTATGTTTTTGGTATTGATAAAACATCAATTGAATCGAAGAGAATCGATAGAAAAATTTAACATAAAATAATATGGTAAATTTGATTCCATGATATAATATGTTTCTTAAACCTAGAAAAATGAATTATGTTTCTGAAATAATATTTATATTCCAGATAATGTAAAAAAGTTTATTTAAAATACATTTTTAAATATTTTTTTCTTGAATTTATCTAAAATAAATTGATAAAATAGTTTAAATTTATCCATTTTCTTACGTTTCCCCTTGAGGAGTAGAAAGGAGGATTTGGATCATTCTAAGAGTACCAAGAGAATAAGATGAAATTTAAAAATGTCAGATTAGATGATTTTATGCTCTAATGCATCAATATTATAAAGAAAACAGTAGAAAACTAAGCAGTTAAATCATTCTGAAAAGAATGAATTCGAAGCATAGCCTAGAATTGAAAAAATCAAGCGAATAAATCAAGAACAAAATATAAAATTCGAATAATTTGAAGCTCATTACTCTGTCGTTTATATAATAATACTTCATCTTTCTATAGGTAATAGAGATATTTGGAAAAATTATCATTAAAATTTTTCAGAAAGAATGAAATTATTTATAGAGAAAATCAAGTTAGAATTCACTTCACGCTCACGATTTACATTAAACTGAACTCTACTTAAACTAATATACTTATTTTAAGGCAAAGAACTTAGTAGTAACTATATAATCTTCACTACGAATTGCTCGACACTACAATTGATATTCCTATATTTTAAATGGATGATAATGTATAGAAGATTAAGTGCGTATACTCTTTTCATTCCATCTAAAAGCTCACGATTTAATCTCACGAAATCTCTTTAAGATAAAAGTTAGTTATTTAGAAATGGACATTTGTCGAAAGAAGTTCACTCGAACAACTAGAAATGATCTTTGCTATATAAATATACTGTCACTTCACAAGATGAGATTAGCCATTCAATTCTACGGAGTGAAAGTTTGTATCTAGACTCTATCGTGTTTATTTATTTTTTTATTAACGATGATAATTAACTTTTCGTGGTAAATTTTATGAATTGTTTATGGTAAGTATCCAGAATAATACATTTACGTAGCTAAAAGAATGGCTAAGAGACCCAAACTAAACTTTAAAATTAAACTTTGTAAAAATTCAAATACGAAATAATCCAAGATAAAAAATTTTCAACATTATAACATGATGCTAGATTATACTTTACGAAAATCTATACATTCTTTGCTTAATTTTAATAAAAATATATAATTAAGATAGTCCAAATTAAAATAAAAAAATCATCTGGAAGATGTAGTAAATGAGGAAAAAACCGAGCATTTATTTTTGGTTTTATTTTAATGATTTTGAAAATCTCCAGTTAAAAATTAAATTTGCCTTCCTTTAATTCGAGGAAAATCGATATAAGAAAGAAAAAAAAAAAATAGTCATAATCCGCGATATGACTGTCTTTTAAAATAAATTAAATAAGACACCGTGAGCTCCTTCAGTTTCCGTTATTCTAAATCGGATGTATGAAATTTTAAGAGTGGAAATATTGCACGCGTTAGATATTTTAATATAAGGCCTCCATCAAAAATAAACTTCGTTGGTCTTGTGATGGAAACAAAAAATTTCTTTGTCCGATTTTGGCTGGTAATTTTCCGAAGCTAAGAAGTCCAAAGTTCTTTTTTTTCCAAAATTTCCCAGTTTTTGGCTTTTCTTCCGGTTGTCAAATAGTCCTAAAATAAAGTGCTGCTTTCTTTTTTCTTACATAGCTCCGATTTCTATCTAAGTTCTCACCTGTCTCTATCATTACGACTTAATCTGCGTGATGTGAGCAAGGACGATACTGGTATTCCCGAAAATGGAAATTATTACATAACTTTAACAATGTATACATTATGTTACTGGCAAAGGTCATGGGTATAATTAAAAGCACACCTGTAAAGGCGACATTAACAAACCTACTGAACTGATAAGGCTCTGAAAATGGAAATATCGGAGGAAAAAGTTTATTTTTTATTTTTATTTTATTTTTATTTTTTTGTAATAAACGCTAAATAGAAAGTTGCGATCTTGTGATCTTGAAAAGATATTAACAACTGTCGGGAAATGCGTTTGCCTCTAGAAAACGTCGTGTCTCTAGAGGCAACCGAATGGATAGAAATATACTGTCGATATGATTAAAGAAAACATTGAAACCGTTCATACTGTCACCTTGTTACGTCATCAACAACGTATCTAAACTAAAAAATTGGGTAACGAATTGCGAAAGGCCTATGGAATACCTGTTCTTCTAGCTGCTTCGTAGTAATTTCTGCCAATTCGTACGACAAATTAAATATAGCATTTCAACATCTCGCCTATTAAACTTATCCGTTTTTTCTGCTAAAACCTTTCTGTGAATTATAAAGCCTCGAGCGTATTAATAGAAAAGTATTATGATATTTTTGTTTGAACAGACGCAAGCGGTGTGTGGTTCGAACTCCTGAACTTAATACATAATTAACTAATGGATTCAATATTTCCACTCTTAAAATTTCAAATATATGAAATCAAGTACTGTAATTGCTTCTGCAACAATTTGAGTTCCATTCGATTTAAAATAATGAAAACTAAAGAAACTTGAAGTTTCTATAAGCGAAAGTATTTTTACTTTATTTTAACAAACTGAATCATATTGTGGATTATGTCAATTGTACTTTTTTCTTATACAAATTTATGTAAAATGACGTTATAAAATAGTTTGACGGTTCAAATTTGTTTTTTTCCAGAAAGAGTCATTCACAATCGAAATCCAAAAGGACAGATTCGAATTTAATAAAAATAAATCGACGAATTTACTTTAGAAATCTCGTTCAATAAACTGTACAGAAACGAAAATTCTAAATTTAACAGAAATTCTTAATTGAACTAGATAAGGAGTCGATATTTCCCTATTTATAAGCAAAATTCGATGTAACGTATAGTACTATCGTTTAGCTTAAGGAACACCGATATTTTTTAAAATTTACTTTATGCTTTTTTACCTCACCAATAGGAATTGAAGTTTGTAGCATGTTACAAATATAGCTTGATATTTAGGATACAATTTTCGGAACTTCAGTCAGTAAAATAACATGTGAGATGGAAATTCTATTTGTTCTGACAGAAAAACTGATTCTCACTTTCCATCTAAGAATGAATTCGATTCACATCCTGTATCATACGCAATTCTATATTAATTTATTTTGATGGACGTGTATTATTATTATCCCTTGTTTATAAATAAACCGATAACTCATAATTTAAAGAAACATATAAATATCATCAAACAAAATGTTACTTGTCTCTCTTTTTCTTTTTCAATATTCAATTTTGTAAGTTGAAAATTGATTACAAGAAAATTGAAAATATTGCTTCCTGTACTATTTTTAACTTTTAAACAATTTAAAAATTAATACAACATTCTAAATTATTTTTTAAATTGATGTTTGAAGTAAACTGATTGGATTTACAGATTCTATAAGTTCAAATTACCTTCCTATCATTCGGTTCGTCGTTTAATTAAGTTTACTATGCGCGATGTTCGAACTTAGAACATTAGTTTACCATTAGAGTATATCGTGTATAATTAATAAATACGTACATATTTCCGACATAATTATCGAATTATGCATGCAAACTTTTACGCGCTCCGATCAAACTTTCAACGTAAACAAGGCAATTACAGAAAAGATAATTCATTTATTTTAATTACCGTAAAAAGATTTAAAATACCGTTTAAAATTTACAAAACTTATAAAATTATAATTAGGAGAAAAGAGAAATTAAGAATTTTAAGCGTACTTTTATAGTAGGGAAAGATGCCAATTGCTTGTTACTACAAAGTTATTTGGTAAGTGGTAACAAATGAAGCTGTAATTCAGGTAGTGATAGTTCCTTTCACCTACTTTTTTTTACCGAAAAAAAAGAAGTTAATGTTCAATTTTCTGATAACGAAAAAAGTGATAACAGATTAAAGAAGTAATCGGTATTCTCTTCGTACGATGAAACTGTTAATAGATCTATTTATTAAATGCAACTTTTTACGTTTGTAACTGGATACTGTCCATTTATTTTTTGATAAAAATCTTGTTTTTTTAACAATTTGAATTCAAAATTTGTTACAAACTGTAAATGAAAAATAGATTTTTCAGTATGTAGAATAATAAGTTATAAAAATTCGCTGCGAGACATGTTCGTTTTCATGTAAAATCTGTTAATTTCTTCCACAAGATTATGAAATTTAGAAGAAATATCATACAATTTTATAATTGTTAAAAAGAAATTTATAAATATATATATATATATATTTAATTAAATATACTTTTTATACGTATCAAGAGTTATCAACATATTTTATTAGCGAATTATAACATAATTTTAATTTTAATAATATAAAACAAACATAAAAAGTAAATTAAAAACCGAGTTATATCATTTAAAAAATGATAATTTAGAAGCTTAAAAATATTAAATTAAAGAAAACAAATAGATTTAGAACGTATCAAAAGTAACTTTCCTGATATTTTATAACGATATTAATTCGAAAATGAATATTTCGTGCAATGAAAAGTAATGCCATGAAATTAAAAGATGGGTTTTATATGTATAAAATTGCATATACGATAAATATCTGGGAAAATTTCGTAAATTATCTTACAGATCATAGTGACTTAATGTTATTATATTAAGCGACATAATCGTATTCACAACAAATTTAGTTAAAATCGAACGGAGAAACCGGGAGATTCTGCATAAATATTTAAAAAAAGAAAGATTAAGAAAAGTCTAAAATATAATTTTAAATATTTTTATTCTAATTCTTTATTATATATATATATATATATATATATATGTACGACACCGGTTCAAAGAACTTATTAAAATAAAAATAAAAATAACTTAAGCGAATCGAGATATATTTATTTAATGTTGTAAATCTCTTAATTTTATTTAAAAACTTTAAAAATTTTTCTATGTTTTATTTATTTAAATTTTAGAGTAGATTTGAGAGAAAAGGAAATTAGTAAATAGCGAAGGGGGATTTAAAAATACGACATAACTTAAAGACGAAATGTTTTTTTTTTCTTTTTTCCTTAAAGAATATCATCGTTTATCTTCAAACTTTTTAATAAATTAATCCTAAATACAACGCGAAATTCTCACGAAACGGTGATTTTTCATAAAAATTAAAATAAAAAACTTTTAATTAACAGCTTTGTTGAGCTAATCTTTATTTATTTTTATAAATAAAAAAAAAATGTTTTAATTAATATTTAGACGATTTAATTAACTCATTATCATTCCAATTTTTTTTGTTTGTTTGTTTAGTAAACAAATTTTTAATAATTTTCTTCAATTTTTGATGATTTTTAATATTATAAATTATAATTTTTAATGTTAAAAAATTTAATTTTTTTTAATTTATAAATTCGAAATGAAAAAAATCTTCAGTTTCTTATAAAATATTAATTTAAAAAATATTCTAATTTTTTAAAAAGTAAACTTTAATTAATATAATAATAATAATAATTTTTAATTTAAAAAATAATAATACAAATAAATGTAGTTTCTGAATATATTGCTTGAAAGAATCAAATATTAAATAAAATTTATTAATATTAATAAAAAAAAAATTGCATTTTTCTTTTTAATTTCAATGTTTAATTTATTATTTTTACCGTTTCATTTAAAGAAATAAAAATGAAATATTGAAATGGATAAAATAAATGTCTGTTTGTTGAATTTACATTATTTTAATTTAAAAAATTCTCATTATTATTATTATTATTATTGTAATGAAGATTTTTAAATAATATTTATTCTGAAAGTGAATAGAAAATTTATCTATTTGAAAAAAATTTAAATAAGAGAAATAATCACATTAAATACTTTCCCTGATATGTTAAGTAGCTAAAATTTAGTTTTAAATATATATTAAAATAATTAAAATCTTTCCTTTCAAAATGTATCGTGTTTGAAATAATTAAAACAATTCAAAATATTATTTTAATGATGTTTTTATGGTATTTTAAGTAATAATTTAGCGACATTTATCTCAATTTTACGCTCTTTTCCAATTAATTTAAGTGCAGATTTTACGAAGAATAAATGCCTAATTAGTAATTTAAACATTTAAAATGTAAATATATTATTAAATTAAATTATGTAATTAATTTAATTAAGGAACATATATAAAGATTTTATTATAATTATTACTTTTTTAGCCTCTGGAATTTTGTTAAATGCATTAAAGCGATCGAAATTTTTAAATTTAGCTTTTAATTAAATAACTCCAATTTTAATGATTTAAAAAATGAAGAATTTATTTTTTAATATTTTGAATATTTAAATATATATTTTAAAAACAGTTTTCATGTTTTATTCAAAATCGGCATTAATGATATATTTATTACTTCACTGAAAACGTTTATCACTAAGAGAAAATATATTCAAAATTTCGAAGAATATTTTATTTCACTTTTACATAATTATATTATCCAACAAACTGAGAAAACAATGAGAAAAGAGAATTTCTCTGCCGAAGGAGGGGGAGAAAAGAATGCTTTTATCTGTAATTTAAACAGTTTAAGCAAACAACCGCTACGGACATTTTATTTTTCTTCCTTTTCTCTAGATACATTTCCCAGTTTTCACTTCATTTAGTGAATTATTTATTTGATTTTTCTGTCGTAAGCGTTTCGCTTAAAAATTGGCATTAATATTGGATAAAGTATCACTCGATTGACTTTCCCAAAAGATAAAATATCAATTCTACAAAGTACTTATTGTGTTTAGAAAAGAGATACATCAAACATTTTAACAATTGTAATAGATAAATAAAAAATGATAGAAAGCACCTAATAAACTTTAAAGTGTACTTCTCTTAAATTCTTCCTAATGTTGATGTAAGAGTGAAATTAATATGATTTACTATCAGTCTGTCCGTCACGTTATACATTTGTAAATCTATTCTTACTCATATAAACGAATTTTTCCTATTATAAGTTGTGAAAATTGTTCTAGAAACACAGAGGCTATTTAAAGAATATGAAGTGCTTTCAAGATGGTTAGTTATTACTCATCTTAATTAATTTATCCTTTGACTTATCGATTTACTAAAAGGAGCATTAACGTGTGTACTACGCTATGATCATTATTAATGTAAGATTAACAAGTTTAAACAATAAAGATTTTATGTAACACATCAAATAAATAATATTATTTATTTACATAGTTATACCGTACATAAATAGAAATTATTCATTAGTTTAATTATTATATTTTTATCCAAACTCTTGCTAAAAGTAAAGAATAATTTAATATTTTTCTCCGTGTTTCTCTCTACTACAAAGTGATAATATATTAACGAAAATATTAATATTTAAAAAGTAAATTAAAAATAGAAATTTTATATACTAAAATATTCATATTTGTATAAATTAATCATTGTAAACATATATAGAATTCCTACGAAAGTCAAAATTTCGTTAACCATAGTTTGTTAAATTACATCATCATTTCTAAATTGAATTTTAAAAATCAAATTTAATTCAATCAATAAGAATTCCAAAGCTGTTTTCTTAGAAATTTTAACGCTTTTTCACTCAGTTCGATTTTAAGAAATTGTAAAGAATGACAAATATAAAAATGAAAAAGTAACATAACACTTAGCCAAATTACTTGTATGCAGTAAAAAGAGCATCTACCGTATCTTTCAGGTACTAGAGAATTGACTCTCGTGTTTTAAAATCGATTTTTCTTTTATAAGAAATAAATAGAACACTCCATTAATTGTTTATTTTGTTGACAGTAAAAGTTTAAGAGGTTCTTCTTTGATAAATTTGTTTAGTTAATTTAATATTTTTCTTGTTTACTCTAGAGAATTGCATTATAATCCACTGAAATTCTAGAAATATATATATATATATAATATTCAAAAATACATAATTTTATTACATAGAAAAATTTCCACCCTTATTTTAGTAAAAATTATAATAAATACAAAATTCTGCATCAAAGATAGAAAATATGTAAGGAAGAAAGGAGAAGAGGAAGAATTTTCTTGAGAGAACAAATTCAAATATTGTATTTTGTACATTTTTCCGAGATTGAAAGGGTCCTTCTGTTTGAAATTGCCATTGTAAAACGTAGGAAAAACCAATAAACTATTTTGATCTGGTAGAAAATATGTGGAAGCAACACATTTGAAATTTTACAATCTTGCTTTCTATGTTTAGAAAAGGAGAACGAAACAAGTTGTTTTAAGGCTTTCGGTATTTTTCTATCAAATATTATTTTTTTTATAAAAAAATTAAATAAAAATATATTTTTGATTTTCTTTATTTTCTGAAAACATTTCTTATGTATAATATTAAGTATTTGTTTTTGTATGATTCACCTTTGCCAATTATTTATATTTACTGATCTATTCTGCGTAGGATCCATACAGAAATTTTTTCATATGATTGCTACACGTTTCTTTCTTTCTTTTTTTGTAAGTTCTTTACGTTTTCTGCATTTTTAAACTCTCCATTTCATTAGAAACTTAAAAATACATTAATTACTTATATATATATATATATTTACTCCTACTCCTACTACATCAATTTTATATTCTTTATGAACTTACAAAAAATACAAATTCATAAATAATAAAAGTTACAAAGTATATCAAAAAGAATAAATGCACATACAATGTTTTGAAGTTTTTAATCTTATAATTTTAATTAATAATAAATAGAAAGAGAAATTTAAAACTATATATATATGTATATTTTTTTTTACTTTTATTTTTGGATAAATATTTAAATCTACTTTTATTTTTTTTACTTATTATTTATTAAGAAGATGAATTTATGAAATATTTATAAAATATACATTTTATGACGAAAATAAAATTTGAAAAAAAAAATATATTCGACGAAAGATAATATTCTGGAAAAGAATAAATGAATTTTTTCTGTTATTCTGTTTATAAACAGACATTTAGAAGTGTTCCAATTTCTAAATTGAATAGAGGAAGATCTAAAGTGACCCGAATTTTATTTGTTTTGTATAAATTTACGAAAGAGCACGCACGTTGCAATACGTCAAGAAACTAGTCCCGGGAGAAACTGGTGCAGGTGGATAATCCTCTCGTATAAATGACAAGTGTTGGACTTACTACTCTAATGGGAGAAATTAAGCATTTAAAGACTTTTGCCATTCCTTCTAAGGCACTTTTATCGACTGGAACAGTAATAAATGTTTATTGTCTACTAAAAGACGCATCACCTCTTATGGGTGTCGACGTAACACGTTTGTAACCAACGTTACAAACGTTTTCCTTCCCTAAATATCAGATATTCGCTGTGTTAAGATCGGAGCGTGTGAAAATATAAATCGGTTATTCTAATTTGGATCGTAATTTATTATTGATATATACAATTAATTAATAAATCTCTGTGGTCATTTGTCAGCGTCATTCTTTATTATTTGAGATATGAATGCTACAGAGAGTTAAATGTTATTTCTTTATTTGAAATCGAAGATTTTATAGAATTATAAGTTGTAAATCAGCCGTTAAAGATGGAGAATGTTTAGTATTATAAGGTATCAAGATCTGTAATGATCAAAAGAGAGGACGGAAGAACCTTTTAAAGTATCCTTGAAGGAAACTCATGTAAGTGACAAAAACAATCGAATCGAAAATTATATATTTCTTAACACTACACAGTTTACTAATAATTTAAAAAGTAACGATAACGTTTGACTTTTTAATTTATTTAAAACTTTGCAACAGTAAAACTATTAATTTATTGTATCTTAGAAGTGTTGAACACAAGATCGTGTTAATAACAATCACACGGCTTTTTCCACCTTTATTTAGTTGATACGGTACACGTTTCGGGCCTTGTGCCCCTCATCAGTCAACTAAAATAATATAAGAAATAGTGTATACAGCGTTTTAACATTATTTACAGGCAGATTGTATAAACATTTTAAAACGTATGTAACGTACCAGTCTTCCCCCAGTATGACACTTGCACACGGTAAGTTTGCACATTACAAACCCGAGAATTAGAAGGTTATAAAACCATAAAATTCTTGTATATCTATTTAAATTAAAAAGGTATATCTATTGTATCTTATTAAATTTTAGCTATTGATATAATAATAATAACAAACAAGTAAATTTTTATAAACATGTTATATTTTCTATGCAAAAATAATCCAAGTAACATGCAAATTTAACTAATTTGCAAAATTTGTAATTCATTTTTTATTCGTCTAATGTTAGCGAGTTATCTTTGCCTTTAATTTTAGGAAGTCACGAAATTTGTAGTAAATAAGTAGGCTGTTTCTCTCGAGGGATTCTATCGGAAACACTACTTATACGAACGGATAAGAGAAAAAGATGTTCATTGAGACGTTGAATTATATAAAAATTTATATATTTTTCGAAATATACAGCTGAAACAAAGATAAGAAAAAGTGTTTTTCGAATTTATTCTGGCTTTTTGTAGTAAATTGCGTTAAAAAAAACATGATTTTTCGAAACGTTTTTACTTTATAAAACTTTACCTGATAATAATTTTTTCTATTTAAATTTTAACTAGGAATTTTTATATTTATCTTTTCTAAACGTAAAATTCTAAGAAAAAAAAAATATATATTACCGGTATATAATCTTATGTTGATTCATTAATTATAAATCGATTTTGAATTAATTTGTGGGTGTTTAATCGTAAAGGAAGTTAATCGTAGAAGATTAAGTACTCTTTAAGTAATTATTTATAACTTTGTAAAACAAATTATTTAATTAGAAAAATTGTTTATTAAAATAAACTATTCCTTTCTATACACACGAGCTGGCTAGTATAAAAATTTTTTAACGATGTCTGATTGAAAAAGTGACAATTAATGAATAGTAATTAGAAATAAAAATTAAAAAATAAACAATTTAGCGATACCCCTCCCGATTTTACTTTCTCGACCAATCGCTGTCGAGAAAACGAAATCGTCTGCCAATCATCGTTGAAATCTTTGATATTAGACATCACATATATATCACAGAAGACGTCATATGTTTACAAAACCTTTATGTTTAAATTTAAAAAATATATATTATTGTGAATATTTATATTTAAGTATACAAATGAATATTATATAAAATTTATATAATTATTTTATTTAATAATACATGTGTGAAATTTAATAAAATATAAAATATAAATTGTTAACATCAAAATTAATGTCTAAGTTTCGACACGTTCGACAAAATGTCATTAACAAGCGGAATTATTTAAGATTTTGAAAATATAATATACTAAACTTTGTATTATATATATAATATTTATTTATTTATACTTGTGGTGTCTAAACATGCTGCCATGCGATGAGTACCATTATATTTATCTTTGTATTTATGTAAGAAAATTATACTTTGTGTCTAGGGAAAACTTGTAGCATCATGAGTATCCTGTATATGTCCTGGCCAAAATTATTGTACATTATTATATAAATTCTCATATATACTAAGTAGACATTAAATATAATGGGGAATTAATGAATTTTATTTTAAATATAAAGTTAATAAAGAAAATAAATGTTATAATGTTCAATATCGATATATTTAAATAATTTTATACTCGTATAGCCTATATATGCGAATAGGAATAAAATGATTCCATCAAAAATTATTTTTTAAATTTATAATTTCAACTTCTTTCACGTATTTTAAAACGTGAAAAGAAAAAAATACGATTTACTTGTCAAATCAAAAAATTATATTTCCTTCCACGCTTATCTTATTACTCAATATTTCTTTGCATTTTCGTAAACACATTGGAAAAAATAATTAAAATTTATTTTTAAATTTTCTAAAAACAATTTTTTTCTGAAATAAAAAGTATTTAAAACGTTACAGAATAAAGATCCTTATAGAAAAGGATAAACTATTATGAAGTATTAAACACGTCGAGTTCAAAAATATGTACAGCACCTGTAAAAACAGAATTAAATTCGCATATGTTACTTATATATAATATATTTACAATTTGTACAGCTTTGTATTAATATTTGGAACCGTCTAATAGTTGTGAAAGTATAAATAACCAGCTGTACTTTTCGAATAGAAATTTTATTTTCATTCCAAAGAATTCGTCTATTTGTAAAGTATTTAATATTCAATCTTACATTTTATGAGGCTGTTAAAAACACACAAAGGATTGCCAAGTAAAAACGTGAAAATCTTAATTTTGGCTACAAATTTGTAAGTTCAATCCACTTCTAAATTAAAAATAAGTTTAAAAATGTTATTGTAATAATTAAACTTTTTGTTTTAGACCAATCGATCGAGATAAATTTAGTAGAAGATTTATATAAGTTGAATCATTTCGTAATAGTAGATAATCTCACGACGGAAAAAATAATTCCAGGCAACAGTTTTAAAATATCATAAAATTCGAGTAATTAATCGCAATAAACCATTAACTTCAAGCAATTTTAATAAGACATGTCTAAGTTTCGACACGTTCGACAAAATGTCATTAACAAGCGGAATAAGCTTCCTTGTGTGTACGTATTCTATAAAAATCATCTGTCGAAATATTACCGTGGGTGTGAATACAAAATATCTAAATTTATATTTACACCCACATAAAATTTGTCATTTTCCCATCATATGTAAAAGTAGATAGCCTAATCGATGATTATGAAGTTGTCTACCAATGCAAAATTCCATTATATTAAACGTTTCTGCTAATTGATTTTTTAAAAATTAATTAACTTACATCAATAGCAGTTGCTTTTTTGATCAACAAACGTTTACTATTAACGTAAGATTTTCGAATTTTCTCACTTTTAGTATAAATGCCAAAGTTTGTAACCTGTTAACTAATAATAATTGTACGTAACAAATATTTTGTCTTTATGAAAATGAGAATTTAGAAAAATGTTGTGTAAAATTTTATAAAAATCTGTTTTATTGTCTAAGGTAAATATATTTGCATAGATTACACAATATATTAAATCAATTTCATTATCTATAATAGTCCGTTGTATAGTAGAATGATAATGATTTACCATCATATTTCTATATACAATTTTGTAAATATTTTATCTTCTATGTAAAGAAGTTGCTTACGACTTCCTTACACAGAGGATAAAGCATTTATTAGTATATTTCGTGAAATGTAAATCGTTAAGCCTGTCCTATGTTTCAGATAAATTTAATCACTTATATAATTTGAAGATATAATTATTAGAATCATCGGTTATCAATTGGTATATATGCATATATATATACTCGAGAGAATTCCAATGGAAATTTTCCACTTAACTTTCTCCCAGTGTATAAATCAACGTCTGTTACATATAGATAATAAGAAAGATTATTAATATTGAAGTTAATTTATTTGTTAGGCATTACAGGAAGAATTACTTAGTAAACAACGTTCTACTCTATTTCTTTAATATATCAATTTAGAGACTACTTACATAAAGTGTAATTTAATTTTTTTTCTTTTTTTTGAAAAGTCTTTGATGTGCTTTTAATAACGCAATTAAATTGTCGTATTCGTTTAAGTTATTTTAAACTATTAAAGATATCACACCTCCATCCAACATAAGTTTTTTTAGAATATCTGATACGTTCTTAAAAGGTCTCTGAAGGAATTTTTAACTGTAGAAATACTCTAAAGAAATTGTCTATTTTCATAGTTTTTGAATAAAATGTCTCAAAAATGGCGGAAGAATTTTACTTAATGAATACGTTTAGATTGCGTAAAACATTGTAGAAATATGCTTTGAAAAACCGGTGAAATTTGTGATCTTTTTAAACGATCCAATGTAGAAAATGTCATTAATAATATTTCATTTACACAATTAGCTACAAGCAATTTTCAAGTCGCTGTCCGCCATTTTGTTTCAAACTGTCCGACTATTAGGCCTAACAAATCGTGCTAAGCACGCTTTAAATAATTACAATCTAACAAATAAAAATGAAAAAAATATTAGACAAAAATAATAGAAAATACAGAATACAGCAACTGAGTTTTATGAAATGTACGCTTAAAAATCATTAATCTTTATCTTATAAGAGACACTCCATAAATTACGCAGATACGAATGGAATATTACGTAGATAATCATTTCGATGGATTACAAGGAGCGAAGTGTTTACAATAACGTTACGTAATGCTAGGAACTCAACTTTTGAGTAACAGAATGATTCATTTTGTTTATTGAGTGTTGCACAGCGAACCATACGTTTGTCATTGCATTGTACTGTATCTTATTAATTACATGTATACCGTACTGTAATGTGGTGTGTAATATCTCTTAGCACAAGAGGTAGATCAAAAATATGTATTGTATAATTTTGAGAATGGGTATGCACAACAGCATTACGGAGTGTTTGTTACAGGGGATTGAATGTTAGTTGAAAAGTATAAAAGTAACGCTATATAATTTACAGACGAATCCTAACACGTTTATTCAATAAAACGAATGCTGAAAATTTTGTTTAATTTATTTGAGTAATCTAAAAAGAGAGAGAAAAGTTTAGAAAAAGCACTTAATACACATAAATGAATAGAAATTCCGATAAATAAAATTATAGAATTTCGTTATCGCGGTACTTTCGTAAATTCACTTTGCAACTTTTTATAAGAATCTATTTATGAAATAAAACTCATTACGTATTATTGTTTTTCATTTTGATGATTTTTATATTTACAGTACATCAAATTATATTCTAGTTAGACGAAATCATTTTATTTTCAATAATACCATATTACTAACAATAAATTGATTTCATGTGGCTAGAATATCACTTGATGTAAGCATAAATATCAAAATGAAAAACAATGATACGTAATGAGTTTTATTTCGTTATTTTGATTCTCGCAATCGATGTCGAACGTTCGATAAGACGTTATCAACGGTTTCTTTTTATTTCGCTATTTTAATTGGATACAATGTTTCAAATAGTTTTTGCAATTTTAAGTGGATTATCTCTAATTGCCGAAGCGCTAATCAGTTTATCGATACTGTAATATTCTTATAATGATCTCAAAAAGAATAACAGTTGAAGAAAATAATAGATTGTAACAATGTCGAGGAGCACAAACTTGGATTGCAAAATATATTTCTATATAAATCGTAAAAAATAAAATAATAATCGATATATAATTAAGTTATGAAAATTAAATAATGTACAGTACAGTAGTAATGTATTTTTAATGAAATAATAAATATATTTTTGGTGTTTTAATTCAATGAATAATCTGGATTTGAAATTAAATTGAAATGTCAAAATTTATGATTGATTATTTAATTTAATATTAAAAACTTTTTCTCACTTTCATGAGAAATTTTTGATGTTTTCCAACAATAAATACAAATCTCACTTTACTAATCTATTGTTAAAAAATAACGAAATATTCAACTTCATGCAGAATGTTTTTTAAATGCTAAATTCTTTTATTTATAATTATTCTGTCGAATTAAAAAATACAGATAAGACACGTTTTAAAAAAATGGATCCACACCGAAAACAAATTCAATATTACATAATCGTAATAATGAATTGCACAATAGCAATTCTCTTAATACTTTCCACATTCGAGTTAAAATCGAATGCGATAATTACGTCGACAGGCGATAATATTCGAATGCAGTCTCACAAGTATCTAATGTGACATCATCAATGACGCGATTTTCTCATTTATTTCTCATTCGCTAACAAATCTTCGTACACTTAATAGATTTTAACTATATCAATACAAATATATAAACTTTTGATAAGAAAAACGTTTATACACTTGTATACTTAAATATATAACTTTCAAAGACGTTTTCTTCCTATATTCTAAAACTAGAGACTTTCAAAATAAACTAGGAATTTTATTAACACAGAATAAATTTAAATAAATTCGAATTTTTTAGATTATTTTTCTCCTGGGTTACTTTATTGCGAGTAAAAGTCAAAATAACAAATATTCGAATTCGTGAGCTTTAACTAGACCGTTGCCACTAGTGTTTGTGCATTATTTTTCGATAGTTCGAACACTTTATTACGTAAACGTGTCCTCTAGTCAGCTTAAATCACATTTTATCTAAGCTACATCGCATAAACGAAGTACCAATTAAGAATTTAGGACCACACATAACAAGCAAGAACATAAAACTTTACAGTCCCATATAATGTATTTAATCATCCAAAACAAACGTAAACTAATATAAAACGTTGTGTTCGGAGCATAACTTATTTAAAATTGTTATTTTAAATTGTTATTTTTAATTAATTTTTACTAAAATAGACCATTTGGATCAAAACTAAAATTAAAAGATCAGTTTGATTAACAGATGAAATAATACGTCCGTAAACAAGTTCAAATCCTCAGAAAAATTGTTAAAACTGATTCTAACATAATTCTACGTGTTAAATAATTCTAAATTTAAGAAATATATTTGTATTTTTATAAAATTAAAGGAATTATTTCTTTTACTTGAAAAAAAAATTAGCATAATTTTGGCTTTTTTAAACTAAATTAGAATTTAAAATCTTAATAATGATGATTTAATAAATAAAATAAATTTATAAAAAAATATTTTTAAACACTAAAGAAGTGTCTTTTTAAAATCGCTGTTTAAAACATAAAAGTTATTATTTTGTTTAATACAAAAAACTTGTGTTAATTATTATGAAATTGGATATTAAACAATTTTTTTAATGCTGAATTAAGTATCACTAATTAGAATTAACTACAGTTAAAGAGTTTTTTTACTGAATGTGTTTAGTAAATTAGGAAAAAATTAATTGTTCGTTTCCAATCTAATTAATCAATGTCATTAAATCTATAATTAGAAAACTTACAAACAACGTTTGATTTATTTATTTATTTTGTTTACAATTTCAAAACAAACTAAACAATATTCTAATTAAATTATACTTTTGAATTTCATGTAAATATTTTATAATCAAATATATAAACATATTAGAAACAAATTTTATCATTTATCCCATATGTTTACATGGAATTTGATATATTTTTCTACTTTAAAAAAGCAATAAAAATACGGGAAATTTTTATTAGTTAAAAAAATAATTACTACAGAAAAACATTTAATATTTAAAATTTGATTATTCTTACTAAATAATAAATGCAAATCTTAATAAATTTATATCTAAAGAATTGTTATAAATTATATGAAAAAGAGCTCTCCTCCTACCTGTTGCTGCTTGGAGCAGTATAAAACTCAAAACCCAAATCATAATATAGGGTGACAACTTCATTCTTATAACTTTTATTTTAATTTTATTTTTATTCTTATTATTATTATTATTATTATTATTATTATTTGAAATTTTATTTTCTAACAAAGAATATCTTCGAACACAGACAGTGGCAAAATCACCGTGATAACAACGTGAAGCTACAATCGTGACGATCCCATATATATATATAGATCAGAGCAACCGACCGTCCAATCGCCTTTCTTCTCACCCACGCTCCCGTCCTGACGTAACTGTGACGTGGTCATTTTATTTTCGTGACATTCTGCGTGACGCGTGAACCACGTGATAACGTCCATCCTTTCTTACTTTCTAGTTACTTTAATAATTACGCGTCGTATAATTTATGCTTAAACTTCTATTAATTAATTCAGTTTTTGATAGTTTAATTCAACAAATTACACTTTGTTTTACTTAAAACTATCCGAATATTTATCTAAAAATATATCTTAACGGATTTTTTTTTAATGTACGAGTTTTTTATTAATATAAAAAAATTAATTTTGGAATTATTAAAGTTTATTTTTAATAAAATAAACGTAATTTTCATGTTAAATTTAATTTAAAAACGTTAGAAATTTAAAAGAAAAAAATTATTATTATTATTATTATTAAATACTTAAATCTAATTTAAGATTAAGGTTAAAAAATGTCTTAAGATTTTTCATTTAGAAGATAAAATTGCCCCGAATCGATATTAACTTAATGCTTGAGGCTTGTTTTTTTAATTTAAAATATTAAAATATTCTTTCTCTTTTTTAACGCACGTAAAGAAGAATCTTTTAAAAATTAAAAAAGACAGTTCTTTATCTTGTAAGTATCCATTTTTTTCCTGGTAAGTCGCGCGATTAATCAGAAGAGCAAATGGAAGTTACTAACTTTCACATTTGTTTCAATATCCAAGTTGAATGAAAATTTAATGTGTAAGACTTGGATTAAAATTCTAAAGATTTATATTTTAATTATAGTTTTATAATGAAAAAATAATGTTTTCTAATTAAAATGTTTTAATCTTACTAATAATAAACTTTATAAACATCTAAAAAGTATTTATTTAAGACATTTTGATGTTATTTTAGTGACTCTCGAGATATAAATTAATAATAATAATAATAATAATAATAATAATAAATGTATATTATTTATTATAAAATTTAATTTTAAACGTAATAAAGACAAATTATTTGTTTATTATTCATAAATTTTGTTCATAATTTCAGAGTTTAAAAAGTAAAAATAATTCTAGTTTTATTATAATTTTAAATAATGTTCTTCGACGGAAATATTGTTTTTGAAATGTTTTACCTGAATTAATAAAGGAATAAATTTTATTTTATTTCTTCTTATTTTATTATAAAAATTGTTTAAATATTTATTATTTATATTCATAAAAAATTTTCAAATAAAAAAATATTTTAATACGATATCGCTCAATATTAACATTTTTTAATAATAACATTTCTTGTATAATAGAAACTTTTGCAAATTTACCTAACGTAAATGAACATTTTATAATGTAAAAATAACGGGATTTATGAGAACTTTGTGTTATTTATCATTAATATTCGATTCTCCTACATAAAAAAATAGTTTAAAAATGAAATATCTGCGAGGGAAATTCTAAAAGATTCGCCAAAAGGAACTTCATTAAGTAAATTACATAAATATTAATAGAAAATTGGTTTAAAATGAAGTTTTATTGAACATAGAGCCTACATACATTTACAACAAGTCCAGCACATAAAGCAAGTAATCCATGCTTTATATAAAGCATACAACGAATATACATGTATAGTACTGTGCATATGTATTCTTTGTATTCCCTAGCATGTACAGTTGGATGTGGCTTCCCAGCACACATTTATACTCAAATATATGCGCTATGTATACGATACATAAGTGACAATTATGCAATAAAATCATACACGGGACAGTAATATCGAAGTCGTCTCGTGTAGAGTTATTCACGAATAAATCAATTCGATGCGATGCATGTAGGATATTTTGTATAAACGTTTTATAGCCAATATTTTTATGATAAAAAGTAAAGATTTATATAAATCGCCCGGTTGTAAATATTCTCAAATTCGACTTTTAAAATATTCTACCCACAGTTTTTAGAGATGGATATATTATGCTCTAAACCACAAATTCTCTTATCTAGCTTCGTATAAATCGCTATTATAAATATTATTATTATTATTATTTACTTCTGCAAAATATGATACGTTAAAATTGCTAATTAAGTCAAATTAAATTAACATATTATCAATTTAATCTTCTTATCCTCTTTGGATTTGTGATCTTTGCTCGAAAATCTCTATTTTGCTCCTTTGTGAATCGTTTATCGAATTATATTTTAGTTTTATCGTTTGATCAAGTATCCAGAAACGATTTATTTACAACTTTTATTGGAAAAAATTCGATTTTTTACAATAAAAAGTGTCCTAATTCGTTTAATAAAATGTCATTATATATATATTATATGTTTTTTTTTAGGATATTTTAAAGATATTTACATTAAAACATTTACCTTTACATTTGCCTTTACTTAAGAAATTGTTTTAAGCGTGTTTTTACAAAAAATTAACTTTTAACTTGTTGTGCTTTCAATAATAATTATTTTACAAAAACAATTTTGATAATTAAAAATATAAAACAATTCAGATTAAATTTTACAAAATATTATAACGCAGAATGAAGTTGTAAATATATAAACAACTATCATTTATCGATTGTTGAAAGAACAAAATGACTATTTTAAACTTGTTGAAAATTACTGCTGTGGTATAAATTAACCAAAAATCTGGGAATTTTGGTGCATATTAACTGTTTAATCTACTCTTCAGATAGAAATCCATCTATAGGAAACCGTTGCCACGTTAAGCTCTCTAGGTTTATCTCCTGTCAATCAACGACTATACCTAATACCCTTTTGTTTGGAAATGGAATAAATTCAATAGTCTTTATAAAATTTTATTAAAATTCTTTCGAAAATAGCACCCAAATACTAAATAACGAAAAATTCTTTCTAACGTAAATTGAAACTTTAAAATATATTATTAAAGTCACTAGATGAAAATCGTTGCTATAGTGTAAAATCGAGTGAGACTTGAATCAAAACCATTTTTTTTTCTACATTTCTCATAGAGTATTTTGTAAAGTTTTGTTATATCCATCTACAATATCGACTCAAATTTATTATTATATTTATTTAAAGTTCAAAATTTTGTGTAGATTTTCATAGACATGCCTTTTATAAATTTTCTAAACTAAGATTGAAACTTAACGCCAAACTATTACATAATTCATAATTCAATAAAACGTAGAAACTGCGCCCAGTTTATGATCCCACTTATAATGTATATAGGTGGGATCATAATGCAAATCCTAGCGTATATAATGTATTTATTTAATCGCTTTTATTTAGAAGATGGAGCTTAATTTCGAGGTGTTTCATACCTCAATTTAACGATAACAGTGGCCGACGAATATGTTCATCATCATCCTCATCATCACCGTTATCAGCAGCATTAACGATGTCGATTAAGTGATGTAACAGCCAATTTTATCAACTAACCAAAGAGCTACTTGCAGAAAAACAAATCGAATTCTAACCTAAGGAGAGAAATCAACTTATAAACTTGGCTTCTCTTCCTAATTTAAGATTCAGTTATCAACTGAATACGGTTATAAAACCGAGTAGATGCTAGCATTTATTGCTCGTTTGATAGATATTGTAAAATTTAAACTACGTACAACTTGTTTTGCATGAAGACGAGCTTTAACTCTCTTTCGAATTTAAAATAAGTCAATTTTCAAATAGAATTTGAATTACGTACGACGTATTACATACTTTTTTTTCCAGTAATAAAAAATATTAAAGTAGCATTTTGTTTCTAGAAAATACAAAATTTCTCCTGTTTAAAAGAAGCATTTCTATTGTTTGGTCATGTTTTGTATTACAAGAAATAAAGAAAATAGTCGAATATGACACTCCTTTATTTTAGTATATAAAAATTTACTCATAAAAAATTGAAATGAAATAAAGATTTTTCGGCAATACGGATAAAAAAAGCGATTTCTTTTAACATAAATCTTTACTTATCAATATTAAACTTCGAATAATATATTATTATTTTTAAAGGTTTATATTATTTTAATTATCGTGGCATCTTTACAATACCGGGCTGAAAGTTTTAAGAAGAGGATATATTTTAAATATCCTGGTGATCTAAAATTAGTGATGTCTTGCCCCTGTACACCATCTTTTCCCTGATAACAACAGAATCGTGCCGGTCATCTGTGTAACTCCATTCTGGAGGAAATATAGTTCGGGTCCTTCTGTCCCTAAGCTTTTCGTGTGTGGTCTCGACTAACACCGTTATCGAGATTAAGAAAGACATACAGACAGACGACAGTGGGAATTTATAGGTCTACAGTTCTTTCAAATAAAGAAATACGAGACATTCGAGATTAAATATTTCGGTTTCGAACGCGTAAAACATAATAAAAAGATAGTTTATAAACAAAGTTTGGATGAAAATTCGTAAACATTTTCATATTTCGTTGGATAAATCGTATAGAAATGAATTTTAAATTATTCTTCAAGCGAATAAACAATAGCAGATTCGTTATCGATTCGTGTTTTCATTTGCATTAGTTATAAATGATAATTATAAATGATCGATACGATTTACGACCGTCGAATAATTAACTAATGAATATTTATCTAACGTCACAAAGCTACTGTTTAATATATTAATCTATAAAGAAAATAATTTTCAAGCAGATATTCTTTATTCATTTTCTTTATTCAGTTAATCTATCAAAACTGATTTGTCTGGAATTTGTAATCCGTCCGATGAACGCCTTAATCGATATTAATTGTTTTGCTGTCACGCAATTCTATCGCGTAAACGTTCAATTTTCAAAATTTATTTTTATAAATTCGTCTAAGATTATTTATCGATCATCATCTCAATTAAATTCTTCAACATTGCTACGTGTTATACTTTATTTACTAAGCGCCATCGCTTAATAAACTATGCGAAATTTTCATAATTAATTAACTTGGTCGTCTCTTAATGGTAAATTGAATAATTTATTAAAGGAATTAAAAATTATTTAGTTTCACTTATACTGATTCTGATGTGTAGTTATGGACACATTTTAATTTTATCCGTGTTTTTATATACATATATATTATTTGCATAAAAAGTTGTATTTTAAAGGACTGCCTCTTAATTAAGCACTTAAAATTTAAATAATACTATAGAAAATTTATTATTATTCAAAATTTCGGAATAAGAATCTGTAGATTCGTTTTTTTTTTTTTTTTTTTTTTAGCGCTGCATCACTTTTAAAGTGTTAAATCTGCATAAAATATTAATTGAATTTCATAGAAATTCGATGTTCTAAAGCTTAAAATTCAAATAAATTTAAAAGTTATCATTTTAAACTCGAGAAAAAAATAAATAAAAATAAAAAAATGTAAATGAAACTTTTAAATGTTTTCAACCCTAACTTTCAAAATAAATTTAATTTATTTTTTGCAAAATATTCGCAATAAATTCATCTTTAAAACAAAATTACGAATTAATTTTTTTTAATTGTCATTTTTTCTCCTTATCCATCAAGATCTAATTTCGATTAATTTACATCATCTAAGTAAATGTCGTCATTCTCTACAAAAAGTGATAATTAACGAAATATCTCGAAATATAACCTCAAATGAAATAAGGCAAGACTCTACAAATTCATTTTTAAAATTTAATTAAAAATTTATATCCGTTTCAATTTTTTTTTCAAAAGTTTAATATTATTTACGGCATTTTTTTTAAATTATGTTTCTATCGTATTTTCGTTAATTTATCATCACCTTCCTATCTTTTTTATCTTTAAGTTATATTAAAATAACTTATCTATTATCTAAATCTATCCTAATCTTCTATAACAACAACATCATCATCATCATCATCATCATCATCCCTCCTCTTATCATCATCATTTTTCATTATTTGATCTTCGTTATCTTTTAGCAAATTTCTATTATCCATAAAAAATCATTTTCATTACTTTTTCTCGTCTTTGAATTTATAAAATCAGTAATTTAACTTTACATCTGAAAATACAGTTTATGAGAAATTTATGTAAGAAAAAGTAATTTTCGTGAAACGGATACAAAGTAAAAAATATTATATTATCTTTTAACGGATTAGAAATATTAGAATTGATCATTTCTCCGTAGATTTCATTTAATTAATCATTTTATCATTTGAATGTGTTCTACTCGTCCATTCTTCACTTCGACAAGGATTATTCCACAGTTCAAATTTCAAACAATTAATCAAAGTGACAGGCTAATAGTTTATTTTATTTTAATCATCTTCAACTTAACGAGCAAATTGGATTTTCACGCCCTTCAAATCTGCATAATAAGATTTTAACACCATTTTCTTTGCTTATTTCTCTCTTACTTTTTTTTTAAATTTTTCTCCGAAATTAATGGATTCTTCTACATTTTTATCATCTCTCTCTCGTTTTTTTTATAATCATTTTATTCGTCGAGTTTCTTATATTACAATTAATAAGATTTATAAAATTATGAGTTTAATTAAGATAAACACGTGTTAATTATAATTGGCATCTGTTTTCGTACGTTTAACATTTTTCAAACGCGTATAAGTCGTATTTCTTTGACTTCTTTCAATAAATTCGAAAGAATATTCTTTCATTTTTTTTGTTTTTTTTGTTTTATCCTATTAAGTTATTGTTAGAAACATTAAAAAAATTAAAGGAATTCTTATTTTTTAACATTGTTAAATGGAAGTTGAAAAAAATATTAAAGGACGTCTCCTCGAATTTACTGAGAAAAGAATCAAAGAAATGAGAGTTTATTGAGACTTTTCAACGAAAATAAGTAAATGTGTCAGAATATAATAATATAAAGGGATATATTTAAAATTATTTCGAAAAATTTCGCAAAATATATATTAAAAATTAGAGAAATTTTTAATTCTTATCGCTTTAATATAGTCTCGCGATTTTTTCAACATCTTGTTTAAGTGCATTTTTAAATTTACTTTCCAACAAATTCCCGATAAATTTTCTTTAAAATATTGTAAAATATTTAAGAAAAAGAGTGTAAAATATGATAAAATTTTCAATAGACGAAAACAGAATTAAAATCATTCTTAAGTAAACTTAAGGAATAGAGATTTACGAGTGAAAATCAATGAGATTGGGAATTTGATCACCTGTTTCAATAGCGGTTATCAGTTTATTTATTAAAATGTTGCTGATAAATTATCATCCAGCTGTTAGTTTCCGTTTTCCTCTTTCTCACAGAAGTTAAATAAAATAAAATGTTACACAGTATAAAGCGGCCGTTTAATTAACATCTTCACACGTCGAGTTCCTTTTTCTTTCCCAATTTCAACGCGTGAAAAGTAAATAATTTCATCAATTTAGTAATTAATGAGATATTTACGATTAGAAGAGCAGAAAAGATTAATTTTGTTCAACAACTTGTTATTTCTTTGCTGATTTTGTTAATTTTGTTTGTTCTCATTCGACATTTTCTCTTACAAGAAAGTAAATTAAATCACAATCTAACTTCAGAATTTTAGATTAAAAGTCTAAAACACTGATTTTTAGACTGTATTAACGCTTTTTTTCCTATCTTCCAATAAATAAATGCGAATTAATTTATTCGTTTAAATTTATTTTTTAACTAATTACGATGAGTCCAATTTATTTTTATATGATAATTTCTCACCAGTAATCATAATTCTTATTAATTTAATGCTTAATTCGATTACGTTTCGTCAGGGCAAAATTACTAATTTAAATGAAAAAAAAGAGTCGATTTTAAATCTAAATTCGCACCTTTTTTTTCCGTAATTTTTAAATTGTTTGTAAGAAAAATAATTTGTTTAAAACGATTAATTTAAAAAAATCTTTTATTAATAAATTTAAATAAGAAAATTATTTAATTACTTAAACTTTATAAAAATATAAATACTAACTTGACATTCCTCTCCTTTAGGGCATCTGTTTGTCTGCGAGTCTTTTTTTTCTGATACAAAGAATAAATAATTTTGTAAATTTAATTCGTTTTCGGAGATTCTACAGATTAAAATAACATAATTTACTTCGAAGAATAAGACTAAGAAGAAGTAAAGAGGCAATTAACTAAAGAAAATAATTAAAAAGTATATTATGTAAATTATAAATATAGCTTACTTTAAATAGTCGCATCTTCTATGAATATTAATTGTTCTTCTATACACTTAATATTCATAGAAATCTTTATCTCTTAAGAAGCAATGCTGAAAAAATTAGAATTATTCAATTTTCGAAACATTTTCTTACGTAATTACTAAAATTACTCAAATTTAAGTTGTTAATATAAAAAATAAACTAAAAAAACAAATTAATCATCGAAATATGAACCTTTTCTTGTCGGATATTTAAATTTATATTAAGAATTTGATCAATTTTTTTTTATTTATAACAATCCATTTGTCAATAATAAAATTTAGCGTCTACTACAATATATGTTTTTTACAGCATTCGATTTATAGGATTTTCGGCAATAGCGAACACTGCTTTTTCCCAATTTTTTCGTTAAATCGAGGGTTTACTGCACTTCCTAAATATTCAATGCGAGTATCTTGAAATCGTGGCACAAGTCACGGATTGGCCATCACTGTACTAAAGTCTACTTCTAAAGTTTTGTTTCTATAATGTTATTTGGGTATTGTTTATGATCGTCGATAGATATATATTAGAGTAATTTTTTAAGGTCGTACATTAAACAATATTTAAAATCATAAACATGTTTCTTAACGACTTAGTTGACCCCTGCGTTAACTACATTAGAATTTAGCATTACTGATTACCCTAACTAATCTAGATAACAGTAAAAAACTACTTGTGTGCGACTCTCGATTTGGGTTAGAGTGCTTAGTCTCGAATAATGTGAGTAGCAACACGAACGTATTGAGAATATTAGTAGTAACAACTCGTTCAGTCAGACCATTCACTAAACGTGACACATGGCACTCTCAATACGAATGTGTTGAGAGAGTCATGTGTCACATAACTCGAGACTAGGCACCCTAGGAATCGTCTTAAAAATTTCACGAGTATGTTGACGTCTGATATGTCGAATTACTGTCTTTCTTCATTACCAGCCATCTTGTTGTGGGCCTAATCAAACATGACAAAAGAGAAACCAAAAGTTAATACAAAATAAAACATAGTATTTTTCAGTATTTTGTTACATTCACTGTTACTTCCACATTATGAAGCATTATACAATTTGTTTCGTAATGCTTTATATCGACTGTAAAAATTGCCCTATATTACATTGCGAACAAATAAAAAAAGAAATCGAGTGAAGAATAAAGACAAATAAGTTCTTTTTTTTTGTTTTCATTGTTTGCACACTCTGGCACGATCATAGATTCTGACAATACGATTCATGTTAGATAAAGCAAAATGCATACAAATGACTCGATGAAAGCGTGTCGAGAATTTGCAATCTCTTTCTTAAGTAAGATTTCATATCGATAATTTTAATTTTTTTTTTAATACTTTATTTTTATGACGAAAAATATCAACAAAAATTAACTGTAAAATTAATAATTCATTTAATTTTTTCATATTATTGTATAGTATTTTGGAAGGAATGTTTAGCCTATAACTTTGTACGTAAATTGCATTAGTTATTATTGTTATACATTAATAAGAAAATACCACTAATGCTATTAAACGGCTGACTTTATATTAGCCATGTGAGGCATTTTTACAAGAGATTTGTTTTTATAGATATAAGGTACTAGATTATCGAAAAATTAGTAATTTGTATTCGTGATTAGGCCAACAGGGTAGGCCTATATCAAACCATCAATACTACTTGTTGGGCTGCAATTTTAAAATCGCAGACCTATAAATTCCCACTGGCGTCCGTCTGTTCTTCCTTAATCTCGAGAACGGAATTAGACAGATGAAAGTCAAAATTAGATATGGAAAGCTAAGGGAAAAGACCCAGATTAACTGTATACGAACTTCCGATTTAGACCGAAAGTCGCGTTATTTCAATTCAAAAATTTTCTCCAGAACAGAGTTAGATAGATAACCGGCATGAATCTCTACTTAACAGGAAGAGTATGATGTACAGGGGCAAGACGCTATTAAAATCAAAAGCATTATGCTTCGAGATCTAAAAAATCACAACCCTGCATTGACAATGTTACAATAAATAACTGTTCGTTTTTCTTGAAAACCGTTTGTCGTAAAAGATTCTGGGTCCTGTAGTCGAAACTGATACGAAGAATCATTTGGCGATATTATCATTAAGCAGTGTACAAAAAAGAAAAAAGACTAATAATAAATGTAAATTTGCCTTTAGGAATAAAAATCGAGGTTAAGTATCGTTGGTTAGAAATTTCATAATAGTAAAAGTTGTTTCTAATATACTTTGTTAATCTTTTTCTGTTTATAAAATAAAACAAACTTTGTTTATTTCGTAAAGAGTAAACAAAATATCTGTTACAAATATAAACAGTCATAGATGTGCAAAGTCTCCTCGATTTTGTTCCAAGAACGCTTAATCCTCTTTCACCTTTCGTTTTACTGAGTAATTTGCAGGCTGCATCTCTGATAGACGACACTTTTTCTTTCCTCTCCAATAGTCAGTGAATATTATATATGGCGATCGAAGGGGCCAAGATACGGAATCATCACTTCCAATCCAATTGTAAAGAGACTTAGGCTGAGGTGATCACCTCTCTTTGAAACAAGATTTAAATCCCGGATATTATTTAATTTTGGTTCTAGTATTTAGCGTATGTGAAAAATTGTAACGGCTCCATTAAACTCTGGGACAGATTTTCAGAATTTAACCGGGAGATGGAAAGTCTTGTTTTGTTTATATATACAGTCAAACCTGTTTTTATGCGCTCTTTTTATGTGCGATTTTTATTTGTGCGATTTTTTTAATGCGAATTTTTAATTTGTGCGGTATAGTTGGCGACTAGTCTCGTGCGATTCGTCATGTCTTACGTTGACTTATTATAGCTAAATAAACTTATTATAGCATAAATGCACTTATTATAGTAATATTATTGCATGAATATGCGAAAAATGAAATAATTTACTTTTTAAGTCAACAAAACACCACCTGGACAAAAATATGTAAAACAGACGATAGACCAGACGATGCAGTCAAGTGCTGACATCTGTTGTCAATAAATTCGATTTCGTACGGTTTTGAGTTATTTTCTATGTGAGACTTTTTTTATGCGGTCCCTGTTGACCGCATAAAAAAAATATTTTTTAATTGTGTCGCGAAAACTATTATTTACAGCCATTCGTGAAGTTTCGTGAGATTTTTTTTAATGCGTTTTTTTTTATGCGGTCCCTATCCCCTGCATAAAAACAGGTTTGACTGTATATTGAGTGGACACATAAGAAAAACGGACTAATTTAGTTATAATTGTAAATGGATATAACGATTTTTACTAATGTTGCAACGAATAGTATATTCGGCCAGGAGCGTGGCCAAATAGCCGAATATTCGGCAAAACTATTCGGCTTGATTAACGCACGCACGAAACTTTCCAAAAATGCGGAAAAGTTGATTTTTCCGCACCATAACCTACCACTTATTAACTTCAGTTATGATAAATAATTTTGTACAATGAAACAAAAGAGTTAATTTAATTTTCAAGTTTATAATAAGGGATGATTTCATAAAAACGCTTTACAGATCATTAATTACTATTATTTTTACATTTTATGACCTAAGTTTCGATCTAATGTGCCCACGCAGTAAAAATTTTCATACAAATTTTTTACACAGTTCATATCTGTGTACTGAGTACTGTGAATACGAATAATATGAACTGTGTACGTTTAGCCCCACTGAAGAGGTCTTTCATAGGCGAAATGCATTTGGGAAACTTGTCAGTGATTTAAATAAAAAGTATTTTTCTCTGTAATCTGATTTCTTTTTTATACCTTTTTAACTTTAATTTTAATCATTATTGGTTTAATGTTTTGAAATTTATTGAAGTTATATAATATCCAAAAGTCAGAAGTGAAAGAAAAATATAATTTTTTCGTATAACTTACATTTATGTGAGAAGAATAAGGAAAAAATTCTGACTCCATAGTTTTTACAATTGTTTTCGAATATTTGTTGCATAACTATTTTTAAAGATCTTCGGTCGTCTATAAAATTTGAAAACAGTTCTTTCTTTAATATTTGCTTTTGATGTAATGTATATACAGATAATACCTTGTAATAAAGAAAAATATTCCATTTCTCATTAATTAAAGTCGTTGTTGAGAGACACAAAAATGTCTTGTAAATTGCCTAATTTAAAAATGAAATATTTGGAAAAAGTTTAAAAAAGTTTAAATGATCCCTCCGTACCCTAAAACGCAGTAAAAATTTAAACAAGACTTTCTGTTCAAATATTCACTACAAAATGGCGACAAACTTGCTGTCCAAATTTTATTGCACAACTTGTAAAAATGTACTGGGTACAACGATCCTCTAATCTAACATGCATAGGCCAATATTAATAGAGCAAGATTAAAAATATTGCCTTTCAGTCGTACTGTACATGTGAAAGCATTGTACTGTACCTGGCGAATGTGCAGGTCGTTGAACAAAGTTGAGATTGTGCACAAGATTCTTTCAAGACTCTACGTTTCTAGAAAATTTCTTTGCTGATTGGTTAATTTATAAAGATTAAGCAAAAAGTTTAATTTATTTTCTAAACGGTAAAAAATGGAAAACAACTTTAATTAGAAAATTTTTTATTGTATAAAGTTTTAGCAAACGACGCCTACTTTGGTTTGATAGGATACGGCAAAGCAACGCGTGAGCGATCAAGCAAAAGCCCTCTCGGGAGGCAGGTCAAGATCAGAATGCTTCCCGAAAGAGCTTTCTACAGGAAATTGGCCCGTTTAGATATTAGATATATGAAGAAATTTCGAAAACCTCGAGGCATGATCCCGCAACCAACTGTTCAGTGGTTTTATCCATTCGGTGGACCAAAGATACCTAATTCGATTCCTGTTGCTGTATGCAAATTCACAGTTGGTTTCAGTTGGCTCTATTTCCTTTGCGCTATGCTTGATGATAATATCATTAATCAATTCTTCGCCATTTTGACTACAAAAATGATTCTCTAAATCTTCTACGACGAACAATATTCAAAAAATTCATGTGATATGGATGGATACACCTTGTATATGTATATATAACTGATTTGAGTTTTTGCAGTGTCTGTGGCAAAAGGAATTTGCGGGGTTCCATAGAATAATCTACATTGTATGTAGTTTATTTCCATAAAATAAACCACAAAAAGTAGAATAGTACTAATAAAATATACTTGTTTGTTTAATATTTTTTTTTAAATTGTGGCCTGGCCGAATCCATAATGACTTGCTAAAAAGGCCCTCTAAGTTCCCACAGGAGGAAGAGCATTTTAAAAAAGGAAAATAATACAGTGCTACTCTTGGCGTTATTAAGCCAACTGACGGTCTTAATATCGCACATTTTTCCTTTTTCTACATGGACAAAAACTGCTAAATTTCGATCAAAACATGTCGGAATGGGTCGACAAATAATTTAGAAGAGACAAAAGAGAAAAAAAAGCAATGTTTTATATATACAAAAAAGCAGTGTTTTTATATTAACAGTGAAGTTAACATATTATATAAAAATCTGATCTAGTTGCATAATACAGTAGTTTATTTAAATCTCTATGTAGCTCTTATAGAGTTGCCAACTCTTCCAGATTTGCTGGGAGACTCACGAAATTAGGCAAAAATTTTTAAACCTCAGACCTTCTAAATTGAGGTCTATTCTTCTCGCATTTACTCGACTTAATTATCAACTTTTGGGGTATATACTCGTATCAAAACAGATCTAATCTAATCCAAACCAAATGCATGATGCAAATAATCCATTTTTACTCTTTTATCCGAATAAAACATTATCTCGTTATTACTGTCTATTGTTGGACAGCAAATTACTGTAATTTTCAGCTCTTCCTCTTTCCATGCTTATGTTATTGTAGTACTATCTGTAAGATCCTAGAGACTAAATTATAAAATCCTATTCGTATGGAAAAATCATGTCGCAATATTCACAACGCCATATGAGGAGCATGATATTAATATACAGTTATATTCATACTCCCTTTAAGTTTATCCAACACTCAAACTCACGATTGTTGATCATACAATCACATCATGTGAATATCTAAATATCGCAGGAAAGAAATTTTTACTAATCTTGTTTGCCTTTGTAAACTGCCACAGACTTTGCCTTCAATCTCGTATATCTATTAAACAATTATATTATTATTTTAAAAATTCAAAACTGTATATAATTCATGTCAAAATTGCATTTGGTATGTTTGTTTCGAATGTTTCGATTTTTAATTGTGTTTTTTCACCCGTACACATATTGTTTACTAATGAAAATACTCATTCGGAGGGAGCATTAAATCCAGGGGGGCATAAGCAAAATTAAACGAATGATTTTAAAACATACGTGCTTATCTGCAAAATATTTAAAAATTTCAACCAATTTAACCTTGGTAGGGCTTATTGTTTTGTCGTCATTCTTAGATCTTTTCGCCGATGACGTAACTGTTAACACACGAAACTTCGTCAAATAGTTTATATTTAAGTTCCAGTGTCTGGAAATGAACAAAATTCCCGCCCACACAGATGTTTCTCGTAGTAGGACCCATTCAAATACTCTCGTTTTCACGAAAGAGCTGTCCCAGTTATATAAATAACGCAGACTCGATAGAGTTTATTAATTGCGTAAAATAAATTTGGTAAAAAAACGAATATTAGTGCCGTGTGCAGGTACAAATATTCAATTTACTATTTCGATTTACAAAATAAAGGACATAATGGCCATTATATTAAAAAAAATAATAGTAAATCTAAAGGGCAGAGAAGTGGAATAAATGACGTATGATCAGTACTGATAGAGTTGTCTCCAGTTTCATTGTTTTATTCACATTGTGTTTTCGTTCGTAACAAAAAATTCGCTTTACCAACCAATCATTTCTTCTATTGGCAATTGGTTTTTAATTAATAATAATGTACTTTTATTTGTTTTTTGTTTGCTTTTGATTTTAACTCATTAATTCTTGTCATTAAATAAGAAATTGTCTGATAACTTGCATATTTGCTTTCCATCTTTGCTCTTCTTTCATTTCGTATCTGTTCCATTTATATGGGTAAATAACAATTTTATTTTATTTCATTTTCAATCATTGATAGATAAATAAAATTTTTGTAGTACTTTAATTTTATTTAGGAAACATTGATAGAGTGACTGGATTATAAAGGAAGGCGGTAAAAGACAATGAAAAGCTCATCTCTATCTACGAGATATACTCGTTAGTCGCATAGTTCTATAATTTTAGCATGGTTAGTCTTAGACCGAGCTAATTGTATATTGTTATTTTTTTCCTCTATTTTGGCCTGAAATTGTGGGTTGTTTTAGTGGGACGACCATGTATTAGAATTGCGAAAATACGTTAGGAATGCCCATAACTTTCTAAGGGATAATATCGACGCACAGTGTGCATTTTTGCAATCTAGATTTCCCCAAAGTCACAACGGAAATATTACAAATAGCTCACGGTTTCTGCCCCTCTTAGTGTATTTTTGCTCAATTTTTTGACAAAATCTAACTGTTGCTTTGATATCAGTTAAAAATTCTTTCTCAAATGAAAAAACAACACATCTTGCAAAATGTACATCAAATCTTGTCTGTTTTGAATTTTCAACGCATTTATCAAAAAATAGCTGTGCAAATTTATGCAGAATCTTTTTATATAATTTTTAAAGTACTGTATTTCAAATAAGTTTTAATTTAGACCTATTAACGGCTGGGTATAACGCGGTATAATATGTTAATAGTCATTTATAATGCCAAAAACTTAAACAAGGAATATTAATAAGAGGCAAAATTAGTTTAAAAAAAAAACTGCCAAAAGTATATTATTATAAATATACTAACTATAGAAGAATAAACATGCACAAATAAACACTTGTATATTGCTAAAAATGAACTTTTTCTTTTTGCAAATACATAGTGAAATTAATACAAAAATTATAAGCTATATTTTCTTATTACAATGAATTATCTAAAAGAATTTTAAATGTTTTTTTTCCAATAAATTAGTGATACATAAAATCAATTAATTTATAATGCAAAAACACCGCATTTGTGACGTCTTCTGCGTAATAAACTTTGCATAGTAACATATTGGTATTCTCACAAATTTACATAAACTTAACAAAAATGAAATATAAATAATTTTTTTATGTATATAGTTGATGAAATTACTTAGATGCCTGTCAAATACGAATCATAGTCAAGAATCGCAGTAGTGACAACGTGTAAGTAGTCATAACTAGGCTTACCAGACGTCCCGCTTTGACCGGGACTATCCCGGTTTGATGACGTATTCCCTGTGTCCCAGCCAGTTTGTCATTTTGTTCCGGTTATTTGGTAAGATTTTAAAAGTGCCGAATATACAAAGAGTAAAAATAGTGCAGCCTGGGGTAAAATGGTGATTTGACAACAAAAATGTCTCTTCTGTTACACTCACTGTTGCCAATCTAAATATTTTGTATCTAGATCTAAATACTTTTAATGTTGTCTAGATGTTCCCAAAATTTATAGAATGTGGTCTAATGAATTTAGATGTTTTATTTTTTTATCCAGATGTTTTTAAACAGAATTTATAATATCATGTAGCATATGAGATCCAGATATTTTTATTTCATTTTTAGATATTTCGTTTCAATTAGAGTTGGCAACACTGAAACTTATTCTGGCCACGTCATTGTTGCCCATTGTCTATCTTCGTCGAGTTCAGATTGCTAGTCGGCATTCGCGATTATTTGATACTGTAAATTAATTTAATCTCCAAAATGCCAAAAGAAACTGTGTTTACTGATGAATTAAAAAAGAACTATCTGATATTGAAAAAAGTTTGTGATCGTATTGACAAAGTGAAATGTGAACCGTGCTTGTCAGAATTTTCAGTAACACGTGAGCGTTCGGACATTAAAAATCATTTGAAACATAAGGCATGCCTAGTAGCGGTGGAACTTTCTCAAATATCTTGTCATATTTTAATGGTACCGATTTAAGTGACAAAGAATTCGTAAAGAAAGTTCACACTAGTGATAAATATTAATAACTTTTTAATAATAAGATATGTTCAGTTGAGTTATTAAAAATTGCTTTTGACTCGTTGTTTTTTGTTAACAACTTTTTATATAGCTTTTCTAACCATAGGTACAGTACTTATCCTAGTAGGCTTTATTTCCTGTCGTATTTTCTCAAAATTTTCCCGATTTGAGAAAAAAATATGGTAAGCTTAGTCATAACTGATAATGATGTGCAAATTTTACCTCTTTTACTCCTCCTTATCTTTTACTCCTAACTTATATTAAGTTTGAATATATTGAATCGAAGATCTTAAAAAAAAATTCAATCTAGAAGTTAAAAAATCTTGCAATGAGTTGCGTAACTTTCCCGGCAATAAAGTTAAAATTGTGTTTGGCGCCATCTTTCAGGAGATTTTATTTAAAAACTTTTTATATTATTAATTATTATAAAATGGCAAAAAGCTTAATTTTGAGGGTAAAGATAAGTTTTATAAAAAAAAATAAATAAATAAAAATGCTAATAACGAATAAAATCTTCATTAATTAAATCCGACCCAACTCGAGATTTTTTATAACTCTTTCCGCCCTGTGGGCCCTAAGAAGGCCTTTTTTCGCAAGTCCATTATGGGTTCGGCCAGGCTCACAATGGGGTGGCCGGGTGGCGAAAGACGAGGCCCGACGGACCACCCTCCGAAAAATTCCTGGGGATTATTTGACCCGTCCGGATTCGAACCCGGGTCCACCAGAGAGGTAGGCTTAATCCCAGATTAATATCCCTGATACACAACGTATTAGGGATATTGATCTATCTATCTATCTTTGGTTTATATGGAATATGCAGCCTCTCTGGCTATAACTCCGAGAGAGCTACTTGCATCCAACTATCCAGCCGAAGCTTTTATCTGCTTGGTCTTACGTGAGAACGAGGGAATAATGCCTTCCGGGAGGTCTGGCCCCTATTTAGGCATTACAGACGTGGAGAAAACCAGGAAAACTCTACGTGGCCAGTCCGTCCGAGCGCGGTGCGAACACACAACCGAACTTCCAGTGTTCAGGCATTTTTTGATCGATCGCCATACGTTCTCTTTATTATATATAGCAGCCGGGAAAGTATTAATATTAATATTAATAAAAAGCCATTTTTCCTTAGTACTTAACTTATTCTGTACATTTTTGATATTTTTTTCAAATGATATTGCAGTCAAGACTTGACTGCAGTATTATCTTGACTGCAATATCATTATACTAATGTTAGTTGACATGTTATGTTAAATGAATGAGCGCTTAAGGCACTTCTAATAGACTTATATTTAAACCTAATCATAGTTATTAAGTTGCCAAATAATCTTCTCGCCAGAATAATCTTAAAATTCAGCCAAATTGATTTCTTTCTCGAATTTTTTCAAAAATAAATAAATAACCAAAAAAGATATTTTCAGATCCACTGATTAAAAGTTTTCCATTAGAAAATTTGCCATCTGAAATCTTCATGGCAGACATAATTTCCCAAGAGTTCGTGGTTAGACCAACGTAAGGTGCTGGAAAAAGTTTTAAGGTCGCTGAAATTTTGTTTATATTTTCCATATTGTCGGAAATTATTTATTTCTGCTGATGATATATATTAATCAAAAGAAGTATATACATATTTATATAATTATTAAACAGAAATTTTAAAACTTAAAAATGTTAGAAAAAGTTAGAATTTTAATGAAATCTACGTAGAAAATAATATTATCACATGATATTTTTAGTAATTACACTATCCTCCTTTATTTTGAATAACCTTCATTAGGCCGCGTTTCTTTACGCAGCGCTCGAGAAGCGCTTTACAGCGAACACACTGAAACTGGTTTCTAATTGGCCAACACTGCTCGTGACGTCATTTCGCTGCACTCTCGCTGCATAAAGAAACGTGGCCTTTGTCTTTCAGTCATTGATGAAGAAAGTTTATTTAGTACATCAGGATTTATTTCTTGCCATGCTTTTTTGATGGCTTGCATCAAATCCTGTTTAGATATAAATACATGAAAATCTTTGTATACAGATCTAACCACAGGTTCTCAATAGGGTTTACATCAAGACTTCTACTTGGCATTTTAAAACAGTTACTTTATTAGCTGCAAATTTGATTTCGTTGCCATAGAGCAGTGAAGTATTGCATTGTCCTGCTGAAATATCTAATGATTTGATGTAATAATGGGTCTAAAAGAAAAATTTTCTACCAAAATAGCTTAATATTTAATAGAATTTATTCTTGTGGTGAGAAATACGATTGTTGTTGTTCCGTGACTTGCAAAGCCATTCCATATCATGACACGATCACCATCAAATTGCCGCTTTGAGTAGTAAGACCTATCACCTTAGATGTCATGCCAGTAATATTTAAAACCGTCGAGTCTATCCAAATTAAATTTTTTCTCATCTGAAAATATTACGTCAGCCATTTACTGCCAAATGTTGTGTTCATGTGCAAACTGAAGTCTTGCTTCTCGATGTGGTTGTGTTAAAGGAAAAACTAACTTTCATTTTAGAGAATTTCAAATTTTCGTTGGCAGATAAAACGTTTCTAATGATGTGAAATTTAATTCTAATTTTCCCAAAATAGTTCTTGAGGACATTTTCTAATGCCAAGCTAGGTTTATAATCCTAGATTTCTGACACACTGTCAACAATTGTGGTCTTCCTGTTCTTTTCCTGGTGCCATAATTTTCTGGATCATATAGAAAACTGTTCATTACACTTTTAAATCGTCCAATTTTTAATCCAATTGCTGCTCCATTCAATCCTATTTCTGAAATACTAAAATTTGAATCCTCTCAAATTCTGACGAATGTTTACGTTTTGGCATTGCTGCAAGTAAAATTATAGAATGGACATCATGTAGAATAGCAGATTTATACCAAGTTAGCGTATATAGCATTTATATAGCATTTATAGCAAGTATACCAAGTTATACCAATTTATACCAAGTACCGAGTGCAGCGATACATATAGCAGATTTATACCAAGTTTAAACATGCTAATTTTCACAACGGTTAGTTGTGAAAATGATTTACACGTGACCTCTTTTTCTAATATTTTTGTTAATTTTTAAAATTTTTGTTTAATAAATATGTGTGTTCTTCTTTTGATTAATGTATATAAAAAGCAGAAATAAATAATTTTCAACAATACGGAAAATATAAAATTTCAGCGACCTTAAAAATACGTGAAAAAGTCCCTTAAATCTTTAAATTTCACTTAAAATTTTCCCTAGAGTTTCGGATCTCCCCAGTAAGGCCACCCTTATTAAGGGGTATTGGAAAAAAGTTTGATTCTAGCATATAGATAAACTTTTGTACACTTACCGCAATTTTAAATTTATTGTATTGTAATAAAATAATTAAAAATAATTTTTTGTTTAAAAAAAAACAACATACACGAGGGTAATCCCAAAAGTAAGGTCTATTTTTTAAAAAAATACAAAGAAACGTTTATTTTCAATACTGTTCATATCATTTTAAAGCTTGAACATTCGTCTATTTTTCTACATAATCGCCATTTCGGTCGATGCATTTTTCTATGCGCTGTGGCATGTTCATTTTTTTAACATACCTGCATAATTAAAAATTTAAATTTTGATTATTCAAAAACTGGTGACATGAAATCTATACTATAATAAAGAAAAAAGAACTTTTAACTATTGTAGGAAAATTTCTTGAATAAAAGCACTTTACCAGATAACAGCGAGGTTGAGGCCGAAGTTTTAAACGCGAAAACGTGTACGTCGGACGTTCAGCACCACTTTCCTGTAAGCCTAGAAGTTTGACGTTGGCGTTTGGAAAGTCAGTGGAATCATGCTCGACATTCCAAACGCCATTGATAATATATATTAATCCGCCGAACGTCCGACGTACACGTTTTCGCGTTTAAAACTTCGGTCTCAACCTCGCTATTGTCTTCTAGCCTGTTATTTAAAAAAAGAATTCATTCAGTTTTCGGTTGCTATATCGAACTTATTCACCCAATTCATCGATCTGTAGTCTGTACAGGCACATTGAATAATTAGATTATTTCTATGTGGGATTTAAACATTTTCGTATTCATTGTCGTTCTGCAATTAAGAAATTCTAAAGAAATTTCCAAATAAAGATTTTAATTTATGATTACTGATGATTTACAATAGCGGTTTTTACTGTAATCCTATGAGGGGTGGCTTCTTTTAATTATTTGCCTTTGCGTAACAAAATCATCCATCTCGTAACAAAAAAAAAAAAAAGTTAAATCGATTGATAAAACATTTTTCCGAATTTAAAAAAATCCTCGTTTACTTAGGTCTCGGTGGTCAGTAGCAAAGGGGGAGAAAAGAGATTATTTGTCATCTTAACTGCAGAACTTCAGTGGTTCAAATAATTAAATCTATGACTTTTTATCCGTTTCGTTACAAAGTGTCAATTTACCATTTCTTAGCCTACATAGTAAGATTTCAATGACAAAAAATATTTTTAAAACTTTAATTAATTTGAATTCAGAAAATAAATTCAACAAATTTACGAAATGATTGATAATGTTTGTTACTTCGAGAAAGTTTAAAATATAAAATTGATAGATTTTTCTTTGTTTTAGTTTATCTTGAATAATTGAATTGGTAAAATGGTTTTCTATTACATTAAATTTTTATATTCTTCGTGCAAATATTAAAATGTTTATCTCAGATTCAGAAAACAAAACAAATTATACCGAAAATTAACTTTTTAAAATTTTTAATTATATGATATATTCAATTTAATTAGAACACATTGTTTTCTATAAAATTATAAAATCTTTATTTATAATAATAATATCTTTTTATAAAAAAAATAAAAGTCCAAGAGAAAAAAATGAACTCTCTCATGCATGGACGTCCAGAGAAAATTTTCCGAGGGGCAAAGCTTGGAAACAAATAATTACATCAATAAATTTTTATTTAAATATTAATTTTGGGGGGTTCCACAAATAGTTTATAGAATACAGTATTGTATTAAAGCATCCCATTATCCAGGATGTAACCTTACATATTTCAATCATCTTTACGATTATGATTTGTGGAATGTTTTACTGGATCCAAGAGGACAAGTGCTCCGTTTGCCCCCCTCTGCGGACACCGATGTTCCTATGTAAGAAATAAAAACATCCCCATGAAAGGAAGACGAAACCTAAAATTTATAAGTTTGAAGTTTTTTTGATTAATCAACGTTTAAAACATCAAAAAAATTCTAATTTAACAAAATTTGCTATCATATAATTGAAATAGAATTTAAAATAAATTATCACTGTTGCTAATAAATTACAATTTATTAAAAATCTTTGTTGTTGTTGTAACAATTTCAACATAACACTAACACAAATAAAATTTACTCATGAGTACAAAAATTATTTAAAAACTGTAAAATAAAAATTAAAATACTTAAATGAATTGTTAATATTATCAATTGTTAAAACTTATTTAGTATTCAAACATTTTTCATAGTCAAAATATGCTCTTCTTATTTGTTTTATAAATGTTTATTGAGCGCTAGCTAAGCCTCTTCTATGTGACACAGAATTGCGTACGTTCTCGAAATCTTTTCGTTCGATTTTGATAAAGCTTTGCCATTTTCCATTAATTACCGCGAAGAATCAAAAAATGAAGTAAAAATGAGGGTCCACGTTTTCAAGATACAAGGTACTAACAAAAGCACTTGCGACAAAGCGATATCGCTAGCACATCTATGTGGTTTATAGAATTGAGTTCATTCTCAAAATTTGATGGGCTAATTTTGATAAAACTGTCATTCTTTATTGATTGCAATGAAAAATCCAGAAATGTAATAAATGTAAAATGTAGAAAATCGTGGGCCCCTATCAAGGGATAAACGGAGCACTTGTCCTCTTGGATCGAGTAAAACATTCCACAAATTATAATCGTAAAGGTGATTGAAATATGTAAGCTTACGTCCTGGATAATGGGATGCTTTAATACAATACTGTATCCTATAATCTACTTGTGGAAAAACTCCCAAAAGTTAATAATTAAATAAAAATTTATTAGTGTAATTATTTGTTTCCAAGCTTTGCTCCCAAAGTGACAATGTCTGTGCTGCTTGATGAATTTACTGTACGGTCAAATAAAATAAAAAACTGCATTACTTGCACTTAACAGAAAATAGACACAAAAAACGAACAGAAAAAAGCAATTGGCATCGATTGCTTTTAGTTTTAGTTTTAGTTTTATTCGTAAACGGCAACGCGACAAGTGAGCGATCTGCCGAGGGAGAATGCCTCTCGAGAGGTCTTTCATGGAAAAATGTCCGCTATTTAGCTGTTACTAACGTGAAGAAAATCTGGAAAACTCCATGTAGCCAGCCCGTTGGCCAGGCGCGAACTCACGACCAACTACCAGTGTTCAGTGATTTTATTCACTTAGTCACCTGGTGGGCATTGACATCGTTGCCTTTGTTCTTGGATCGCTTCTCCTTGTCCGTAATGCAAGAATCGCCTCTCATGTGACTGGCAAATGCAAAGGTAACCTCTTGTGGCTATACGCCATATTTTTTAAATATAAATTTAAGTTTAGTTTGGTTCTTCTCTCTACTCTTTGTCCTATTGTTCTACTAGAACGAGTAGAACAATAGGACAAAGAGTAGAGAGAAGAACTAAACTAAACTTAAATTTACTAGAACTAGTAGAACAATAGGAGGAAAGGAAGTATTCTTATCTAATCCCTGTCCCTTTGGGAGTAGGATGACCAGTTCCGTGAAATGTGTGAAACAAGGAAGTGGACAGGACCCTGAGGATAAAGAAGATAACGGACGGGTCATTCTCTTGTCGGAACGCGAAGTGTATGGACGTGATGAGAACACTCCGAGTTGCATTAGCAAAGACCGGAGATCTCGGAAGTACGACAGTGAAATGAAAAATCTTAAGTATAGAAGAAGACGACGACGAGTCAGATTTTTGAGAATATCGTGTGGTATCCCACCCAACAGTACGCACAGTGCAAATACGCCGAACAAAATCCCGGGTATCCCTATTTCTATTGTATATATTATTTCTTACTCCTCTTGTTTCTATTCTTTTCTTTCATTATTATTAAGGTAGTGTATAAGATTAGTTTTAAGGTCGGGCTTCATATTGTTGTGAGCGGGATCGATACCGCACATTTGGATATAACGAACTATTGTCCTAGGGGTAACTTCGCATACTATTGTAATATACTGTGACGTTAAGAATTAAGAATCTGTATAAATACGCGAAATTGTTTACTTGTGAAAATATATAAAATTATTATTTTTACCGTATCCTGTCTGCCTTTGTGGTAAATTTTAATTTCGCGCTAACTTTCACACTCTTTCGTGGCGGGAAGTGCAAAGTTTGCCTGTCCACCACAATCAGGTACAAGGATCGCTTCTTTCTTTCCGGCTCCGCCTCAATTCTATCACCACACGACAGTCGAGCGATGTCCTAATTGTAGAACTTCTTAATTAATAAAAATTAATATAAGATTTCTATAAAAAAATTTAAACAACAACAATTATTTATTGTGACATAGTCACAATTCCAATTTTGCAATTTTTAATCATATTCTTAATTTATTCAATTTAAAATGTATAGTCTCCATCTCAAATTTGTAGTGTCTTGCCCTGTACAGTACATCAGACTTTTCCTGATAACAGTCATGTCAGTCACCTATGTAACTCCATTCAGAGGGAAAATTTTTGAATTCACGTGACTTCCGGTCCAGATCGGAAGATCTAACACCGTTCTCGAGAAAAAGGAAAGACAGACAGACATGCAGATGGAAGACAGTGGGAATTTATGGGTCTACAATTTTTTCAAACTGCAGCCCAATAATATTGCTTATCTATGAACAATTCTGTTTGATTCAAAAATTGTCTAATACTGTATATAAATTTAATCTGTATGATTTAATTATAAATATTAAGCAATGCCAAGTCAACAATTTTAAATGAGCTAAAAAAAACTTTCCACTAAATTATGATTTCAAATATTTAATACATTTTAATATAGAAAAAAAGTATTGAACAGTATAAAGAAACTTATTTAAATAATATAAATAAACTGAAAATTCTAAAATCTAATTGTCAGTTGTTCCAAAATCTATATAGATTGGTTCTATCCCTCATTAACTTGATTAAAATTTAAATTTTAATCAAGTGAAAGTTTTTTAATAGTTAACAGAATATATACATAACAATCCAAAGTTACTGAATTAGTAAATTGTTTTAAATTATATTAAATTTTTATATTCTTATATAAATAATAAAATATATTATGCAAATTCAGAAAATAAAAATAAATTATGTAAAAAAGTATTTGTTTTAAATATATTTTATGTAAATTTTTAAAAAATTTTAATGCAATTAGAACATACCACTACAGTATAAACAATGTTTTCTATAAAATTATCTTATACATAATAAATAGAGATAATTTTATTTTTTACAATAAAAATAAAACGTTTTAGGAACAATTTTTTATTTATTTATTTAGCATGGAATAAAAATAATAATAATAATAATAAGTGAAAGGGTTATGAGGCCTTACTCGGAGGTATAGCCCTACAAGAAAGGAGGGAAGGAGGAGCCAGGAGGTGGGAAAGGAGAGGTGGGGAGGGGGATTAGGAAAGGAAATAGAGGAGTGAAGAGGAGGATGAGGGTGCTTGCTGGGAACAGTCTGTTAAGACGTAGAAAGGCAGAATTACAAAATACAATTACAGTATCTAAGAATTAATAGGTGGAATAACTGAACAACAAGAAAGGCGCCTTGGTTTGGCTTACAATACAATTGAAAACATAGGATGGGTGCCGGTGAAAGTAATGAGGAAGGAGTAGCACCCTTTTGGAGATACCGAATAAGCCTTGAAGTGTGGTCCTTTGATGGTTGCCAACCTTGTGTCCTGATGCTATGGAGTCTGGCTGTGGTTATCCGGTGAGATAGCTGGCATGTTGGATTGAGTAGCAGTTGGGAGATGATAGTCTGATAAATTTAGGTTGTTAACGAATTTGACGAAATTGGTGTATATGTCCTTGTCCTCGAGGAATACGCTAAGGTGGCAAGGCCAGCTGTGCCCTTTATGGGTTGTCAGGTCTCTGAGTTGTTGGCGATGCTGAATGAACTTGGTGCAAGTAAATATTAGATGGAAAGGGTCGTCCCTCTCCTTTACAAGACAGTCACAAAGTCCATTTCCCTTCTTAAGGAAACGATGAAGGTAGCACTTAAAATTGCCATGGGCGGTGAGAATCTGCGTAATAGAATGAGTCGTACTCAGGAAAGTGAGGCGGGAGCTACTGTTGACGTCCGGGAGGAAGTTGTGGGTATTCCGTCCAGTGTGGCTACTGTCCCAGTCATTTTGCCACCTTGACATAGTGATGGCGGTGAGTTCCTTCCTGAGGAAGGAGATGGGAACGGAGGTGTAGGAGTACTTGGAGGCTACTTTATGAGCCTTCTTTGCCAAATTGTCTACAGTTTCGTTGCCGATGTTGCCGGAGTGACCCCTGACCCAGTAAAAGGTAATGAGAGTCACACCAGCAAGGGCACATAATGTGTCCAGACAATTACTTATGATTGGGAGTTTACGGTTTCCTTTTTTTATCTGATGCAGTGCAGTTTTGCTGTCACTTATTATGTTGATCCTTTTCCCAGTGAACTGCCGGATATTGTCGTGGATATATTGGAGAGTCTTCCAAATTGCTAAAGACTCTGCTTGATTCACAGAGCAATTCTCGTACAGTTTGTAAGCAGCATTCCAAAAAAGTTTCCCTTGGGGATCCACCAGGTGAGCAGCTGCACCGACAGCACCTGGGGCCTTGGAGCCATCCGTGTAGAAACTGAGTCCCTTCAAGGACAGTGGTGGATATTGGACAAAGTCGTAGGTAATGCTGTTCGCCGGGTGGACGGAAGTTTGGTCCTTCTTGATGTCAAGGCCACAGTTTGCGATTTCGTCGATCAGGGGGTGTATTGTGTCCGGAAGATTGTGATGATTGATCATCTTGTGGATGGTATCAGGGCTAACGTTGGATGAGAGCTTGCCCATTAAGAGGTTCATTACATATTTTTTGGAATGATCACAAGGTTGACTGGGACCAAACCTGCGATCACTAGGAGAGCGTCAGTGGGAGCGGTGTTGTAGGACTTAGTGATAGCGATTGCCGCTTTCCGCTGAGCCGAGAGCAGTTTCTTTCGGTTGTGGACTTTATTTACAGCGTACCCCCATACCTCACAGCAATAGGTGAGGATGGGTTCAATAGCACATTTGTAGATGAGTTTGCTGTTAACGCTGTTGAGGCCCCAACCGTTTCTGGCTATGGACCTTAGGCTATGGCTGGCTCTGATGGCCTTATTATAGGCATAGTAAACGTGATCCTTCCATGAAAGCTTAGGGTCAAGGATGACCCCAAGATATTTTAAATTGTTAACAATTTGAATTTTCTCACTGTTTATCTTGATAGTGGGCTTCTTTTTTAGAGGGTTTCCTTTAGGGAAAACCATAGCAGAGCATTTGTTATAGTTGATTATTAAGTTGTTATTGTTGCTCCATTTGTAGACCAGATCCAGAAAGTTATTAGTATAATTTTGAAGTGTTCCTTGGTTTTGATGAGAAAGGATAACTGTATCATCTGCATACCCTTGAATGTGGGGGTTCCCGTAATGGGAGGTGTCATTTATGAGGTTTAGGATCCCATTATATAAAATGTTCCACAGGAGTGGACCAGACTTTGAGCCTTGGGGGCACCCCCTGGTGATGGCAGTCCTATGTAAGGCTTCCCCATTTTCCACGGCCAGGGCAGACCTCTCCATAAGATAACTTGTCAGCAGATTGAAGATGTTAAGGGGGCAGTGGACATTGGCTAGGGTGGCCAGGATGGCTGGCCACCAGGCATGGTCAAATGCCCCTTTGAAGTCGATGCTGACCATGATAGTATGGTTCCCCCTTTTTTTGGCCTCCTGAACGTAGGAAATGACCTTTTCTAGAGCATGGTGGGTGGCTCTCCCTTTCATGAATCCAAATTGGTTGGGGTTTAGGATGTTATTAGCATTTAAGTGATGTAGGATCCTGTCAGCCATTAAGGCATCCAACACCTTCCCTACCACAGAGAGAAGGGAGATGGGGCGATAGTCAGTTGCTTTATTTGGAGGGGTGTCCTTATCCTTTTGTATCAGTTTAATGGAGGCCTCCTTCCAATTTTTTGGGAAGTATCCACAATCAAGGCATTTATTAAAAAGGACTGAGAATGTGGTGGGAATGGCTGCATAAGCTTGCTGAGCCATCCTCCAATCTATAGAGTCTGGTCCTGATGCTTTCCGTTTTTTTATGTTGTTAAATTGCCTGGAGATTTCTTGAGTGGTGAAAGGCCTGTCATTTACATCAGAAGAGGTGTTCATACTCTGTTTCCTGATCTGCCTGTGGTAGTCGGTGTCCGTACTGGGGTTATCTGGAGGAAACAGTTCGGAGAAGATTATTTTGTAGGTGTCTTCTAGGGTGTTGGTATAGTTTTGAGAGTTTGCGATGGTAGCCGGGGTTGAGAGCAGTTTCTTTTTCTTGAAGGAAGTGTAGTATGGGGTTGCCCAGGGTCCCCGTTCGTTGGAGGCGTTGCAAAAATTTTGCCATGATTTCTTCCTAGTCCGATTGATCAGGGTTTTATATTCTTTAAAATACCTTTGGTAGGTCTGGTGGAGTTTCTGCTTATTGTGAGGATCTGATTCTTTCCTGTACTTTCTTTTAGCTACACGCACTTTCTTCCTGTGGGTTGCAAGTTCCTGGCTCCACCATGGGGCTGAGGGCTTACTGGTTTTTATTCTTGTGGCGTGAAAGTATGCTTTGTGGAGAGCATTTTGAAGCTGATCAACAGCGTAATCGATATCATGTGGTTGATTGATAGAGGTAAGCTCAGTGGGATCCCAGTGAGTTTTTATGTAGTCCTGATATAGGTCCCAGTTAGTGATGTTGTGAATTATCAATTTTTCTGGGCAGTTTGCAAATAGGATCGTGGTCAGAATGTAGGCGTGATCACTCGCTGATAGACACAATTGGGTCTGGCAAGTGATTTTAAAATTCAACAGGATTGGGTTTGCAAGACATAAGTCAATCCAACTTTCCCCATTGCTGCTAGAGAAAGTAGGCAGCTGACTAGTATTCAGAGACTGGAGGTCCATTTCCGAAAGGAATTCACTTACCGCATGGCCCCTAGGGTCTTCGACCGGGCTATGCCAGATGGGGGATTTTGAATTGAAATCCCCACATACCAGGATTGGGTTTGCAGAGAGTTCATTAATATACCCCTTTAGTGCATTAAGAGGGGGAAGGATGTCCTCTGAGGGTGGAGCATATACATTGAGGATGAACAGGTGGTGAGAGCCGTAGCTGACTCTGATGGTAGTGATATAGCTGTTACAATATTGTGTCACCAGCTGAGCATTCAGGTTATTATTGACAATTTGAAAGCCTGTCTTTATCGGAAGGTTGTCCTTGCTCCAGGTATAAATACGCCCCCTGCCTAACAGGGCGACCTTTCCGTCATGGAGGTAGGGTTCCTGGAAGGCAAGGATGTCAGCCTTCAATTCTACTGATGTCTGGATGGTATTTGACATGGCTGCCTTACACTTCTGTAGGTTTATCTGCAGTATGTTGAGAGTAGCCTTTGTAGGATGCGTTGAATTGTTTGTCTGTTTGTAGATGTAATTGTTGGCCATGTTGAATGCCTGGGAAAGAGCCATTATTCATAATTTGTTGTCTGAATCTGAGTTGCTTTATACCTTTTAAGCATCGGACATGATTTGTCAAAGGCATTGTGATCAGTCGAGACCGCCTTATTTGCTGGGACTCTCTTGTTATACTGCCTGCAGTTATAGCATTTAGGGCCACATTGAAGGTGTGGGCAGTCCTTAAATTTGTGGCGCTTTGTACAGTGGGTACAACGCTGTTTCTCAGTGCATCTGTGCGATGTATGCCCAAACCCAGTGCAATTAAAGCAGCGGGTAATTGCTATATAATCATCCAGAAGAATTGAGGACCAGCCTATGTAGACTCTTTGGTTCTGTATGAGCGAGTTTCTTATGCCTGGCTGGACACTTAAGATGACATGCCTGGTATGGCTGTTTCCTTTGGGACTAAAACTGCGATTAATTTTGGTGCTGTTGATGAACTCTTCTTCGGGTAGAATTTCATGTAGGAAGCTATTTTGTTGATAGATATTCTGAGTTAGGTCGCCTTCTTCTATGTAGTTGGGCACGTTATACAAGATTAGTTTTGGTAATTTCTTGATCCTATCCACAATCCGTATTTTATTTGCTAAGGCCTCGTGATTTTGGACTGCTTTTTTTAGAGTCTGGAGGTCGGTTTCATCATGCAACAGTATCTTAATGTCTCCGCTGGGGAGAGGTCTTGCTGACTTAATTTTAACTCCGAGCCTTTTGGGATCGACGTGCATTTGTAGGAGCCCCATTGTCTCTTCGGGGATTGGTGTTGGTTCCTCGGGTTCCCTTATGGCTGAAATTATTAGATCATGATTCTCATTTTTTGGGTTATGTACCCCTTCAAGTTTGGCCGATTTGGCTGTTATAAGTTTTGTGGTCTGACTCATCGGCGTAAGATTCTTCTTTACGGCAGCAGAGTATGTGCTTTTGAGTTGATGGGTACCAGTGATTTCGAGCGCCTTAACCCTTTCACGGAGAGCAAGCACGACCCCGAAGATCTGATTGGCGGCGGCATGCATTTTCACCGCAGCCTCCCTTGCCTGAGTACGCTCCTTCGTTTTTACGAAAACGTTGGAGTTGATGGGAATATTAGATAAGATTAACTCAAGGGACGCGATCCCAAGCTTTTTGAAGTCGTTTACGTGTCGTAGGTGATTTTGCGATTTTTTTTTTGGAGCGTTTGTTTGCGTGCCTTTTTGCTTACCTGTAGTTCACACGGACTGACTTTTGGGAAAGTCTGCTACCTTCTCGAGGTGCGTCCTGTCAGTAGCTCGTTAGAGTGAAGCTAAAAGCAGGCATCTCTTTTGCCTTTTTAAGGCTCTTTTATGGCTAATAGGCCAAACCCTGAAGACAGTTGTAGTGAGGAAAGTTCCTCTGCTGGCAAGGAGGAAGGGGAGTTGGAGTTGGGTCCCGATGGGAACAGGTTTGCAGCCGCTGAAAGACTCCAGCGGGAGTTAGGAAAGTACCTGACTAAAAATGGGCGATCTTGCATGGGAACGAGAGAACATTACGACTATATAATGGGTGTGGTAGGAGATATCATAGATTTATTTCGGAAGGGAGAGAGAGAAGATCTGCAAGTCCAGATTAAAGAACTTAACGATAAAATAGAAAGCATTATGCAGCCAACCAGACCGCTCTATTCACAAGTTGTGACGAGTAAGAAAGCGGTGTCTACTAAAGAAGTCATTTTCGTGGAACCAGAAGCAGAGGGGGATGACCCCGAAGAGACGAAGAAGAAGCTGAAGAAGAAGATTGACCCCAAAAGTCTTGGGGTAGGTATTCAGGCCGTGAGAAAGTTGAAGAAAGGCGGAGTGGCTATTGAAGTGGGTAGCGCAGAGGAGAAAGTCAAACTAAGGAAGGAAATAGAAGGGGTTGGGCTTAAAACATCAGAGCCCACCAAGAGGAAGCCACGGGTGATAATATATGGCGTCCCCAAGGATTACACCAAGGAAGAAGTAATAGAAAGCATTTACCACCAAAATGAAGGAATAGCCGCAGTTCATAACGATGTCAAGAAATATAAAGCAGAAGTCATAGCAAAGTTCCCTCTGGGAGGGAGAGACAAGCCCAGAACAAACTGGGTACTAGAAGTTACCCCAGTTTACAGGAATATTCTTAAAAAATTCAAGAAAGTGAACATACAGTGGATCAGATGTGGAGTCGACGACTTCGTGTCTGTAATACAATGTTTTAAATGTTGTCGTCTCGGGCATTTCGCCAAGGATTGCCCGGAAGGAAAACGGGTATGTAGTCAGTGCGGCCAAGACCATACATATCGTGAGTGTCCAAACAAAAAGACCATTAAGGAGTGTGTTAACTGCAAGAAAGAAAAGGGAAGTAACTATAACCATAATTCATGCGACAAGAGCTGCCCATCAATAATGAGAATCAGAAAAATGATAATGACAAAGATCGATTATGGACAATAGTCCCGTCATTAATCAAGAAAATGAAATGACTGTTTTACAAGTTAATCTACAAAAGTCTAAAGGAGCCATGGCAGCTTTATGTAAAACGATGGAGCGAGTGGATGTTGCTATTATTCAGGAACCCTACTGTATTAGGGGTTCAATAGGTTGTGTTCGGAAGCAATACGTGCTTTTGCACGAGCCCTCTCCACTAGCCGCCATAGTGGTTAGGAACGCCAGGATCCCAGTTTTCTATCACGGGAACCTTAGCACTCGTAGGGTGGCCTGCGCCACTATAGGCACTGGTTCCAACCAGTATGTTCTGGTCAGCATCTACTGCCAAATAACCGTAGATCTTGAGGAGATTCTTGCCCCATTGGACAATATCGTTGGGCAGTTTCGAGGAGAGAAGATCATAATAGGTGGGGACATTAACGCCCACTCCCAACTGTGGGGCGACCCCGATAACGATGACCGGGCCGACGAATTCTTACAGTTTGTCAGCGCCAAAGGGCTGTACGTTATTAATGACCCCAGTTCCCTCCCCACGTTTGATGCCGCCATAGGGCAAAGCTGGGTGGATATCACTTGCTGTAACGGCAGGTCGCTTGGGCATGTTACGGACTGGAGAGTGTCGGCACACGCTAGTCTTAGTGATCATTCTTATATCTTTTACAAGATCGGAATTACGGGAGAGACTGAAGAAGGTGTCCTGAAATACGATGTTAAAAGGGCCGACTGGGCCACCCTTGAATCAAAGCTTAGGGAAACGGTTGAGGCCCTTAGGCTGGATGAGATTCAGGACAGTACAGTTGCAGAATATAAAATCAGTACTTTTATTAATGTCCTCGAGGATATTTGTTGTGAGACAATTCCAAGGAAGAAAAAACGGGACAGGGCCGTCCCCTGGTGGACCCCTGAGCTTTCGGCTTTAAGGTCTGAGAACAATTGCCTCAGGCGGCGTTATCAAAGGGCAAGGGACCAGAATGAACGGCAAAGGAAATATACTCTTTATCGAGAACACGAGAAGAAATATAAGGCGGCTATCTTGAGCACAAAGCTTGCCTCCTGGAAGGACTTTTGTACTTCTAGTTCCAACAGGCCATGGAGTTATTTATATAAAAGTTGCACAGGAAAGCTTAAAACAACAAACATTCTTCGGAGCCTCAATGCCAACGGCGAGTTTACGATGGATACTGAGAGCACTATCAATGCCCTCATGGACCGGTTTTTTCCGGTCGATGACCCTGACTCTGACCGTCCAGAGCATAGGAAGGTCAGGGAAACCATCGAAGAGAGTTATCAGGCAGAGGATGGGCCTCCGTTCTCCTTTGCAGAAGTGGAAGATGGAGTGCGTCACTTAAAGAGGGGCAAGGCCCCTGGCGTGGATAACCTGACTAGTGAGATTGTTCAGAAGATTTGGACGATGATACCAGACACCTTGGTCACGCTTTACAACGCATGTCTTGAACATGGCGTTTTTCCAGAACGCTGGAAACAGGGAAAACTGACTATAATACCTAAAGGAGAAGGAAAGGCGAGAGACGAGGCGGGCAGTTACAGGCCAATCAGCCTCCTTCCCGTGATGGGAAAGGTTTTGGACTACCTTATCGTCCAAAGGCTAACTTACCAAGTCCTGCATGAAAAGGCGTTTAGCCCGAAACAATACGGATTCCTACCGGGCAAATCTACTGAAGATGTCATCTGTTCAGTCGTTACCGATGTCAAAGACACTATCAAAGCATACAAGTATTGTTGCCTCCTAAGCTTGGACATTAGAGGGGCGTTTGACCACGCCTGGTGGGCGCAGATCTTCTTGCATCTAAGGCAATGGCGCTGTCCGAAAAACCTCTACAATCTTGTGAGGAATTACTTCAATAACCGGAACGTCAGTTACACACACGGCAATGTCCAGATTACTCGGAAGGTCAATAGAGGATGCCCACAGGGGTCGAACTCAGGCCCCTTCTTCTGGAACGTCTTGTATGACGGGTTCTTGAGGGTTGACAAAGGAGTGACAGAATACGCCTATGCTGACGATACGGTGCTTCTATTTGGTGCCAATTCCAGAAGGGAGATAGAGATAGTTGGAACAACCCTGCTTGAAAAAGTTACGGAAGTCGGGCATAATTACAAGCTTGAATTCAACTCAAAGAAGACGCAAGGCATAGTGTTTCATAGGCCGGGAGAAACGGACCTTTATAAGAGAGTCCCGACTATAAAAATGAATAACGACTCGATCAAAATAGTTCAATCCATGAAATACTTAGGGGTGGTTCTGGACAAGAACCTGAATTGGGCAGATCACATCACTATGGTCAAGACCAGAAGCGACTTACTCTTCAATCACCTTGCCAGGGTGGCCAAAGCTGACTGGGGGTTAGACTCAGCAGCCATCAAAGAACTTTACAATGCTGTCTTTATTCCCAAGATCACTTACGCTGCGAATGCATGGCATATAGCAGCAGACAAGGTAAGGAACAAACGGACCTTATTGGCCGCCCAGAGGCATGCTGCTTTACGTATGGCCAAAGCCTTCCGGACTGTCTCTACAGAGGCTCTCCTGGTGATATGTGGAATCTTACCAATTGACCTTGTGCTACATGAAAAGGCCCAACGCTATCGGGTCAGGAAAGGGGATGCCATCAGTGTTGGGGATCTCAGGTTTGATGCCGGCACCTATGGTTTCAGGCCGGCTCTCACCGACCTTCCCAGCCCACCAGATCGGATAACTATAATGGAATCAACAGAGAACGGACACGAGAATATAGAAGTGTATACAGATGGATCCAAGACGGATGAAGGAGTCGGGGCAGCCTTCGTGGTGTTCAAACATGGGAAAGAACTGACCAACCGACAATATAAGCTTGACGGAAGATGCAGTGTATTTCAGGCCGAGCTGTTGGCTCTTAAAATGGCAGTCAAGTATTATAGCGATAAGATGAGTGACGAGGATGTAACCATGTGTTCAGATAGCAGGAGTGCTATAGATGCATTAAAGCAATTTAAAGACAGCAACCATCTTGCGATGGAAATCAAGAATATTATTAAAAGCTGTGGAGGACGTGGAACCATCAAATTCAGGTGGGTCAGAGCCCACGTTGGCCTGATAGGCAACGAAAGGGCGGATGAGCTTGCTAAGGCAGCAATTAACAAGAATAACACAGACTACACAGTGTTACCAGCCACTTATATAAAAAGGCAAATAGCAGAGGGAATGAGGAATAGGTGGCAGCTTAGGTGGACAGAGTCCACCAAAGGCAGGCATACTCATAACATCCTGCCGAACATCAAGGAAAGGCTGGAAGACCTATGGTGGATGCCCACAGGCTTCACCCTTACTCAAGTGCTCTCTGGGCACGCTTTCTGTAACTCCTACCTTCATAGGATTAATAGGAGCCCTACTGACGAGTGCGATTGCGGGGAAGATCAGCAAACCGTTCTACACCTTATCTTTAATTGCCACAAATTCGCCGCTCTGCGGCAGGAGCTGGAATGTGTCTTTTATCATGAAAAGCCAAGTCATACCTTTGACCTCTACAACGTTACTCGGACTAAATCTACTTACCCGGAATTCTCAAGGCTTATTAACGCCATTTTTAAACGGACCTAAGTCACTGGGATAGGCCTCCCATGTGGCTCTGGTGGTGTGAGGCCACCTCTCGGTGTTTGTTCAACTGGAAACGCACCAATGTAGACATTGTATATACCTTTGTTTTGTTTACTTGTTTTATTTGTTGTATGGCATAAAGATTAATGCTAATAAAGGACGGGAAGCCCTCTGCAGTGCTAATGCGGAACAGAGGGGTATTCTGATCCCCGTAAGGGGAAATGATGATTTTCCTTAAAAAAATAAAAAAAAAAGATTAACTCAAGATTCTCATTAATTACAGTGATTAATTCTTCTTCCACAAAGCTGATTTAATGTATCATTTTCGTCCTCAGTGACCATTTTGTTCATAAACAAAAGTACTTTACAGGGAAAAAACAGGACTGGAACGTTTGGACGGGGAGTCCAAGCTTATGCAATGGCTTAAGCCAAGTTGGCCTCTTCAGAGGGCGAGAAACACGACACGCCAAAACGGCGCAAGACCGCCGAATGGCTAGACCGAGAATTACACAAACTGGACGCGCACGAGCGACGCCCCATAAGCTCAACCGACAACAAAAAGCAATAACGAAAGCGTACCAAAAAGTGGCTGGAACAGGACAGGCAACAGCTGAAGACGCCGAACGCCGACCGGCTTACCTACGCTGATTGACTAGCACTACCACGTGGCAGAAGACAGTTCTTTGTCTAACGATAAAATTACCCAACGATTTTGCACTACTGTTATGAAAGATACAAAAATGAAACTTACAGGTTAAGATACTTATCTAACAGGCTAGATAATACTGACAATAATTCCGGCGAATCACAGTAGGGGGCTCCAGCGGGGGCCGAAAATGAGCGAAAGAATCGAACGTTAATAACTCCGAAAGTTGATGTCCAAACTTAAAAAAAAAATTATACACACAGGAAGTAATTGTTGACCTGGGACTAGCAAAACCAGATAATCCAAGAACATCAGGCGAAAACCAAAAAAAACACGAACGAAAACGGAGCACGAAAAACACGACCGCTACTAGAGATCCCCTAGCGGTCTCTGGAATAAAAATAATGAAGAACTTTAACCCTGCTGTTTTCTGTGTATTAACATTAAGGTTAAATTAGGTGTAGACCTATTATATTTCAAAATTATTAACAGGCTAAACTTAAATAAAAAAAAGTTTCATGGAAATTAATGACTGGTAAATAAAATCTGATGTCTCATTTTTTGCCTAAAGTGCATCTCATTTTTTATCTCATTTTGAAAATCACAAAACTCAGACAAAAGATGATATATGCAATAAAAACAACTAGAAGCTGAAAGCTGCAATTATACAGGGTGTTTGGAAATTCCCATTACAAACTTCTAGGACTTGAGAGGGGGGTGAGTACATAATATTTTGATTAGGAACCCATGACCAGAAATGTACTGTTTCTGTTCTACAACAGTTTCAATTCAGATGTTTAACTCTTCCACTTCTGCTGAGGAAAAAAGTGTTAATAAAAACAAATGTGCTTAAGTGATAAATGGATGTTTCGTTATGTTTCCTTTCGAATAGTTACCTAATAATTGCACTGCGACATGGTTAATTCAAATTCCTCAAGCAGAAGTGGAAGAGTTAAACATCTGAACTGAAACTGTTGTAGAACAGAAAGGGTACGTTTCCGGACATGGGTTCCTAATCAAAATATTATGTACTCACTCCCCTCTACAAGTCCTAGAAGTTTGTAATGGAAATTTCCGAACATCCTGTATACTACATACAAATTCTAATTAAATATCCATATCTTTCGCAGACATATGCAGAGCAAAAGTTAATTGAACTGACAGAAAAGTTTTTTCACCTATTTTTGTAGTGTTTCTTAAAAATTAAAGACTCGATGAAACCATAGTCATTTTCATTCAGAAAAGTTATATGTTAAAAAGCACTAAATAAACTTAATATTGTATTAGTACAGGACAGGTCAGACATAGATTAAGTCAAATTTCACAACTGTCTAATATTTTCCAATTTTTCAGACCCTCATTGACCCTATATTTTTGTGAATTTCAAGTATATTTTTTTCCTCATTTTTATTAATAAAACAGAATTATTATATATTATGTATTTATATTGTACAATTTATTCATTTGTTTATATAAAATAAAGTTGTTAGAAAAATAAAATGAATAAATGAAATAAAACTTCAGAGCTCATTTCACAATTACAACAGTGACTGAATAATGGCTTGTGAGCCACATGTAGCCCATCATATGAGAGACTTAATCATTCTAACATTTTAAGAAAAAAGCACAAATAAAATCATTAAAGTTTGTAAAAATTATAAAAATATTGTCAGAATGATTTGATCATGTAAAATCATTATTAATACATTAATTAAATATGCTTAATCTGACTGATAATAAACTAAATAGAAACTTAAAAAATTGTAAAGCAAATAAATAACAGTGTCATTACATCATAATATTATATTACTTTGCCATATGGTCTATTTGAATATTTTTTCACTGCATATTTTAACATGTATAATTCTACTATCACCATGTCTCTAACCAATGTTGAGTAAGGTAAATGTGGCTCTCAAAGCGTGTCTAGCTGGTTGTCTTTGTACTACTATATGTCTTCTTTATTTAGAAGTTATAATATTTAATCGAGATTTGTAAAATCAAAAAAAAAGTCATATTAAAAATTATGCAAAAACTTTTATAATTTATTGTTAATGATTAAAAAAAAAACTTTTAGAAATATCTTAAAAAATAAAATTCTCAGAAAATCATAATTAAAATATTTTAAAATAAGCTATTTATTACAAATAATTATAATTAAATATTATTGCATAATTAGGCAAAAAATATTATTTTCATTAAAAAAATATAAATAATATTATTACAGATTTAAAGATTTTAGCCAATTTCTCATATTATGACAGACTGGATTCTCGCATAATGGACATCTCAGTAGTAACTGAGGAGAATATATTTCACCAACTTCTAAATGGTTTTTTACTAATTCAGCAAGTGCCTGAAAAATTAATTATCAGTTTATGTAAAATATGACATTATTATTAAATTTAAATACAATAATTAATTTTCTTACTTTTATAAATATTGGATGATCATTTGGAGTTGGTACTCTTCTGAAATGTTCTACACCAATCTAAAGAAAGGAAACAATCCTCCTTATTAACATTACAAAAATATTTTAACTTCAGAATTACTTACCTCTTTTCCTAATTCTTGACCATATTCAATATCAAGTTCATGAAGAGTTTCTATGTGTTCATTAACAAAACTTATTGGTATTACTAAAAATGATTTATATCCCTTGGAAACAAATGCCTTCATAGCAACATCAGTTTGTGGACCTAACCAAGGAATTGGACCTACCTGAATATATTTACATAAAATATTACAAAAATATTTTATTTAATAATATGAGGGTCATTCTAAAAGAAAAGAACGTTTTGATCTGACAAGCCGCACAGTTCTCCCCTCATCCCCCACCGCCATGTAACAGATCTTCTCATTTTTTCGTACCAGTCTGACGCTACACAAGCCACAGTGATCGTTTACTGTTTATAGTGTGACTTTGAAATGTGTGACAAAATTAAAGATTCTGCCAAGTGTGAGGTTCATTGTGTAATATGCTTTTTAAATGCAAAAAAAGTCTGCCCTATCAAAATTTACAGACAGATAACAGAGATCTGTCCATAAATTTTCAGACTACACCACGCCATTCAAAACAAACAGCAGGGATTGTTGTCCAGAGGCATTGTGCTTCTTCAGGATAATGCATGTCCACATGCTGCTGTGTTGACGAAGAACTTGTTTCAGCATTTTAAGTGGGAAGTTTTTGAACATCCTCCTTATAGCCCGGACTTGGCTTCGAGTGATGACCACCTTTTCCCAAAATTGAAGGATTTTTTGGCCGAGAATCACTATGGAAGTGACAATGAACTGAAAGAGGCTGTTAATGACTGGTTCAAGAACTTGGCAGTAAATAAGTGTGCAGAAGGCATAGAAAAGCTGGTGATACTCTAAGACAAATGTTTAAATTTTTATAGTGACTATGTAGAAAAATAGCTAAGTTATCACATGTGTTGTAAAATAAGTTTTGTTTCATTAACTTAAATAAAAATATCTATAGAAACAAATGTTCTTTACTTTTAGAATGACCTTCGTATTACTGTTAATTTTTCTTCTAAATACAGATTTTAAATTGCAAAGTTACATGAATTATAATAATTTAAGGCATTTAATTCATTATATTTCTATTTTACAATAAGCAAATTATGAAAAATATTTTTTTAGAATATTTCAGAATTATTCTGAAAGAGAAGTGTTTAAACAAAACACAAACACACTTTACTAAATATATAGACTTGAATAAAAATTATTTTCTTTTCTTGTTTTTAGAAAAATAATTTTTATTCAAGTCTATATATTTAGTAAAGTTAAAAATAGCTGTAACTGCATTTTAAAATTATAATTATTAAGAATAAGAAAAGCACCAGTCTAATATGGATCTTGTAGATATTATTGTTAAGACAATCTTAACTTTTATAAAATATTAATATTGATGTTTTGCCACTTAAATGTAAATATATAAGCAATATGTTAATATTTATCAAAGAATTTCTATAATTCATCCAAAATGATAAGTTCATTTATTAGCTTTCAAATGCTCTTTATGTGACAACACTAACTGTCAAATTAATGCAATAATATTCAATTTGATCATTATACTCTTCAGGTTTTTCTCTACCAATAACTAAGAGTAAGAAAAAGAATCAAACACTTAAATTACATTGGAAGACAAAAAACAAAAGAAATGAATACATGACAGACCATCAAAATATGCCTTAAGTTGCTGAGATAATTTATTTAAAACTAAACTAATGTTTTTAGCCTATTCAATAGGCTATCCTCAGATTAAATGAGAAAATTAGAACAATGATGTTCTAAAATAGAATATATAAATTTAAATACAAAAAATAATGGAAGATAAGAATGTAACAAAATATATATATATATATATGTGTGTGAGAAACTGTGGGTCAAGGTGTTAAACCTCTCTGACTGCTTACTTGGCAACAGTCTGCAAAGACCACCCACGCTGCTGTTTCGAATGGCTTTTTATCGCGTGGCGAAGGGAGGTGAGCTTGTGAGTGACAGGAGACAGGTTAAATAAAATAAACAAAGAATTTATTAAAATCTAAGGTTAGCAAGGCCTACAAGGCTATACTCAGTTAATTGCGATTAAGATAGTAAAATATATAAATAAAGAGCAGCTCTTAACTAAGCCTATTCCCGTAGCAAGAGAGAGAAATCACAATGCTCTAAAAAAATACCTCGAAGAGGAAATGAATGGTATGTGTTGGATGGTTTGTAGGAATCGGAGTCCTAGTCGATATGACGATATGGCAAGCTGTATGGAAGTTTGAAGCCATGATCTGTCTTCTACCAGAGTCTTCTCATTTCATTGAGCTGGGAGATGAATTATCACATTGACAAGTATAACTTCCTTCGACCTGAGCTTCCGAGGGCTCAAGCTTTTATTCACTTGTCGCGGGAAAGGAGTCACATGATCGCTATATGTTGACAATAACGGTGCATTCTTGACCCCTAAGTGTCAACTTTCCCATCTAATTGTTATCACAACCAGTGATCTCCGATCTAATTCTCACAAGGAGCATTTTTTTTCTATCGGAGTTGTTTACAAAATTTTTTCAACAACTGTGTTAAATTTGCGGATTTCACATATGTATAAATATAAAATAAAAATCAGATATAATATTATATATCATGTAATAATATCGTAAATAAACACAATACTAAAAGTGTAAAATTAAGGCATAAGTTAGGAGTTCTTAAAAAACTTTCTAAGTACTTCCACACAGACGGTAAACCTTCAGCATCCCTTGCATTGATGCTTCCTCCCATTTTACTATAGAGCCTTCAGCCTGTGCCATCTGAGATAATACTGTAACGTTAGATTCCTTCTTGACATTATATTTGTGCTCCTTGAACCTGATTCCCAAACTTCTTGTTGTAACACCAATATAGTTTTCCTTGATTCCTAATTGCACGTTTTCGTAAGGAATCCTGAACACTCCTGCCTTTCCTTCTTTATTAATGCTATCCTTGTCATTCTTTAATATTGTATAAAGGTTCAGAGCTCTTTTCAAAACTATTTTTGACCCCTTGCAGTCTTCAATTTCTTTCGTGATGGTTGTTATATTTCCGTTGTATGTGAACTTTGTGATTCTACCAATATCACCATTTGGAGTCTTTGCTGTGCCCATTTTGTAGCTTCTAATCATTCCTATTATTGTTTCTGCTCTGTATCCTATAGTTCTGGCTACTTGCAAAATTCTGTTGATCTCCTTCTGCCTATCAACTGCTATAATGCACAAAGGCCCTTCTAATGAGAGCTCATAATGCAGCCAGTTTATATCGGTAAGGATCATTCGATTGCGACGGGATTTAAAGTGGGCTATGTGTTGGTTTGATCACACACTGGTAACCAAATGAACTAGTGCTGAGAAAGCTAGAGGAAAGTGTTCTTTGTAGTTTCAAGAAAGATATTGTGTATTTTAAAAGATATGTAGATGATGTCTTTGTATTATGGAGGAATAACCAAAAAATGAATGATTCATTGGTAAGGCCAATAGTAACAATGATGGCCTTAAATTGATGATGGAACAGAAAAGTTTCTCAATGTTACATTTTTTAGACATAAATATTGAATTCAAAAGAGGACATTTGGTCACCAGTGTGTACATCAAACAGACACAGAGCCCACTTTAAATCCTGTTGCAATCGAATGATCCTTACCGATATAAACTGGCTGCATTATGAGCTCTCATTAGAAGGGCCTTTGTGCATTATAGCAGTTGATAGGCAGAAGGAGATCAACAGAATTTTGCAAGTAGCCAGAACTATAGGATACAGAGCAGAAACAATAATAGGAATGATTAGAAGCTACAAAATGGGCACAGCAAAGACTCCAAATGGTGATATTGGTAGAATCACAAAGTTCACATACAACGGAAATATAACAACCATCACGAAGGAAATTGAAGACTGCAAGGGGTCAAAAATGGTTTTGAAAAGAGTTCTGAACCTTTATACAATATTAAAGAATGACAAGGATAGCATTAATAAAGAAGGAAAGGCAGGAGTGTTCAGGATTCCTTACGAAAACGTGCAATTAGGAATCAAGGAAAACTATATTGGTGTTACAACAAGAAGTTTGGGAATCAGGTTCAAGGAGCACAAATATAATGTCAAGAAGGAATCTAACGTTACAGTATTATCTCAGATGGCACAGGCTGAAGGCTCTATAGTAAAATGGGAGGAAGCATCAATGCAAGGGATGCTGAAGGTTTACCGTCTGTGTGGAAGTACTTAGAAAGTTTTTTAAGAACTCCTAACTTATGCCTTAATTTTACACTTTTAGTATTGTGTTTATTTACGATATTATTACATGATATATAATATTATATCTGATTTTTATTTTATATTTATACATATATACATTTTTTGTTATATTCTTATTTTATGTTATTTTTTGTATTTAAATTTATATATTCTATTTTAAAACATCATTGTTCTAATTTTCTCATTTAATCTGAGGATAGCCTATTGAATAGGCTAAAAACATTAGTTTACTTTAAATAAATTATCTCAGCAACTTAAGGTGTATTTTGATGGTCTATTATTTGCTGAGTGAGTTTTGTTAATTGAATAGATAACTTTATCATTTGAAGAGATGACAATGAAAACTTGATCATAACATGAATTATAAGAATGGTACATAGCAATGGTCTTCATCCCATATTATTTTTACAGAAATCTATTTTAAATCTCTGAAGATTTACCAGAGTAATCAATGTTTTAAAGTAATTGAAATAAATAAATAAGTTTATCAATTTTTATAAATAAATTTTATTTTACTGAAATCAATAGAATTGTTCCTAGTTTATATACAAAAGTTTTAAATAATAGTTATTATAATATCAAACATATCATTATTTCTTTATTTCACAATAACTCAAATAACATTTAAATTTTTCACAAATCCATAAAATATCTATTGTATTGAAGTCACAAAGATAATATTTTCTATCCATATATTTTCTGTTTTATTTCCATTGGCCTTGAAATTAAAACTTCCAATTTTCAAGGCCAATGGAAATAAAACAGCCATTAATTATATAAACAGTAATACTATATCTACAGCCTGAAGAGCCCTATATGAAATCTAATAATGTTACGAAGCTTTGGGTACATCAACTATACAACATCCAATCAGAAGTCATTTTAAAGAATTGAAATTTGATATTTGATTACACATGTTATATTCAAATTTTTTAAAAACCTGAGGATAGTTGTTTTAAAATGACTGAAAATGTTCGTTTTTATTTAGAAAGTAAAAGATAAGGTTATAAACTGCTGGAGTTTTGGATTTTTCAGTGTGTTTAATTTAATGACATCCAGTTTAAGGAGATAATTATTAATAATAATGTAAACATATTGAGTCTGTTATTAAAATTCCTGAATCAGTCTGATCATGTTGGAAATTAATAAAGTAAAAGCTTATCAAATAAAGTATTGTCTTCTCTTTAAAAAAATCTTGATAAATTTATCTTATAAGAATGATTTTAATCTTACTTTAGATTGCCATACTAAACGATATGGATATTTCCATTCCAAACGTTCCATCACTCGTAAAACTGTTGATGCTACTTCTATAGAATATGTATCACCTCTATTTACAGCCTAGAAATAAAATTAATAATTAATAAAACATTCATCAAAATAAATTGAAGACACTGTATTTTACAGCATATAAGACATGTCCATTTCAGCACAGAATATTTACAAAAAAATATTTACTGGGTTGGATTGATGGAATAATGCAATGCAACACTTGGGCAATTTGCCAAAAGGGTGCCTCCTGAAAGGACTTTCTATGGAAAACTGGTCCCTATTTAAGTGTTAAAAATGTGAAAAAACCCAAAAAACTCCACATGGCCTGCCTATTGGCAAGACACAAACCTGCAACCAATAGCCAGTGTTTAAAAGTATTTAGTGTATTTAAACCATCACATGCCTTTGGCACTTGTTTCCAAATTTTTTAGTGTATTCTATTTAAAAGGAAAGAATTTAAAAGTCATTTACAATTAAAATTTACCATTAAAATATTTTTCTACATGAATACATGCAAAGGCTGCATAGCTATAACAAATAATAATAATATTGTTTAATTAATAAACAATAATTTTTTTCAAGAGCTGGACTAGATTGAGCTTACCTGTAGCCTACTAAAGGGTTTGAAAATTCATTAGCATATGGGAGATCATAATTTCATATATAAAATACAGGGCAACTTTTGAGCCTATTTTTTTTTTTTTTTTTTTTGATGAAAGTTGCATCTTGTATGCCATAAATATGGTAAAAATTACTTATACAGTTTTTCTACGAATTTAATAATTTTAATTTGTTACAAAAATTTTCCAAAATTCAAAATTTACTTTCATTGGAGAAGAATGAGCTGAGAATAATAAAACCACATTCTCTCTTGCATCTTTTGGAAATTTTTCTAATTCTGTACAAATAAGCTGAGAAAATACCTGAAAATATTTATAATTAAATTAAAATCATTACAAAACTTTATGTTTATTCAAAATATTTTCTTACTTCTACTAGACCCAAATTCATTGACCAGCGATCAATAAAACTCCATTTTACTTTTGATAAAAAATTTTTACTGTGATAATAACGATACATTGCATTCAAGCTACTACCACTAGTGCTGCAACTATATTGAGGATATTGAGAAAATGCTACCATTCTCATAGGCCCTTCTCTGTAAAACATATAACATTTAATTTTTTGACACAATTATTTCAATTTAAAATTATTTATTAAGTATCAGTTTAGAATATAAAAATTTAGTTTTTATATGTAATCTCTTTGTTTACAGCATTATTTTTTCCTGTTTGATACATCACAACAGAAATAAAAAAGATCTGAAATTAAAAACAGATATATAATATTTTATTTATGGTGTTACTATTAAAAATAAAAATAAGAAAAAATAATAATATTCTTTTTTTTATATATATGATATGTCTAAGACTTCTTGATATCTACTATGCAAAAAGGAGGTCTTTTTAAGGGTAACTGGCCCCTATTCAGGTGTTAGAGATGTGGAGAAAACCCGGGAAACTTCATGTGGCCAGCCTGTCCTGGCAAGGCACATACCCATAACTGAACTCCCAGTCTTCAGGAAACAAAACCTCTTGGCCACTGATAGGCCTTTCTCGAACCCACTGATGAAGGATACCTAAATGGTTTTATTTGTAACACCAAAGACAACCACTGCCATATGCTATTTAATAATTATAATTATAATTATTAAGTTTATTAAGAGATGGAGTCTAACACCTTCCTCTAGTGTCAACTTGTTTGGTAATTTATTAATATTATAGCCATTATTAGGCCAATAGCATATGGCAGTGATTGGCTTTGGTATTACAATGTATCGGGTTTAGTAGAGTTGTTTGTTTACTTATAACAGGCATTGCACCTAAAAGTTGGAATACAGTAGAGTGTCATTTATCCGAAAGCCGATCAACCGAAACATCAGTTAACTGAAAGCTTTCCAGTCAAACTGTGTCCTACTGAATTGAACGTTTTAGATACTAGATTAACTTCTAAAGTATAATTTTACTGTTTTTATATTTTTCGATATATTTATTTTGTTTGTACAAAATAAAGAAATAATTTTTAACGATACAATAGCCACGACTATTATTATAAAAATTTTCGTTAGGCTTAAAATCGATGAAAATTCAACGCAAAGCGACATGCAACGGAGAAAAATTTCATCATGGGATAGGTTAATATATTTTTTCGTACATAATCTGTTATCCAAAAAATAAATTATCCGAACAACCCAAGTCCCCAATTGATTCGGATAAACGACGCTCTACTGTAATTGGTTTTATACAACAAAAAGTTTACAATTTATAAGTTATTCCATCATCCTTGTAACTTGTAAATGCTTATATTTTATGTAACCATCATTGTTTTATTACTTGTAGTTTGTATCAAACACGTGACTTCTTCAATATGCAATGACTTCTTGTAAGACTTATAACTTATAATTTTTATGCAATGGAGCCCAGATGGCTAAGATAATAAAAGCACACCATCAGCTTGTTACTCTAGATTTGAGTCAGGATGGAAACCTTAAATTTTCATGGATGGTTTATACTCTGGACATGCCAACCCTGTCTATCCCCACCACCTGGCCATGCCCACTATGAGCATGATTGCCTCATGATGAAGAGTTGTATAAAGTATTTTTTTTAAATATTATTATTAACAAAATGTATTAAACTCTGTAAGCCTGAAAAATATTAAACTATATTTATTATTATTATTATTTATTATGTAAATTCAAAATATTCCAAAATCATAGTTCAAACAATTTATGTATATGCATCAGAAAAAAAAATTTTTTATGTTGCAAAAGAGTTTGAAAACTGTGAACTGTGCTGTACATATGCTCACACTTATTAGAGATGTTCTGATTATCTCATGCAAACTTATTTATTTGTCTCAAGTTTGATGTATAAATTTATTTAGTACACCATTATCAGCATGATTCAACAGATCATAAGACATGCTAAATTATAAACAGCAGATAAATATTAAATATCTCATAAAACTCAATAAAATCTTTATTAAATTATTCAAAATGTTCAATAAAGCTTATAACAATCTAATCATGTTACAAACTTAAATGTAAAGTGGCATAAGTGGCTTAAAGAAAAGCACAAATCAAATGACAATGAATATTGGAAAGATTTGAAAAGTTTGAGGCATTACAAATTCATTCTCAAATGTTGGAATCTCAATATTGAGAACTGTTACATTCTCATCTATCTTCGTGAATTGAAGAGATGAAAATATTCCCATTTCTTTACTATAGAGACAAACAAATTCATTACTAAATTTCTATATTATAACAATGTATTCCTTGCATTGAGTTCCATTCTTAATGAATAAATGCTAGCACAGTACGAGATTTGTGTTCTTCCCAATCTCTTTACTTTCTTGTTCTAACTTCTGCAAATTTTTGTGTTGGTAAAGTGAAATAAATAATAAGTTATTGATTCCTTTAAATAAAAGAGAGTAATTTCAGAAATGTTTTGTTAAGTGATACAGTGGTTACAATAGATGACAATTTAAATATTTTTTATTTTTTAAAATTACTATTTTACCTTTCAATTTCATCCAAAGTATTTTCTGTAAGAGGATGAGCATAACGAAAGCCAATATAATGTTTGTGAGGTGCTAAAATAAAAATAAAAATAAAAATTTATGCACTAATCAATTGATTTTAATATTAAGCATTTTAAAATTATTTCTAACCTGTTTTTGGAGATATCTTATCTAACAAATTAGTTAATAATAGTCCTTGCTTATCTGTCCAACTTCTTATAGGTGAACCTCCACCAATCTGCTTATAACGTTCAGCAATTTTTGGAGTTCGTCTCTTTGCAATTAAAGGTCCAAGTATTCTAAAAAAAATATCCTTTTAATAGAATTTAATGAAAAATAACAGACAAATAATTGCTATCTATTAATATGTTAAACTTCAGTTATTTTTCTAATCTCTATAGGTTGTCACCAATAACAAAGCACTGGACATAAAACATTTATATATTGATAATTATTATAAATTTATATACAGTAGCCCTTTGTTATATCACATATGTTAGTAGACAAACCAAATAAGTGATATATCAGATGGCACAATATAACTGATCTATCCTCCTGTTTTGTCTATTTTCAATCTCCATGTCGGTTTGCTTTTATGGAGGTTGTATTTCATACAATGATAATTTCAAGGTAATGATAAAAAATAAGATATTTCTTTGTCCAAAAAAATTTTTAAAGCACTTTTATATTTGAAAAAAAAATGCAATATATCCGAATGAGTAACGTAAGAAACTACTGTAATATTAAAATTAAACATTACATAAACATTAAAATTAAACTGCAATTCATTTCCTGGAAGGAATATCGTTTTAATTCAAATATTTCCTTCATCAGGAATTCTTTCAAAAAATGTTTATTTTATTAGCTAACTTTTATACTAATATCCAAAAATGTCAAAACAATAGTTTTTAAATTTAAAATCGTTATACAGTACATTTTTATTTTCTAATAACATATTACTTATATCACCTAGAAAATCTAACACAGAGGTATAGATCTATTGTTTTTTTATATAGAATACACAAACAAATTTCAAATAATATATAGAGTATGAGCATTAGCTTCCATTCACACAATCCAGATTGAAACAGATGTAGTCATCGTACTGCAAATTGCTGCTGACTGATGATTTCTACGAAGCTTTTCACATGAAATGGCCATAGCAAAACACTGCATGTGGCGAGTTTTGTGTTGCCATAAACAATTGAGATTACTATGTGTGTCTACATTCTCTATCACACATCACAAATCAGTTAAACTGAATTTACTCATTTTAGAATTTTGACAAAGCAGTGATGAGCAACATTTTCAAGCCATAAGTGAATTTTATAGGCTTCCAATGGACCACATGTATATTTTCTTATAATCACAGGCTTTAAACCTCTGGAATATCAACATGCTCCAAAATCCCAGTATACTAAGTACTAAAATAATATATGCTAATAATATGAAAACTAGTAATTTATAGTTTATTCTCATCTTTTCAATAGTCAAATTTAGTTTGAATGTGATCACAAATATCATCTTAATTAGAGTTGCACAATGGGGGCAGTAAGTAGAAAATAAAATTATGTTGCAAAAGTCCTGTTGTAATTAATATTAAATTAAAATAATAATTTGTAATTGTTATCATTTATATGATAATAGCAATTACAAATATATTATTAAATTTAAAAACATCTAATTTTTTAAAAACTCTTCTAGGCTTTGTATAAATACAGTAGAGCATCGTTTATCCGAAATCCAGTTATCCGAAAGCTTTCCAGTCGGACTGTGTCGTGCTGAATCGAACGTTTTCGATACTAGATTAACTTCTAAAGTATAATTTTTTTTGTTTTTATATTTTTCAATATATTTATTTTGTTTGTACAAAATAAAGAAATAGTTTTTAACAATACAATAGCCTCGATTATTATTATAAAAATTTTCGTTAGGCTTAAAATCGACAAAAATTCAACATGAAGCGACATGCAATGGAGAAAAATTTCAACATCGGATAGGTTAATATATTTTTTGCACATCAGTTATCTGAAAAAATCAGTTATCCAAACAACCCCAGTCCCCAATTGATTCGGATAAACGACGCTCTACTGTATTAACAAAATTTATTTTATTTCACAATGATATTTAAATTAAACATTTTTTTATAGCAATATATTATTACTCAGGTATAAAAATTGATGGCTTGAGAGTATATAATAGTTTCAACTGAAGCTATTATTAGCTATTAATAATTATATATTCTTACTTTTGCATTGGTAAAGACATAATATCTTCATCAGTGAACAACCTTTCTAGAAAATCTTGTACCTCATTCAAAGAGCCTGGTCCACCCATGTTTAATAACAAAATGCCTGTCTTTGGAGATTTATTAACACTGAAAAATTTTAAGTTATTAAAAATAAATAACTGTTTACTCAATTTTATTAATTAAATATTTAATTATTAATATATAAAGAAAAATTACATCTCTCCTTTCTCATTTTGCAATTTAGACTTGACATCAGAAGATGAATCAGTTGAAAAAGGAACAAGTGCTGAAAATTGCCACTTTCTTGAGTTACTTTGAAATGCTTTGAAAAATATAAAACCCAAGTATAAATTTTCAACAAATTTTTTAAATATTAAAATGTATAATTTAATACTTAAAATTTCAATAGAGAAAATATTTAAGACTAAATTTCAACAAAAAATATATCATTTGAACAGTGACAAACAAAACAAAATCACACACATCACAGACATAGCCATACCAAACATGCACAATATACAAAATACTTTGAAAAATTAGTAAATATTAATAACTTGCCCATAAAATAATGTATCTATAGAAAATGGACAATAGTCCTTTCTTACACAGGCATCATACTACATACATTACACAAGTCTCAAAATATTAGAGCTTCATAATAGAACATACATCACTATAAAAAAAAGCTGCTATTCTAAACATGTCATATAATCAGGAAATTCTTAAACACATATACATACACAAACAGCATGTAAACAAAACATTTGTCTTCTGTAGTTATGCCTTGACTTTGGTCTGACAGCACTAGGCACTGGTATATATGCCATGTAGGATACATTTCAACACCATAAAATAATAATGCTGGGTAGTAATAAAAGTCAGAAAAAAGCATCAGAAAGTTTGTCAAAAAAGCCATGAATGAACAGAAAATTGAACTGATAGTTGGAGCAGCAGTAGTATGCATAGTCAATAGTAGAAGAGAAATTTTTCAGTGTGAGTCACTATCACAATTATTGTTTACTTCAAGTCTGTATACATACACAATTCCGTTTTTACATAATTTTGACTTAACATGACTTAAAAAATAATTCAATTCTCTTTTTTACATACAAATATAAACATCCATTTACCCGAGTTTTGATTAAGGCCAAATGATCTGCCAGATTATATTGGGCTATAATATGTGTACTATTTAATATTTTGCAAGTAAATTACAATTGTCCTTTTTCTGATATATTAACTGAAAATTGAAATATTTTCTTTAAACATATCCTATTATTTTAATTGATTTATTATATTAATTTACTAGTTTTTAAGATCTGCAACCAATCTTCCATTTTTCTATAAGAACAATACTTTGTTTACATGGATTTTTCAGGAATGCATCTACCATATAAAAATAGAATTGGGTACATATACTGTATATGTTGTTATGGTGTGAGTAACAGTAGACAATGTTTTCAGGAATAATAGACAAATCAAAGTTTATTAAATTAATCAAAGAAGAAAAAGATAACAACTATAATAACTCAATAAGATAATTAAAAACATACGAAAATTAATATTGTTCAAAAATTAATAAACAATTTAAAACTATACAATAACAAGTCTTTCGATGTCCTTTTTCACACCTCAGGAAAATAACAGTTTTGCAGTGAAGTCAACCTTTTATTTGAGGCTGCTCATCTGCCTCACTACGCAAAATGTTATAGGACTACCTTCCAGTGATGACACAAGTAAAAAATAAAATATACATCTGATAAAATAGTCCTGTAACATTTTTCATAGTGAGGCAGATGAGCAGCCTCAATTAAAAGGTCAACTCTGCCATAAGACTGTTATTTTCAAGTTATTTGTTATTTGAGGTGCGAGAAAAATTCATTGAACAATTCATTATTGTATAGTCTTAAATTATTCATTAATTTTACAATTATTGTCCTGGAAATTTTATCAAATCTTCCAAAATTCATAACTCCTGAACATTTTGAATAATCAAACAATAATAAAAACCATTATCATTTAAACTTGACTTCACTAGATTGATTTTGGGCATCATTATGCAAATTGCTCTGAGGTAATATATCTATAATCATTAAAATTCACATTTGATGAACTCTGATGTTATAAAAATTAGATTGATGTAATGTTACTTTATTCTACTGGTATTTAAAATATCATTTTACATATTTAAATGATTATAACAGAATACTTTTACTCATCCCTCTAATAATTCTAACTTAAATCCAAAGAGATTTCTTATTTTAAACAAAAAAAAATGTAGAAATATTATTCATTAAAAGAAGGAACAAAAATTAGCAAGTTTTTGTTAAAAAAACATTATTATTCTACGTGGTACAATCCAAAAGTTTGGGGAATGCAGTAATCTATGACAACAAAAGCATGTATTTGAAGTTACAGCGTATGAAATGGATTCTACCAAACCACCTCTACGTGTTCAGGTTAATTTCACCCATGTTATGTGATTAAACCGCGAGCGCTGCCGTTTTTTTCCGGAGATAGTTACCTTTGTCCTGCGACGTAATCAAAGTGGAGTTTCAAGAACAACCTCCAACATTAAATTTTGTCAGCATTTAGATAAAACACCTATGGAGATTTTAAAATTGCTAAGAAAGGTGTACGGTGATTCTACGGTGAAAGGTCACGGTGAAGTCGAAATGTTGGAGGTTGTTCTTGAAACTCCACTTTGATTACGTCGCAGGACAAAGGTAACTATCTCCGGAAAAAAACGGCAGCGCTCGCGGTTTAATCACATGACATGGGTGAAATTAACCTGAACACGTAGAGGTGGTTTGGTAGAATCCATTTCATATGCTGTAACTTCAAATACATGCTTTTGTTGTCATAGATTACTGCATTCCCCGAACTTTTGGATCGTACTACGTATATAGATAATTCAGTATTAATGTTAAATAAAGTTGTTTTATAGGGTGTCCAAAAAGTTACTGTGCAGTGATAAATTTGTAATAGGGTTTCTCAAACAGGATTCCGGAATCCTGGTCGTTTTTTTAACCCGGAAAATTTTTCTTATCCCGGGAAATCCTGCAAATTTTTTAAAAATTTACTTTTTTCTTATTTTATGTTAAGGTTGAGGAAATTTTGCAAATAGAAAGTATCATTAACTCATAAACTGTCAGAATACATTTGTATTTATTAATTTTAAACCTACTTATTAGTTTTTTTTTAACTCTTGTTCGTTATGGCAGGTCACAAATAATCAATACATAGCTTATTTGTGGCAGAACTCTCAAAATTCGTTACCAGTAATATCTGGAATAAGTGTGCTTATGCTGTCTTAATTTTTAACCATGCGTAGTAGCTTCAATAACTGCGTAACGCCAAGTTGTGCAAATTGAGCAAGGATACAAACGAGTACGAAGTCTGCAAGTATGAAGTTTTTCTTCATAACCTGATTATTAAAGACAAACGAACTGCCGAATTATTGGGCTATGATCTTTCTATTAATGCAGCCGAGGTAGACAAATCAAGAATACTAGAGAACAAAAGTAGTACTACAATCTCGAAAATGAACTAGAAATCTTTCAGGATACAGATGAAAACACATAATATTTGTCTTCTCTTAAATGCATTAAACACGATTCCAATCACATCAATTGAATCGGTAAAGGCATTCTCGGTAGCAAGACTTTTCATTACTAAAATAAGAATCAGATTGAGTGATCAGAGTATTGACCATCTTTGCTTTTTAAAATCTTATAAAAATTTACAATATTTTGTATTATATTTTATTTAAAAAATCAAAAATTACCTTCTAAGTTAGAAGTTTGATCTAAGTTCATTTTTTTTTAATTTTCAACTCAATTCAAAGCCATTTTTGTCATTGCTGTATGCAGTTTCCAGCAAACTTTAATAAATTTTTTCTATTTGTGAAAATTTCTACGTAATTCAAAGGTAATTTTTAATACATATCTTATACAGCATTATTAATATGATTTTGGAGGATGCAGAACGTATTAAATTACTTTAAAAAACGGAAAATAATTAAATCATTTGATTTCATGACATTTTGTATATCTTAAAAATAATTAATTTTGTCCCGGGAAACAGTTCATTTTTACCCCGGGATTCCGGGACAAGCAAAAGACCGGGAAATGAGAAACCCTAATTTGTAACATTAAAGTTAAACGTACGTTATTGCATTTGGGAATTTTAAGTTGTCTATTTAGTACCAGTTGACCAGTTACACGTACAGTATTGCACAAAACTCACAGGTCTCTTATGCAATACTATAAATATAACTTTAACATCATTACAAATTTCTCATTGCACAATAACTTTTTGGACATGCTGTACTTGAAATTTTATCTGAAATCTTTTGGGTCTGAGAACATAAAAAGACAGCTTAAAAATGCCTATTTATCTAAAGACATTATAATCAGAGTTTTTATTATTGATAGGTGAAATTTAATAAGTGTATTTTAACTCTATGTTTTGGGACATGATAATTCTGATAACATTTAAACAACTGACAACAATATCTGTGATTACAATAAGATTCTACTGTTTTTGTTGGTGGTATATTATGCAAACAATTTATCAACAAACAGAATTATATTGCAGACAACATATCTATATCTTTGTGAACATTACACAGAATTCAGAAAAATATATTTATTTACATAATAATAAAAATATTTTTATTTAGGGTAGGGCTCCTATTGCCGACTGCTTCCAGTAGTTGACCATGTAAGCCGAAATCCATGCATAATTAGTCCATCTGAACAGATTTAGGTGAGCTATCTTTACAGGAAGCATGATAAGAGAAGCCAGATCTTAATGACATGTAAGAATAACAGTTTGCCTTACTAACAGGGATGGAAAAATTATTGCCCAACACCACTTCTGGTATCAATCATGCATGGTATTGTCAATCCTTAAAAGCTAACGAAGGTTGTGTTTCAGCTGCATATTTTCTACAAAATGCCTATTATTCAGCTTGCTTAATTGTTTTTCCAAATTGTAAACTATCAAAGCACTGGCATATCTAATAATTTGCATCATCAATTCTGACCTAATATGTAAAAAATGAGATTGCTGACTACCGGGTATACTGACTCTGTAAATTTGCATGTTAATAAATCAATTTTTTGAAACATTGTCATATCTAAAAAATAAGGATTAATTTAATTAAAACTGAACTGTCATATGTAAAATTGGACTGTTCTTGATTGGACAATGTCTTTGTGGAAAACTTTTCTGATAGAGACATTGGTCTTCCCATGAGTTCCTATTTGCTCACCCATACATGAAATGGATAACAGCCACTGTGGCTTAGAATGAATAAACCATGTTAAGGATTAAAGTGTAGTGAAAACATAAAACAGAAGACAAACAAATTTACAAGGCATGGATACTGTTGGCAAAGTAGATTTGCAAGTATGTAAATGTAATATTCTCAAAAATTTATATTTGTTTTGATGCATAACCTTTAAATATTTTTTGTAAAAATATTTTCTTCTACATATCTAAAAACTAGGGATTTATTTATAAATCTGAGTTGTTTAATAAAGAAATTGTGACTAGTAAACAGATTTAATTCCTGACACACTTCACAGTTAGATTAAAAAATAAAAATAATGTCACTACACTCTGCTTAATAATTTTCTAATTAAGCTTCAGAGCAAGAAATGGTTATTGACTTTTATTCAGGTTTTCCCCTTCTATAGGCCTTTAAAATTTAGCCAAACATTTCAGAAACCTGTACATCTTTTACAAATTATTACTATTATTATTTCCATATTTTTAATTTTGATAATTTTAATTATTTAAAATCTAGTTTTTAGCTAGCTCTTTGAATTTTTTAAGTTTTGAAATGAACATGTTAAATAAAAATTATAATAATAATGTCAAATCACAATCATTTTATCAGATTAATGTCAAGATTACTAAAAAAAAACAAATATATTGTTATATTTCTGATAATTAGCACTGAGTTCAGCGTTAACGTAGATTCTTCTTTTTATTGCCTATTAACGCTGAACTCAGTGCTAATTATCAGAAATATATGCAACTTTGGCGTGAGTTAACTTTTATTATTTTCTATAAATATATTGTTATTTCTATAATATAATTCCTTATAAAAAATTATCAAGAAAAACATTACATAAGGTGTGGTTTTGTTTCTTAGAAAAGATATCATTGCTCAAAATAATTTTCCTTTTAAAATGCCATTTTCCTGAATTCCAGATTTTTTCAATTAATGATGTGTTTTATCAATAATATTAAAAAATTTGCCAATTCATGAGAATCTAAATTTATAATTTAATAGAGCAACTTTTTGTAATTTCAAAAAAATATTTGTAAATTTTAAATTGTTGGCATTGTACTTTTAACTAATTGGCTAAAATAATCTCATATACAAAAGCTATAATATATAAATGTGAAATTATTTAAATTACTTAAGTTAATCATTCTGTTAAAATAAGCAAATATTTGACATTGAATTTTTTACAAACAAAACAGAAACAGGATATTTTAATACTTTTCTTTTTCATTTCTAAACAATGAATTTATGAAAAGGGAAAATCAAAATTACTTTGATATTTGCTTACTGAAAATTAATACACATGGTGTTCAAAAAGTTGTAATATGTAAGAAAATTATATTCTAAGTTTATGGATTGGTTGTCATGAACCAACAGAGTGGCTTTTGAGAGCCTGAAACCTTAAGCTTCTTGACCTGGAGAACACACTTGAAGCTTTAGTGTACTAGGAAAATATTCAAATACTCATCTAAAACAACACATTCAAAGTCCAATTAGGTGCATAACATTTGATATGTTAACAAGAGTTCAGTTTAAGTAGAAGAGACACATTCCTGTGTTTAGAAAGAAATGGCCAACAAGTAGTGCAAGTTTTATAAATAAAATCATGTGCATTGCCCAGTGGTGGTGTGTCAGATTACTGGATGCATTAGACTGGTGAGTGACAGATTATAGAAATTCTACTATATTTAAATTGTTTTGTAGATAAAATGACATTGGTTTAGTTATAGAATTGTCAATTATTTATCATCATTTTAGTTTGAAATTATAACTACAGAGTTTTCCAATAGTGATACGTAAGAAAATTTAACACTTATTAGAAAAAAATATGAACTTTTCATGTTACTACTTTGTGTATGGAACAGGGACCAGTGTGCATGTATACTGTCAATTGCCAGTTGTTTGTTTTACTTGCAGTCAGCAAAGCAGTCACAGTTGTGATTAATACAATATGCTAACCTGAAAACCAAGTGCACTTTTTACTGTACAGTATGTATAGTACATATATACAAAATCCAATAATCTGAAACCTCTGGTCCAATATATGTTGGATTACAGAGACTCTACTGTATATGCACACATTAATTTAATAATACAATTCTAAATAGATTCAAAATGTATGCAAAATATTCTTATCTAATAGTAATAATAGTAATGATATAATTTTGTCATCAATTTATTATCATTACTTAATGATGGGACACTTTGACATTTTTTTTTTTAAATTTAATCATCAAATATTTCATAATTTATTACTAACAATTAAAAAAAAACATTGAAAGATCAACTTTTAATTGATCTAATGTAAAATATAAATTGAAAATATTCACGTGGGGAAGTGTCAAATGAAAAAACACAGGAAACTAAATTATTTTTTACAGTAATCAAAGTTGCTACACGTATCGTAGATTTACCATTTATACATTTCAAACACGTGTAAAATCAAAATAACTTACGCAAAAATCTTTTATAACTATTTTTGAAACACTTGGCAGCATACCCAAACATTTTAGCTCTGTTCGTCTCCTCTCCTAATGACGTGGGAATGACGTAATCAACATAGAAATCTATCACATGGCAAAGAACAGGGGAGTGTGACCAGGTAAAAAGAAAATCCGCGCATTCTTTTATTCAGCAGTGCGCTGAGCAGTTGCTACCGGAAGTGACGTTTTTGCTGCTGACGGTCGAAAACACTTTTGCTGGAGAGAAAGCTATCTCAAAATTGCCGATGTAAACGATGATTCTCTTACTGCTATATTTACGTGCGTTTGTTCAGTATTATTAGAAGAAAAGCCATTAAGTTCGATGTTTTTTATAAGAAAACGTAGAAATGATGATTTATTTGTGTCATTGGCGTTGACTGATTCTATTAACACTTTATGTATTTTTAAATGATTTAATGATGATAAGTCTACTTCAGAAGGCAAAATTTTATTCTCTCTCAAATATTGCAGTAAATTGCTAAAATCTGTAAATAAAAATTAGAAACAGTATTTCATAAACCAACTTTTAACGGTAGGTTTGACTTCATAAACAAAGACAATAATAATAGATTCTTATATTTCGTTTTGTTATTATACATTTCACATTTATTAAAAAGATACTTGAAGCAAAGGAGTTAAAAATCTGCTCATTTAATGTAGCAAAAAACTGTTTATCGTTTGGTAATCGAAAAAGATACTTCTTCACGGAGGCGTCCATCTTGTAAGCAGTATTTTTAGCGTGGTCGAGAGGTGCTGCCAGTGCGCTGAAAGCGTAGCTTAAGCGCGCTGGCAGTAGGCTTAATAATTGAACACATGCGCTAAAAGCGCTGCAAGCGCGCTGAATAAAAGAATGCGCGGAATATTAATGTTACATAACCGGTAACTTATATTGCTACACATTACTACATGTTTCTCAGAAATCGCTACACCCGTTTCTATATTGTTATCACGCAGTTCATATCGTCTATAAATCGTATTTTGTAAATTATCATTAATTTTAAAAATTATGGGTTCTACTATTGCGCTCTCTAGATGGATTCCCTGAAAATAAAATAAACTAAAAATATATCCTCTATTAGCAGATGAACCCGGCGTTGCTCGGGCAAAAAGTAACGATAGCAAAGATTAAGGTTATTACATTATAGCCGATTTTCACCGGGTGCAAGAATTGGGTCCTCCTATTCCGAGACTAATTAAAAAATTTTTAGATGAGTCTAAAAATATGTTCGATTTTCCGCAAAAACGCAAAAAACCGCATCTAAAATAGTACAATAGAAGCCGAGTTCTTCAGCATAATCCTTAACCCTCTCCCTCTCCTCCGCGGGGAAATTTTTTTCTTTCTTTCGTTCAGGGTTTATATTGGCGCGGGGAGAATTTCGAAAAATGCTTTCTTAATATACTGTACATTCTCATGACGTAGTACCAAATTTCAGATTTCAACTTCTAACCGTTTGGGCTCTGCGCTTATTATTATTATTATTATTATCATCAACCCATCTCGACTATATTATAAGATTAAGCAACATATTTCTAAACTTACCAACAAAACAAACTCTCTGTTAGCATTAAAAAATAAATTAAAATAACATTAAATTTTTGGTCTGTAATTTGAAAAAAATGTAGATCTATACATTCCCGACGTTGTCCATCTGTCTGTCTTTTGGGTAAGATTCCAGAACGGAGTTAGATACTGTAGATAAAAGACGAGACCAAATATGGAAACCCACAGAAGGTACGATTAACTATATACGAACTTCCGATGCAAACCGGAAGTCACGTTATTTCAATTCAAAAATTTTCCCCTGTAAGAAGTTGGATATACGACTCGATTGCTAAAGGAAAAGTATGATGTATAGGGGCAAGACACTGACGGCCGGATGGCTGAGCGGTCAAGGTGGCAGCCTACCGCTCTGGGGGACCCGGGATCGAATCCGAACGGGTCGAATAATCCCCAGGAATTTTTCGGGGGGTGGTCCGTTCGGATATGTCGGGCCCCGTCCCTCACCACCCGGTCGCCCCATTGTGGGTCTGGCCGAACCCATAATGGGCCTACTAAAAGAGGCTCTCTTAGTGCCCACAGGGCGGAAAGAGTTAAAAAAAAATAATAAAAAAATAAAAAAAAGGGGCAAGACACTACAGTACTAATTTGAGGTGGGGAGCATATATTTTAAATTAAATAAATTTAAAATATGATTAAAAATTGCAGCCTTGCATTACAACTGTCTTTCTTTTTAATGTACTGTACACAGTGCCGTAACTAGGGCGGTGCCAGCGGTGCCCAGGCACAGGGCGTAGACCCTAGTGTGGTGCAAAAATGACCTGGACCAACTTTTGGGTCATAGTTTTGGGGCGTAATTACAGATGCTCGCACCAGGCGCATAAAAGGCTAGTTACGACGCTGACTGTATACTGTTTTAATTAAATAATATCATTGAGAATAAATGTTCGCGTCTGTGTTAGATACCAGATATTTAAAATGATGTACAGTGTGTCAATTATTGGTAATTTGGCATTCACTGGTATTCATTATCGATAAAGATTGATGATTTTGATTGAAGATTGCCGATTTAGTCATATTGGCTAAATATTGCTCAAATTGGTAGGGCCTATATAAGTGTCAAAATGCTGAAATATTGCCTTTTTCCACTGTGCTACGTTTATTGCCACTAAAAATTTTTATACAGAAATATTCTATGGTAGCAATCAAACTGCTTCTTCTGGTCACTTTGGTGTCTGCTAACTAAACTTGCACATGCGTAATGAGGTTAAATTTTCTTCTGTTAATTATTTTAATAAAAAAAAAATAAATTTAATAAAATTGAATTAAAATATAATGTTTCAAATATGCAATTTTATATAATAAAGTGACTGATATAGAACTTAAAACTTCCGGTGTATCATGTAAACGTAGTCGATTTTTCAAATTCCTCATATTTCTTTCGTATGGACAATATTAATTTCAAAATAATTCAAAAAACAAGACGATCCTTTTTAAAAAGCGAAAAAATACATTAATAGCGAGGTTGAAGCCGAAGTTTTAAACGTGAAAACGTGTACGTCGGACGTTCAGCGCCGCTTTCCTGTAAGCCTAGAAGTTTGACAATGGCGTTTGGAACGTCGAGCATGATTCCACTGACTTACCAAACGCCATTGTCAAACTTCTAGGCTTACAGGAAAGCGGCGCTGAACGTCCGACGTACACGTTTTCACGTTTAAAACTTCGGCTTCAACCTCGCTAATTATTCATGTTACTGCAGAGTATTTTGTCTAATGTTTTCAGATCATGGATTGTTTCTTTGAAATAAGGATTTATAAAACAAAAATTCTTCAATAAACTTTGCATTATATTATTGTAAAATAAAAGACGAAAAACAAAATTTGTACTTTGTTGTAAAAATAACCCCAATACAGTATTTCCAAAAGACTTGTTTGACTAGAAAAATTACTTTAATTTAAGGAAACAGTTTGAAACTAAAAAATTCCAAAACTTATTTCTGTGACAGGAAAAAGATTGTGAATGAAGAACATTTTGTGATTTGTGATTTTTTTAACCTCTAAAATGAATTTTAATAAAGGCTATAATTACAGTACTTGAGAAAAAATATCCAGTTATCGAAATAATTTTCCTATTATTCTTATTTCACCAATTATGAACTTTAGAAACAACCGAACACCTTATGTTGCTGAGAAAAAATTTTAAGAACGTAGCAAACGTTTTCAGCCAAGCCTGTTGGCCATCATCAGGCTAAGCATATTCGAATGCAAACAAAATGGAACAAATTTAAATACAAATAAACTAACGGATGAAATATACATATGGTAAAAAAATAATAATAAATAACAAAGAAATATAAAAATGTGTATAGGTTAAATAAATAAATATTAAGCCATTACATAATAATAAATTATATGAAATTCCAATAAATGCAAGATATGCAATGAAAACAAAATCAAGGCATTAAATTAAGAGCTCTCAAATCTTTTAATTAAATACTTCCAGGCTGAAGGCAACCCTTCAGCATCCCTGGCATTAATGCAGGTATTATGCAATCTGCTCTTAAATATTTCAATTTTCTCGGCGCTAAATGCTAAAGTCGGTGAATGTACAGGTCTAATAATGACTGCTTCGCCCCATTTGACTATCGAGCCTTCAACCTGCGCCATCTGAGATAGAACTGTGGCGTTAGATCTTTTGCTGATGTTGTACCTGTGTTCCCTTAATCTAATCCCTAGGTTTCTATTAGTGACCCCAATGTAGTTTTTATAAATGCCTAGTTCTTGGTTTTCATAAGGAATTTTGTACACTCCAGCCATTCTTTCTTTATCAATGTTGTCTTTGTCGTTTCTTAATAACTTGTACAGGTTGGGAGCTCTCTTGAAAATTAATTTAGAATTTTTGCGGGCTGAGATTTCCTTCATGATAGCTCTTTCTTTCTGTCATACGTGAACTTTGTGAATTTGCCGAAATCCCCTCTCTGAGCTTTTGTTTTGTTAATCTTGTAGTTTTTGATTAGTGCTGTAATCATATCCGCCCTGTACCCTAATTTTCTTTGTTATTTATTATTATTTTTTTTTACCATATGTATATTTCATCGTTATTTTATTTGTATTTATATTTTTATATTTCTTTGTTATTTATTTTTGTTATATGTATATTTCATCCGTTAGTTTATTTGTATTTAAATTTGTTCCATTTTGTTTGCATTCGAATATGCTTAGCCTGATGATGGCCAACAGGTTTGGCTGAAAACGTTTGCTACGTTATTAAAATTTTTTCTCAGCAACATAAGGTGTTTGGTTGTTTCTGATTTACGTATTGCTGAGTGAGTTCATTTCAATATGAACTTCTTTTTAAACTCTTTCTGCCCTGTGGGCACTAACAGAGCCTCTTTTAGCCAGTTCACTATGGGTTTGGCCAGGCTCACAATGGAGTGAGGGACGGGACCGACATATCCGGACGGACCACCCCTGAAAAATTCCTGGGGATTTTTCGACCCGTCTGGATTTAATCCCGGGTCCCCCAGAGCTGTAGTCTGCCACCTAGACCGCTCGGCCATCCGGCCACCAATTATGAACAAATAGTAATATTGATTTCGATTATCTATATCTTAATATATTATAGCCCCTTTAATTACTTTTTCTTGCGTTGCGATTTTTGGGCAGGAATCTAGCGCAATTTAAAAAATTCAGTTGGCAACGTTATAGCGCTGCAGTAGTCAGTCACGTGTTATTTCGTCTTCTGCTTTAGGGTTCTATTTCTGTAACTTTTATCAAATCTGTTTCTAGTTTAATAATTACAATGTTCTAGGCGACCGTTGAAATGGTAATTTTCGCTAAATCGTTCATTAAAATAGCTAGAACGCAGCTGAGAGCGATGAGAAATTTCGAAACAGCAAATCGATATTGTTCTTCGAGTACAAGAGCAGAATATCAAACAGATAAATCACTTATTCTTTCTGACAAATGTATACAGAAATTACGCAGTGTAGCTAAAGACGGACATTTCTTAAGGATCGGTGTAGACGGAGGTGGATGTTCTGGATTTCAATACAAGTTTGAATTAGATACTAAAATTAACGACGACGATAAAGTGTTTGAACAAGGCGATGTTAAAGTAGTTGTGGATGAAATATCTTTGCAGTATATTAAAGGATCTACATTGGATTACCACGAGGAATTGATTCGATCCGCCTTCAGAATTATTAATAATCCACTGGCTGCTCAAGGATGTTCTTGTGGTGCATCGTTTAATATTAAAATCTAGTGCTGTTGCTGTTAAATTTGTATATAGATATAGGTATACATAAATATAAAATGTAAATAATTTATTAAATTAGAAACAAGTATATGTTTAAAATGTTATAATTTATTTCATGCTAAGAAAATGTGTTGTACAACTGATATATTTTTCAATATTATAATTAAAACTTTGGAAATACATAAATTTGCAAAGTAACATTCATTTCTGTATGGTCTCAATAATAAGAATTTCTTGTTGGATTAATTGTGGAATGCATAAGTGTAATACATATTCCAAAACTGTTAATTAATATAGTAAAGATTCACATGCCTGACATACTAATGACAAAATTATAAGTTTCTCATATAGCTTTTAATCAATCTTGACAGTTTAAAAGTGAAAATATATATAAACATCATAAAAAATTAATTTTTCAGATTATATATGATATTGAAACTTAAAATACTAGTTTTGGTTAATCAATCTCAAAGACCTATATTTAAAATTATAAAATTACAAGTGAGGTATAATTATTTTGATAATTTATGCCATAAAAATATATATGTTTAATCATGATTGATCTAAAAAAATTTTATAAAATCCCAACAAATTTAAAAAATTTAAATTATATTTCTAGTGTATACAGTAGTATATTTTTTTAATTTTACAGTTATCTGTCCATTTACATGAAATCACTTTAATGCAATTGAAAAACTTTTAACTTTAAATAATCAACTTTATGGAAATAAATGAAAATTAATCAAAAAGTTGTTTTTCTTTTTGCCATCAGTAACTTCTTAGATGCATATTTTAAAAAAACTTTAGTTAAAACACTCCTAATAAGAGTAAATACTGTATTTTGAGAATATGGAACAAATTCCTATTTTAAATATCTTTTCATGGCTCCATTTATGCATTATTTTCGTGAAACCACTTGTTTGTGTAAATCGGGTTACAAACTGGCAGCTTGTGGCCTTGATGATTTCTTTTCTAAACAATGTTTCTAACATTTTGCGGAGATTAAACAAAAAATTCAAATGGCTAACTGTTTACGTAAGTCATAAAGGCCTGGCAACAAAAGAGTGTTTTTTTTATTACAATACATTTTAATTTACCAATAATGTTGAATGCAGCCCACATCTGATATACATCTATTTGACTGGCCCTTTGCTGCATTTGAAAGTTTGAGACCCCTAATGTTGGAAGGATAACCATATACAGTATTTAAAAAGTAAACTACACTAATTTTGTACATATCTAGAATAAATTATTCAATCAAATATTTTAAAATTTAATGATTCTGTGAAGTAAAATTTAAAAATAAATTAATTTGAATTGATGGTTTGTTTTGCTAAATTTATTAAAAAGCTTTATTTCAAGAAGTCAAACTGTTTCAAGATTTAGTTTTCAGACTATTTTCATTTCTAGCATCAAAATTACAACTTTAATATTATAGTTCTGTTAATATGCAAATAGTAAATAAAACAAAAAGTAGATTTGTATTGATATTCTATTTTTTAGAAAAAACAATTTTTTAAATAAATAAAATTAACTTATTATTTTTAAATAAAAACTTTGGTTCCATATTATTAGATGATTGTTTCTTTCTTCAATCTCATCATATAAGAACAAATCAATCTAAATACAGTAGAAAGAGAAGATAATTAAAAGAAGAATTGTAACAAATTACTGTATAAACAATTTTGATTAAATTATTTCAAATTATAGATTTAATATTATCAAACTCTCATTTTCTCTGTGCTAAAAAACAAAGAGAAAATAATTGAGTTTGATATTATAATAAGAATAATCAGAAATACATTTCTGATTACTCTTTTGATCATACAGAACTCCAACATCATTTGTCAAAAGTAATTTCTATATAAGTTCTATAATTTAATCATAACTTTTCTGTTTTAACTTAGTTTTATGTAAAATTCTATAATGCTGTACTTTTAATGGTTTTTTTACCTGTATTGTTGTACTTTTTATTTAAATATTAATTTTACACATGCAAATAAATCAATGTATAAAGGTTTAAGAATCAGTAGTTTCTATGCGGTACGTATGGAGAAGTGAGATGGGCCAGCTAAGATGCCTGACGCATCAGCTTACCACTCTGGAAGTTGAATCTGGGCGAGCAACCCTAGAAATTTTCCATGAACAATCTGTGTCGGATAAGTCGGACTCCAGCCTCACTATTTATCTGCCCTATTGCAGCCTAGCCAAATCCTTGATGGGCATGGAAAACTGCCCTCTTAATGCCCTTGGGCAGAGTTAAAAATTTAAGAAAAAAGGTACAATTGACTCATTTTGTAATCAATTCAGCGTATGACCAAGTAATTATGATAAAGTTTATTTCCTTTAAAAAATCCATCACATGAAAATATTTTATTTAGGATATTTAAGATATCTGCCAATTGAATTAAACAGATCAGGCATGGCCAACAAGTTGATCATAGATAACATGGCATGCTAAAACACAAAATCCATTTGTAATCTTTGAAATATAAAGTATACATTTCAAGCATGAAATCTTTTAACAAGCAATACATATTATTAGTACTGTGATGTATGAGATAATGAATGATCCATCATTGTTTCTGATTGTGGTACAGTAAAAAGAACATGTCCAGGTAGTAAATGAGGAAATGGAACATAATCTTTATGTTATTTTAGAAATTGCTTTGTTACCCCAAAATTATACACAAATGGGTATCTCGAAGATAAGCAAAACTCGTGAATTGTAACAGATAAAAATAAAATTCATTTTTATGGTGAATGATAAATACTACTATTAGTTTATGCCTTAGTGACTATCAAACGGAATTAAACTGGAGAATCAATTGCTGTGCAACAAATAAATATAATTATGTTTCACAGTATAATTTTATAAAAATGAATTAATAAACTTTATAAAAATAAAATGTAGTGGTAGACCTACATCCATGGGCATCCGTAGAGAGGAAAATAGAGCACTTGCCTCTCCCTGGGATTGAGTAAACTTCCACAAACTACAATCATAAAAACGATTGAGATAGGTAGCCATACACCTTCAATCATGGGATGCTTTATCTTTTTATATTGATAAAAGTACTGTATTCTATAATCTTGTAAAACAACCTAAAACAATTAAATAAAAAATTTTTTAAATTTAATTTTTGTCTTCAAGCTGTGCCCCCAGAAAAATTTTCTGCAAAGGCCTTTGCCTACATTTGATATTTTAGAATTTAAACTAATGACGATCAATCATATCCCACTGTAAGTTAGCCATCCTTAGATGAAAGTGCATATGCCAATCAGTCATAGAAATGCATGTGTTTTGAGTAATTTATTTAAACTTTATAGTATATCAATAATGTTAAAAATTTTAATGAGTTATTCTTTTTTCTTACTTCTTAAAAGTTTTCATTAGGTTTTAATAAATTTTTTCATTATTATATACCAACTACTATGCAATATTGTAAAAATTTATTTAGCATAAGGAAAATATCTTACTTATTAGTGAATAAAAATTTTGAACTAAACTTTTTATGCCAGAATTATATTAAAAATATTTCAAAGATTAAACAAGAATTTCGTCTTTCTTTAAATTCAAAATTTATGCACTTTATTACATAACATGAATATTTTTTGTTGAGAGATTTGATACATTATATGTCTTATTAAATATAACTGTATTCTATTAAAGTTTAAAAAATTATTTGATGAGAGACTATGAGAAAACTGAAATAAAATGGAAGAGATCTAAATAAATATATGCTTTTAACAATGTTAAGATGTACTGATCATACTTTTGTTTAAAACAATCAGTATTTAATTTTGAATTTCTTAACATACATTTTTAAGCAAACAATGTTAATAAAAGAAATGTGATTACTATCTTGATATAAAATTATTCTTTCCCGTGTCTTACCAAGAATCAAGCTTATAAAGGAGAATATGCTTATCATGACCACATATCTCTTAGTGTACTGGTATCTCACATAAGAAATCATATCAAATTTAATTGTTCATGAAACAAAAATTTTATTCACTAATATTTAAGCTAATTTTCTATTGAAAGTGTATAAAATAAAATAGGATACAAAATAAGATATTTAAGAATAATTAAACTGTTAGTGAATGTATTTTACACTGAAAATTTACATTACAATAACAAGTCTCAATACTAATTGTTTTTTCCTTTATTATCATTCATACCATTTTAAGTAATATATCAACACAAATTTTGTACTTATTCAAATCTTATTTTTCACACAATTCAATGCACATTTGCACGTAAGAAAAACCTTTACAATTATTACCTTGAAAGTATATTTTCCATTCTGAAAATTTTTTCAAAACACTAATTCTCATGTTCTTATGATAATTCGTCAACTCTACTCTCCATCATTACCAAAGAATATACCGGTATGATCTACATTTATATCTCACAAAATGCGAGATATTTTGGGCTGGGCTTGTATTATTGGGAGCTGAGCTACTTCATAAAAACATTTTGGCACATTAAAAAAGTCACTTGTCACTGAAAAAACTATTAAAAAATTGTGGATGTTGGTAAATCTAATAACAAAAGCAAAACAATTAATAAATGAAATGTAACATTTTTTTAAATTGTAAATGCACTTTAAAAGTGAAACATATTAACATCAATAAAATCAATTTACATTTACACTTAAAGTCAACCAGCTGAATTATTATTAACATTCAATATTAATTTGAGAATTACAAGTCTTCTCTATATATAAATTTTGCATCATAATCACAAATATCAAAATGGTAATATTTTTATTATTAATATCTCATTGAAAAATTTTGAGCTGATTTGACTTTAAGCATATTAAAACTTGAAACAGGATCTTGATGATAAAATAAAACATTAAGTTGATGATAAAATTGTCAACAAGATCAATTTTGGTTGCCAGATTAACTTATATACAATGCTATTAAATAAACAAAAAACACAACATTTGATTGATAAATATCTAAACATTTACACCTTTTACAGTCACTACAAAATTTTCTGATCTGTCACTGTGTGGAAGTGGAATTAGATTTCTTCCTCGAATGGCTGTGGCCACATAAAAACAATCTAATTCGTTAGGCGAATTTAAATCACACTGTGTTCCAGCATTACACATAATAGTTGGAGATTCTTTCAATGTTTCTCCTTGAGATATATTATTAGGGGTATTTGAAAATTGAATTGGTGGTGCACACAGTTTTTCTTTATTAGAAGAATCAGACAAAAATATGTCTGAATGCTTGTCTTCATTCATTCCGTCATCTGAAGGAATTGGGCTGGGTAAATTATTTACAGAGAATGGTCTGTCGTCTATACACTTTACGATTCCACAGGAGGGGCCATAAGAATCGCTAGAAGTGTCTGATCTATCAAAATATCCATCAACATAATGGGCACAAGTAAGCAATTGAGAACCATTACAATGGCCTGTCCCATCTGAAAACTGAGAGAAGTCTTTAATAGGGCTACCAAGTTCAATTGGTGAACTATCTTCATCCAATTCAAAATCAGCAAAGTCTTGAGATGTGGATGTATTGCCACTGGAAGGAGTTCTGTGTACACTACACATTGTAAGGGAATTAGAAAGACTTAAATTTGGCATGGACTGAGCATATATAATATTTGGTAATGTGATATTTTCTGTTACTGGAGTAGATGGACTTGTTGCTATTATTACACTTGACTTAAAATCTGATGGTATTTCCACAATTGTTGGATGGAAACTCAATGAACTAGGAGAAGCTTCTGAAATAGAAGTATTAGTACTTTTATCCTCACAAAGATGTTGTTCAGATAATGTTTTCAATGAAAATGCATCGCACAATGTATTTTTTCTATCTCTTAAGCATTTTGAATTGATGGAATGGTTCAATGCCTCCTTTAGTTCACAACATTTTTCAATCACAGCTAAATTACAGCTTAAATTTTTATCATTTCTTAATCCATTCAATTTTTTAGAGAAACACAATGGTATATTAGATAATGATTTAAATGGATTATGATGCTTCTTCTTGGAACTTCTTGCTGGCAGTGTATTAAAAACAACATCACTTTTATGAATTAAATAAGGAACATGAACTTCAACAACACAAGTATCCTCTCTTTTACAATCATCTGAATTGTAATTTTCATTTTGATTACACATATTTGAAGAAGTGTTTCCAATTGTAATTGTTATGGCATCTGAAGAAAAATTGCGACACATCAATTTATGTTCTCTCAATGAATTCATTCTCTTTGAAGAAAGTGGTGTCCCTGTAGATTCTATTTCAATATTACTAATTCTGTTCAATTGCTCATCTAGTCTTCTGTTACTATTGCATTCTCTGTTTGCTATAATTTCTTGACCATCATTTCCGTTTTCCAGGGTTGAAATATTCTCTAATGAAGTTGGCTGAGAATATGGTGGTGGAGGACCCCACATGTAACGTGGTACTTCATAATTTAAATGACAAGAGACCACTCCTGAACCATCTTGAACAGGATATGGTTGAGTGAAAAGAGGTGTTGTATTCATGTGTAAATGATGAAATATACCATCATTCGATCGTGTGCGTCTGTGACCGGCAGCTGCACGTCCATAAGCAGAATTTCTGGCACGAATACCAAATCGTACTTGAGAAACATCATTTCCACTTCTTAAGTTAGGCTGTATTACATGCATGCAATCATTACGCCATGGTGGATAATTTGGTGAACCATTCTGAACTGTAGTTTCTTGTGGAGCATTAGAACTTGGAGTTACTGTTTGTTGTTCCCAAATACTACGAGATATAAGTCTTCTCATTAGATTATAACGAGTATTGTTAACGGATGTCCTGTTTGGCACAACATTATGATTTACTGTATCTTGCCAAGGCCAGGGCAACCAACTCCATCCTGATGCTTGATGATTTCCTCCACCAAAACTAACTCCACGAACAGAAGGAGTAGTAACTAAATTCCTTGATTCTTCTTCTTCTCCAACTGGACTTGAAGCCAAATAACGTGGGTTTAAAAGTCTGTAATCGACCATTTCCCAAAGTTGCCAAGAATATAAATCTTCATAACAACCACATGTATGATGAGATTGACGTCGGTATAAAAATCTGCGACGAAGTTCCAACTAAAAAGACAAAAATAATCAAAACTTTAAAATATATATATGATCTTAAGAGTTGCCACATTATAATTAAATTAACTAAAACATTACATAAAAACTAAAGTATTGCAAGAATAAAATATTTTTTAGTATTATTATTATGAAGAATAGTAGAAAAACAGCTTAAAAAAATTAATATAAATTTTGGTGTTCTTGAAATTTATTTCACTAAATCAATTTTTTTTTATTTCAAATATAAGAAAATTATATATTAAAACTTTCTGAAATTGAAAATCAATTTTATGAGTATTTTAATTCATAAATATCAAGAAAACTTTAAAAGTAGGTTTTGATTAAATTTTAATTTATCAAAACCTATTTTAAACCTAATGAATCAAACGTTTTTGTAACCAATTTGTACAGAATATTTCAAATAATTAAATGCATTTATATTTGATGTTATTGGCATAATAGATTTTATTTGAAATTATATCTTATTTCAATGAATTTTCTGTAATGATATTTATTTTCTAATTTGAGAGTTAGTGAAACATTTTTTCAACCTAAAATTCATTTTTCTGATTTTTTTTCTGACAGGAATATTTATTTTTACTTCAGTTAAACAAAATACAAATACACTTTGAGATTACAAGTGCACTTTTTAAAAGAAATTCTATTATATAAATGAACTCAAATACCAACAGACCAAAGTTTTATTCAAACTCATAACTTAGTACCTGACAAATACTTTAATAAACTTTGCCACTAAATTAATATGATTTTTTTATCATCATCAATTTAAACTAAAAACAAATATTTGAAAATAAACTTATGTAAAAATTTCTTACCTGTTCCCAATATAATTTTTTCTTTTCATGACTAAGTAATTGATATACTAACATGGAAGAAAATATACACACTAAAATTCCAGTCACAGATAATCCAAATAACGCTCTAAGACATGCATACAAACTTCCATGCACCACTTCACAGCTAGGAGTATTATTGAAAATGAAACGATGAGCACCTGTAAATCAAACAAAATATGGATATCATTGAGCATGAAATTATAAAAATTGTGTAAATGATACAAATATGAAAAAAATATAGTTAGCAAATTATCTTGAAACAATTATTTCAAATATTAATAATACCTATGGAATTTAAAGATATCCACAAAACAAACATATGAAAGTTTTCATTATAATTCACTTTTTATACAATTGAAATTAAACTATAAAACATATCAAAGATATGAAACTGAAAAATAAACATTCATTCATTAGTCTAAGCTAAAAACATTTGAAAACATGAATGTGCTAAAAAATTAATTTTACTTTGAATTTCAGTGATGGATTGTTCAAGCCACTACTTACTTGTTTATTGTTCTCATTTTCTTAGTGTTAATTTGTTGTTCTGTTTAGTTCATTTTAGTTATTTTAAGCTTATTCTATTACTTCTCTATGTAGCATCCATGTCCCGTCAATAGTGTTTACATCTGAACTCTAATTACTTGTTCATGGTATGTTTTTGATGGAGGTTATGGGTACAAACATGAGAAGCCCAACAAAATTCAACATAGCAGAAAACTACAAAGGTTACACAGACCCTAAATCTGTAATCCCCAAGACCTTTATGACAGAAAATCTAAATCAGAAAATCATTGAAGCCAAAACTCCTCCAGAAATGCATCACAATGCAGGTACTGTACATCAACCAACCTGTAACTGTTGATGCTTCACAATCAACAGTTTACACCCCCAGGAATGCTGGGAACCCACAACCTACCATGGTGAAAGGAACAAAGGATGTCCATTGCTAGATAGAAGACTGACTAGGTTGCTCATCACAGGTGAAACAAAATGAAGTGTTTACTTCTTTCTAGATAGTACTGCTAAATGCTAGTTTACTAATGAGAGCCAAATTGTCAACTGGTCATTCTTTCCTAATGTTGTCCATGAAACATTCAGAGATGTCAAACTATGCCTTGAGAACCAAGAGAAGATGGCCAATTCCACATTCAACAAAGCCTTATGCTGCAAATCTGATGCACAAATGTCAGATAGTGAAAAGCTGGAACATCTGATGAAGGGTATCACCAAAGATCTGTTCAATGTGCTGTTGATTACTGAAGTTATGACTTCCACCACCTTCATCTCAACCTGCTGCCAAATCATGTAACAGCAGAGTAAGCCAAAAATCATACTTTTTACTATTTAAGAAACACAACTGTCAGTTTCAATGAAGGAGGAATGTAATGCTTATCTGAGAGATCATCTAGGAAGAACTCCAGAACCATACTGATATGTTCTTCAATATCTGGAGTAATGGACTATGCCATTTTCTAATGACCAGAACTAATAGTGTCTGTATCATTTCTGGCCAAGAAAATGTGCCAACCAACAACAGAAGAACCAAGAAGACACTCTTTGATACTGCTGATAGATTGTCAAGAATTGAACCAAGCATACCCTGGTCAGCTACCATCTTACTGCAACCAATTTACAATACAGTCAAACCTGTTTTTATGCGCTCTTTTTATGTGTGCGATTTTTTTAATGCGAATTTTTAATTTGTGCGGTATAGTTGGCGACTAGTCTCGTGCGATTCGTCATGTCTTACGTTGACTTATTATAGCTAAATAAACTTTAATAAGTGCATTTATGCTATAATTAGTAATATTATTGCATGAATATGCGAAAAATGAAATAATTTACTTTTTAAGTCAACAAAACACCACCTGGACAAAAATATGTAAAACAGACGATAGACCAGACGATGCAGTCAAGTGCTGACATCTGTTGTCAATAAATTCTATTTCGTACGGTTTTGAGTTATTTTCTATGTGAGACTTTTTTTATGCGGTCCCTGTTGACCGCATAAAAAAAATATTTTTTAATTGTGTCGCGAAAACTATTATTTAGAGCCATTCGTGAAGTTTCGTGAGATTTTTTTTTATGCGTTTTTTTTAATGCGGTCCCTATCCCCCGCATAAAAACAGGTTTGACTGTACTCCATGCTACCAAGAGATACTGGAGGCCAGCTGTTCCAGCAATACCAGAACCCTTAACACGTTGACTGCCATCTACGAGATGACTCGTAGTTACCGTTTCTGCCTAGGACGCCACCTACAAGTTATATCGTAGTTTGTTTCCTTGCCATATTTGTGCAGCTACGATGTAATTCGTAGTATATCAGTGTAAATATGAATAGATAGCTTCAGGGGCAAGAACAAAAAATCAAGTTTGGCTTACATGAACAGAACATTTATTAATAAATGAACAGAAAATATAATCATAAAAAGTTTATTCAAAATTGAAAGCAAAACAATATTTTTATTGTTTGTGATAATTTTTAAAACAATCTTCTATGCAAAGGGCTGGCTTCTCTGGACAGACTGGACAGAAATAACGCGTTTCTCGGCGTTTTTTAGCTTTGGTACAAATTCGACATGGCTTTGTCGGATGTTGTTTTTTCTGAGTAGGTGGGATACTCTGTAAATAGTGAAGCTCTTGCAATTTAATTTTTTTTGAAACTGGTTGAATCTCTTCTCCAATCAACGCTTTGACGAATGCTTCTCTAAACTTTATAAGTTTTATTTTAGAAGTTGTTTTTTGAAAGAGTTTGTGCGCATTATATATATATATCTCTATAATATGTAATGCAACCTTTTTGGGCCATCTAATAGTCTTTCTTAGAGCTGTGTAGTACGATAGCATTTGATCTGATCGGTCAATGCCAGACATTCCATGATTATAATCTCAAATTATATTCGGTTTCATCGAACATTTTCCATTGCGATTGAACACCTCTACCATTTCAACAACATGCATGTTTGAAATGGTAAGGACTTCTCGTTTGTCTTTCCATTTACATACAGTAACAGGACCATTTCGCTGCCAAATAAACTCCCCCTTTTTCAGTTTTCGATTTACCACATCTCTGGGATTTTCCTTTCTGTTATTTCGCAGAGTTCCACACACACAAGTTTTTTGTGTAGTCAGTAATTTCGTAAGAGCAACAGAATTATAAAAATTATCCATGTATACGGCATATCCCTTATCAAGATAGTCTTCAAGTAAGTGTAAGACAACATCAGTAGTGTGGCCTAAATTACTGTCAATTCCTTCAGATTTTCCACTGTAAATTGATATTTTCATAACAATACCATCGGATTCACATAGTTCATACAGTTTGACACCGTATTTGTGTTTTTTATTTTTTATGTACTGGCGAAAATGCAATCTTCCACGCCACAACATCATTGATTCATCGATACACATATTTTTATCAGGCACATAGTTTTGGTGCATAATATTATTGAAATGGTTTAGTATAGGTCTTACCTTATATAATCTGTCAGAAGATGGTATTGAGCTATCAACTAAATGAAAATAACGCAGTAACAATTGGAATTTATTTCGACTCATATGTGATCGCCAAAACATTATATTATACAATTCGTTTGTGCTCCAGTAATGTTCTATTGAAGGAAAAGAACAAGGACCCATTTGTAATACAAGTCCAATAAAAACTTTCATTTCTGCAGTGCTGACGTCTTTCCACTGTGATACCCTTTTAGATTTTTTTATTTCTTTATGTTTTGCAATTTCTTGTGCAGCATACAAATTCGTTTGTTCGACCAGTAATGCAAGAAATTCTTCCGAAAAAAATAGGTCTACCAGCATTTGCACTGTAAGGTTTGTCGTATCCAATTTCAAACCAACATTTTCTTGGAAAATAAATAGTTCAGGATTATGTTGAGTTTCTGTCCACAAATTATCGTTTGAATTTGATGTGGTTGCTTGAGATGTATCGTCATTGCCTCCAGGTTCGAGAATAGTCTCATCTTCAGGTTCGGAGACGACGTCATAATCACTGTCCTCACTTGAATCCTCAGATGGTACATAATCGCTACTGTCGTTACCATCCTCACCAAAAATTTTGTCAGATTCTGAATCACTTAGATTAGTGTAGTAATCAAGTTGTTTTTTAGTCAGTGGTCTTTTCTTATCCATATTGGGATATTTATAATTTGATTATAAAAATAAATAAAAAATAACACTCTCAAAAAAGACGTAAATGTGATGTGCTCGCCTCTATATCCGATTTATTACTAATGAATTTAGACGCACATCTCCGATTGGCTGTAGCGAAGTGACAGGACGAATCGTGTCTGTGCACGAATTAACTCATAGTTTGGCTTTAGCGAAGAGCTTTCTGTTACATAAGCCAACTACGAGATAATTCGTAATACCTTTATTTTAAGAAAAACACATTCTATATGCTTTTTGATTATTTTTATGTACTCTGATTAGAGTTTTTAATAATATAATATAATTAAATTAAGTTGGCGTTTTACAACAGAATCCTGAAAAGTCACGTGGCAGTCAACGTGTTAAATAAGTACTGGACTCTGCTTCAACAAGTATGAGCCCAAGAAGGTGTCAAACATCAACATTTTAATAACCCACATCAGCACTGATTAGATCCAATGACTATGATCCTTTGCCTATCTTCTAACTGCTAAAAAACTAAATTAGGCAACCTTTGGAGGCAAGGACAACTTACCTTGCCAAAATCCTCCAACTGTTGGTGCCATACTTCTCTGCCATTGACATGTGCCTGTTGTCATAAACTCTGTAGAAATACAGGTCCTGGTCAACATTGCCATTTCTGTAAGCTGACAAACTTTGACAGAAGCTACATGAAGTTTTAATTGAAACAACAATGTACATTTCCAGCATAGATGGAACACTGTTAAACATTCTTGGCCAACACACCATCTAGATACCATCTGATTCTAGTCATCCCCATCAAATTTCTTATTCTTCAACTGTGCAAATGCAATCATAATTTAATCCTCAGACTAGACTTTTTAGAAAGGACAAATGTCCTTATCAATTATAGGAACAAACTTGCCCATTTCAAAGCTGCTAAATCATCACTGATGCTTTCATCTACCATATCAATGTTGATTTCCACCAGTGACAAGTGACTCCCAGCTCTCTGCAATGGTGATGCTGATAACTCAAGATCTCCAATGCACAACATGCCAGCATATGCAGCCATACAATGCCAGCTGTTGTAGCTGGCATTGTCATCAGAGATTCCCAATTGATTTGAAGGAAATTCAGTTATCCCTAGCAGTTTCCTTCCATCTGACAGTGGATGATCATATATATTCAATTATATATATAGTAATACCCCAGTTTTCGTTGATAATCCAGCCGAAAACAATCAGCAAAATCCAAAACCGACGAAAACAAAGGCAATTATTTCCACATGAATCAAAATCCAATTAATTCGTTCTCTCTCTCTCTGTGTGCCATATCAGAGATCCTGATGTCGGCAAGCACCTGACACAGGTTAATAAGTGGTTAGTTAGGGTGCCAAGGTGTATCCTGGAGGAAGTTACAACCAGAGTGGTTCCCTGTTGCCTTCTCTGGTGTGCAATCTTACATGAGGGGAAATGTCTTATGGGAGGTCTTGTAAGGAAAACTGTAATTCAGGTGTTACAAAGGTGGAGAAAACCCGCAAAACTCCACATGGCCAGCCCGTCCAAGCATGGCGCAAACCCGCAATCAAACTCCTAGTGTTTAGCAACAGCGACAGCAAAGAATTCGTTCTAGACACTCCAAAATACATATCAAAAACAAATTTTATAGAGAATTAATATAATGTTACATACAATAAGAAATTAATATAAAAGACTAATCTAAAGGAAAGTGATGGAATTGTTCGGCTAGACACACAGGGTAATGTCTTGTCTTGTAGAAGCTAGTTGGACATGAGCTTCTAGCCTATATCGCCCTGTAGTAAAGTGTGAAGTAATTGTCATGTAACAGTAGTTGTATGCATTTATGATAGTCGTATCGCAGGGAATAATGCCTTCCGGGAGGTCTGTTTAAGGGTAACTGGCCCCTATTCAGGCGTTACAGACGTGGAGAAAACCCAGAAAACTCTACACAGCCAGCCCATCTTGGCAAAGTGCGAACCCATGACCGAATTCAGTGTTCAGGGAATGGAAACTCTGGCCAATGGTGGGCCGTCGCAGGGTAATGCTCACATAATGAGAAATAACATCACACAGAGCCAGAAAACACATGGGTTGCCCTTTGTTTTTGCAAAATTAGCAGCAATATCACTTGGGCACATCAACAAAATCCAAGGCAATCGACAAAAACCGAAGTCAACAAAAACTGAGGTATTACTGTATAAAAAATTTAAAACAAAATTTTAATGTTATATATCTCCTTATTTTAAACTTTTTAATAATTTTAGATATTTTTATTAAATAAAATAGAATAAAACTAAGTAAATGCAACATTTCACATAATCTAGCAAATCATTAGTAAAACAATTGCTGAAACATTTGTTTTAAAACTAGCAGATAAGCCCAGCGTTGCTCGGGCAAAAAGTAACAATAGCAAAGATTAAGATTATTACATTATAGCCAATCTTATCCGTTTTCAACGGGTGCAAGAATTAGGACTCCCTGTTTCCAGACTAATTAGAGAATTTTTAGATGGGTCAAAATTTCTGCAAAAATGCAAAAAAAACCACATCTGTGCCTGTAAATCTTGAACATCGCTTTCTCTTAACACTTCCCCCGTGGGGGAAGTGTTAACAAACCAGAAAAATAAATAAAATAACAAATACACTGACCTTATGTTTCTCCTAGCAGGATAAACTGAAAGTGTTTGTTTCGTGTTAATTTTTTCACTATTTTGCTGGAAGAAACCTAACATTAGTGTGTTTGTTACACCTATTTTCATCTAGATGGCAAAGTTTGCCTTCAAAAAAAGAGGAGTGCCTATGATTAGCCCCTTATCTGGAGAACTAGCTGAAATGATGATATGTCTCCTAAAGGCCATAAGTTCCTCTCTAATATTGAAATATACAAAAAAACATTGATGATGTATTTATCAGCTGGAAAACTAAGACTAATGTCAGTTTCTTGCAAACATGAATGACAATCTGTTTAGGCTCAGCTCTTGAATTGGATCAAATGAGCAATAAAGAAATGCATTTTTTAGATCTTAGCATCTCTTTTAATGGTAGTGGCTTTAACTCTAAGGTCTATTATAAACTGGGCTGCATTCCAATAATATATATATATAAACTGGCCAAATCCAATGAACCACTATAAGAAGGTTGCCCTTAAAGTCCTCAATAGAAGGGTCTATACCCATTGCAACCATATGCAAGACAAGGGCAGAACTAAAGTGTATTGTGGAAGTCACTAAGGCTATGCTAAAGGCTTAGTGTATGAAATGGTGCATGGGTAAAGAAGTGAGCTAAATGACCAACAGAGTAATACCCCCACCAAGAGATGCTTCTCAGTAACTCTATTATAAAGTGATAACATATGAGTGTTCTATGCACTCTTTACATACAGAGAGATAGTATCCTATGTTGATGCATACAAGCATAAACCCCATACATTCAAGCTGCTAGTCAATGAAAAGGATTGAAATAACCAATGATCGCCTTAAATATTGGGCTAAAAACTGCTAATTAAATGACTGAGATAAAGTAATTTGACATTAGAGGTAGATGTTAGGCACCATGTCTTAACTCTTTAAACATGAAGTTGGCCTAAATCAACTTAATCCGTTCAAAATGAAGTCGACCTAATGAAAAATTGTTTTACTGGTTTCGTTTTACAAATTGTTTACGTTTGGTCTACTCCCTTCCCGCTCAGTTGAGTTCATTTTCATTTAAAAGTGATATCGAATGTCAGTGTTATGTTCAGAAAATCTTTGTTGTTTTTGTATGTACTGTATATTTTTTTATATAAATTAAATATTATTGTATTGAATGAAATGTTATTTACTCTTTTTCTGACTTCTTCTTGTTTTTTATATTTAGATTATCTTATTTATATTTATCTTATTTTATAATATATTATTTATCGTTATAATGCAGATTTACTTTATATCGTTAATTATGTTACATGCTATCAACGTCGTAAGTTATCGAGCTAGATAAAGGCTATAATATTATTTAAGAAATAATTATTTAAATTTCGTAATTATTCTAAATTATTTAAAATTAATTAATTAAATTATAATTATTGAAGTTAATAAGAAATAGCATCTAACTCTAGTACCAAATTATTTTGTAATTAAATAATATTATAGCCTTTATCTAGCCCGATATCTTATGGCATTGATGGCATGTAGGTTAGAATGTATCAGGTATTAATGTTTTTGTTTAGTTAATTAATTTGTTGTTTTGAAACCGTGTTGTACTGAATTTTTGAGAGTATTAAACACAAGATCGTGTTATTAATCAATCACGTGGCTTCTTTTCCACCTTTATTTAATTGATTAAATCAATCAATTAAATCAATTAAATAAAGATGGAAAAGAAGCCACGTGATTGATTAATAACATGATCTTGTGTTTAATACTCTAGTTAATTAATGTTATGTTCATTTTCGCGTATATTTTAATATTTTTTTTGGATATTTTAAAATGATTTACGAAACATTTTATTGAAACTTATCATATTTAATGAAAGGATTATTTATTTATTTCTAGAAGACGAGTAACTAATATATAATTTATTTTATATATAAAGCAAAGAATGAGCATTTCTCATTATATACAAAAGATAACATTTAAAATAATGTTAATTTAAAAAATATTGACAAAAACAATAGCAAAAAAATATCACAAAACTTCACAAATAGAAACCCCCAATAATATAGTTGAACTGTTCCACAAGTGGGGAGAAACCAAGGTCCTAGAATATAAGGTTAGCTCATACAGCCGATTTAGCCACTTCCTTCCAGATTCCGGATATACGTCATCCCTAGTCGATCCGTGGTCGAGCGACTGTTCTACCACAGTAAGCGAGGGAAGAAAATTTTGGAATTTCACTATTTTGGTTACTTTGTTCAGCGTTTTTAGACTCATAATCTTCGAAGGTAAATATATCTATCGTTATTACTATTATTAAACATAATTATGTCGATAAAAATTGTACGGAAGTAACAAATCTGTTCCTAGAACCGTTTGATAATCTGTTGTTGTCTTTACTCTTCGTTCTGTAGAAATTACAGAATATGGTTGCGGATAAAATATATTTATTACTAAAATACTTTAAAATACTAAGAATAGTTTTCTGCATGTATAAAAATAGTATCTGCACGATAAAACGACGACTACAAATAATAAGCTGGCCCCGTAACAGGATGGTGACACTTTTAAGATAACTCGAGGTGTAAAAAGAAATATTGTTTATTATTAATTAATATAACTTTTTAAAATATGCATATTTACGTAAAATGCATAGAAATGCAAAATATAAAAATGTTTTATATATTTAGTATAAATTTATTGTAGTGTTATTTATTCGTATAATAATTTTTATGTAAGAAATGTTAATACTACTTTTTACCACTTCAGAATATTATATCTTGATTAGACTTATTTGGAAAAATAAAAAAATACCTAAATTTTATTATTATTTTTTTTAGATGCCAAGAGCAACATGTGCTGTTGCAACTTGTAATAAAAGCTATTGTAAAACAAAGTTATTAAACAGGAAAGTTAGTTATTTTACATTTCCTAAAGATCCAATAATAAGGAGAAAATGGATCCATAATTGTAAAAGATAAATTTAATCCTGATTTTTTTCATGTTTGCTCTGATCATTTCACAGAAAATGATTTTGAGAGAAATTTAAAAGCCCAATTATTAGGTTTATTGGCAAGACCTAAACTAAAGAAAACTTCTTTATTGACAGTAAATTTAGGAAATATAGAAAATGAAAATATTAAGCAGTCAAATGAAAGAAAGAATCGTTTATTAAAAAAAAAGAAGAAAAAATTTGATAGAAAAACGTTTAGATGTAAATAAACAGGATAAATCAGAAGAATCTCTTAACAAATGTAACAATTGTAAAACTTTAGAAGATCTTAATTTTAAATTTAAACATGAAAATTCTATTTTAAAAATGAAGATTAAACATATTGAGATAAGAACGCAAGCAATCCAAAGAAATCTGAAATTGTTGAAAAGTAAAACTGTCATCATTCAAAAAGAACATGAAAAATTGAAAAAAATGAAAAAGATTTTGTTATATCAATATTGAAAGGTACCTTTACAGAAACACAAATATATAATCTGCTGGAGAGAAAAAGAAAATTAAATGGAAGAAAGAAGATATGAATTTGGCATTTACTTTGAGATATTTAAGCATAAGATCATATTTATACTTAAGAAATCAAATGAATATCCCGTTACCTGCAGTTTCGACACTTCGACGATGGGCTTCAAAAATAATTCTTTGTCAAGGCATATTAAATGATGTTACAAACATCATGAAAATTAAAGGCTTTGAACTTTCAGAAGAGGAAAAACTTACAGTTCTTCAGTTTGATGAGATGAAGGTAAATACTGTATATACTGTACTCATATTGATAAAACCACATAATTCAATAATTATTTTAATTTTTTGTTTTAACATTTTACTGATATTTCAGGTAAAGAGTATATATATGAATATGATAAAGTGAGAGATAAATTTATTGGACCCAATAATCAAGTTTTAGTAATGATGGCAAGAGGACTATTTGCATCATGGAAACAACCAGTTTACTTGGATTTTGATGTTAAAATGAAAAAAAAACTGTTATTTACTGTTATTTCAAAACTTTTTGATGCAGGATATACTGTTGTTGCTGTTGTTAGTGACTGTGGTGGACAAAATATAGGATTATGGAAGGAATTAGGGATAAATATATTCAATACTAAATTTATACATCCATCTAATGGAAATAATATATACTATTTTCTAACTCTACAGCTATTGCTATTAAAAGATATATTAAAACTGAAAATGCCTTAGCAGCTTATGAATTTATATCATCAGTTAATGCATGGTTTGATGTTATGAATAGTTCAACACCCAATTTTCATTACAAAATTGATTATTCCTCCAAATGTGCTTATGGCATTAACATAAATGAACAAAATAATATACTTGATAATACTTACAGAATAATTGAAAGTATGAGATGTGTATCTAAACAATCACTTCAAACATTTCAAAAAGGAATGCTTATATCTATTAAATCTATCAAAGATTTATTTTTCGACCTTAGTTCAAAATTTCCTAAATACCATTATATCTTAACATGTAAAGTAAATCAGGATTCTTTAGAAAATCTATTTTCACAGATTCAAACTAGAGGTGGTTTATATGATCATCCTAGTCCACTCGAAGTAATATATAGAGTAAGAATGAAAATTTTAGGCAAATGACGAAGAATATTGCAAAATAAATTAAACACAGAAGATCAGATAGTTGAAAATTATTTAATAAATGAAATGTTTGAAGAGGCAGATTTACTGCAAGAAGTTTCAGATATGTCTAGTTCTAAAGAACAAGGAATATCTGAAAATTTATGCAATGTAAATGATGATGATGATTTATGTGAGATATCTCAGGAAAATGTAAAATTAAAAAATGATGGATTACAATATTTAGCAGGATGGATTGTGAGAAAATACAAAAAAATATATATATATATATATTTAAAATATTAAAAAAATTTTGTACCTGATTTAATTGTTTTTACATAACACTTAATTTGTATATATTGATATCAATAATATGTTTATAACATAAAAAATTGTTCTTTTTATAAAGTTATTTTTGTATATGTATGAGTAAATAATATCGTTTTTGGTACATGAATATTAAAAATTAAAAAATAGACCAATATAATTTTTAGTTTTAAAAAAGAAGTCGTTTGATGATATAAATTAAATCACCTACGTAGGATTTACCAAAATTAATCTTTTAAGAAACTATTATTGTTATAATATCATAAAATTGATAAAATTGATTTCATTTACAAATTAGAAAAACGCATTTTAATTTCAACCTTACACGTAAAAATTACGAAGATTTGCTCAATATTCCGGATTTTTCTTATTTATAATCCATTTTTATTTACATTTAATAAAATATAAATCGTAATTAATGAAATATTAGCGTGTAATTAAAGCTACAAGCCTCTGATCGGTAATGTTTTTACCATAAGGACATAGTAAGATATTTCCTTTTCGACTAGGAATGACGTCAAATAAGCAACCAATGAGAAGCGTTCCTTCTCTATGAGCTAACCTTATATTCTAGGACCTTGGGGAGAAACTAGACCATATGTTCCCACTAAAGTATAGCCTTAGGGTAAAAAGTATTCAGTCTATAAATACGTAGTAAAAACAAAAATTTTAGTGCTTAAAGAGTTAACTAAATTAATAATTATAATTTAAATAAATTGTTAAATAAATTTAGAATAGTGATGTAACAAATAGTACCGTATTTTATGGACTATAAGACGTTACAGACTATAAGACGCACCTGAATTTTGGAGGCAATTTTTCGAAGAAAAAATTGCGTCTTAGTCCGTAAAAATATCCACTAAATTCGGCCAGGAGCGTGGCCGAATGGCCAAATATTCGGCCAAACTATTCGGTTTGATTAACGCATTTACGACAATTGGCGCGCAAACCATATTATGGCAAGGATCGCACACCCTGCTCTCAATTGGCCCACTGTCACTATGATTTTTTCTACCAGTTTAAATTATTTAAATTAATAAATTAAATTATAATTATTAAAGTTAATATGAGATGGAGTCTAATGTCTACCTCTAATGCCAAATTGGTTTATAATTTATGTAATAGCCGTAAATAGCACGATATGATTTGGCAGTTGTTGGTATTTAGATGTAAGTTATAACTTACAAGTTATTTTATTTGCAATCGATCATTTTAACTCTTGAATTAAGCACTAAAATTTTGTTTTTACTACATATTTGTAGACTGAATAGTGCCATAAGGATATACTTTAGTGGGGACATATGTTCTAATTTCTCCCCAGTTGTGGAACAGTTCAAATATATTATTGGGGGGTTTCTATTTGTGAAGTTTTGTGATATTTTGTTGCTATTGTTTTTGTCAATATTTTTAAAATTAACATGATTTCAAATGTTATCTTTTGTATATAATGAGAAATGCTCATTCTTTGCTTTATATATAAAGTAAATTATATATTAGTTACTCATCTTCTAGAAATAGATAAATAATTCTTTCATTAAATACAATAAGTTTCAATAAAACTTTTCATAAATCATTTTAAAATATCGTAAAAAATATTAAAATATACCCAAATACGAATATAACATAATTAACTAAACAATAACATTAATGTCTGATACATTCTAACCTACACGCCATCAATGCCATAAGACAGGGGTCCCCAACCTTTTTGTACCTAAGAGCACATTCTAGAATACCGGCCGGATGGCAAGCATCATTTATTTTTCAAGGTTAATTTATACTTGGACATAGTTAATAATACATACACATAATGTACAGAAAACATTTAATTCCAAAAATGTAATAAAACATACACAAGACTATTAACAATAATTTACAAAACAACAATTAACAATAATTTACAAACAACAATTTACAAAACAAGTAATTACTAAACAATGCATACAAAATCTACAGAGTATAAAAGTTCTTTATAAAAAATATAAATCTGAAAGTAAATGTGATTGTTGGCATTGCATTTCATTGGCCATTGCTTCGTAATTAGAAGAGTATGATGATATTCCTGCTCGTAAGCAATCATCAAGGTGTTCATCTGTAAGTCGTGATCTGTACTTTGATTTTATGATATTCAGAACGAACCGGTTTATTTCATTTCAGGTATGGGAAATTTAGTTGGTGAAGATTTGGCGGAGGGGAAAAACAGATCGGTCGCATTTCGCTTTGTGCTTTTATTTGTGTTGGACGCCATTTCTACTTTTGAGTGGTTAATCATTAAAAACGAATAAACTTTTACATAGCATTTTATTGAAAACTGAAATATTTTTATTTTTATCGTGGTCTCACAGCGGCGGGCACACGTAAAACAATCGGCAGGCGCTATGGTGCCCGCGGGCATAGGGTTGGGGACCACTGCCATAAGATATCCGGCTAGATAAAGGCTATAATATTATTTAATTACGAAATAATTTAATACTAGAGTTAAGATACTTGAGTTAGATGCTATTGCTTGCTAACCTTAATAATGATAATTTAATGTTCAGCATTAATAAAAGTTACCAAAATGATTAATTTACTGGGTTTTTGTTATTTCTTACTCCTGTTTTTAGGTATCCGGCCAAATAGCGAAAAATAGGCCTAATAGGCCAAATACCGGGTAGTAACTGAATATTCGTTACATCACTAATTTAGAACCTTCTGGTTGGTTATTTCATTATATGCATTGGGCTTTGAGTTGTTATTATATATATATGTTACAGTAAAAACCCGTTTTTAGTTAAAACATGTTAACTAACTAGTTGAAACTAGTTTTTACTGGATGTCATTGTTATAACTAGACAAAACGGGTTTTAACAAAATGGCTTAGTAAAAACTTTCGACCAAGGTCATTCAGCTAACACGTTCCTGTAGTGTATGATGAATTTCATATCACTTTAACCCTTTTCCCCCGACATCTTGTTTACATTTATTTTGCAATCCCTCCTAAGGCAATATAGGTCAGTCAGGTGATATTATTTTAAAAGTTCACCAAAAATCAAATTATCATTATATCTATATGAAAAAAATCACTTACATTTATTAATAACTTTAGTTTTAAATACCATATTTTTCAATACATTTTATTAGAAAAATTTATAAGAAAAAAAATAATATATACCAGAACTGACACATAAACTTGATAATTTGTAACATTTTGTGAAAATTAACATTGTCTAGTTACATAGTTGTTTGCTGGCACTGAGCCAGAAAGACATAGAATATTGTTTTGTACAATTCGATATAACACTTATGCATGTATGTTTATTCGTTGTGAAATTATCGCACATTATATCAAACATTTGTTTGAAATCAAAATTTTATACTGCTATCAACTAATATAATGAATTATTATACTTTATTCACTTCATATCGAATGAGATTATATCTGTTGTTAATAAATTTTACAAAAATCGATATTTACCAAAGTAACAATGAATTGATACCCTCGAAGTTTTGCTTAAAAAGCCAGGGTACCGATCGATCAGTGACTTCAGCGACAAAGGGTTAATTAATGTTAATAACACAGATGTGGGACCAATATTTTCAATAAATATCCTATTAAATAATACAAATGTTTTAATCCCAATCATCACTTTATTTATTTCCCCCAAACATATTTATGTAGCTAAAATTAGTTTTAACTAATGTTAAAAGTTAAAACTAGTTTTATCTAAAATCAAAACATGTACAGCAGTAAATTCTAGTTTTAATTAGACAAAATGAGTTTTAACAATGACATCCAGTAAAAACTAGTTTCAACTAGTTAAAACGCGTTTTAACTAAAAACGGGTTTTTACTGTAACATATATATGTTATGGACAAAGTGATTAATCGGGCATTATGAATAATGACCAAAAAGAGCGGGCAGTGTGATAAATATTCATTCATTTATCAAATTGACCAGTCATTATGAATACTGCTACCACCTAGTCGGGCAAAGTGATAATAATACGTTGAGGAGTGATCATTCGACATACGCTAGCCAATCGGCACTCAGTTGCGTGTGCATATCGTGTTTAGTACCGAATTTTAAATTTGATTAAAAAAAACTCCACTTATTTCGTTTAGAAATATTTATTTTTTGTAAATTATTTCAAAGTACTATTAACTATATAAATTAAACTAATATTAACAAAAAGTATTTATTAACAAATTAATACTTAATTAAAAAATTAATTTACAGGAAACTTCTGGAGTTTCATTTTTGGAATAAATTATATAAAATATTAAATGTTTTATAGTTTATTTATTTGAGCAATTAAGATTTTGATGACATTTGGAATTACATAATTTTTTTTTCTTTGTAGCATTTGCATCTATTAGATTTGCAACCAATTTTGCAGCAGCATCGACTATAGCCTTGACCTCCAGAAATTGATGACATTCTTGCACATTCTCTAAGCGAAATTTCTTCACCTGGTACATCTTCAACAGAAATGAAGTTTTCTTTACAAACAGTAAATTGGTTTCTTGAATATAATACATTTAATATGCCATATTTGGTACCCAGTTTGTAAAGGTTTTTATCTTTAACCGCAACAACGACACCTAAAATATTTTTTCCATCACTGCGGGCTCAATCTACATCAGGTACACAAATTCTTACTGTATCACCAACATTAGCTGCTGTGTATTTGAAATTTGATGTACCAATCATTTTTTCTGCTTGCTTTTTAAGATTTAACAAAGCCATCTCCCTTGTTTTAGATACATTTCTTATTTTTTCTTCTATTTTTGGATCAATTGTTTGGATTGTTTCTTCTTCACTCATCAATTCTGTAATACTAATAACATCCTGGTTTAGATTTTTTTCATGTGAAGACGATGTAGATCTTTGAACTTCATCAGTTATATTGCTATGTGAGGATGGCATTATCGAATAATCTTTTATAATGTTTTCTTGGACGGTACCTGAACTTTCAGAGTTTGAACAACTTTGACTTACTTCGTCAATAGTTTTAAAATGTCGGATGATCACTTCTCAACGTATTATTATCACTTTGCCCAACTAGGTGGTAGCAGTATTCATAATGAACAGTCAATTTGATAAATTGTTGAAATTTATTACAATGCCCGATTTTGTTGGTCATTATTCATAATGTCCGAATTAATCACTTTGCCCATAACATATATATCGTATTTTACGGACTATAAGACGCACTTTTTTCTTCGAAAAATTGCCTCCAAAATTCAGGTGCATCTTATACTCCGTAGCGTCTTATAGGTATTTTTTTTTTTTTAAATTGCTTAAAAATTAAGGTGCGTCTTATAGCCTGTAAAATACGGTATATATATACAGTTGACTCCACATAAGTCGTCACCCAGATAACTTGACACCATCGGTTAAGTAGTCACTTTTCTGTGGTCCCGGCCAACTTACATAGGCATTAATGTTAAAAAAACTCTGGTTTACTCGACACCATTTAATTCCTCACTACTGGATAAGTCGACATGCTTTTGCTGTCCCACACTCTGATAAGTTTTCACCCCTCCTGAAAAAATGAATTCACTCCACACGTTTGGTGCGAACTCATTTTTTTTTAGGAGGAGGAGTCTATTTATTTATTAATATATAATTAATATAATAATATATATTATTATTAATATTATATATATTATATATATATACATATTAATAAAAATGCCTTAACATTTTATGTATTTTTATGTATAAAATAATAACAGATAAACAAAAAGAAAATATACAATCTACACCAATGTCACACCGGAATCCAATTTTGCATTTTCTCACGCTAGACACATTAAGAATCCTTAGACGTTATTTGCCAACAATTGACAATTGCGAAGATGATGTTTTCGAGGCGTTCATGATCATTGAAAAAGAAAGTTGAGACAGTTAAGTGTTCAAAAAAAAACAACACTAAATGAATTTTTCAGTTTTTCATCTACAGCAGTGTTTCCCAACGTGGGGCCCACGCCCCACAGGGGGGCAATTTGATTGTTAAGGGGGGCAATTTGAAACTCGTCCAGAGTTTAAGTTAGCTGTATAGCCGCTGTACGCCATATTTATTGTAAATATTGATTTAAGTTAGTTTTAATTTTTTTAGAACTTTCCTTTATAACCCTTTTCCCTTGAGGTGGGATTAACAATTCTGAGAACCACTGAGAACAAAGAGATGAACGAGGCCCTGAGGCAGGTGAAAGAGGAGAAAGAACATTCTTTGCCCAGACCTCGAGGTGGGCAGACGTGAGTTGTGGTGTTCCAGGCCGCGTTTGGCAATGACTGGAAAGTGCAAGAGACTTTGATGAAAGGATTGGGTTTTATCGTGGTTATGATAAAACAGTGTGGCAATTAAGTGCAAGAAAAAACATCAATGAACACGACAATGAGAGACTTTCCAAAAGAGTTCAACATATATGTTGGGGGGGCATAAGAATTTTAGAAAGGCTTAGGTGGGGCATAGCACAAAAAAGGTTGGGAAACACTGATCTACAGAGTAATTGTAAACGGAGGACACAATGTATTGTAAGCCTATAGTACTGTATAACGCACTACTGTATTTTCCTAATTGTAGTTTTGTGGTTTTTTTTTTTCAATTTCGCTTTAGTTGTCACATTGGATAACTTGACACATTTCCACTTGCCCTTGGGGTGTTGACTTATGCAGAGTTGACTGTATATATACTTCAAAAAGGATTGAGCTGAATATAGAGCATGAGGGGTCTATAAAATACCACTCAAGAATAACAATTTGGTACAGACCAAGTTTACATCAGTTCTATGAAGAAATCTCTTAAGCAATGCTTTCTGGAGCATAAAGTGGATAAAGAAAAGAGAGGCAGACCACTGTCCTAACTACAGGGTGCGGCACGGAAACTTCCTTACTTTAAAAAATCATAAAACAAAAAGTATTGGAGATATCAATTTAATTCTTTTTCTTTACATAGAGGTACATTTAAAGTTTTATTTCATTAGGTTTTGAAAATGTTATCTTGAAGATGATCTCCATTCTAATCAATACATTTGGAGAGTCGAAATTGGATGTTTCGGTCCACTTTGTCCAGCATGTGTGTTTATGTTGGCAATAGCAGCATGAATATTGTTCTTCAACTCACCCAGGGTCTTTGGACAATTGGTATACACCAAGAATTTAAGATATCCCAATAAGAAAAAAATCACTGGGGGCTAAATCTGGTGAGCATGCTGGCCACTGAAGATTACCTCTCAAACACATGAGATGTTCTGGGAAGTGTTTGCGCAAGAGAGTCATTGACGTTCGTGCCGTGTGAGCTGTGGCATCATCTTGTTGTAACCACACATCCCTCACGTCCATTTCTTCAAGTTTAGGAAGAAAAAACTCCTCAATCATCTGGACATAACGCTCAGAAGTGACCGTTATTGCCCTATTGTTCTCTTCAAAAACCCATGGGCCAAGAATGCCAATTCTGGATAATGCACACCAAACAGTCACACATTCTGTATGCAGAGGCTGCTCATGAAGTTCTCGGGGGTTCGTGCCACTCCAATATTGCAGGTTTTGTTTATTCATGCATCCTGACAGATGAAAATGTGCCTCATTGCTTTAGAACACAAGGGTGTCATGAGGAAGGTTTTCGATCAAGGCTTCACATGCACTTTTTCATGAAACAAAATCGCATGGATTAAGTTGTTGCACCACTGCCAGTTTGTATGGATAAAATCTCAGGTCTTCATGAAGAATTTGTCTCATTGTGCAATCAGAAATTCTAAGCGTAGCTGCATGTTTGCATGCAGATCGCTTAGGGGATTTCAAAATTGCCAGCCTTACTCTCTTGACATTTTCTAGTGTCCTGGTGGTTCTTGAAGGTCTGGTTTCTTTTTCTGCGCACTACCAGTATCCATAAATGTGTCCACCCACTGAACAATCAATTTTTGATCAGGAACACAACCTGCAGGCATGATATTAAACTGTTTCCTGAATGTACGCTGGGTTGCAATGACCAAATGGCCGTTGAAAAAGTAAGCTGCCATAGCAAACGCATGCTCCTCTCTCGTCTACTGCATGATTGTTACTAAACTAACTGTACAAGAAACATTAAACCCCGCCCTTTCTAATGTGCTCAACCCCACTCTCCAAGAAGTAATGGCTACTGTGTGGCGTGCGTTTCAAATAAGGAAGTTCCCGCACCGCACCCTGTATATATGCCAGTGATAACAAAATTAAAAAAACAACTCCAACAAGCCACCCTGATATAAAAATGCCCAAATCTGAACAACATAGGAATTTAGAACTGTTGAAAATATATAAAGAGAACCTCCAAGCTATCCATCAACTTTAAGGAAGAAAAACAGATTGCTTGAGCAAGGCAGACCACATTTGATCTGATACAATATAACATGTAAACTATAAACAAACACACTCCATCAGATGCTTAAAAATTTTGAATTTGAACTCATCAGAGAATCCTCTACACCAGTGGTTCTTAACCTTTTTATACTCACAGCCCACCAAATATTTCATAAATTTTTGTGACCCCCATTTTTTTACTAACAATTTATATTTGTTAAATTATCTATACTAAATTGATTTTTTTACTATTGCTTTATTTTTTTATATAATAAATGTAAATCATAACTTTATTATTTCATTATCTATTTAAAAACATTCAAACTTCACAATTAAACATGAAAACTCATTAATTTTTAACAAAAAATAAAATAAGAAATATGTCGATAAATCAATCCAAAGTTGATGCTAAAACTAAACTAAAACTAAACTTGTCGTAAACATTTTGCATATCTTTTGCAAAAATATTTAAATTTTCAAAGCCTACTACTAAGCCTACTATTTTTCCTAATTATTTTTAAAATTCCAAGCATTAATAGTTTCTTAGAATTGCTTTGGAATAAAAGAAGTAAATACTGTGGTGAAAGTAGCATATTTGCATTTATTTCTTCTGTACTAACAAAGTTGTATGTAGGAAGAAATAAAAAATAAATAAAAAAAAACTAAATAGGAAAACTTTATCGTTCTTATTTCACTTTTCAATGCGATATTCAGCTATACATCAATTTTCTTTTTATTATATTCTGAAGGAAATTTTGCATAATTTGGTGGCCCCCGGCAAACCCTGCGGTCCCTCCTGTTAAGAATCACTGCTCTACACATTCAATTCTAGAATGTTATTACTAAAAAGATTTGATTTCTGAAAGCATATATCTAAGGAAAATCTTAGAAGTGGACCAAGAAACATTTGTAATGAAAAGCTCACTTATCTGCAAGGCCAACTTAAGGTTTGTCTGTTTACTTTAAGAAATTTATAATCGTGCCAAAATGTATAATTCTATGAAAATATATTATCTAAAAAAGAGAAAAATTAGCTATTGGAAAGTACAAAGTTAACTGAAATATCTAAAATACAAATAATCAAACTTGTTTCTAAAGAAAAACCCAGTTTATCAAAAAAAAATTCAACCTAAAACAAAATTGTGCTTTTGGTGTCAAAATAATATGACATTTGTAAGAATCAAATCTTTCTGAAACTAGAGAATTGACTTAAGCCATCTTTTAAAATATGTAAATATAAAGATGAGAATACAAATAACATTGCAGTAGTAAATTTCCCAATTCAAAAGGTCAGCCAGATAGCTATATAATGAGATATCTTCCTACTATTGTAACAGATCTGAGTTTGAATCTCATCTAGACTAAAATTCATTATGATAATGGAGGCATTGTTTCCTATCTCTCTCCTTATTAGCTAATCCTATTGTAAATCAGACCTGTCTGCAACTGACATAATTGATTATATAACTTAATGTGACTTTGCTATATAGTCTAAATATGCTAGTGCTTCTAACTAATTATTCAATCAATCAATCAATCAATCCTTAAAAATCATTGAAAATTTGTAAGTCACTATTTTTTAATGTCAAAAAATAAGTTTGTACTGAAATAAATTGCTGAGTAACTATCTCTAATTTCAAACTGCCAAACAATCACTTTACTTTTCTTGATGACAATATAGAAAGAGGACATTAAAGTGAAATCTCTTCTCATACAAAGCTGAAGCCAGTAGAAAAATTACCATAATTATAATTATCACACAATAATAATTTGAAAGTTTTACTCAAATAATCTGAGATAAATTTTGAAGATTCAGAAATGTTAGTTGCTATTAAAATCTTTGATTTGTAATAAGTTAGCAATTAACATTCCTCTCTGAAATTTGTTTATCATCGTGTTGCAATCTATATATATAAAAACGAATGTATGTCTGTGTGTGTGTGTGTGTGTGTGTGTGTTTGTCCTTCATGCATTACCACACCATTTATCCGATTGCCATGAAACTTTGGGAAGTTGTTTAATACATTCCCGCAAAGGTTTGTGGCATATGTGAAGATCACCATTTCCTCCCTTTCAAAAATATATTTATATATGGATTAAGGCTTTTATGTCCAACAGATGGTGCTAACTTCAGACGACCTAAGTTTGCTTTTCTGTGAGGCATTATGCTTTTCTGTGAGAATGGACCTAAGCAGATCATTTTCTACCTATCTATATAAATAAAATACAACGTTTGTTTGTTCCTACCGATTCCTTTGAAATTTTGACACAACGTTGCATTCGAATATGCAGTGTTTTTATATAATATACATGTCGAAATTCTCCCTACGGGGGGAGATGGACGGGATTAAGGCTTACCGTGAAGAACTCGGCTTCTATTTATACTATTTTACATGCGGTTTTTTGCGTTTTTAATTGCGTTTTAATAGGTGACGTCAACAGAATATACACTAAAAAGGGATTTTTCGATATTCCCCAGCGGGGAAAGGGACAGGATTAAGGCTTACCATGAAGAACTCGGCTTCTATTTATACTATTTTACATGCGGTTTTTTGCGTTTTTAATTGCGTTTTAATAGGTTACGTCAAGAGAATGTACACTAAGAACGGATTTTTTGAAATTTTCCCCACGGAGGAAGTGTTATACATTTATAATAGATACATTTTGAGCCACAACAACGCGTGGCCGGGTCAGCTAGTCATATATATATATTTTTATTACAACAAATTGAAAGCTTAAAAATACTTGAAATTAAAAAACTAGAATACAATTTACTTACCATCTTGAGTATTTGGATCAACTGTAGCAGAAACACACATGCACGTTTTAACATTTGGATTATAAACACATTCATGTAAAGTCTGCAGTCTGTTCATATGAACTACAGTTGTTGTAACAGTGATTACCACACATAGGAGTGCACAAATTAGACAACAACCTCCTGCAAGTTTAATCTATAAATGTAAATATATACAACTGTTATTTTAAAGCATTAATATCATCTGATTTAAATTTAATTACTAGATTATAAATCATCCAAATGAAAATTTTAAGATAAATTATGTATACAGGACTACTGTGATCAAAAAATATTGGAAATAGTTCAATTAAACTGCGTGCATGCAAAAGAGTGCTGTCATAATTTTTTCATTGTTTGTTATGACTCCCATAAATATCTAGCAGCAATATGTACAGTACACCATTGTCTGTTTTTGTTTGCAAATAAATGTTTGTTTTTTGTGTAAAGAATTTTTGTACCAGCAATTTTTCAAAACATTGAGTCTAATGAGAAAGGAAAATGCATTAAATTTTGTTTCTGCAACAAAATTACTGCTATAAAAACATTGGAAACATTGCAAAAAGCTTTTGATGATGATAGACTATCAAAAACAAGAGTTTTTGAGTGAGAACGATGTTCCAGGAGACAGTGAACATGTTGAAAATGAACTACACTCTGGTAGACCATCCACTTCTTGAAATATTGAACTTTTTCCAAAACCAATGCATCTGAGTGGCTGAGGAAATACTTTCTTGAGGCAAATCATTCTTAAAATGCGTCATTACAGATGATGAAACATAGATCTATGCTTTTGACGCCAAAACATCTCAACAGTTGAGGTAAATGGCACTTGAAAGGTGAAGCAAGACCAAAAAGAAAACATCAAATTCAGTCTAAAATTGTGTTGACTGTTTTCTTCAAGTATCATGGTATTGTGCATCATAAATTTCTTCTGACTGGCCAAACTGTCAACAAAGAACATTATTTGAGCATTTTGTGTCATTTGCATAAAGCAATTTGTAGAAAATGATTCAATTTTTGGTACGAAAATGCACGGATTTTGCACCATAATAATGCATCTGCTCGCAATACTCGTTTTTGAATTTTGATCAAATATTCAACAAATATGGTTCTGCATGCTCCATATTCACCCAACATGCACCATGTAACTTTTTCCTGTTTCCTCAACTAAAATTTTTGCTTTGTGGTCATTGTTTTGAATTGATTGATGCCATAAAACAAAATTCTCAGCAAGATCTGAAAGGGTTTCATGAAAATGAGTTTAAAGCATGTTTCAAGGACTGGAAAAACAATGGCATAAGTACATTGCAGTGGGGAAATTACTTTGAAGGGGATGAAATAAATTTCAATGAATAAATTCAAAATTGAATTTTAAACCATTATTAAACTACTCCCATTACTTTTTGATCACAGGGATATAATGTGACTGCTGCAGCCAAAATTTAAATCACTAAAGTTACAGAAATTCTACAATATTCAATTTAAATGATGTTCAATTATTAATGTTACTGGTTACACAATATATTTAACATCACAGTAATCCATACAAAAACTTTACTGTAATCATCACAAAAATCAAATGTTTAAAGAAATTCTAGATGTATTACTATTTTACAACATAGAGAGAGAGAGAAATTTGAATATGAATATGTAAATTAAAAAATAAAAAAATAATGACAATAATAATCTCAGAAAAATAAACAAGAGAAGAATGTTTATCAGAAAAATATATACATATCAATCAATAAATTACAAAATTCTTTGTTCACTTTGGATAATTTATTAACCATGTTTATTAGTAAACAAATAACTAGACTGAAAATAATAATAAAATCAATTAAAACTATTTAATCAATTATAAAACTATAAAATAAATTAAAACTAAACACAGAAAATATTTAAGAAAATGTTAATCTTAGAAATAGTAAAATTTAAATCATATTCTCTGTGGAATAAGGAACAAAGCAGTGTTATTCACATGTATATCTCTCCACCACAAAATCAGGTAATTTGTGATAAACTGTTTTTGTATAGCAGACTAGCCTAACAAAATTGATTTTCCAAAGCTGCTTCCTTAGTGTTTTTTGTTATTTATTCTTTAATTTAATTTGTAAAGATTTTATGCTGCTTTAATTGTGTGATTTGCACATTTTTAACAAGAAACTGTTGGCCTTAAAAAAAGGCCTTTAAAAGTGTCACAGTTTTACTCATTGTCTAACAGTGGGTAAACACTACTACTCACTTCACTGTCAGAACCTGATTCCAAATGAATTATTAGATAGGCTGAGTCATTGCTTTCTTGAAGAATATCCACTTCTCCAAATTGTAACTCTTTTTCAATGACATCCAAACAAAATCTTTCCACATTTCAAAAGTAATTTCACTTACTCCATCTTTGAATAATTTTTTCATGTCAGGCAGTTTAAATATATTGTTATACCAAGCCACATACTCTTTTATATTACTCAAGGTCAAACTTCAATGGGGTAAAGTTCAGTTTGATATGACAGAAGTTGAGTACTTCATGGCCTGCAGCAGCAGTGTCATTTATTTAATAGCAAATGTATCTGTGCTTCTCTCTTTGCACGAAAAGCATCAATTCAGGCTTCAATTGTTCTGACTACCAACATATGACCTCTGTAAGCAATTTTCTAATGTTGTCTTTCTTCCCTGCACTTGTAGGGATCTTTTTCTGACCTCATACTATGGTCAGAAAATATCCCTGAAGCATTCTCCATTATGATCACACTTGATAGTGGAAGTTTTGGCACACAATCCAGATAACAATTTCTTGAAATAGATGCTACTCATATCCTGATGGTAATTACATGTATTTTTCAACTGGAATAGGAGAGAATCCTCCATAAAGTCTTCTTCAATACCACAGTGAACATAAATCAAGCAAATATCCTTTCCACATGACTCTTTCAATCCAGATGACAAACCCCTCAAAAATGCAACCTTACCCAAACTTCACAGTTTTATCCTGCTGACATCTTGAAACTGTGTAGTCAGCATTTACTCAAGTTTCATCAAGTAAAAATATCTTTCTTTCTTTGAACAACACTGTCAAATTTGTATGAGATAGTCTGCCTCCAAGCTATAATTTCATGTTCGTCAGTCAATGTATCTGTGCTTCTCTCTTTCTTATAATAATTGTAAATCAATGCCAATTTCTTTCAAAACTTTACATAATATTGTTTTGTAAATGATCAGCAAATCAGGATCACTATTTACATTATCATTTAGTATTTTTTCAATATTGATGGTTTGTTTTTGAAAATACTTATGTGCAATACCTCATATTGCAATGCAAATGAAACTATGACAATTGGCATGTCTCCTTGCTCCAAATTTCTGAGACCTTTTCTTGCCTGGCATCCAAAGATTTCCATCTGTTGCATGCCATTGCTTCTTTGGAAAAAGACAACATGCCAGTCAGATCTGTAATTTATTCAACAGTATCCTATATACTTAAGATTGGATTAGCTTCCTTAACATGTAAACATACATTCAAAACAATGTATTTCATTTGACTTTTAATAATTTGCCCTTTATGATTAATTTTAAAATAACAATGAGAAGAAGCAAGACTAACAACCAATGCCTGAATGACAGGGTTGCAAAAGCATTACCCTTGGCATGGAAATACATAATAGAAAATAAAGGTTAATGTTACCTATGGTAGCAAAATATGGTGGTGCTTCCGGTAATCTCAAATAAGGTTTTCTAGTAACGATATTCATAGAGGGCACTGTGATACAACCAATCTCAATTTATGTAAATTAAATTTCACTAATGTGGATTTTTTCATGTTGTATTAACTGAAGACACTAAAAATTCGAAAAAGCAGCAAATTTTTTTACGAGTTAAGTAACTTTTGCAATTTTAATTTAAATAATTGAATTTAATTTAGTGATTAACTCAATAATACAGTTATGAATTTGAATAAGATTAATTAATTAATAATGACTGATAGTGATATTGAAAATGACGACTTCTGGAGGAAGTGTACCAGTCGTCAATTCTATAAACTGCTCGAATCAGAGTATTCAGATTTAGGATTAGACCCTAGAATAGATAGTGGGTTTAAATTTGTAGTGAGGTTAGGTCTTCAACGTACTGAGAAAGTCTCCAGTAAATGTGCAAATACATGCAAATTGTATTATTGAACAGATAGAAATTCCTGTGTGATGTGTTGCCAAAAATGCTGGCCATAATAGTTCAGCTTTCAACGTCATGTTTGAAGGTAAAAGTGAAAATATTTTGTGGGCATGTGTTTTGACATTTATATGGCACTATCTAGGGTTGGAGTGTACTGCAACAAATTCAGCAATAGCATCAGGAATTTCCAAAAAGGCAGCTATCGATTGGTCAAATCACATACGTTTCATAATGCCTGTATCCTTACATAATCTGACATCTTTCAAAATTGGTGGACCTAACAAAACTGTCAAAATATACAAAACAGTAATCTGTAAATGCAAATATGAAAGGGGCCATAAAATGAAAAGTACAAAATGAGTAGTCAGAGGTATTTGCAGGGAAGACAAAAGTTGTTTTATATGCTAGGTAATTGATAGATCCGAAATAACTATAAATTGGATTATATCTAAATTTGTAAATTTCAGAAGTGTAGTTTTGACAGATGAATGGAAAGGCTATAATCATATATATAACTTGGATGGAATCAAAATCACTCAGAAAATTTTGTCAACCCAAATACAGGAGTACATACACAAAATATTGAAAGACTGTGGGGATATTTAAAAAATAAAAAGAATTTGCCAAAGCGTTATATGGAAGATCTATCAGATACCTATATGTAAGCATTTATGTATAAAAAATTTCAAAAATGGCCATCAAAAACCCAGGAGAGAGATTTCATATTTTTATAAAGCATTTAAGCATGATTTATCCCGGCGCTGGAAAAACACCAATTTGGAAAGAACCAAAGTCTGTTCCTGCTGCTCCAACTTCTAATATTAAAAAAAAAAAAAAAGGAAAAAGTAAATAGAAAATAAAGTACATAGAAAATAAAGACAAGAAAACAGACAAAATTGTTAAAAGGATGGGAAAAAAATGTACTTCTTCATGTAATGTTGAATCAAGCTCATTAGAAAGAAAACGTCATAAAATGGAAAATGTCAAGCATTAAAGTGAGTAATTTATTTTTCGTTATTTCAAATAAATGTTAGAGAACAATTTATCAATTATCATAAAAACTAAATTCTTAAAATATTAGTTCGTACCTAGGCTATTTATTCTAGTTGGCATCTTGTTTGCACATATGCATGCACAAACAAGATGGCGACCGTAAGCGCTGCCATATTTCGCTACCATAAGTAACATTAACCAAAATAAATTAGGGCATAAAAACCCTTAATTCATATATGGCCCTGCAATTAACTTTGGTTTTATTTTTTTTCATTTTTGTGTTTTATTTTCTTAGAAGTTTTAACTAATATTTCTTAATTTTATTTTTGTTAATCATATTTTGTTCCTCATATATTATATTTGTTAAAGTTTAAATTTGTAATTTGAATTTTAAGTATAAATGTAAATTCAAATATCTGAATACTCCATTTTTGTAATGATTTATAATCAAATTTAAAACCTGAAGATGATCAATGAAAACAGGTTGAAAACATTTGTTCAATAAACAAATTTTTCTCAGTAAGCATTTGGAGGTGAAGTAGGATTAATGAGGAGAAGTATCTACCAAAGACAATAGTACATTTGCATTATCAATCACCATTTTCCAAAACACTTTTCTGCTTACACTGTGTAAAAAAGTCAAGAATCATACCTTCACTATTTTGGTCAGCTACTACAGACACTATAACCACAACTAATGCAGAAATCCTGGAAATAATATGGATAGAATTGGAATATCATTTTGATGTGTTTGTTATGTGTAACTAAAAATACACATAGTAAAGTTGAATGTGAAAAAAAAATCTTTTTGAAATGTAAAATCAGATGGCATAAAGATAGTTTCTATAACAGATGTGTTATCATAAAAATGCAAATTTTCATATTTTCCTCCAAACAATTTTTTTTTCCACATTTTTTCACAACTAAAGTTGCTTTTCTCTCATTTTTTCAAATAATTATAAATTACCTTAATTTATATATTTTGTTTTCTTTTTTTGACAATTATTTGTTTTTTTATTTTACAATTTATTTGATCAGTTATTTTCTTTCTCTTTAATGGGCTTCTACAGCTATTTCTATGAATGACTTTTCTGCATTACCTATAATGTTCATGGCACTTTTCAAAACTGCATCTGCTTTTCATGCTTGATTAGATTCCTATAAGCTTCTTGGAACATCTCCATCCATTAAATTTTGCTTTCTTGACTTCTGGAACTGCATGTCAGATAGATCTGGATTTTTTGAGAATGTTGATGTGATGCTCCTAACAAAGTTTCTTCATTCTCTCTTCATTTCCTTGCTTCCTTTTGCTTAGTAATTCTTTCCTTTTAGTGTCTAGATGAATTCTTCACTGACTGTAGAACCTGTCTTGCTATTGGACCCTCCTCTGGATTTTCATTGAATCTGTCCATGAGAAATAAAGTGGTTCTCAATCCATCAATGCTTTCTAAACTGAGGTTTTTTCTGTCCAGGCAACATATCCTTTTGTTTTTGCTAAACCTTTTTTCAATAGCTGCACTGCAATAAGATAAATTTAAACATATTTTATTAGTTTTCTGATGATTTCATATTTTCGTGTACCTTGTTGGTTTTCCATGTTGAACACTTTAACCTTGTTATAGTCACTCTTCCTATACCGAAGCAGCAAGTGCTTCTTGACCTTTTGTTTTTTGAACTTCAATGTCTGAGTCATCATCACAGCTATCATCATCAAGAGATTCTTTAATATCACCATCATTTGCATCAGAATATTATTTACTAGAATCAAGTGGTTTCTAGAGAGTAGCACAGGATTCTGGTATTTCTCAGCATGATAAATTTTCCATTCATTTATTACTTTGTCAATGTCTTCACGATGAAAATGTTTTAATTCAAATGCAATCCAATGTATAAATTCTGTTGAACATTCTTCATTTTTTAATGATGGATGCAGTGCCTGAAAATTACAAAGTAGTCTATTTTTCATTGGCAAGGCATAATTCAGACTAATATCAATGATTTTCAGGATACTTAACTGTACAACATCCAAGGATGTATATAAAACTTGTGACTCACATCAACCTATTAACCAGTGTGAATATGAATAACATTTAAGTGACGAACATTTTCGTAATGCCTTCTGGGCTCTTCTTCCGGCTTCTTCTTAATTCAAAACAGGCTGGCAGTTAACATTCAAATATAAATTGAATGGTAAGGATTTTGAATACCGTATGCACATGCATTCTCCATAATATGTTTAAATAAGATCGAACATTAGGATGAGTCTGAATGCAGAGAACTTCTGCACATGTGTTCCCATCTAAATATGATTGAAAATTAAATATTGTTGTCTAGTATAGCCTGCAATGCCATCAACAGACATATCTCCTCCCTAAAATTAATGCAGGTGGTTCTGCAGCAAGCCTTATAAATTTTGATGGTCTCCAACCATTTGAGATGTTCTGGGTGCAGGATGGTAAGGATAATTTGGGCTCTGAGGAAGTCTGCCATAATATCTGGGCCCGTCATGTAAGTACTCCTACTATGTTTTAATGTCAGATTTATGCTCTTGTATCCTGACCCCATTGAACGTTTAGTGGAACCAACATACACCATTTCCTTATCACATCTGTTGTCTTTGACAGGGACATTATAAATGCTCAGTAGATACCATGCCACAGATATTGCAATTGAAGGGTCAGACATATGCACATCTGTTTATCGGAAACCATATGCTATCTCCACTTATATTCCAATTGGATCATGTAGTCCTTTTCCATACAAGATAGCAGATTCAGGGCCTTAGTTAGAAGAGCATCATGCATTCTTCCACTACACAAGCACCAGCACAGGAATTAAGACATACAGAAGGGACAGCCAGGGCATACGGTTACAATAACCTTATATAAAGATCATGTGAGTGCCACAGATGTACACAAGAAGCATCCACCAGTTCAACAGAAATACCAAGAGATAAACAGGAAGAGGATAAGGACAGGATCCCCCTCACTTTTAACCCTTGTTTGAAATCGTTATACACCACAACTATCAAAAGACATTACCTACTAGGACAGGGATGGTGAACCGTTTTGAGTCCGCGTGCCATATTGTAAGCATGCTTAGCTTTAAAGATGTTAATGCGTGCCAAAGTCTTAGACTTTGAATAATGATATTTAAAGAAATTAAACGAATATGCTTTAATTCAAATAAATGTAAAAAATCTGATTGAAAAAAGGATGATCAGGTGATAAACAGAAAGGATGATTGAAAAGGACAGAAATCATATGATACATTACGTGCCAGATGATTTCTCTTAGTGTCACTTTGGGCATGCGTGCCATAGGTTTGCCACCCCTGTACTAGGAGATGCCCCTCCATTTTCAACATACTGCAAAATGGAAAAGACCCTCCTAAACCCGACAGACTACTAAGCATTTATAACATCCCTATCAGAGACAACAGATGTGATAAGGAAATGGTGTACATTGGCTCTACTAAACGTTCAATGGGGTCAGGATACAAAAGCATAAATCTGACATTAAAACATAGTAGGAGTACTACTACACTCTCTACTTATGTGATAGACCCAGATTTTATGGCAGATTTCGCCTAAGCCCAAATTATCCTTATCATCCCGCACTCAGAACATCTCAAATGATTGGAGGCATCGAAATTTATAAGGCTTGCTGCAGAACCACCTGCATTAATTTTAGGGAGGAGATGTGTCTGTTGATGGCATGGCATACTAGACAATGATTAATTTTCAATCATATTTAGAGGGGAATGCATGCGCAAACAAAAGTTCTCTGCATTCAGACTCATCCTAGTGTTCGATCTTATTTAACATATTATGGAGAATGCATGCGCATACAGTATTCAAAATCCTTACCATTCGATTTATATTCGAATGTTAACTGCCAGCCTGTTTTGAATTAAAAAGAAGCCAGAAGAAGAGCCCAGAAGGCAATACAAAAACATTCATCACTTAAATGTTATTCATATTCACACCGGTTAACTGGTTGATGTGAGTCGCATGTTTTATTTTCAGGATGTTATTTGTCTGTTCAAGTCTACATCATACAACTTAACATCTTTGTAGTCTGTAATTATTTCAGGTCTAAGGAATTTTTGCATGAGGATAAGAATGAGATATGCCATTTTATGCTATAAAATCTAAATAAAATAAGCACGTGCTTGATTAACTTTATCATTCTAGTAAATATTTGTATTATGGATAACAGAAAACTCACCTCTACCTCTAACAGTTTATTTTGTGGAATGCCATGTTTACTGATTATATGATCTATATTTTTCTCTTTCTCAAGTAACTTGAATGAAAAGAACTTACACAGAACTGGAAGTTACTCAGTAGGATATGAATAGGAGTTTTCTGAGGTAAACCAACCAGTTGACATATGCCTAATGAGCATGTGACTTGACACTTCTATAATGTTTTGCATGTTCTTATAATCCTCCCAAAAGATGATGATTTGAACAAGTAGAAAATGCCCTATAATCTAAGTTTTGACATTTTTATCAAATGACTCAAGAGGCTTAGAAACAAATTGTGGCATTTATGGATACTGTAGATACCAATATCAACAAGAATTTTGCTCACTTCTTTTCGAGCAATCATAATTAAAATCTTCATTACATTATGAACATCAGTCAAAAATTGCAAGAGCTTTTGTGTGCACAGACATACTATAGCTTCTAATATGCAATCCTGAACTTTGTTTGCATCAGAAATTATTTGTGAAGATTTTATCTTTGTGTACTTAGAGTCTGATGCAATTTTCTAGTCAGAAAACATAACTCAGCGATTATTACAAAAATTGTCTAAAAACAAGTGCAGCAAATGATAGCATGCAACTGTTGTGTACCACACAGTTTCAGTTATAGTAAATAATACAGACAAATAAGACCAATCTTTTGCCAATAATGCCACTGTGGTTTGGCATTATTTAAGTTGTTTCAATTTTTCATCAGAAGATGAAAAATTGAAACAACTTAAACAATGTTTGACGATGTTTGTTTAATGCATATTTCATTAAAGCATCTCTTCTTCTGTCAGATATTTTAGCATCAATTTCATGTTGTATTGCAGTAAGCATTGTATTGTCTTATAGTTGATGCTTCATTTCAAAGATGTGTCTGATGATCAAGTTCATTCAAGTTGTTTTATGATCTGTAGTTCAATGATAAAGCATGTGAAATGAAAATAGTATTTTATAACATAGGATTATGAATAGTAATTACCATCATATAACATATTACACAGTGTCCATATTTCAATATTCAATCTAACTAAAATGTATGATTCAGTTTTTCAATGTTTTTCACACTTTTTGATAATTTTTCATACTTTTTTGCTTTTTTCACACATCACTATGTTTTTCCCACATTTTTACATCTGCTAATAATACTGCTGTAACTTCTATAGGAGTTACTAAATTAATTCATAAAATCAGAAATAGACATCTTATACAATCTATCAATCTTGACAGTCAAATTTACTATTTTACAATTAAAAGAAAAACATTAAAATGTTTAAAATATTTTACTTATGCTTTTACTATAATAAATAACGTTCTAATATAATAATTCTTAATATACATAGCAAAATTTTATTATACTATATCAATTTCACTACTTGAGAAAATTACATGCAAAGCAGGATATTTATCATAGTGCGTAGCATTCAATAATTCTCTGCATTCAAAATGTAAGAAGCTAAAAAAGCACAGTTGGCTAATTTAAGAGTCAAGTTCAGTGACACTAGGAATGAGTTAACTTAACCATTTGCCATCTGTAAAAACACAAATCCACAAATATCAATTGTACATAAAACTACCCTACTGTACAGTACATCTCAGTAGCTTAACTGTTTACATTATGTAACATATTACCAAAAGTCTTACCTTCATACAACATTTTCTTCCTTTCTGAATCTTAGTTTTTTTTTTCTTTAGCTACTATTTGTTACATAACATTCAGTCCTTTCATGTACATATTTTAAACTATTGTTAGAAATATGAACCAATTTCATATTTTAACTAACAGGGTTGCAATTTTCAAATTGCACACATATACATTACCACTGTTGTCATATGTCTTTAGTTACTCTCAAAAACTGAGTTACGTACATGAAAATCAAGACCAATGGAGGCATCAATTAATATACTTAATTATATATAAACTTCTGATCTAGAACAGAAGTCACATGGTTTCATTTCAAAATTTTCTTGTGTACAGAGTTAGACAGATGACTGGCAAGACTTGATTGCTATCATGAGAAGTATGATGTACAGGGGCAAAACATCACTAAAATGTAGACCAGATGTGATAAGCTTACAGGCCAGAAACCCCAACTAACTATATATAAACTTCCAATCTAAACCAAAAGTAATGTAATTTTTTTAATGATTATTTTTTTAATAAAAGATAATTAAAAATTGCAGCCCAGCATTATGACAATGTCACAATAAATAACTGCTCATTATGATTTATAAAAAGTTTATTTAAAAATTTATACTTACTAAATAGGCATATCTGTTCTTTCTTTTTGCAAAACACATAACAATTATACCAGTTACAATGAGCTGTAAAAAATATATTTTATATAAATATTTTAAAGCAATATCAAAAAAAAAAAAAATACATAATTTATAGGCACAAAATTAAATATATAATATCTGACCACACTTAAAGAAAACTGAGATAAATTAATATTAGAACCATAAAATATCTTGCACTAATTTATTATTACAGACAGGATTAATATAAATGGAAAGGCTAATAAACAGTAATAAACCTTTTAAATTCCAGCAACTTAAATTTATTTGGAATAAATGTTTTCAGTCTTGTTTAAAAGCCTTTTTCAGGTTGCTCTTAATAGAACAACAAAATATGTACAAGAATAAAAAGGAAAAAATTTTTAAATTATAGAACATTGGTAGTTGTTAGAACAAATAATTCTTTATAAAATTTAGAAATTAAAAGCCAAAATAAAATAATTAAATAAATAAAATCAAAAAATAAAATTGTACAAGAAAAGATATCTGTAGGAACTTGGTCAAGGAATTTCATATTAGCAACCTCCAAGCAAAAGAACTTGTTCCAATTAGGGATTGCAATCCAGCAGTGTTTTCAATCCAGCTGGATTTTTGCTGGATCAACATCATTCCAGCTGGATCCAGCGTGGATCCAGCACAGATGTATTTTTGGTGCAATAAAGTGTTATCTATCTATCTATCTATCTATCTATCTATCTATCTATCCAGCAATTTATGGTTCTTTTTTAAAGAAATAAAACATTTTTTTTAAATACTTGAGAAACTTTTATTATTTAGACTGGTCACTATAAATCAGTAAAACTTCTTACACATAGTAAACTTAACTTTGGTTCGGTTTGACACTTGAGATAGAGATAATTAACTTTAAATGTTTACTTAGATTTTAATTATAATACGTTTAACTTAAATAATAACAAAGGTAATTCTACTAATTAATTTATATTAATATATTATAATAATGTAAGGACAGATAATCAGTGGCTAAGTGGCTATCAGTCTTACCAGTTTTCTTATATTTTATTTTTATTTTTTTAATCTTTTTCTTTTATTCTTTTTCTTTTTTGGATATTTTTCCTGAAGAAGGTCGTTTAACACGACCGAAAACGTTCGTACCGAATAAACACGGCTGCATTTTATAAGGTGGCATATGTGTAGTGTTTTTATTTTTTTAATTTTAATCGTTAGAACATGCATATAGTACATATCGTATTGACTCAAATCTTGAATTTGTTCCAATTTTTAAAATATTGATTCATGTAATTGTATAACTTAAATATGATATTATTGTTTGCTCTGTCAAAGATCTCATATAGTTCACTTTCATTGTTGCAGTTGGATAGTATACTTATTTTTAAATTTTGGGTAATTTCTTTTACTTTACAACATTCACAAAAAATGTGAAATTTAGATAATGGTTTATTACATTTTAAACATGTAGTCTGGGAAAACTCTTTGAATTTATTATTAATAGTTATTCCGTATTTATTCAGTCTAAGTTATATAAATAGTTTTTTGACGTTGAAGGCAAGATTAGTCAACATATATTTATTGTTTGATGGATAATTTAAAATTTTTTTATACCAGTCTGGATTTTTCCGTTTCTGTATATCATCAATGTCCTGTACAATTGAATTTTCCATAATTCTTTGGATTAGCAATTTAGTCTGGTGATCAACAGTATTCCTTTGTTCTATGAATAAGCTGATAGAGAACGCATACGTATTGAGTATTTTCGATAATTGTAACAACCAATTTCTATTTTAGTTTTTACTCATTATACTGATTACTCAATTTACTCATTACTCAAGATACTGATATTCATTAATTTAATTAACTATTTAACTAACTAGGTAGTTTCAGTTTCTCGCTAATTTTCACAATAAAATTGCGTAGCCTAGCCCACTAACCACTTATAGAATAAAAGCTAAAAACTCTTACTTAATACAATTAGAGGTTATAAAATATTAGTCTTGTCTTGAATAAAATATTTTAAAGGATTAAATAAAATTAAATCAATCACTTCTGTTATTTTTTTGTTTTTTCTGGAAGTAGGATCTCAAGAAACAAATAGTATTAATGGTGTTGTCTCCCAACCTACTTCTTAATGAACTGCATATATATCCCGCTGTGGAGAAGGCCCTTTCTGCCTCTACGTTAGTTGGTTTCAGGGTCATCAAATAATCATAAATCGTTCCATCACGTGATTCATTGACGGAACGATTGACCGTAAATTAGAATTATGCACCAGGACTAAGAAAGGAGTTACTTATTTTATTTAGCGCAAAGACACTTTATTTAGCGAGAGCGGAAAGTCAACTGGCAATTAGATCAGCAGAGGCAAAAGGGCGGGCGGTGCAGTGAAGAGAGGGGGTGTAGCACGTGCCGCACTGAATGGCAATGTCACTCTTGCCGCTGAGCGATAGCGCATGTAGCAAAGCGGCAATGCCGACAACGTAGACTTTGGCAACATTATTTAGAAAGTTAATTGAGTATTTGCAGATCCGCAGTGCTGGATCCAGCAGGCTGAAGAATGTGCTGGATCCAGCTGGACTGCTGGATGAGCAATCCAGCAATTGCAATCCCTAGTTCCAATATCCTTTTAATTTATAGATTTGACTCTTCATGAGGATTTATAAATAGTGCTAGTTCTTCTAGCTGTTTTCAGTCAGAGTTATTATACATTAGTCTTATGATCCTTGTCCCTTAAAAGTTAACTTCCACATCCAGTTCCATCACATAAACAGCTAAGACAGTGTCAAGTTATCTTTTCCAGATTGTCATCTTGTGTTCCCTGATGCTGTTCTGAATAAATTTTAAGTTGCTGGAATTTAAATGTTAAAGTTTATTACTGTTATTACTTATGTATCCAGTTCATGTCCTATGCTTAATAAACAATTTGTTGATGAGAGAATAATACATATTTAGAGCCAAAAATAGAAAATATTTAAAATTAAGTAGGCACTTAATAGCTATAAAGCAAAAGATAAAGGAATGAAAACTGGATTTATTTTGTAAAAAGAGGAAAAAACTTTTTTATAAATTCAGCAGTAAAACTTTTACTAAACCAACATTTTTGAGTTATCCCATACAACAGAGTATAAAACACAGAAACCAAACTCTCCATGTAACAGGAAATCACTATGTCATCTGTGAAGGGCAGTGCCATAAAAGTAACTCATATGCAATATTATGTTAGATTTTAAGTATTTGGTAAATTAATTTTAAACACAGTAATTACATTATAGTACTTATTGTTCATGAAACCTTAAATGTACACACAGTACCCAAAATGCAAAAACAAACAAGTTTCTGGATTATCCAAAATTTAATCTATCTAAAAGATTCATGATCCATCCCATCAAGTTCAGCTAATCAAGTTCCCACTGTACATAAAAAAATAATACTTACACTTAAAATAGAACAACAATAATACAATCTTTTAAATATAAATATAATAGCAAAACATTTTAAATTAATTTAAAAGTGTTAATTAATCCACAATCATATAAGATACCAGCATTTTCCACATCTACTAGTTTTTTTGGAGTATTTTTTTTACCAAATTGACTTAGCTGTGATTCCATGATATTCTAATACTACGTTCGCACACAATCCTCGACTAACTTCGATCTCGATTTACCTACAATCTGGATTGTGACTGTCGCTATTCAAACGTCGTGCCGTTCGCACAGGTAATTCGCTTGAGAATAACCCGGCTATTGTAAGTGATGATAAAACTGGCATAACTACTCGGTAAGTCACAAACACCAATACACAAAATGGAAGTTTTGATTAGAAATAAATACTTTATCTTGCCATATATCTAATAATAGACAGATGTCATCGTCTCTCCAAACATCTTTTTTATTTCTTTGCCGATACCCCGACACGTGTTCTGTAGCCATGTTGTATTTTCTCACTCGCGTGGGATTGTGGGATCTCTCTTATGACTGGATCTAGTTTCAAGAACTCTCTCCAGTCAATCGCGATTGAACGTCGTTTCAGTCGAGATTGAAACGGTCGAGGGTGTTCGCACCAAGGCTTAGTCGCTGACCTTGGTCACAATCTAGATTGAAATGCTCGGTGCGAACGGGGTATAATGCTATCCATCTGACTATTTAATAATTTTGATTAAAAAAATGTTTTCCACTTATCATGGGTCCAAAAAATTGCTGCTAAAATTTTTCACCTTGTGCCTGTTTTCATTTTTTTTAACTTGATCACTTGTGTAAGGCAGTCATTTTCCACTCTAACACTATTTTTCAATGCTGTCAATCAAGGAGGCTTCTTAAGATTGCCCCAAGAAAGAATAATGACCTCAAAGATGCTTATCAGCTATGCATGATGTCATGATATGGCAGTCTGCAAGTCACTGATCTCGAACACTTTTCTCCATATGACACTATGACTTTCAACAATTTAAATTTTTTGCAGCTTTATTTTGTGCTTGAAAAATGTAGAAAAATCATTTTCTGGTCTTTCTGAGAAACATCCCAGCCCTCCCATTATTCATTGCCAGTCAAACTCATGTTATCATACTTAAACTGTGATAACATGAGTTTGACTGGCATATATTTGACTAGTCCATATATAAAGTTGAGAAGACTTTCCTATGGGTAAAGGCTCAAGAACATTGTTCTGTAAACAAAACAATATCTTGTAAACTAAAAAATGTATGACTGAAATTTGGCACATGCAGAGATGACAAATTACAAGGATTTTCAAAATCATCAAATTCAAGAAATGGTGATTATGTGCAATGTAATTGCATGTAAAACTTTAGTGGAAAATTTCTGCCTTTTCACAGCCGAGCTAAACAGAAGCTGTCATCAAAGAAAACTTTAAGAAGAAATTGTTAAAAATCAACAATTAACACACAATATATACATAAGCATACACACCAAAAATAAAAAAAGCACTGAAAACATATGAGCATAACATGAGAGCAAGAGACAACTTAGATACACAACAGATTGTATTTATGCTTCAAGCACATTTTGTCACTGTAAATACAGTTTGAACTTTGAAGCATTGTTCAAAACTCTGAAGTGATTTTTTTTGTTGAATTTAACAATTGAAGGATGAGGTACCACTGTATCTGACATTATCAGAATGTTAAAACAACTAAAATGGCAATGGTCAAGTCACATTATTAGAAAAAACAATGAATGGTAAAAAATGAGATATTTTACTAGATACAAAAAGACAAAAAGCTATCCAGGAAACAATCCCATGAAAGATATGAGGATAAAATCAGGAAAGTATATGCTGAGTTATCATAGAAGGTAAGTGCAGTGGACATATATAGTTGAAAGGGCCTTGAAGGGACCTTTATCTTGCAGTGGATTGAGAACAATTGTTGATGATTCTATGTTCAACCATATCACAAATTAAGAAGAAACTCTCCCAGACAACATGCTTCCTTAATGATGCCATTATATACAGTATATATATATATGTATATATATATATAACACATTATCATCAAAATCAATGTTGTTATATGCAAACTGAGTTTAATTACATTGAATTATAAAACTAAATTTATAATTAAATAAGTTAAGGAATGTTTATATTCATTAAATCAGATACACACTACTGACTAATGACATAATCAATAAAGAATAAAATAAGTTTAGATATTTTGATTACTTACCACAACTGCAGGAACATAGGTAGGAATGGTTTCAAAAAATTGAAGAGAAGATGTATATGATCGTAAAATAAAATAAATACAAATTAATATTATTCCAAGGAGAACAGAAGCACCTCCACATATCAAACACAAAACAACATATTTTTTGGTCCATGCTTTCCACCAAGGGATATTACCTAACAGAAAGAAAATAATATAATACAGATTATAATATTGCTCTATAAAGCATTTACTTAATATTACATTATTGTATAACAAATTATGTTTCCAACATATCATGGACATGTTAAAAATATAACTTATGTATGTTACATACAATTATAAGCTTTAAACAGTTACTATTAATTTTAACATACAACTAAAAGCAATATTTTTCAACCAGTAATTACACTTTTAATATATCAATTTGAGAATTTAATTCTTGAATATACACCTATCCCTCGTTTTACACGGTACTTCTTTTACACGTTTTCGCTTTCACACGGTTTATAAAATAAATGTAGAAAATAAACTGGCTATGATCAAAAGGAACAATTTTTAACTCTAATCTACATCTATCTTCCAATCCACCTTAATTATGTGTTATAGTTGATATTTAGGATACTAGGTGACAGTCTTATTTCAATTTGTCAAATAGTAACCGATAAACCGATGTAGGGTTTATCGAAGTTGCACTCCCCCATATGCACGAAGTTGCATTCATTGCACATAGTTTTAAACCAGAAAATTTTAATTTTTCATATTCATAAGTAACAAACGATTAAATTATTTTTAATTACATTTTTTACATTACATTACATTACATTACACAATTACATTACATTTTTATGAATCTTTCAGATTTTATTTTTTGTTCCTTTGTACTTTGTATTTAATTAATAAAAGAATATATTTTTTTTTGCCTTTCAATATTTTTGTTTGATTTATGTATCTTTAAAAAATTGAAAAAAATTCATAATTAATAAACAACGAAATTATGCATTTTTTTGCATACTTTTCGATTTACACGGTTTTACATTCAAAAAGATACAAATTCGATTTACACATTTTTCTCAGGAACCTATCTTCCGTGTAAATCGAGGGATAGGTGTATTAAGTTTTATACTGTTTGATTATTAATGCATGCCAGAACACATGAAATTGATTAGAACTGAAATTTATTTATGTTATGGACTAAGTGATTAATAAGGACATTATTCATTGTGTTCACTTTGGGACTTGCTTAAAATGATAACATTAAGACCACAATTATATAACATTCTGGTTTCACTGACTAACATTAAAATAACATGCTAAAATGATTTCAAAAAATGTTTAACTTTATCATTTATTAATTACAATTAATTAATATATAATTCATCAATATCTCTCTGTAAACAACTTTACACAGAAGCAAGCATAATACCAGCAATTTAAATTATTATATTAAGAGTAAGTAATGATTAAAATAATTAACATTTAACTCTTTCAGTCACAATTTTATTTTAAGAGGAAAAAATATATAACAGTTCTTTTGGACAGATCTGACCTTGTAGAAAGGCTATAGTATTAAAAAGAATTTAGGGTATTTCTTATGTGTGATTCACAACTATTCACAATTGTGATAGTTGTGTTGAAATGCTAGTTTGTGTATAATACCAGGTAGTTATATCATAGAAACAATTTGAAAAGATAGCCTATTTACTTTATTTTGGTTTCATAATGAACTATAGCATCACTTATTTGACATGAAACTTATTGAAACTATTTTTATCTTTTGTAATGCAAAGGTACATGCCACATTTTTTGCACTTAACATGGCCTCTGCTTTTACAGCCCTTGATCCAACATACTAGAGAGTCCTTCATATTCTCTGCAATTGACCAGTGTCCCACTTAGGGAATTTGATCCAGGTCATTATTTCTAATCCCAGAATTTCGGGATTATACTTAATCAATCCCAGGATCCTGGGATTATTTCGGAATTATTTATTCAGAATTATTTAGTAGCATTTGTTGGCACAAACACTACTAAAATCTGCTGGCAAAACAAGATGGCTGACACATTGACAAGTAAAATGCACTGAGCACTAGGCGGGAAGATCTCATCCTGCATTCTTAAGTCTACAGTTACATAACATACCTGATACATGTGACAGAGCTGTGCAGGGCTGGATCATGACATAGACAAATGAGACAAATGTCTGGGGGCCGATCAAACTGTCTGTTTTGAAAAGATTTGTAAATATGATAGTTTACTTTTCTGAATTTTTACATAAAGTTTATTCATATTTATATACTTACTTTTTTAAAACTATCTTGGCTTTTATTTAAATTATCTTTTTCATTATTCAATTTACCTTTCATGGGTAAAATATTATATTATTTAAATATTAACCAAAAAGGTTCAATTAAATAATTAATATTTTAAGGTAATATTGTTATTGTATAACAACTTTTGTTAGACATTTAATAAAATAAATTTCAATTTTTTTAAATTTATAAACAAACTGTTCAAACTTTTCTAGAAAAACTAAAATTTATTGTTGTATATTAAATATTTTTTATTAATAAAAATTTAAAATTTGTTTTACGAGGGCTATTTTTTAAATAAGGTCCGTTTGTGAATGAGAGTGAGAATAATGAGCAATCAAGGCAGTATGCATGGGCTTCTGCTCCGAGCAAGCATGGTGCGCGTTTTGACGCCATTTGTAGCCATATCGTCTGTCTGTATGCTGAGCTGTAAAAGTTTAAAATGTTTAAGAAAATTGAGTCTCCCGCCGACTGTGAGATGCGATCTGTTATTTGATTCTTGAGTTCAAGAAACTTGGCAGCAGCGGAAATTCCCCATCAGATTTGTGAAGTTTACGGTGATAATGCTACGAGTGATAGTAAAGTTCGAAAATGGGTAAGAATGTTCAAGGATGGGCGAGTTAATGTGCATGATGAGCCACGCCCTGGTCGACCTTCTCTGATTTCTGAAGATTTTGTTCTTGATGTGGATAACAAAATTCAAGAGAACCAATGATTCACGATTTCAACGTTATCAATTGAATTTCCACAGATTTCAAGATCAGTCTTGCATACCATTGTTTTGGAGAAACTGAATTATCGAAAATTGTTTTCTCGGTGCGTTCCAAGACTGCTTTCTGACGATCACAAAACAAAAAGATTAAAGTGCTTTATCGTTTTGACTTGATACAATCATCCACACAGTCCAGACCTTGCACCCAGTGATTTTCACTTGTTTCGATACTTAAAGGAGTTCCTTGGTGGTCAACGGTTCAACGACGATGAAGAAGTGAAAACTGCAGTCATGGATTAGGCTTCTTCACAGGCGGCAGATTTCTTTGAAGTCGAAATTCAAAAATTGTTGAGCGGTATGACAAATGTTTAAACAAAAATGAAAATTATGTAGAAAAGTAGATAAAAAAATGTAGAATATGGAAAAAATATATTTTAATGATATTTACAGTATTTTTCTTTTTATTAAAAAAACGGACCTTATTTAAAAAATAGCCTTCGTAGTTTTTGACATTATTTAGTTTTGTTTTATTTATTGTTTTATATTTTTTATGTGCTCTATTTCTTGTAGGAGAGGGAAGGGGCCTGGTAAGAAGAAAATGTCTAGGGCCCCAAAGTGGGTTAATCCAGCCCTGGAGCTGTGGACTGTACATCAATGCTAGATAACATAAACACACCTGACACGTGTTACAATTTTGTTTAATCAACTACAGAGTGTATTTGATCTTTAGAAGCTCTAACTTTTAATATAGATGAGTTCTCGAGCATATTATTTACGTTCATTATTCAATTTAAATTGGATGCAACAACCAGAGGCTGGTGGGAGTGCTCACTTAAGGGTGATGATATTCCTCCATCGAACGACTTATTAGAATTTTTAAAGGGTCATGTTAGATCTCTACAGCCAACCAAAAGTGCTCTCGACTGCGCCAGAAAATCGATTGGCGCCATTGAAAATTCAAACATGCAAAAATGAAGTATATTACCAGGTAACCTAGTGAGAACTGCTTGCCTATCATTTTAGTTCAAAATACAAGAAGTTTTATATTGAAATGATAGGCAAGCAATTCTGTTAAGAGTACTGGCACTGAACGTTTTGCTTCATGCAGTCTATTTTGCAAGTTTTTAAAAATAATGTCAATCCTGAAAATCTCGGGATCAGGAAAACTTAATCCTGAAAACTTTGGGACTAAAAAGTGGTCAGAATCCCGGGATCAAATCCTCTAGTCTCACCTCATCATAATGTACTTCTATGTTAGGCATTCCACATGGATGTCTCGTGACCTAGCTCCTTTCCTGTTTTGCATAATGTCACACTTGATCAACTTTTCACTTAGAGTTACATGGAATGCAAGCAGGTCCATTGCAGCTTTGCATTACTTCGCTCTTTCTGGTCCTCAGACCAGCTATTACAGACCACCAAGTCTATGAAGTGGAAGACAAAGTGCAAGTACCACTTTCATGACTTCAGTAAAATCCTGTAATAAGCCATCACAGCATCTAATCTGTCCACTCCACCCATTCACTGGATGTACATTTTCATCACTTCAGAACTATTCACATCTATCTTTTTTCCTGCTTCCTGTCATATCACCTTGTCTATTTGTCCTACACCAAAAATCATAGATACAAACAAATGTCACAATGCTGTTGGCAAAACATCTTGTTGCAACAATGTCACTATCTGCTGTGATTCTAGATCATGACTACCTCTGCCTAATTTTGACAACTCTTTCTTAACCTTGAGTGGTCACCCAGACAGCCAGTTGGCCCTGAGAGGCACTATCAGAGCCAACAGGCTGTCCAAGTTTCCACTCAAAAAACTGAAAGAAAAATTTATATGGGCAACTGGCACAGTCACCCATATTGGGCAGGGAGCCCCATTGTTTAGTACTGCATTTATTTGTGAGCTTATTGACTGTCTTTTCCGGCGATTACACCAGCATTTATTGTCTTATCTTTTCTTGATGCTATTACAGAACCAGGGAAAGCAGAGTCGTACCTTTGTGAGGTCTTGCTCATGAGTAGCTCGAAAGGGTGAAACTAAACAACAACTCCATCATTTAGCAAAGATTAACAGTCCATTTTTAGGGTTATGTCAGCTAAAAGGCCCCACATCTCAGAGTTCGATGACAAGGTGTCGTCACAAGGCGAAATGGAGATCCCCCTTGAGGACAAGAGGGTGAAACTTGTGGAAAGCATCCGCTAAGAAGTAAGAGACTATATGATAATTAATAACAACTGTAGACTAGGCGTGGGAGAACACGTGGTCTTTGTCTGTGCACAGATGGACAAGATCATCAATCTGTTGCAGGAGAACAGGGACCCACTGCAAGCTGCAGTGGAGAGTCTACAAGAGAAAATAGATAAGGTTCTGGAGTCCAGGAGCCATGCTGGACCAACATACATACAGGTAGCAATGCAGAGAAGCCCGAAGCCAAAGAAAGAAATTATTTTCATAAAGCCAGAAAAAGAAAATGAAGACTCAGAGAAAAAGAAAGAAAAGTTGAAGAAGAATATAAACCCAAAGCAGATGGGCATAGGAATCCAAGCTGTTAGAAAGTTAAGGGGAGGAGGAGTAGCCATTGAGGTTGCTACAAATGAGAAGCTAAAACTGAAAGAGGTAATAGAAGAGAAAACTGGATTGAAGACAAGGGAACCTCTGTGAAGGAGGCCCAGGATGTATGGTGTGGGAACAGATATCCCAAAAGTCAAACTGATAGAATACCTGTATGAACAAAATGAAACAATAACATGACGACTGCAAAAGAGTTCCACAAGCAAACTGAAATAAAGTTCCAATTTGGAAACAAAAACAAGAACACAACGAACTGGGTATTGGAAGTAAGCCCACGACAAGAAGACTAATCATTCAAAACAAAAAGATTAACCTGGGATGATCCAGATGTGGCATTAAGGATTATATCTCTGTCACGCAGTGTTTCCAGTGCTGTAGAATTGGGTACATTGCCAAAGATTGCAAAGAGAAAGGACCCACTTGCAACCAGTTTGGCCACAGTCACAAATACAAAGAATGCACCAGCAAATACAAAGTACGTGAACTGCAGAAGAGAAAAACTCAAAGATACATGCCATAATGCATGCTCAAAGCGATGCCCACTAATACAAAAAGTAAGAAAAATGCTTATTGCAAAAACTGACTATGGCGAGTAATGCTATGGGTCAGACAAACGAAAGATCATTAAGAATTGTACAGATTAATGGAGCCCTACAGCATAAGAGAGGCACCGGCATGCCTTCAAACAGCCTTCAAGACTACAACAAGGACTACTGTCCATCAACAGCAACTGTCATAAGCAGCCCAGACATATCAGTGGTTTTCCACAATAAAGTAAGTAACAAGTTCATAACTTGCTTTGAAGCAGGGAATGGTGACAAGAATTACTTACTTATAAGTGTTTATTGTCCAATACAACCAAAGACCTTAGCTCGACTCTTAATAGTATAGATCAGGGGTGGCCAACTTTTGTGCACATAAGATCTACTTTTTATCGGAAAAATGTGTCGCGATCGACTTGTTGTCATAGGCATAGTCTAAGTGGGGAGGGAGAAGTGTGAAATACATACTATGTTTATATGCTGTTTCAGTACGAAGTGCACTCACTGCTTATGAGTCGAGTCATAACTGCATGCATACAGTTGTGTTCGGTTACAAATATAATACATTAAGTCAAGACATCACTAGTGATCGACCAAAATTGGCTTGGCAATCGACCACTCGATCGCGATCGACTTGTTGGCCACCCCTGGTATAGATGAACTGATTAAACATTTTAAAAACAAGCATATCATAATATGCAGTGACTTGAATGCACACTCTGAGCTCTGGGGAGACCCGGAAAACAATGACAGAGCAGAGCAGATTCTGGAGTTTGTCAATGTAAATGACCTACATATACTTAATCAGCCTGATTCCTTACTCACATTCGATGCACCGATAGGTCAAAGCTGGATTGACCTTACTATATGTAACAGTATCACACTAAGACAGGTCAAATCATGGCAAGTATCTTTGCTGTGCAGTCTTAGCAACCATAGCTACATATTCTTCGAACTGGGAGTAATAGATGAAGTGGATTGTGAAGGCAGCATCCACTATGCCATAAACAGAGCTAACTGGCTGCTCTTTCAGACAAAGATAAGTAGAAGCATGAATCTTGAAAAAATACAAGACTGTAAAAACAAACAAGAAGCTGAACAGCTTATACATAACTTTCAGAAGACCCTCCTAATGGTCTGCAAAGAGAGCATCCCAAAGCAAAAGAAAGGACAGGGTACAGTTCCCTGGTGGACTAATTAGGTAACCAAGATGACAAACAAAAAACAATTGACTGCGAAGAAGATACCAGAGAGCCCGGAATGAATCCGAGAGATGGGCAAAGAAAAGAGAGTACATGAATAATAGTAAAGTTTATAAAGACATGATAAAAGCCAGGAAAATTGAATCCTGGAAGCAATTCTGTATGGAGAGCACCACAAAGCTGTGGGGCTTTCTTTATAAGGCTTGCATAGGCAAGCTCAAGGTTCCAACCTTTCTGGCATCAATATGCGAAGGCGAAACATACACAGAAGAGGTCGAGAGAACAGTAGAAAGACTAATGGACACGTTCTTTCCTCCAGACAATCAGGAGACAGACACGCCACAACAACAGCAAATAAGGATAAATGGAGAAGCAGAATATAGAAATTCAGTAAACCCAGAGTTCACTAAGGAGGAGGTGGAGAATGCTATATACAGGCTAAAGCCTGGAAAGGCTCCTGAGCCTGATGGAATAGTGACTGAGATTGTTTACAAGATCTGGGAGACAGACCCGGAGTACACGACAGCATTGTATAACCTATGCCTCCAATATAGGTTCTTTCCATTAATATGGAAGGAGGCAAAGCTAGTTATCATTCTAAAGGGAGATGACCTGGATAAAGAGCTTAGCAAAAAGTTATAGACCTATGTTGGGAAAGGTCCTCGACTTCCTTATAAGTCAAAGAATAATGGCTCAAATTATAGATAAAAGGTTCCTAAGTGTCAAACAGGAGTATGGATGATATAATCAGTAAAGTTGTAGATGGAACTGAACAAACTCTAACTGAAAACAAGTATTGTTGTGCCATCAGTTTAGATATAAAAGAGGCGTTCAACCACACGTGGTGGTCCCTCATTCTGCAATCTCTAAGGGAAGCCGAATGCCCTGAAAATATTTACTATGTTGTAAAGGACTATCTTAATGATCAAAGAATAGTATATAACACAAATAGGGCACACATTAACAGAGAATTGAACAGGATGCCCTCAAGGGTCCAATTCAGGACAGTTATTTTGGAACTTGGCTTATGACCAGTTCCTGAGAATAGACATATGACCAGACATGATAGAACTGGCATAAGCTGATGATACAATCATAATCTATGGAGCAAACTCTCAAAGAGAGATAGAGCAAAAAGGAGAACATGTGCTTGGTACAATTCAGGATATTGGGGAGCAACTGAAGCTATCATACAACTCTTAAGAAAACAAGGGCAATTATTTTCTCAAAAGGACATACCTATATAAGAGGACTCTCACAACAAGGATGGGAAGTGAAAGTATAAAAGTGGAAAAGCAATTGAGATACCTGGGAATTATCTTAGACAATAGATTGACATGGCTCCTACATGCAATAACAAGAGATAAGTGGATGAATATGTTTAACACCCTTGCGAGAGTGGCCAAGGCAACATAGGCCTAGGCAAAGAGGGTATCGAACTGACTTATACAGGAGCTTTTATACCAAGAATAACTTATGGAGCAGCTGCCTGGTATCGAGTGACCAGTAAAGAGACCATCAAGAGGAAGTTACACAGTGCACTGTTAAGGTTAACTAAGGCTTATTGTACCAACATCAACAGAAGCCTTACAGGTGATGGCAGGACCACCACCAATTGACTTAATAATAAAAGAGAGAACCATCCTCTACAACTTTAACAGGCAGAACATGTCAATTGACAGAATGAAACTTAAAAAGGCAGACATGAACTTAAAGTCTACAGTAGCAATGCTACCGAGACCGTACAAACAGAAGACCATATGCATGGCTAACGATAATGAAAGAGAGGAAATAGAAGTGTATACGGATGGCTCTAAGATAGACAAAGGAGTGGGTGCAGCCTTCGTAACAATGTATGATGATAGGCAAATATATGAAAGAAAATATAGGCTCAGGAACGAATGTTCCATATACCAAGCAGAACTGTTGGCAATAGAAGACGCAATCAAGTGGGCGATCTCAGCCTGCACAACTGGCCATATTATAGTTAACACAGATAGTAAGTCAGCTATCAGCACAATGCAGCAATTTGCTGTTAATAATGTAATGGCTCTAAACATACAGATGGTAATTTAGACATCAAATTCAAATGGATAAGAGCCCATACTGGAATTATGGGCAATGAGAAAGCAGACCTACTGGCCAAAGAAGTGGCCAAATTGACAGAGAGGTGAATTACAATAAGCTCCCTATTTCAGGGATCAAAAATATGTTACGAAATGAAACACTAATCGAATGGCAAGAGAACTGGACAAATTCCGATAAGGGAAGACACACGTATTGACTATTGCCAAATGTGGAAGAACAAACAAAAGACCTGAGGTGGCTACCAGTCAACCACCTTACCAAGTCAAATATATACAGACCACTGTAATTGTAACACATACCTACAGAGAATTGACAAAAGACAAACTGAAACATGTGAGTGCAGTGAAGCAGAACAGGACTTTGACCACTTACTCCTTAAATGCTGCAAGTATGAAAGAGAGAGAGAGTGGAGATCTCGACTTTACATCAGCAGCGCAATGACGAATCTAATCTCAAAATGTATCACATGATACAAGACAGAAACCTATCAAATGACTTACAAACTTTGTGAGAAAGATTAGATTAGATGCGAGATTAGAGGGAAGCCACCTTCCTAGCATATATACTCGCAAGTTACCGGTAATCTATGTAAGACAGACCAGAATGCTGTCACAATCCTAAGTGTGTTAATATTATTAGTTTTATTTGTACGAATACATGTATGTATGAAAAATTGCATGAAAAATTAAATGAACCGTCTTCCTTGTAGTATGATAGTGGGACAAGGATGACTGATCCCCGTAAGGGGAAATGATGACCATTTAATGAAAAAAGTCACCCATATCAATTTCTTTCAGTTTGCATAGCACATTCATAAGAATTTGTCAAAAAACAACTGATGATTGAAGCCAGTAGAAATACAATCTAATTTCAAAACCAATACTCTCATGAAACCAAACTCTTGCACTTTTGCTTCATCATGTTTTCTAGCTGAGCCTTCGTAAACCACAAAGTACCATAGACCACACCACTTTCTTCACAACGATGATAAATCTTTACTCCCTAAGGATATGGTTTGCCTTTTATATATTGTTTTAAACTGAGTTGTCTTTTAAAATAGCAAATTTGCTCATCTATGCGAACCTTTTCTTTGATGGGAAGCTGATGAACTCTACTTCTGAATGTTTCCAAAAGTGAACATACATGAAATGCAAAATAATTTCCATTTAGTATTAGTATCCAGCAAATAATTACCTTTATAAGTCTCATTAACCTACCATCCACAAACGAACAATTCCATTTTTGGCATCAGCATTATTCACCATGTGGAACTGTGCACGAAGTTTAAAAAACCTATTGACGCTCATTGCAACTGATATCAAAATCAATCTTTGTTCCAGGTGAACAGAACTGTCTTATTCTTGGAAATCCTAATGCTCCAGTAATATGTATTACAACCAGGGCACAGATTTCTTTGTCCATTGTTACAATGGATTTTCCATCTTTCTCAACTGAATACATATTTGTTTGATTGTCAATTGAACTGATGAGCTCTGGAGTGACATATTTCATGAAATAGCTGAGAGGACTACCAACAACTACATCTGAAGCTGGATCTGGAAAAGGCTATGGAAATACTGTGGCTGGGGGCTGAAAGAGCCAATTTCTCCACTTGAATTTTTGCATACTACACTGATGTGCAGGATTATTATAACTTGATGGAATTGAAAGTTATGAACAGCTATACTGTAGTCATCATGTCTTCATAATCCTCATTGCTTTTGCTGTCACCTTGATTGGCAGTAAGATAAGTAAATAATCGGTCATTATCATCATCAAAATTGGATAACTTTTCTAATTCAGACAAATCTCCATTGTCTAGGATACCAAATATTTGGTCGGCTGTCAAGAGGTCCTTACGATGGCTACTTTTTGTACTATTTGCATGAGTTGTTTAGCAACCTGATGGTCCTGGAAAGGTCAAAATGTAAAAATAAAAAATAAATGAAATAAAAAAAAACCATGAAATGTCTCGTATTTGAAGCTGCACCACAAAACTTCCAGAAATTCATGACTCACAATTGTAAGCATCCACATTTACACAATCTCTGTAACTTAAAATTTTAACCTAACAAATGTGTTAGCTTAAAATTTTAAGTTACAGAGAGTTAAGTTATTAACCCTAATTTCATATACAGTATTCTAATAACAAGGCAGTGGTGAATAAGAAGGCAATCAACTTTAAGGATGATGACACATTCTCATACCCATGGAAATTTTTCTTCCACCACCTATAAACTATGGGTTCATACAGGGATTGTCTCCTCCAATCATCAACTCCCCAGACTGGATAGGTCTCCAATCAGCAAATGACAATGCTTCGGATTCGAATAGTCAAACATCATGGTTTCATTTTCCAACTCTACAGCAAGATGATTTGCATAAGTATAGGATTTTTTGCTGGAATTTAGGCTTTTGAATATAGTTATTAAACATATCCGACCAATCAGAAAGTAAGAAAAAAATATACCTTACTGAACTTGGAAATTTGAAAAAACTAACACTTATCAGGCTCAGCTGAATTGTTAAAAGCAGCCATTTGCAGCTAATTCTATTAATTCATCCAACAACTGTTAGAAAGTGCAAAAATAAATGTTGAAGTAAAGTACAAACACAATTGTCAGGGTCATGACTGTATAGTACTCAATAACCCATTCCCCAAAAAAATATGTAATATGACTTTCACAATTGTGAGTCTCATGAATAAAAGGGTTAATATTTAAAACACTAGTTAAGACTGATAATAATAACTGATAATGACTGCATGCTATCCAGCCACACATTATGAATACACAAGAAGTGAGCTTGAAAAGGCCTATTTACCCAATGACAATGATAGCAATAGCCAAATACACCATTATTATTTTAGTAAACAAAATTTTATAATTTATTTTAACTTGTATGTGTTAGGACCTGGAAATTTTAACATTATCCATGATTACAATAAACAGTACTGTATACAAAACAATGAAAGTGTCAGAAAATTTTAAGATTGTATATGTAATTTTAACATTTCAGGATTATAATCTCAAAAATGTTCAAAAACATTTGATTAACATTTTTCAGATCTTTTATATCACCTACAGAACATCAGTTATCAGTTTTAAATCAGCATTCTACAAGAGATCTAAAGATAAAATCTAAAAAATATTAATCTAAAAAAATGTTTTTGGTTTCTTAAAACTAATAAGTTGCAATTTTTTATTCCATATACAGTACAACTGTATGTAATCAACCGAGATAGCAAGTCACAGGTCTTTTACTTTTTAGTTTTTAAAATAGAATAGGATTATTCCTGGGATTGACAAGAATAATCCTATTTCCTTTGGTTATACAGTATCTAAATTAATTAATTAATAGCTCTGGAACCAAAACTGACAGAGGTCCATGTAATCCTGACAATGTATCTGCACTGTAAGCAGGAGTTCCAGGTTCAAGTCCTACTCCAGGCTGAATTTTCTTCTTTCAGAATATTCTAAATTAAAAATTAACTTAAAAATGTGAAGTTAAGACTATTTACAAAAATTTTTTACATTTTCGAGTCTATCTTTTAATCCTTTACACTACTCCAGAAGTAACAGTCACTATGGTTAAAGAACGAACTTCTTTTACAAAGGTAAAAATAGGTAAAAATTCACAAAGTAAAAATGATCCAGTGTCAGCCTTTTATTAGAGGTTCTGACACCTTTCACTAAAATCACAAGGAATTCTTCTCCCCATATTATCCTTTTCCAATTTAACTGCTTCAAGCCCTCTGGTGGTAGATACGAGTTTCTCACATTAATTTGCATATAGTACAATTTCCAATGTTAACTCAGGATATTATTTCTTCAAAATATGAAGTTAAGACTATTTACAAAAATTTTTTACATTTTCGAGTCTATCTTTAACTTATTTCTTATTATTATCGTTAACTTATTTCTAATTATTAAATTTTTTACACACAATACACAATCATTTATCATTCAGTGAATGTTTATTATTCTAACGTTTTTCGTCTTCTTAATCAACCAAATTAACTTTATCATGAGATGGCAGCTTAATTATCTACCACTAGCCAAATTGCTTTGTATCTTGCAAAAGAACTAAAAATTTCAAGAGAAAGTTTGGTTAATGATTCTATTAAGATAAAAGATTTTGACTTGCTACCTCAGCTGTGGAAATGGCTGATCAAAGAAAAAAATTAAAAGATCAAAATCTTGTAAAATTTTTGATAATTAAGAATATAGTTTCATGAAAATGTAAATTAAAGCTTCAATAGTTGCTAGGTTTGTGCAGGTAATTTAGGAGAGTGAAATGTTTTGGTTTGACAATGATAAAACAGTTCAAAAACATTTTCTGATTTGGTGAACATGTTACTCAATTAAAGAAATTTGTTACATATTCCATACTCTTATAATAGAATTTGTTTTTTATAAAAAATAAAAGCATATGAACTTAAAGTGTGTGTTTGAAATATGAAATCTTCACTCATACAACTTATACCTCATTATTTCATATTCAATGATTATAATGTAACAGTACTATTATAAAGTTGTGCAAGATATCCACAATGCATTTAGAAAGAAAGATTATATTTCAATGGCAAAATATACACTTTTATCAAATACATTACATATTTACATATTGTATGTATCACTGATGTAAAATTCTACATTTTCAAATGGAAATTATTCCACATTATTTAAAAAAATTTCTTTGAAATTATTCTACATTTTTTTTCAAAATATATTTGCTTTTTATTTTAAATATATTAATTTATAAAAATAATCATAATAATATCATAATAATCATCATCAATTATAAAATTAATAATACCTTGTTGTAAACGAGTGTAATGACCTGCAAGAGTACCATGTGGACAAAATGCTAATGGTAACATGGTAACTCCTTGATCAGAACTGACTGCAGATACTGGAGGAAATGATGATCTATTAGATTGACAAAATCTTTCCATGTCATTAAGAATAGATTTGTATAAGCATTATGTATTCTATGTTACATTAATGAATTTCAGAATATGGTAAATATATCAAAATGATCTTTAATTATCATCAGGATTGAGAAGCAAGTTTTAACCTGAAAAAAAAAAAAAAAATTATAGTTAACAAATTAGAAAATTATATCTGATTTCAAAGTTTATAATAGTTAATAGTAAACAAAACAATTTTTAATTATTTATCAATATTTTTGCATGTTATATATAATAAAATTGTGTTAACTTAAATTTCAAATTACAAATATACAAGGACAGAATGAAAAACTTTGTTCCCCTTTTTAATAAAACAAGTGTAAATTAATGTAATAAAAATGAAATTTATGTACCAGACTACATAATTATTTTTCAACAATCTCTTCTAATCTCAATACATTTCTGCCAGCATGTCACAAGTTTGTGGAGTCCATCATATAAAGTTCAAGTTTTTTATCAAATTCAAGAGATTGGTTGACAAATTTTTCAGCAAAAGAGACCATAGTCAATTCTGAATGCCTTATTGAAACTTTAACAACTTTAATAACTTTACTATGAATACTCCCATTTTATTCTTTTTTGATATCATCTTTATCCAAATATCACTAACAGAAGCCTAATTTTTAATTAGGTATTTAAAAACTGATGTTACATTTTTGCCTGCCATTGCTTGTCTACAGGTTTGAATCCCTCAACAAATTTTTGCTTGTACAATTCTTTACACTCTAATTATACCAGATATACCTATTTTTAAACACATAATCGACATGTTACTGTATTTTTTTTTTTAACTCTTTCTGCCCTGTGGGCAGTAAGAGGATCTCTTTTAGCAAGCCCATTATGGCAAGGCCCACAATGAGGCAGCCAGGTGGTGAGGGATGGGGCCAACATATCCAGTCAGATCACCCCGAAAAATTCCTGGGGATTTTCAACCCATCAAGATTCGATCTCAAGTCCCCAGAGCAGTAAGCTGTCACCTTAACCACTCAGCAATTCGGTTGTCTGTTATCTGTGTTTAAAAGTCCATATGAAATTATAGCAATTACTGAATAATTTCATCTTCCATAAGCAGTGGGTGCTATATCATCTGCAAATCTAAATTATTGATGTTTTTACAATCTAATTTTATTCCAATTTCTAATTCATCTAAGTTTAGGCTATTACCCTGTAATTTATTTTAAATGGAATTGATTGGATAAAATGATTTGCATAAAACCTATTGTAATAAAAAATTACATTAACAAAAAAGTCAAACATATTAAAAAATGCCTACTGGATGACAAATCTGAATCACTGATATCTGAAAACTATTGTGGCTAAATGCCATTATTGTACTGTATAGTTATATTTTATATTATATTAGAATATATATTTTCCTTCATTCTTCCTAGTACTATTATCTTCCCTTCCTGGTATTTTCTCCCGACCGGTGCTTAACGGCGCAACAGCAGGTGGTCTCTTGTGGATAATGGGATGGTATGCAGCCCTCAGGGCAGAACGGGGACGGAGTGGTCATTCTTTGGCTAAGACTCGAGAAAGAAAGACGCGCCAGAGGTAGCTCTCCACCACGTTTTTGGGACCACGTGGAGACGAAAAAGAAGTACGAGGGAACGTAGAAAAATTCGGATCGAAAGAAGAGAAGTTCAAGAGTATTTTTGTCCCCGTCTGTCAAGGAATTTTCGTTTTAGTGACGAAGTTACATCGTTCGTGATTAAGAAGAGATCCACCAACCATTGTATATAACGCACCGTGATAACGCCGTAAAATTTGGGTACCCTTTTCTCTTTCAGTCTATCCTTTACTTTATTCGTCCTCATTTTCCCATTATCCTAATTTAGTTATAATTAGTTATAAGTTTAGTTATAAGGTGTATATATATATATATATATTTACTTGTCGGGGAGAGATATTTTTTGTATTGCTGGCATCCTACAAGTTCCTGTATCTTATCACGCATATTAAAGATTCTGTTTTTGAAAATCCCAGTTTCTTTGTACTCGGTATTCGCATAACTCACACTATTTAAATCTAATTAGACAACTTATTCTAAAATTATTTGTAAATGTCAGATCACCAATAATTAACAAGGCTTTTTTCAACAATAACTTTACAATAGGAAGATCTCTAATCAGTATACTGTAATTTTTACAATTTAGTTATACATTTTACGCAAAAGATTTTCAAAGACTTTATCATCATCACAATTCCTAAATATAAAATTCATATTGAGTGGGTGCCATGAGTAACTTTGCAAGGGATAAAAGAATGTCCAAAGAAGTATGAATGGCTGTGTACAAAAGTGTTGTTGTGCCTGTGTTCATGTATGGAGTAAAACTTTAATAATGCAAAAAGACAAGAGTCACATTACTGCATGTGAGATGAGGTATTTGAGAAGTGTGTATGGCATAACAAGTAGAGGCCAAGTGAGAAATGAACAAGTGCTGGAGGAATGTGGGGTGAAAAGAATGTGGTTCAAAAGGTGAGTAAATCGGCTCTGTAATAGTTTGGCCACATTGAGAAAATGAAAGAACTGTTGAAGAGAGTATACATGGGAAAGGTGCATTAAAATACTAAAACATTACTGTCTATTGGCATTAAAACACTTTTTATTAACACAAGCACTTTAACAAGATGGATGGGAAGCATGGTAGGAGAAGGCTGATAAAGTCTTGGTTGGAATAAGTAGATGAGTATCTGAAAGAGCCTGAGGTGTTGAGTCAGAAAAAGAATGTGAAGTAGTACACTAGAAGAGGCATATGTGTGTTATGTGTCTGAAGCAAAAGAGGTGTGTGTGGACAGAAAGGTATGGAAAAAGTTGCTGATTGAATGATTTGTAGGATTGTAGTCCCCTTTTGCATGCTGCTCATTGGATTATGAGTATGAGAATATCTGTATATATTATATCTATATATATATATATATATATATGTTCTATAAAATTATAGTTAACAAGATAAATATAAAGCAAATTTCTTATATTAAGTATTCAAAAAAAGTTTTTTCTTGTTTTTGTTGCTAAACACTTTTTTAACAACCAATATAAAAACTTCATTTAGATATTTATCTTGTTATACCCTGTTAACACTGAGAATTTCAATCTAGATTGTGACCAAGGTCGGCGACTATGCCTTGATGCAACCTCCCTCAACCATTTCAATCGTGACTGAAACGAGGTTCAATTGTGATCGACTCAAGAGAGTTCTTGAAACTAGATCCAGTCACAAGAGAGATCCCACAATCCCATGCGCATGAGAAAATACAAGATGGCTGCGGAACACGTGTTGGGCTATCGACAAAGAAATAAAAAAGATATGTTATTTGGAGAGACAAAGACATCTGTCTATTATTAGATATATGGCAAGAAAAAGTACTGTATTTATTTCTAATAAAAACTTCCATTTTGTTTGTTGGTGTTCGTGACTTACTGCATAGTTATGTCAGTTTTATCACCACGTGTAATAGCCGGGTTCTTCTTAAGCAGACTGCCTGTGTGAACAGCACAATGTTCAACTGGTGACAGTCACAGTCCAGATTGTAGGTAAATCGAGATCAAAGTGAGTTGTGGATTGTGTGTGAACGTAGTATCAGAGCTGCTAGGGATTGCAGCAAAGTACTTTATTGTTTTAATTGACAGAATTCTGACATCAGTCAGCTCTAAATAAAAACATAGTTTATAAGCATGTATATGTTATGGAGTTTAGGCTTATATGGTTAGGAAAATAAAGGCAGTAGCATTGTTGAAGTTAACATATTCAATTCATACATGATAATGAGATTGATTTTATCATCAGAATTTGTACATATTTAAGAGATGAGAGAGAGACTGATTTATAGTTCAAAACTGCAGAAAAGAGAAGAGAATGTATCTGTATTTCTTTGTTACTTTCTTCTCACAAGCATTTACATATGTAAATTATGAGAGGAACATACACATTTGAAGAACTTGAAATATATCAATTTCAAATATTCCATTGTTTCATTCTATTTTCAAACAATTTCAGTCTGATTATGACCATTTAATACCAAAGAAAACATTTGATACTATAAGTTTTTACATTTTTTTGCTGGATTTTTGGCACTGTGTGTTGGTTTTCTTACATATATCCAGTTTCTGCTAGTCATTGTACTCACAGTATATAATATGAAAGTTATTATACTCAAAAGTGCATATATTGAAGACAACTTATTTGTAAAATGTTTTCATATCAGAATATATATAATTTATTTAATTTGAGATGAATAAAGAATATTACATATTGACAAAAGAAATTAGGAAAAGTGGTTCTGAAATATATTTTCAATTATTTTGGATAATTTTTTAAAATTAATTTTTAATATGAAATCTCTACATTTATATAAATTTTATTGAAAACACAAACATATAGTTTGACAGTTCCAATAAACATTTCTATTTTGTTCTCTACTATAAAAATGTGATGAATTGTAATATATGATCTATTCAAAAGTAAAACCTTCAACTTTTATTTTGAACCAAGGAGAATAAGGTATATTATTAATGTGCAAAATGTTGCACAATAAGCCATTAAAGCATTATTTTCTCTTCTTTCTGTTTTTACAAAATATGAATTTGACCCAAAGAGGATTATATAAACTGGACTTTATTATAAATCTTAACCCCATTTCAAAATTTAATCTTTTCTGTTATGTCAATATTAAGATTGAACAAAAAATAAATATCAAATGAAAATAAACAAAACATGACAAAGATAAACTGAGAGAATGAATTGGATTTTCTCCAATTTCTCTTAGTTCTGTCATCCAACCAAAAGTTTTGACAATGTGTTGCTAATCTACAAATGAGCATATTTTATATTGAACCTGCAGCATGGGTGACACACCACTGCCCTGGCCACATATGCATCTGATCCAGACAATGAAGCGGAATTTGACAAAGCTGAGCTCATCACCACTATACTCCACCTGGACCATCTAAAATGGTTGAAAGCCATATCCATTTACAGAGCTAGCCACGTGACCACCTGTATCAACCAGAAAAAGGAGCTTAATCTATTGGTAGCCTGGCAAGTCCTTATAGACGACAACCGTTAATTATCACCATCCACACAAGAATGCTCATGTCCATCACAAGGTGTTTCGTCAAACAGGCGTTTGATTTGGTTTTGAATATTTATGTTCTGTTTTGAAGCGTTCCATCGGATTTTACCTGAAAAAGTACTATTCAAAAGTTCGAAAACGTTTGTAATAGACTGTCTTTTCAAGAAATACACTGGTAACAAGTTCCAGATATAATGTTTATTTTATATTTATTAAATTCTATTCCAAGAAAAATCTCTAAAGTTAATTAGGCTAAATATTAGATATTTATAATTTAATTAATCTCTCTAACAATATTTTTATATAAAAGTATAGTTTGATTTTCTAACAAAAGCAAAGTACAGTTCAAATTAATGTTATAATTTGAAAAGCAATCATTGATTATACTTGCTCTTGGCTACAAAATCTGATTCAAATTGACTCACTTGTTCCAAAGGTAAGAATCAAACCTTTAAAACTTGTAAGTCAAAGTAACTTCTTTTAAAATTAAAAAACAAAATCACTTATAAACATGGTAAAAAAAAAAATGCTTTTTAATCATAATCTTCAGATTATCTTGTTTTGTTGAACACTGGAAGTTGCACAACCAGTTATAATACAAGCTTTTTAATTTGACCTCTTAAATTCAAGATTCCTTTACAATCTTTACATTATGTACAGAAATCATTTCCTAAAAATTTAAAATCACCCTTCAGAAACATCAAATGGTTTCAAACATAATTGATCTTATTAGTACTTTTAGTAAAATGACCAAATGTTTTTTATGGATAAAAGCACTATGCAGAAGATATTTTTCTTTAGTAATCTTTGTTCATATGCTTAAGGTCTTTTCTATTTTTTTTAACAGTTCGATTTCTAATGGCAACCTTTACTACTTTTGCTCTCAGGAAGAAATACCCTGAGGAACAAAGATAGTAAAGGTTGCCAAAATTTTGCCTCATTTCTAATTTCTGGCTCTAATAAAATCTAACAATAGATTTATTTACAATGAAAGCATGAGTAACCATAGCTGCTAAATATCCTCGCTGAAAATGATTAACATTTTAATTACTGGCATGACTTTGTGGATGCATACTAAAATAAAACATATCATTTACTATTTGTAAAAATGTACATGTTGAAATAACACAAGATACTATAAGTCCACAAGCACAGTCTAGTAGTCAACAATATGAACTGTAAGTAAGTTTAATATATAAACATTAAAAAATCATTTATTTGTTTCTCAATTAGAACTTGTCGTAGACTGCATACCTTATCAGCAAAACACTCAACACCTTTTAAATGTGCAGCCAGATTTATTAAATTCTAATGTTTTCGGTCATATTAAATGACGTTTGAACTCAGGAATAAACTGAAAAATGGAAAAATTGAACACTTAGAACATTTGCATTAATGAACAAGCGTTTTGGAACGTTTTTAAAAAATATTCTAGTGAAACTACGTGTGCCATCTCTACAAAAGGCTAACACATAACAAGCCTAAGAAATAATATCACATTAAAAATAATAAGATGCAAAAGAGAAATAATAAAAATATAAAATAAGAATAAAAATAAAATGCAAGAGATAAAGGCATAAAACATGAAGCTGTTGGGAAAGAACATTAAACTGACTGGTTCTTCTCTTAAGTATGCTTCCTCTAAGCCACATTTCTTGACATTTATACTACGCTTGATCGCCAGGCTGCCAAAACTTTACTTGCTTCTCAGAAGTTGATAGATTGCCCTTTTTGGCAGGTTATGCAGATATGCCAGGCTTCTGCATATTGGAAGTGCCTTTTGTCACGAACTATTTGTATTAATCTTGCATGGTCCCATTCAGCTTTGACTTCTTGGGGGTCTGCTAAGACGTAAGTCACCTCTGTGCAGGTTTGTCCACTTCTTACATTTCTCTGGGGTTCAGGCAGTCTTTCCTTGAGTGATCTTCCAGTAGCTCTGATATAGAACATCTTATTCTGCCGTCTTGTGTCCGTAATAGGGATACTATAAATTCCTGGAAGGGAGTTCTTGTCTATAGCATCTTTATCTGCCCTTAGCAATTGGTAGATAGTAGGATTCCTTTTATATATTATTCTTTTGTTCGTAATGGCTCCTATTTGTTTCTTGACATTATTTTAGCTAATTCTTCCACAAATAAGCAAACTTTAGCTTAGCAAATGTGGAAATAAGAATATGTGAAATAAACTAAAAAAATGTGCAAATCTGGAGGTTCTATTGGGCTGCCCAATAAGTTCGTTCAGTTTTTAAATAAAATTAAAAGGCACATTTTTATTTTAACCTGTAACTTTATTGAACAATGTATTCACCATTTTGTTCCACTACATTCTGCCATCTTTCAGGCATTCATAATTTTATCTTCCCAAAACTTTTTATATTTTTGAGCAAAGAACTGTTCCAGGTACTTTTACAGTCTTCCAGGAAATTGAAATTTTTTCCATTAAGAGAATCTTGTAAAGAGCAAAATAAATGAAAATCCAAAGATGAAACATATAGTGAATATGGTGAATGGATCAGAACTTCCCAACCAAGCTGTAACAGTTTTTGTCTGGTCATCAAAGAAACATGCAGTCTTGCATTATTCTGATGGAAGATTATGCATTTTCTATTGACTAATTCTATATGCTTTATACGCCAAGTGCTGTTTTCAATTGGTCTAATTGGGAGTAGTACTTGTCAGAATTGATTGTTTGGTTTTCTAGAAGGAGGCTCATAATAGAAGACTCCTTTCCAGTCCTATCATATATACAATACCACCTTCTTTGCACGAAGACCTGCCTTTGGCATGGTTAGTGGTGGTTCATTTTACTTGCCCATGATCTCTTGTTACACATTATTGTAAAGCATCCACTTTTCATTGCCATCATGATTTGCTTTAAAAACAAAACATTTTCATTACATTTAACACTAAATAATGCTAATTTTACCATTGGTACCTGCTGGAGATCAATTGGCCACCGTTTGTTTTACAAAGTGTTTTCATGTACTTTTAATGATAAAAGTTTACTAATTTACCACTTAAACCCGAAAGGGTATAGTATGTACAATAAATATTTATTCTAAAAATGAATTATTATTTATGAAAATACATAATGAAATAAATCAATATACTTCTAGGAAAAACTTGCTTTTATTATGTTTAATTTAAAAAATAATAAAATAATAAATGAAAACAATTTTAATGTCTTATTTATTTCTTTATAATTTCTCAGATTTTAATCTCATTCTATCAAGGCGCATATTTTTATGCCTTATAATAATAATATTTCTTCTATAATTTTAATAAATAACAGAATCATTAAAATAAGTTTATAAATTGAAGTTAAACCTCATTCACACTGACTAAAATTAGAATAATTTTCACCTGAAGATTTTGTGTATTTTGTATATTTACAGCTTAAGATTTTCACCTGATACAATATTACTATTATTTCTAATTTGATACCCACAATTTCTTCCAACTTCAACTGGTTACAAAAATGAAAACATCTGAAAACATTCTCTCTGTTTTAATAATATATTTAAGGTGTGTGAATATCAAAACACAAAACCTTACATTTTAATAAGAATTGATAATTTAACTGCAATTAATGAAATAGCTTTGTATGAAAAATATACTAACTTTTAATAAAATTTTTTATCTAAACTTGAAACTGCTTCTTTAGTAATTATAGATAAATAATAAATACACCTATCCCTCGTTTTACACGGTACTTCTTTTACACGTTTTCGCTTTTACACGGTTTATAAAATAAATGTAGAAAATAAACTGGCTATGATCAAAAGGAACAATTTTTAACTCTAATCTACATCTATCTTCCAATCCACCTTAATTATGTGTTATAGTTGATATTTAGGATACTAGGTGACAGTTTTATTTCAATTTGTCAAATAGTAACCGATAAACCGATGTAGGGTTTATCGAAGTTGCACTCCCCCATATGCACGAAGTTGCATTCATTGCACATAGTTTTAAACCAGAAAACTTTAATTTTTCATATTCATAAGTAACAAACAATTAAATTATTTTTAATTACATTTTTTACATTACATTACATTACATTACACAATTACATTACATTTTTATGAATCTTTCAGATTTTATTTTTTGTTCCTTTGTACTTTGTATTTAATTAATAAAAGAATATATTTTTTTTGCCTTTCAATATTTTTGTTTGATTTATGTACAGTACCTTTAAAAAATTGAAAAAATTCATAATTAATAAACAACAAAGTTATGCGTTTTTTGCATACTTTTCGATTTACACGGTTTTACATTCAAAAAGATACAAATTTGATTTACACATTTTTCTCAGGAACCTATCTTCCGTGTAAATCGAGGGTAGGTGTACTATATGCAGGGTTCCTACTCAAATTTTTGTTTTAATTTCCATGACTTTCCCTGACCAACTTTCTATTGATAAATTCCCTGACCCTCACATCTCTTACAGTATGGCACATTAACAAATTAAAACAGCATTTGAGTTACTATGCGCATATGTTTTGCTTCTCCAACAATTTAGTTAGTTATTTTTTCTAATTAACAGTTATATATATTTTTATAATTGCAGATTTATTAAAATTAAAATAAAATGTATTATTAAAATTCTGTTATTAATCTACAACCATAAATCTACATGGCTTTGAAAAAGATCAATTATTTTTTATTATTCATTAACAAATTCTATATAATCTATGTACAAAACTATATATTTATTAAATTCATTTCTTCATAAATTTCCTGAACTTTATAAAATGTTAATGAATTGGGAAAGAAAAATCAGAAATTGTTTTGCTCAAAATTATTAAATGAAAAATGATAAATAATACCATTTAAACTATTTATCATTTTGTGTACTTTGTAAATTTTTGGGAAAATTTTGTGTAAACTTGGGAGAAATTTTGGGTCCTGAAAATATTTTACACTCCTTTTTATAAGTTGTATTGCATCACACTACTTCTTGCTGCCTGCAGACAGCTACACTTAGTCAAGCATATTGTCAGCAAAAAATCAACAAGACAGCCAAGGAAGCAAATTCCCTGACTTTTCCTGATTTTTAGCAATTTTTTAATAAATTTCCTGGTATTCCATGACTTTTTCTGAACACCAATGAAAATCCTCAATTTTCCATGTGTATAGGAACTCTATATGTATAAAAACATATTGATAGATATTTGAATAGCTGAAAACATTTGAAACTATTGAAACTTTGTTAAAGATGAACTATAAAAATATATGTACAGTACATACATTTGTATAATCTGAACAAAAAATATCTGAAAATTTTAAATCATTAATAAACAATAACAATTATAAACAAAATTCAGTTAATAAGTTATATAAATAATGCAAATTATTTACATGTACAGTACCTTAAAAATGAAATGCAAATTTAAATAAAACTTATATAATATATTTTTGTTTAAAATTCATTTTCAAAAATCCATCATCACAATAGTAAAACAAAAAAAAAAAATCAGGTATTAATTCCACAAACTTATATTTTTAGATGTTTCTTAAAATAAGAATTTATCATAATCTTAATGTTAACACTACATTAGTATATTTTTTTCCTAATTCATATTTATTTTATTAACAGTGCATAAATAAATAAAAAAAAAGCTGTTCAGCTTTCTCACAGTAAATAACAGTAGAACGTCACAAAGCAGTTTTTTTGTTATTAATCAAAGAAACTGAAATTATATTCATTTATAATGCATAAATAATGGTATAAGTGAACAGAACTTGAAAACATGAAAAACAGTATGAAAACATTGTTAATGCTGAAATTATTATTGCCTTTTAAGAAATGTTTTAAAATTAACTGTTACAGTTTATCATTATTTTTTATCTTACTATTCTTCAATAACATTTGACTCTTCACACTAAACAATAATATGCTTCATATTAATAATTTGATCTGAGTCAATTTATATAATTTTAAACAAACTACACAGCGTACTGTTGGAAAAGAATTAAAAAATACATTCCACAATTATCATACATATTAATCAAATTATATAAACCATTACATAACATAATTATTAAGCACATAAGATTAAAATTTAATCACAGGTTATATATCCTATTTGAAAAGAATATTATATTTATGTAATTATTACACAATCCATTTAAAACAATAATTACAATCAAAGATTTAAAATTTATATTTAAAAAAATATTTTAAATGTATTTAAATTAATAGCTTTTACTGTCTACTCTTACCTATTTACATTACTAAATTATTCAATTAATAAAAATTGCATTTAGCATATTTGAGTAAGAAATATAAATCACTCTTAATAAGAACTGCAGAAGGATAATTGGAAATTTATATATTATGCTTTATATTATTTCACATATGAAGTAATGAAACTACAGTAAAGCATTGACTATTCTTATCAATGATTATAGTTGTAAAAGAGAATTAATAAAAAGAAATATAGGTTTTACCATTCAAAAACCTTTAGTATATCGTCTAAAACATATTTTATATCTATCAATTATTAAAGCAAAAGAGGATCTGAAAGTTTAGATAATTTAAATCGAGGTCAATCTTGTAAATAAGTTTTAATGCAGTTCTTACTTTGACAGATGCAGTTACCGTCTAGAAAATAACATGAAATAACCACGCATTAAATTCTTTAGAATTAAAAAAATTGCCATTTCAGTTTCATTCTTCCATTTTTTATTGTTTTTTGATCGAAAATGTTTTTTTACAGACGAAAAGGAAAACTCAATTCCAATCAGCTCTTGCAGACCATATCACCATCTAGCGGACATTTTACAGCGCTTTCTAGAAAAGAAAAATGAAAAAAAAATTAATTAAATTGTAATGTAATGTATATTAATTAATTGTAGTAACGAATAATTATTATAATTTAAAATAAATGGTAAAATGTAGTTAGATAAAAAAGTTTAAATTTATACTAAACATTTTTTTTTTACTTTTTTCGCCCTGTGAGTACTAACAGCTCCATTTATCAAGTCCATTCGGCAAGGCCCATAATGTAACGACCGGATGGCAATAGACGGAGTCGACAGACTCTGTCTCTTTGCCACCCAGATTGTTACATCCGTCTCTTGCCACTTATTTATCAAAAATTTTTGTGGTTGTTCATCCGATTTCGATCTTAGAACCCTGGGCCGTAGGCTGATGCCTTAACCATTTCGGCCATTCGGTCGGTTCATAGTACGCAGGACCGATTCTGATAGGTGTGTAGTACGTGAATGCACGCAGACGGTCAAATTCCTAAGATGGCCGAAAGAACACTTTAAAAATAAAATTCAAATATAATTTTATATTATTTTAATACAGTGGACGGCGATGAAATAGAATGATGCACTACGGTTGATGATATAGCTGTGCAGATTATAGATATATAATACCGAAGCATGCATGCTAGGTGTTTTGCATCAGACAACTTGGAAATGCAAGCAACAAATGATGAGGGATTCATCCGTTGAACCAGAGAAAATTTCATAAGTGGGAATTCCATAACCACTACGAATCTTTCTACTTTTAAATCATGTTAAAAGCCTAAAATTGAAAAAGCATGAAAATTTCACTATAACGTCCATGCATACAGAAAACCGCCTTGAATGTATTTCTCGACGTTTCAAGGTCCCCTGAGTCCAAAAATGTAAAAAGCCTGAGTGGTCAGTTTTTGATGGATCGCCATATTTTCCCTCTGTTTTGTACTGTGAGAAAAAGGTTTTTGTTAGCCCACTACGGTAAACACCCAACAAACTAAACACGCAGATGATATAAAAATAATTTATTTACGCATAATATAACTATGTACAAGTTCAATAAAAGAAGTCACCTCTAGAATAATTTTTCCAGCCGACTTTAAACCCGATGTCGGCGCAACAGTAACAAAAATAAAATGGCCACATCACACCGAATCGCAATTACAATCAGTGGCGTAGCTAGAGGAGGCGGGGGCGGCCCGCACCGGGTGTCATCCGTTTAGGGTGACACCCGACAGTAAAAAAAAAAATAAAAACTTAAACAAACCATTACAATGTTTTTCAACGATAAATCACTTAGACTTGAAGCCATTTTAACCAAGTTATCTATATTAAATAATTTAATTTATTAATTGTGATAATTTATAGATGCACGTAAGCTACGAAATAAATAATTACTCCAGATTAAAATGTTCACAATGGGCAGTTATGGAATCACTACAGTTTTGCGAATTTTTATAGGTGGCAGTATGATGTATGGTTATGATTTATTTTGTAAATCTAAACTTATACATCGCGACATCGCATATTCGAAATAGCATTCGAGTTGCTCAAGTGAGAAGATAATACGATTCAATAGTGTTTTATAAAAGAATTTTAAAAAACTGACACCACGGTGTGACTTGGGGTGACACTACGATATCCGCACCGGGTGCCACCCATGCTAGCTACGCCGCTGATTACAATACAGCGAAACCTCGCTTAACGAACATAATTCGTTCCAAAAAATACTGCGTTCCTGCTGAAAAATACTCAATATTTTATGTATAACATTTATTCAAAGAAAATTAGGGTGTACTATAGATTACTCCCTATGGAATTTCGTGTGTTTGGTTGTATATCTGAACTCAGGGGACCGAAACGAGTTCAACGATACTCTACTTTTGGACCGGAGACGAAAAATAAAAAAGTTATCACACTTTTTTCCGGCGATCGCGCGATGATAGGGCCTCGCTATCGCAATCGGGAGTCGCGCGCTTGCCGTTAAAATTGCCTTTAGTACGCGTTGCCCCCTTTTTTTACTTTGTTCAAGAACTACCGTGAATCGATCACTAGTTTAGCACATGGCGGCGTGTGGTGGCTTCCATACGAGAGGTCAGTCGGGCCGCTATGTTCGCTGCCATAAGTAACATTAACCGAAATGGCGATCGCGCGATGATCGGAAGTCGCGTCGCTCTCTCCGCTCTCGTATCGCGTGTTAACCCTACTGGAGATTACCGTAGTCCGACGTCATGGTTTGCAGACTTTACCGCAAGATGGCAATACTAGCAACTACGGTGCTGTCTGCATGAGAGCATTAAAAAAGTATGGTAACTTAAAAAGTGTGATAACTTTTTTATTTTTCGTCTCCGGTCCAAAAGTAGGGTACGTTGAACTCGTCTTGGTCTCCTGAGTTCCAATATATAATCAAAGTCCTGAAATTCCATAGGGAGTAATCTATAGTACACCCGAAAATGATACAATATACATCGACATCGTTAAAGAGCGTGAATCATCATCTTTTCTTCTAGCGCGGAATGAACCAACCTGGAATGCGAATTCGATTTGCAGAAAACAAAAAAAAAAAAAATCGAAAAAATATGTCTCATAACGCTATTCCAAATTTTTGGGCTATGTATAGGCTGTAATTAAATATTAGAAATCGATTAATTTAACTAGTCTCATAACGCTATTCCAAATTTTTGGGCTATGTATAGGCTGTAATTAAATATTAGAAATTGATTAATTTAACTAGAAGTAGGCAGTTCTGCTTCCATTTCATATTAAATTTATAATACAAGATGGAAGATTTAATACAGTAGAACAACGATTATCCGACCCCCGATTAACCAACTTATCGGTTAACCGACTGCGTTCTAGTCGGTAGATTCAAATGTCCGCTAGTGATGTGGCGCTACAATATTTGGTTATGTCTTGGCTACTTTAATCTTATTTTTGTTAAATTTTTGCATGTTTTAGCTGGCAGCACTGGCTCGACCATGAAAGGGAGGCTAGTATTTAAACCAGCCTATATACCGTAGCTTACGAGATGAGAAAGGCTATCGCATTTCGATAATGCGCCGGGGACAAAACGGTTTCTCGCGGTGGCCGGCAGGGGCGCTGCTACACCCCTAATGCCTGAGCGTTGCAACGGGTAGCTTTTTAGTTCCTCGTATATATTAATGCTCCCATATGTTTATTCTGATTTATACGAGAGAAAATGTGCAACGGGATTACGTACTAAATGCATTTGCAATCCACTCGTTTATGGAGAATACAAATGAAAGGAAATATTACTCCCTTAAGAAAGTTACTTTATGAAACAATATCGTACCTGTCATCTGATGCTCCCGTTTTTTTATACTTAATCTTTGTAAAGTCTTGTCTACAAGGACTATATTAATTATGTAGTATATAGTCCTTAGTTGCTAGGAGCGTGTTCTGAATCACGTGACGTAACGCAATCGGTGTAAATATACCATGGTTGGAAAGTGAATAGGGGCGTGGTACTTTGTTGTCTGTTTTATTATTGCTGAATTAAAAAAAATATAAGTGAAACAAAAGGCATAGAGTTAATTTATTATAAACAAATGGATTTTTATTTTATATTTATATTTTTTTTTTATAAATTTATAAAAATTTTCAAGTGTCTTACATTTGATTTTAAATAGAAAAAAATCTTATTGCATGATGTAATAATTGATTTCAGTTACATGTCATATCACATAAAAGCTTTGTAGAAAAATAAGAGTAACTATGAATTTCTTCAGTAGTGAAATAATCTAAAAAAATTTCTCATTAATTAAAAATCAATAATTTAAGAAATCATATCTCAGGATTTAGAGTGCATGAAAAAAAAGAATAATTACTAATAAACAATAATTTTATAAATATTTCTGGAAGAGATTTTCACAAATAATTTTATCAGTAGACTTTTAGTAAATTCTCATAACATACCATGTAAGTGCATAAAAGATAAACATGTAGACTATATCATATATATATTCATTAGATGCAGTCTGAGTTAATAAATGTGTAAACTTTTTACTCACATTATAAAGTTTTAAAGCCAATAAAACAATTGGGTAGTTTCTACACTCGCATAACCTTTCTGCTCAGTGGCTTATTATGTAATGTCTTTACTGGCTGGAGTTTCTCGCTCATAGCTTTCCCAAAATTATCAAATAGAGGATTTACATATTTCTCTAAAATAACTCTAACAAAGTCTGATGAGTCACAATTCTTGCAGCAAAGTAAATTTTGAAAATGTGGAATTAATATTCTCACAATATCTTTTCTTATACCTTTCTGTTTTAAACATACATTCTTCAGTGCTTCAAAAACAAAATCAGAAATAATGTCTAAAACTCTCACTAGTTCAAAGCTAGGGTATTTTAAACCACCACGGTCTTGATGAAAAATTAGCCTCAAAACTGGAGAACAGCTTTTCGGTCTTGAAAGTTTTTGCAGACAGTCAAAGCAGCTTGTCGATTCCTCTGCCACTTTCACAATGTATCCTGCAATCATAGCCACTGCTGCATTTTTCATTGTGGGTTGAACACCTGAAGGAAAAAATAAAAATAAAATTCTATAAAATTGAAGACTTCTGTAGGAAACTGAAGTGTACAATACTTTTCACTTAGTTCTAAAGATGTGTCATTTACACAAGCAGATTTCATGTAATTAAAAGATAAAAAATAAACAGTAGCTTCCAAATGTTTATAGTTAAAACAAGGTAAAATAAGAAAAGGAATGGTACTAACCTTGTGGGTTATAAAACCTGGACAGAATTTTCATTACTTTGTCAGGCAATGCAATGTTGTTTTCTGAGCAAGAGCTATAAGCAATTTCTTTTGCTGGCAATGAAATTAGAGCTGTTGTGGTTGACAGTGGTGGTTCTCTTGCTTCCACATTAGCACTAATGGAAGCTTTAATCAAACCTGTTTTAAGTGTTGCTTCTATACCAAATATACTGGATCGTACATCCATCATGTCATTGTAGCCACCTAACTGGCGTACATGGCTGAATAGTGCCTCTATGTCATCACTTGAAAAGTTCCTGGAAAGGACATAATGGAAACCTTCCTGAAGAAGGTGGCGCACACAGAGGACAGTGGACACGGTTGTGAACCGCAGAGCGTGATATGTTTCATCACTAAATCTTTTTTCTTTCTCCAGTGAGGATTGAATTTGTTCAATATAGTGAAGAAAATCGTTTTGGAGCCACTGCAGTCTTTCATCATCTAAGGAATAGAAAGGACACTTGTTTTGATTTCTAGAATAGATGTACTGAGTTTGATTACAAATATCATGAAGTTCAAACCACTTCCTCATGATCTTCATGAAGTTAATCGTTTCCTGTAATCCTGCTTTATGAACCACGTTCTCAGGAGAAATATCAACCATCGTTTCCAGGGCGGCAATCAATTCAATTGAAAAAATTTGAACTGCTCGTAAAACGTTCATTTTTTCAAAGCTGGTTGGAAATAAATGTTTCCTAGTTAAGAATCGAACAGGTTTAATTAGTCCTGGTAATGTCTTCTGGTAGTCATACAAACGTTTGAGATGGTTTGCTGATATTTCATTGTCATTTACACTGAAGGTCTTGGTCAGAAATTGTGACCTCACATTCTTTATTACATGACACTGATCAAATGCCAGGAAGAGTTTACGGGTTTTGTCATTCGGATGGCTGATACATGGCCCGCATTCATCACCACTCAAAAGTTGGAACATCAAAGTGTTAACTGAATAGTTGTCAGTGACCACGCGCTGGACTATAAATCCTTCCTCTTCTACTGCTGTGATAACCTTAAGAGTTAAATTTTTAAGGTCAAATGCAGTTATGTTTGAAGTAAAGTAAAAGGCTACAGGTATCCGATAACGTGTTGTTAGGCCACGGAAAAGGAAGCACAGCAATTTATTTGCTAATTTGTCTTCAAGTCCTATCAGATTCATGTCTATATTTGGTTGGCCTAAAAATACATCCAATTTTCTATCATAAATTAATTTAGGTTTTATAGCCATCTCGTCAATGATAAGGGACCCCAACTTTTCAGAATCGGTCTTTAATCCTTTGAATTCTGCTGCAAGTCGACATTTAATCAGTGAAGTAACACCAATTTCTCCACTGGCATAACCAATGTATCTTTTCAAGGTTGCTGGATGAGGGATATGCAAAATACCAATTTGTCTCAAATACTTGTAGGCCTTGGAGGATTTCCTTTGCAGTAATGCACAAATCTTTACAGTGGTCTCTTCATAGTGCCCCTTTTTCTTACCATAACTGTTAACTTGTTCAATTAAAAAATTAGCTTTTAATGAATGCTTGAATGTAGCTTCAGATACAATTTCCTGAAATTTCTTTTCCAGAGGAGTTTTCCTTAATCTTTCTTTTAATAAACATTTTTGTGCTTCTACAGTTGATTTGAGCTTTGAAATTTGTTTTGTAAGCCTTGAACATTTCCTTTTTAAATTTCTCAGTGTAGTACTTGTTCTTTTACTTAGGAATGAGCAAACAGGAATGTGAACTTGAACACCAATGCTGGCTGTTCTGTTTTCATTTGCATCTTCATCCTTTTCATCACCATCCTCTTCCTGATCAATATTATTTTCCACACTAGTTAAATAACCAGTTGTAGACTGTGTACATCTCTTTTTAGGCAATTTTCTGGGTTCAGGCTTCTTTCTTTTTAATCTTTCTGGATACTCCTCAAAAACTGATGGCACAGAGCCAGGTAGAAGCCTTTTTCGTGTTGTGCTAACACTGTAATTTGTGGGGAGAAAATGTCGACTACAAACTCTAGATCTTTCGGAAGGAATCCAATAACTACCTTTTTTCTCACCCTCCCTTTTTATACTTAAGAGCCACTGTGTTTTCAACTGTGCTTCAGAGGGGAACTCATGGAAAGTAATACCTTTCATACGTCCACTGCTTTTACACAATGGCACGCAGCAATAAACCATGTTGTAAAAAGGATCGAAGTTTCTTTTACAATAAAAGAAATAATGCGGTATAAAAAATAACTATATGCTACGTTATTTCAAATTTTGATTTGACATATATACAGGTATGTCAGTCGAGAAAATAAATTACATTGTAAATTTAAAACATATCTATAAATTTGACAAATAATTAAAATTACAAATTTAGGTAATATACAAGTTTGACAAATCTACAGTTTCAACGAAAATTGACCAAGTTACAGAATGAGTGATCTAGTAAACAAGATCTGTAAAAATAGCAATATTTACAATTAAGATTATATAGTGATTGATATACAAAATAAGCAGATATACAGATGAGACATTTAAATTATTACAATATTAACACAATGATTTGTTTATATTTACAGGTAATCACTAAGAATACAGTAAATAATGGTTAATTTAATCGTGACAGATACACACTTTAGCCAGAGAATACTGCCTTAGCTAGTATACGTCTGTCTCGGAATAGGGGTGTTAAGACGCCACCTAGCGACAAAATTTAGCAACACTAAACGACCCTCTTTTCGAAGCGAAAAGTTGAGAATGCGATAGCCTTTCTCATCTCGTAAGCTACGGTCCGAAGGCCAACAAAAAAGGTGTCGTCTCCTCTTTTCTTCTTTCACAGTTTAATATAGAGATTATAGCCTTTGCGGCTCTTGACCAAAATGGCTGCCACAAAGGGTATAGCGTGCTTGACAATGTACGAGAGTTACCTGTGTGTTGTCTTTTTAATAACTTTTCTCTCTGTAGTCAAAACGTTTTATTCGCATTTGTATCCGACATTGATCCTAGTTGATTTCGTAGTTGTTTAAGTCACTATGATTACACTTTGTGACATTTTAGAATATGTGGCTGATCGAAAAAGATGTCTTACAGGAGAGGAAATACCAAAACTGATAACTTCATATCTATCCAGCTCTTTCTCAGCAAATAATTCACTTCAGTTTCCCACAGCTAATTTTGCTGAGCTTAAAATTCTTTTATACAAATGTTTTCACCCTATCTAATATAGGCCATCGTCAGGTTTAATATTATAAACGTTCCAAAATGGAACGTACCGTCTTCGAATATTTTACATATTTAAAATTCAATAAAATAATTTAACTTTAAAATAAATTGAAAGAAGTGTGTATATTAAATAAATAAAGAAACAAATAAAACATAGAAAACAAAGCTAAGTAAAAAGAAAAGATTTAAGGGTTTTTAAGTGTCATTCTTTTTTCTATTATACATTTCCACGCTGTTGGAAGCGCATTAGCATCCATGGCATTTAGGCAACGGTTTTTCATTTTAATTTTATGAATTTCCACCTTTTCCTTCTCCAGCGCAATGGATGGAGAGTGCACCGTTTAAATGACTTTAGCCTCTTCCCATTTTACAATCGCTCCTTCAATCTGTGCTATAATTGATAATATTGTGCTGTTGGGTCGTTTGTCAACGTTGTATCAAGTGCTCTTTTTCTTATAAAAATCGAGAATGATCTATAAAAGAGCACCTAATATCTGTAGCTTGCTACGGAACGATAAAGACAGCGTAAAAAAGGAAGGTAAAGCTGGGGTATATAAAATTCCATTTGAAAATAAACAGTTAGGAATCGAAAAAGATTATGTGGGTATGACTAGAAGAAACCTGGCGGTACGTCTGCGATAACATACATACAGTTTTGACAAAGGACACAACACAATATTAGCAAGGATGAACACTTTCTATTCTAACAAACTACTTTATACCCATAGCAGCCGCCATTATGTAATTCGCGCCAATACCACTAGGTGTCAGATCTATCGTTGGCACAAGCGAATACTAATAATGTATTTTTTCATACTTTTCGGTTATCCGACTTTTCAGTTATCCGACCAACCCCAGTCCCCAATTAAGTCGGAGAATCGATGCTCTACTGTAGTTGTAAATAATTAATTTTTATTTTAGACACTTCTAAAATTTTATTTGGAATTGGTCATTAAATTTAATACAAGATGGCAGCATAATTGCTTACCTCTCGTCAAATTAATCAATTTCTAATGTTTAATTATAACCTTTACATACTCCAAGAATTTGGCATATCGTTTGGCGTGTTTATTATATATCGGGTTATGGTTGTCGATGTTTATATGTAATATATGTGAACACAAGTTTGGAAAAATGTATGATCACAAGCGACACTAAGATGCTAGCGGAACGAGTGCTAAACAAACTGATGGAGCATGGGCACAAATCCAGGACTTTCCCTCTTCTCGTTACTCGTTATGCGAAATGTCGCTCGTTAAGCGAGTTACTCACAATTTGTTTTGCTCGTTAAGCGAGGTTTAACTGTAATTCAATACAATAAACAAAAATAAAACAAACAATTTCCTAAAATTAACCCTTAATACTAAACTTACTGTAATAAAAGAAAATAGGATGCGAGAAGAGGACCTCTTTTAGCAAGCTCACGGATTCAAATTCGGCCAGGGCCACAATGGGGCAGCTGGATGGTGAGGAACGGAACCCAATATTTACAAACGGATCACTCCCTTCCGAAAAATTCCTGGGGAATTTTCGACCCGTTCTGACTTGATCTCAAGTCCTCAGAGCGGTAGGTTGCCACCTTGACCGCAAGGCCATCCGGCCTAAATAGCAATAGGATAAGAAAAAATACCTGTATTTTTCAGTTACCGTGAGAACCACGTTTGAGCTACTTAACGCAAAATACTATCTTCTTTTTCCTCGGTTACCACTTGCAAAGAAAAATCTTGGTTATTAAGATTACTTAATAAGGAACATAAGAGGAAAAATAAAAATACGTTGTTCCTCCTCTCTGGAAACAGCGAAAGGACAAAGAACATTATTATAATTAGTTAATAAAACAGAATTTATGACTTATGTATATCTATAATTTAAAAAAAAAAACAAATATTTTTATACGAAAGATACGAGAAGCAGTCTTCTACTCGTGCCACAAACTGAACGGAAAGCTCATTTCTGATTCAGTTTTCTGCCACAATTTTACGCATGTGTTCCTGGCCTAACGTTCAAATAATTCGTGTCTCCCGCTCTCAAGTTCGTCAGAAAGACACTTACGACTTCACAGCCTGACTTCAGCGGCAATAACTTCCGCAGTAATCGTAGCTTCTGTTTGCAAGACAGTTGCAGCAACCCTTTTTCAAGCCACAATGTCGCCTTATATACTAGTTGTAAGTCCGACGATCGGCTAATCAGGAGCTGCACCGGGCGAAATCCGAGTCCGCCCCGATTGGTAGCCAGTCTCGACTTGGTCCAGACGTCAACTGTCTCTTCCCAGAACATATGCGCCAACGTTTCAAAACTTGAACTATCGTGTCGCTACACTATATCCCCTTGACAGATGATGATATCCGATGCTCTAACCGAGCGTTTCTCAACCTCGTACCGGGGTCATGCAACAGGACATTGTCCTGTTGCATGACCCGGACATGACCCGGTCCTTGCGACCCCCATTAATATCACCTCAACCGGTGATATTAATGGAGTCTCAAACAATAATGAAATCATTTTATGAGAAGAAATCATTTATTATAAACAAAACATTTTACAATAAGTACACATGTAAAAAAAAGAAATTAATGTGATGGTTGCATTTGTTTTCATTTAAACTCTTCTCCATACGTGGATCTACGTTAGAAACACACAAAAGCAAATTGTTTTCAAGTGATTAAAAACGATTCCTGTATTTAGTTTTTAGCGCAACCATAGACGAAAAACCTTTTTCACAGAGATAAGACGTGGCGAAAGGGATTAATATTTTCAATGCTTCTGTGACTAAATTTCCATATTCGTGTCGACGAGCGAGTCAAAACGTATTTAAATCTTCAGATGTAAATTGCAGTTGTAGCGTTTTGTCGGCAGACATTTCTATGAGCTGGTCGTGAATCTCAACTGGTAACTTAGCAGCGGCAACATTTTCTGTAAACGGATTCAGTACTCATCTCTTCGAGAAATCATTTTTATCTTCCGGGAAATACTCCGTCAACTGAGTTTTTTAGCTCACGCAAATGCATCTTCATGCAATCCAAATATGGTGAATAATAGTGTCTTGTTCATTCAAATTTTTGTCAATATAATCCGAAGTGAGTGGGAACAGATCCAAATTTTTGCTTTGAAGGCGAATAGTCCAGATATCAAGCTTCTTAATGAACGCATAAACTTTGTCTGTCATTAATATAATGTTTTTATCACGTTTTTGTAAATTCGCATTCAAACGACTTGAATGTGAATTAAAAATACATCAGCTAAGTAAGCCAACAACAACATACATTATTCTGTAAAAACAACGAGAATGTTTATCCTGAAAAAATATTATTAATTCATCTCGCAATTCCAATACCCGGGTTAACACTTTCCCTCGCGATAACTATCTAACTTCTGTATGGAAAAGAAGAGATTTTTTATTTTTGCCCATTTTATCGCATAATTTAGCAAACGGCCTGTTCTGTAACGGTCGGCTTTTAATAAAATAAACAAACTTTACAGCTTCACAATGAATTTGATTGAGATTTTCCGACATATTTTTTTGTGACAAGAGCGTGTCTGTGAAGGAAGCAGTGCGTCCATTCTGCTCTCGGTATAAGACGATCTCTTAATATTTTCATTAATCCACTGTTCTTTCCTGTTATCGGCTTTGCACCATCACTACATACTGCAATAGATTTTGTCTAATCTATGTTAGTATAGTTTCTCGTAGCTTCATAAAAAACATTAAAAAGGCATTGTCCTGTTACATCACCTGGTACTGTTTTGCAAAACAACATATTTTCTTTGATTGATGTGTCCCTATCGCATTCATACCTCACAAAACATAAGAACTGAGACATGTTTGCTATATCTGTTGATTCATCAAATTGAATACTAAAAAATTCACTCGAACTCACTTGCTGAATTATCTGATCGCGAACATCGGCAGCTATGTCATCGATTCGTCTTGATATTGTGTCATTAGAAAGCGGAATGTTTTTCAATTTTTTTGCCTCTTCCACACTTATTAAAACACTGACCATATCAATTGCAGCAGGCAATATGAGGTTTTCGGCGATTGCATGGGGTTTGGACATGTTAGCTACTCTTAATGCTACGAGATAAGATGCTTCAAGTACACTTTTATCAGTATGGCTTAACTTTTGACGGCCGGATGGCCGAGCGGTCAAGGTGGCAGCCTACCGCTCTGGGGGACCCGGGATCGAATCCGAATGGGTCGAATAATCCCCAGGAATTTTTCGGGGGTGGTCCGTTCGGATATGTCGGGCCCCATCCCTCACCACCCGGTCGCCCCATTGTGGGCCTACTAATAGGCTCTTTTAGTAGGCCCCATAATGGGCCTACTAAAAGAGACCCTCTTAGTGCCCATAGGGTAGAAAAAGTTAAAAAAAAAAAAGTATGGTTTAACTAGTGGCCGGATGGCCGATCTGTCAAGGTGGCAGCTTACCGCTCTGGGAGACCCGGGATCGAATCCGAACGGGTCAGGAAATCCCCAGAAATTTTTCGGTGGGTGGTCCGTTCGGATATGTCGGTTTTTCTCATGGCACCCTGTTTGGAGTATTTTCATTGGCGCCTGTACCAGCGTCCGTACGTTTCCCAGGTTTTATCCCATCTCCGCCGAGAGGGTCTGCCAATGACACGCATCTATCGGCAAAGGCATATGGCACCGAGAACAGTTAGCGTTCTTCCTCATCTTTGTCTCGACGAGTTATCATTTTTTACCATTGACCCTCCGGAGGTCAATTGCGCTCGTTTTCAGGAGCTTCTGGAGTCCTCCTGGCGGGGCAGATGCCTCCAAATCTAGTACCCGTACGGTGACAGGAGTAGTTTTTCCGGCTCGCGAACTCCGGGAAACTTGGCTCCTTCACGAGCACTGTAGCGTATTTGGCGCGGAGGCTCTAGGAATAAAATGACTATTGCAAATCAGCGCCAGCTTCGACAATCCGACTGTCATTCTCTCAGACAGCAAATCTTTCATACAGGCGGTGGGTAATGTTAATTTTTCATCCCTGGCAATAATAATCGACTTAGCAGCTGAAATCAGTTTGCATCCCAAGGCAGTTGAGATTGGGTGGATCCCGGTCCACGTCGGCATTCAAATCAATGAAGCACCAGACAAGGCGGCAAGAAAAAACAACCTATCCGGCTCCTGGAGGCAGTCCCCTCATGGCACGCGATCTAATTCGGGCCATGCGCGATATTATTATCAATACCTACATCGACTCCTTTTTTTTTTTTAACTCTTTCCGCCCTGTAGGCACTAAGAGGGCCTCTTTTAGTAGGCCCATTATGGGTTCGGCCAGGCCCACAATGGGGCGACCGGGTGGTGAGGGACGGGGCCCGACATATCCGAACGGACCACCCCCCGAAAAATTCCTGGGGATTATTCGACCCGTTTGGATTCGATCCCGGGTCCCCCAGAGCGGTAGTCTGCCACCTTTACCGCTCGGCCATCCGGCCGTCTACATCGACTCCTGATCTACTAGTCTTAGACAAAAAGGTCGGAACCACCTCCGGCCTTTTGTTCCCTGGCCATATTCATACGCCTCGTCTCGCTATGCCGAAACCCTCTTGGCCTGCCTTCGAACCGATACAGCACCGTTAAACGGGTTTCTCTTTCCCGAGGTCTTTGTGTCTTCCCCGACTGCCCGAACTGTGGCTCTCCGGAAACATCCCGCCATTTTTGGATTACTTGTCCAAAATATAAGGAGGCCCGTCAAGACCTCGGCCGCACTTTATCAATAGATTTAACAGTAGTCCGAACCCTCACTCCTATTTACTGGGCTCACGTCGACCTTCCTCCTCGTCAGCACGTGGAAGCTTTAGGACGTTTTATATATCGTTCGAACCGCTTCGTATAATCGTTAAGCGGTGTACATCGGAGAAAAGGCCAACAGGCTAAAATCTCCATATAAACTGGAACAAAGAAGTGTCGAACTAATTTTGATGGCTTCATGCTTTCATCGGAGAGAACTTGAGAGCGAACAACTGTTGCTTTCCATCTAATGAAATGAAACCATAATTTAAATAACTGTCATTGTACAATCTTGTCTTTTTACCAACCGATGGGGATACTATAAATTGCACCCTATGGAATTTCGGGGCTTTGAGTATATATTTGAACTCAGGGGACCGAGATGAGTTCAACGATACTTCACTTTTGGACCGGAAACGAAAAATAAAAAAGTTATCATACTTTTTCGGCGATCGCGCGATGATCGGGGGGTCGCGTCGCTCTCTCCGCTAAGCCTATCGCGTGTTTAACAGGCAGTCCGGCAAGTCGGCCATATATACCTTCCACAGAGGCAGATGTTGATCCACGAACACACTGATCATCTGCAATTGGAGTTAAGTCCTTTTCGCACACCCTCGCACTCCTCAACCTCAGGGCCTACGGCTCCTCAGCCGCCGACACGCTCACTATCGCTTGCGGTCGGCTAGTACTATGCGCCGCTATCGCAGCTTGTTCAACAAACCTAACCTATCCCTCCGGGAGATGACCGTAGTCCGACGTCATGGTTTGCAGACTTTACCGCAAGATAGCTGTACAAGCAACTACGGTGCAATCTGATGATAGCATTAAAAAAGCATGATAACTTAAAAAGTATGATGACTTTCTTATTTTTTGTTTCCGGTCCAAAAGTAGGGTACTGTTGAACTCGTCTCGGTTCCCTGAGTTCAAATATATACTCAAAGTCCCGAAATTCCATAGGGTGCAATCTATAGTACACCCAAAAAAGAATTCAGTTTCACGGTTGACCGCACACTAAAAGGCACCCAAGAGGTGCTGGCGATTGCACCTCTTTTATACTAGTTACAGCAGACTTGTTTAACCGTATCCATATGCATGTTCAAACATACACTCACAGCGAGTATTATAGAAGGAGATCAAATTACAAAGGGCACGTACACATCAAGTTGAACTTGTAAATTGCTCGTGTATGTAATATCATACATGCATGTTCATACCCGTCGCTATAAACGCAGCGACATAAAATAATAAGAATAGTCGTATTACATTTTTTATACTGTCGGTGTTTTCTTTAACGTATAAAATTAGTGCAATGTGATTATATAATATTTTAAAAAATTTACATTTATAATTACAGTCAAAATTCAATTAGTAATAGTAGGGCTTACTGTTAATATTCCTCTTGGTAGGGAGTCGAGAAATATTAATTTTATTTATATTTGTGTGAGGCTCTGGATAGGTCCGAACCTCACTGAAATTCGCGTTAAAATCATTTCTTTTTAGAAAAAAATTATTTTTTTTAGAGGAAAAAAATAGAAGTTAGAAATAGTTTTTCTTAAAGAAAACGACGCGAACTTTTAAACAATAGAACAATGGGGAAACGTAGATCGTCTATCTCCGAATGGGAATCGAATTAAACTTCAATTTTGACCTCTCCCGCGCCCCTGAAAGGTTTCGAATTGTCACCAGGTGACGAGAAGAGACCAATTGGAAAGCGGAATCGGAGGAAAACAGATAAAACCTGAGAATTCAAGGACGCGAGGGTTTCTTCTCCCGAAAGTTCCAAGTGACGGATCTATTGTTGTGTGTGTGTCTGGTGCCCATCTTCGTCTCCGTCTCCCGACCTCGGATCGACATCTTTTCATCAACGGAAGTCGACCGCATCGTCCTGGAGTCGCGGAGTCGTCGAGGGAACTGGCCATTCGCGACCTAGAGACACTCCTTCAAAATGAGACTATATTTGAAAGGAGAGGAAGACCCAGAGGCTGCTGCCGACCTAGAACTTCCAAGATCGCGGAAATCTTGTAAGCTTCTTTCGTGTCAAATAAACGGTTTCTTGTAACCGTTGAGTCTGTCTCAGTGCCGATCGCCCACATACGACCCTTCGCGACCGCTCGACCCTCTTGACATAGTCGGCACCCAGTCGGAAAACTCACACTGGTGTCAGAGAAGTGGGATTTTAAATGCAGAATTTGCACAAATTCTGCGGGCCCACACTATAGTTGAGGATGCCGACATCAAAATTTCGCCCCGAAATTGAGTTAAAGGTTGGTCGGAACGATAGATGCTGAGACAGACACTTCGGCGCGAACTCGCGAGTTAGTTAGCAGTTCTCTTTTATTGGCCTTGGGAGGAATGATACCTGCTTTCTTCGGTGAAAGTAAGCGTATTATGACTTCTTCGATCCCTTAAAAAAATATCGAGCTTAGCTGGATGATCCCGCAGAAATGCTTTAGTTAACCAAGCGCAAGCTCGCAGGTGCGACAATGATAGAATAAATAGGCTTGACCGAGCAAGAAAACGCCACTATAAAATAGTGCCAGCAGCGGAAGTAGGCAAAATGTTCCGAGGTCAGTTTTTCAAAATATAAGTAAGAACATTAAACTGAGCGTCAGGATGCTTGACACTGCTTCATTCATAAAAGCTCTAAAGGTAACCATTAGGGAAGAAACGATTGACTAGCAAAATGCGCAGTTTTGTCAGGCGCGAAGATGAAACGGTGGAGAATAACCTAATGGATTCGGGAAGGGTGAAACTCCATAAGGAATCTGCGTTCGGCGCAAAGATTGGTCAAAATTTTAAACAGTTTAAAACTTTCGGAAAAATTGTTAGATAATCGAACATTGTCAGTACCGATAACTGGTGCGCAAAGGTAATATTCAGAATAAACGAACAGGACAACCCATGGAACGAGGGAATATCGAAGTAGGAAACCCACACACCTATCCGAATTCGCTGCAATGCTTTTCACAACCTCATAACAAGCAACCACTGTCGCCCGATTGGTACGGAGGAAATGACGTCCCTCTGCCATCTCTAGTCGAGTGGAGATCGAGGCCAATGCGTTGCAGGTTCCGATTATAAATCCATCGTATTCATTGCGATATAGGCTAATTATTTCAGTAGATGCTCTTTCATCAACCGCAGAATAGGCAAATCGAATCCGAAGTCGATCGAAATTTAGAACAGGCTACTTTATGTAGAGGATTTTCTGACAGTATTAGCCCGGAAACAGGCCAATGCGACCGCATCTAGATGCTTAGCTTTGCTCAGTCCCAAGGCAGACGCAAAGCAAGCAGATTGTCAATACGAAAAATTAATAAATTTTTTCTATTTGTCAAAATTTCTACGTAATTCAAAAGTAATTTTTAATACATATTTTACAGAGCATTATTAATATAGTTATTTTGAAGATTGCAGAACGTATTAAACTACTTAAATAATAAAAAATAATTGCAGTGGAACCTCGGTTAACGAGCACTTCGCATAACGAGTAAATAAATTGTGAAAACCTCGCTTAACGAGCGACATTTTGCATAACGAGTGCTCAGGAGAGGGGAAATCCCGGATTGTGCGCGTGCTCCATATAGCACTCGTTCAGCTAGCATCTTATTGCCGCTTGTGATCACACATTTTTCCAAACTTTTTTCAACACATATTACATATAAACATCAACAATCATAGCCGGTTATATAATAAACACGCGAAACGATATGCCAAATATTTGGGCTATGTAAAGACTATAATTTCATATTAGAAACTAATTAATTTGACTAGAGGTAGGCAGTTATACTTCCATCTCGTATTAAATTTAATGACCGATTCCAAATTAAATTCCAGAAATGTCTAAATTAAAAATTTATTATTTATAATCATTAAATTTAATGCAAGATAAAAGCATAACTGCCAACCTCTAGTCAAATTAACTAATGTCTAATATTTAATTATAGCCTATACACAGCCCAAAAATTTGGCATATCGTTTGGCTGTTTATGAGACATATTTTTTTCGATTTTTTTTTTGTTTTCTGCAAATCGAATTTGCATTCCAGGTTGGTTCATTCCGCGCTAGAAGAAAATATGATGATTCACGCTCCTTAACCTTGTTTATTGTATAATTTTCTTTGAATAAACATTATACATAAAATATTTGAGTATATTTTTCTGCGTGGAACGCATTATCGTATTTTACATTAATTTCTATGGGAAAAATTGTTTCGCTTAACGAGTGTTTCGCATTACGAGTGTTTCATATTACGAGATTGAATGATATTACGAGTATATCATTCAATTTAAAAATTTATTTTATATCTTAAAAATAATTAATTATATCCCGAGATTTCCCGGAATCCCGGAAAACAGATCACTTTTTTTCTAGAAATCCCGGGACGAGCAAAGAACTGGGAAATGAAACCCTAATAGCATGGTTACAAACGCAAAAGCAGCAAAACACATTACACGTGTATATTACGAGACAGCATGTAAAATTCCTGACATTGCATTTGGAGCTTATATTTTCATCTAAATATTAACGTAAATCCTTTAAATTATTATCATATAAAAGATAATATATCCGTTTGAATAATATTCTATATTAAAATGTCAACACACGAATTTTCTATTATCATGCGCGATGAAATAAAGAAGAATAAAATAAAAGTATCAGCCTGCCGCTCTTATGGATTCTGATTGGGGTCTAAATTAGCTCAGATTTTCATGGATAAGTTGATTTATTGGTCATTCCCTCACCACATGATCGCTTTCAGTATGAACACGGCCGAACACAACGATGGACAAGAAAACACCTTATTACCCTCAGGGCAGAGTGTAAAGAAAGAAGAAGAATAAAATTCATGCAATAAATTGTTACATAATAAATCGAAAATTTTCAAGATCAGTCCAAATTTCTGAACAACTGGAACGATAATTCTGGAATTTTTATTTATTTATCGCAATTTTACCAATTCAACTCACAGGATTTAGATATTTTTAATCATTTCCATTGGTAAACTGAAAGATAAAGTGTAAAATCAATATAGCTACATAAATGAATTATTAGATTTTAACCTTTTTTTTTTTTAACTCTTTCCGCCCTGTGGGCACCAAGAGGGCCTCTTTTAGTAGGCCCATTATGGGTTCGGCCAGGCCCACAATGGGGCGACCGGGTGGTGAGGGACGGGGCCCGACATATCCGAACGGACCACCCCCGAAAAATTCCTGGGGATTATTCGACCCGTTCGGATTCGATCCCGGGTCCCCCAGAAAGTGTAAAATCAATATAGCTACATAAATGAATTATTAGATTTTAACCTTAGAACGAATGGAATTGAGAATTCAAAATTTGTCACATAGGCTACATATTATTAACTATAAACAATTTTTTACTTAGCGTTTTAATTGCGTTTAATCTGTTTTTATTATTTATTAAGAAATTATTTTATGGCAGAACGATTAAGGTGGCAACCTATCGCTTTGAGGAACTCGAGATCGAATCCGGACCGGTCGAAAAACATCAAGAATTTTTCGGGGTGGTCCATCCGGATATGTCGGGTCCCGCCCATCACCGTCTGGGTAGAACCCATAATGGGCTTGCTAAAAAAAAAAAAAAAGCTATCTAATTGTCCTCAGGGTGGAGGGAGTTAAAAAAAATACATTTTTATTTATAAAAAGCTTATTATTATGAATTATTGTACAATATATTTAAAAATTTTATCGATTAATTATAATAAAATTTAGCTTCTTATCACTTTTTAAAGAATAGTTGCAAAATATAAATTACGAAATAATACAAAAATGATAATTAAACGTCACTGATAAAAAAAATTTAACTTTTTTATGTTATAAAAGATAATTTGTTACGAATTTTTAATTTTTATTTATCTATTTAAAAGAGCAATTAAGAACTTTGTATATCATTAAATTAATAAAAACGATATTTATTTTTATTTTATTTTATTTTTTTATTTTTAACTGGTTTTAAACGAGACGTAAATCATTTAAGAGATAGTTAATAATCCGATTGGTAAAATATATTTTATCAAATGGCGGTGCGAAGAGTGAGATAAGCACTTTTGATTTAAGATAAACATAAGAAGAAAAAAATACCGAGCTTGTCCTAATTTTATGCACTTCTTTGTTATCCCTTCTGCGTTATAGGCAAATGCTACCAGTCATAAAAAGTTGTTTTTTTCCTTTATATATCGAATGAAAGTCGATTTGTTATTGACCCGGGGTTGATATCCTTGAAAACGTCACTTTTAAAAGAGTACGATTTTCGGAACTGCCGACGACAATGGCCGCAAACATTTAAAAATATACTTAAATAGAGAACGCGTTGTTTAAAAAAAAAGAAAAAAAGACAAATAATTATTCTAAGTAAAGATTTCTTTATTGTCGACATAATCTAAGTTTAAAAAGATGATTTTTCTCATCCTCGCTTCTAAGGTCAGAGACATGACGCCTCACACGCGCGCGACCAATGGAAGTATCGGTAGATGGTGACGTCACGACGTTTCTCTCCGTTCCCGTGGGCTGCGAAGTGAATTGCAGTTCGTCGTGCTTTTTTGTCGGAGGTAAGAAGGATTTTTGGGTCTTTCCACCATTCATTTGTGTTTTTAGCGGATTTTACACGTTTCTCGACGCGTACGAAACGTTTCGAATATCGTAAGAACATCGAAGAAGAGAGTAAGTTGGAGTTTTTATCTAATTGGGGGGGTTTACGAATGTCGAAAATAGAAGTCGCCATGTTCTTATGGCGATAGCGAAAAGCTTCGATTAGACCGAAAGTGGGCTTTACATACACTTTATTCCGTGTTTAGAAATGTCGAATTTGCCGAAATTGTTTTCGTATCGATCCAAGGACGTCGTCGGATACGACTTCGACTTCCTTCTTGAATAACGCGGAGGTAAATTATTCTTAGAATCATAAACAAAGGAATTAAATGGTAGCAGCTGACGCAGTTGGTGATTCTCGGTATCCGTGCCGATTATCTTCCATATTTCCCATACATTCGCGTCATTTACACAAAAATCTCGGAGATTATTTTTTAAAATAATTTTCCTATTCCGAATTTATACGAATTTCGTCTCGGAAGCGAATCCTGCCAGTCATACGTAGTTGTCACCAGTGGATGATTTAATGGATTTTTAACCTTCGAACTACGAATTTAAACCGAAAATTGGGTTTGTGTGTAATCGCCATATAGTTTCTATCTTCTCTTTATAATAAGTGATTAAGCATTTTTATCGAAATCTTATGACAAAAAAATAAAATAGTGGCACGTATTATTTTTTCTTCCCCGCATTATTATTCGTAATTACAGTTTTATTAATGATGTTTGTAAATAAATACTATGTGGAACTAAATTAGAATCGAAAGCTTAATTAGATGTAATCAACTGTGCAAAAATTAGCTGGCGTAATTAATACTCTTCTATAATTTTACTGGTTTAGGATATGAAATTTAATATATATATATATGGAGCTTAGAGATATTAAGCTTGTAATGTATAAATATAAAACTGATTGTAAATAGTTTGACTAATTCTATGGGTTTTTAAATAGCTATTTGGTAATTTAATAGTTAGTGATACTTCAGATATCGTAGTAATCTTTGTTAGAGATTTTTGAGAAATATATTTACTGGAAGTATTGTTTATTAAGTACAAAGTTAGCCTAGTTATTCAAATCTAATTAGTAAAAAAGTATTCAAATATTGATTGAAAGTAAGCATGTTTTACTCTTTGCTTGTCTACAAATTTTACTCATCCTGTTAGTATGATTACAATGGACATGAGCAATATGAAATTCTTAGAAAAATGAATGTAACAATCTAAATGCCATTTTTGGAGTAGATATTGCTTAAAGATAGCTTGAAGAATGACTTGAAATTGCAGAGAACACTATCTTAGTCTCTATATAGTTTTAGATTTGATTATTGTTCTGTATTGCAAATGATATCTTAATAATCAAATGTGACTTAGTTGTAAATAAAAATTAAATATATTTGAATAGTTATAAATTTTGTTATAATTTTCATTCTTAAGGAATTGTCAAAAGCAAATATATCTGATTAGTCATCATGAGGGGTATTGATATTTAATCATAAATAGAATAATTGCATTTTCATTGTTAAATACATTAAGATTGACTTTAAACCATTCTAGATATATAAATTTGTGAAATTGTTAAATTTATTAAAAATGGAATGTTAGTTTCATAAAGAAAACCAAGTCCAGATTATTAAATAATGAAATGATACGGCCAGATTAATTTTTGAGCTAGAACTTTGCTAATAAAGTATATAAATAATATATAATTTAGACTAGTTTGTTAAACAAGTTCTAGCTTGATAAATAATCTGGCCATATTTTATTAAAACAATAGTATTCTTTTTAGAGCATTTTCTTTAATAGTAGTTTTTTATTGTATATTAGGCTGGCAAATATTTTCTGTAATTGGCCAAATAATATAGTAAAACTCCCATATTATGAAGTATCAAATTTTTCTGTGACATATTGAAAATGATTTTTTATATTTGCTGCCAGTGCAGCTTCCATTTAACAAATTTTCTATATAATAAATTCTTTCCCAAAAGCAATTTTTTATACAGAAGTTTGACTGTATTGTAGACTTTCAAGTCAAAGAAACAATTCAGGATATTTATGTATTCATATAACATTATCTACCATAATACTGGTATAGTTTAGTAATAAATGTACTTAAACACCAAAAAACCAGCAAGTAATATATATCTATTTAAACAAAACAAGCATTTTCTTCTGTTTTAAACAGTCATCTTCAGGTAGAAGAAATGCAGATTGAATACACATTTGTTTCTATCTGCATTCTTCTAAACTGAAGATGGCAGTTTAAAATGGAAGAAAATGTTTTAGTTTAAATATATATATTGTTTGCTGGTTTCTTGATGTTTTAGGTGCATTTAGTACTCATATAATGAGAGAAAACAAATTTTCTAATTTTTCTGATTACTGCTTAACCTCTTAACAGTGAGGGATGATTATAATTGTCCAAGGCGATCGTGTGGCAGTGGTGAGGGACGACTATACTTGCTAAATTCTTTTGGGGGTATCGCCAAAAACTACCGCAAAAAAGAAATTCACATAAAAAATGAATTATGTAACAATAAAAAAAGACTTTTCTTTACTAGACAGAACTGTTTACAAAATCTTTTTCCGAAACGGTAATGAGAAAAAATGCTTGAAAATATACTTTAAAAATTTCCCACATTTCTTCTCCACAACTAAGTGGGAGCCACACATCTGACTGTTCCACTGTTGAAAGGTTAATGTGATGAGTGCTTAGTCTGGTAATGTCATCTTACATTGTATTCTTTTAGCAGAGCTATAGTATAATTGCATACTAAATATAATGCTTTGTCATTTAATTGTATAACAAAACTATCCATGCTTTATTGTGCCCTAAAGCATGACATTCAAAGTCCACTTTTCTTGTTTAGACATGATAGGTATGCATGACACTTGAAATGTTATTAAGTTATACATGCATCACTACTAGTGATGTAACGAATATTCGGTTACGACCCGGTATTCGGCCTATTCGGCCTATTTTTCACTATTCTGCCGAATACCGAATATTTAAATCACTATTCGGCCGAATACCAAATATTTAGTCACTATTCGGCCGAATACCGAATACCTAAAAACAGGAGTAAGAAATAACAAAAACCCAGTAAATTAATCATTTTGGTAACTTTTATTAATGCTGAAAATTAAATTATAATTATTAAAGTTAATAAGAAATAGCATCTAACTCTAGTATTAAATTATTTCGTAATTAAATAATAATATAGCGTTTATCTAGCCCGATATCTTATGGCATTGATGGCATGTAGGTTGAATGTATCGGGCATCAATGTTATTGTTTTGTTAATTATGTTATATTCGTATTCGCGTATATTTTATTATTTTTTACGATATTTTAAAATGATTTATGAAACATTTGATTGAAACTTATCGTATTTAATGAAAGAATTATTTATCTATTTCTAGAAGATGAGTAACTAATATATAATTTATTTTATATATAAAACAAAGAACGAGCATTTTTCATTATATGCAAAAGATAACATTTGAAATCGTGTTAATTTTAAAAATATTGACAAAAACAATAGCAACAAAATATCACAAAACTTCACAAATAGAAAACCCCAATAATATATTTGAACTGTTCCACAACTGGGCAGAAACTAGACCATACATCCCCACTAAAGTATATTCTTAAGGCACTATTTAGTCTACAAATACGTAGTAAAAACAAAATTTTAGTGCTTAATTAAAGAGTTAAAAAGATCGATTGCAAATAAAATAACTTAGAAGTTATAACTTACATCTAAATACCAACAACTGCCAAATCATATCGGGCTATTTACGGCCATTACATAAATTATAAACCAATTTGGTCCTAGAGGTAGATGTTAGGCTCCATCTCATATTAACTTTAATAATTATAATTTAATTAATTAATTTAAATAATTTAGACCTACTGGAAGAAAAAATCGTAGTGACAGCAGGCAAATAGAGAGCAGGGTGCGCGATCCTTGCCATAATTTTTGCGCGTTAATTTTTGTACGTGCGTTAATCAAGCCGAATAGTTTGACCGAATATTCGGCCATTCGACCACGCTTCTGGCCGAATATTCGGTATTCGGCTGAAGTCGAATATACTATTCGTTACATCACTAAATATGCATAACTTAATAGTGGACTGAGCAGCAGTGTGAAGCCAATATCAAATAATTGTGATAACTGTTTGACTGATGTTGTGGCATGAAAGCAGCTATAGATAATATATGAATGAATGAGTGTTGTTTGGCAATAAAACTTATTGTGGACACTGAAATTTGAATTTCGTATAATTTTTGTGTATTACAAAACATTATTATTTTTTACTTTTTCAATCATTTAAATATGAAAAAATTAGTTTGCAGTCAGTCTTGGTTTATGCAGTAAAGCCTGTCTAAGGGTGCATTTGTTAATAGCGGTCACTCTGTATCTCTGCTACTACAGGAGTGCACTGTTGTTTGTAGGCATTTAGGAACGACAGTGAAGGAAACATGGTGGCACCTGTACTATCGATAGTATTGTTAAAGAAGATATCTATGATTTTAAAATATGTATTTTTAGAGACAAAAGAAGGGTTTCAATTGCAAAATTTAACCATAAAGTGGATTATCTTGCCGACAGAGCATTCAAAGTAGCCACGAATAAAATTAGAATGCCAGCTACCACTCAAAAAATTTGCGAAGACACTTGCATAACTGCATGCACTAACTCGTGCTTTCACAACTTCTAAATTTTCATTCGTAAAACTACATAATGGACCCTTAAACAAAACTATTTGAGCTGTGGAGGACGCCATGTTGCTTTCCACTGTAAACTACTACTACAAGCGGCCGTTTTTGCCGTCTGACAGCGCGCACTGTGGCCGGAATATAGGAACGCGTTGCGCAGGAATTTTTTAACGGATTTTGCTCACGTGGAGTTATGCGGAGGAATAAAAGAATGCACCCTGAAACAGAACCTGAATAGAATGGAAACCTGCCTAAATGAAAAATTCTTCAGAATGATTTTTCTGTTAAATTCTGCTGTAAGCTAGAAACCTATCTAACATAAATATAAGAGGTTTTGGGAGATGAAGAATATAATAATACCTGGATAAAGTAGAAAATTAATATTTCATTTGTAGACAAGTAAAACTGCCTCAGGAATAGTGGTCATTACAGGAGAATGAAAAACTGTATTCTTATAATAATTAAAATCTTTTAAGAGAAATGAAGGTTGTGCACCAAAGCGAGATATAGATGCAAAGTCTGTTGGAATTAAATATGTAGAATTGAATACAGTACTTTTAAAAATGAATGAGTTACTGGAGTTGTTTTCAATGTTGAGAAAGCAACAAATGTAATTTGTGAAAACAATAAGAATAAGGTAATAGGGTAGGGGGCTCCTATTGCCAAATGCTTCCAGTAGTTGACCACGTAAGCTGAAAACTACTTACAAGTCTGGGTTTTTTTGTGTGTGCATGATTTGGCAACCTAATACTCTGCCAAATTTCAACTTTTGACATATACTCCTTCATACCTCTAAGCTGATAAGACAACAGGCAGTACAATTTAATAAACAAGACATAGTCTTGTCAAAAAGCTGAAGATGCAATAGAATACAAATGCTGCAGAGCAATTGCAAAAAAAGAAATAAGGAAAAGACAATGAGAATCATGGACAAAATTTATTTTACAACTAGAATCAGATCTTTACAAAATAAGACTAAGTGCCTTCAAAATATTAAAATTTATGAATCAAGAAATTAAAGAACCCATAAAGATTAATTGTGGTGTGACAAACGACCAATTTCTTAATTATCAGCAAGGTTGAGGCTGAAGTTTTAAATACAAAATGTGTACATCGAATGTTCAGTGCCGCTTTCCTGTAAGCCTAGAAGTTTGACAATGGCATTTGGAATGTCAAACATGATTCCACTGACTTTCCAAACACCATTGTCAAACTTCTAGGCTTACAGGAAAGCGGCACTGAACATTCGATGTACACGTTTTGTATTTAAAACTTCAGCCTCAACTTTGCTATTATCAAACACAGATCCTGCATATACTAACAAGATTTTTGAAAGCAACAATCAAAATAGAACTGCATTATCAAAGAAGAACTGCTTAAGACCAAAACAAAAAAATGGAAAAGCAACAGGAGATGATGGCATAAATGGAGAGTTATACAAATATGCTGGTGATAAATTCCACAAGAGATTATTAATATTCTTCAATAATATATATGAACAAGCCTGCGTACCACTTGAATGGAAGAAGAGTATTATACTGTCTATTCACAAAAAAAGGAGATAAACAAAAATTAGATAACTACAGAGGCATTAGCCTGTTAAATACCCATTATAAAATCTATGCTAGAATTCTAAATGAACGATTAAAACAAGAAGGTGAAAAATTTATTTTCGAATATTAAAACAGATTCCGAGAAGGCAAATCTTGTATAGACTCAGCTTTCTCCATTAAATTATTACTAGAGAAACGAAGAGAATTTAATCTGAATACACATTTAGCTTTCATAGATTATACCAAGCTTTTGACATGATAAAAAGACCCAAACTTTTTGACATTCTACAAAACAGAAACATACCAAATATTTTACTTCAAAATATATGCAATATTTATGAAAATAATACCAAACAACTTAAGTTCAACAATGCCACTTCAGAATATAGAAGAATAAGACAAGGATGTCCATTGTCACCAACACTTTTTAACATCTATATAGATGACATAATACATCAATGACAGGAAGAATATACATTAGGAATTCAGCTTCCAAACAACATAAAATTCAATACCACGTTATTTGCTGATGATCAGGTGGTTATTGCTAACTCTGAAGATAATTTACGAAAAGGTTTATTTACTTTAAATAAAATTTCAAAAGAATATGGCATGAAAATTTCAACTGCTAAAACCAAAGTAATGGCTTTTAGAGGCACAGAGCCAATACACAGCAAAATCGTAATTGATAATACAACTTTAGAGCAAGTTAATAATTTCCTTTATCTAGGATGCAATATTTCTTATGAAAGTGAGAATGGCATAAATAATAAACTCACAAAATTTCTACAAATATTAGGAATAATAAATAATACTCTAAAACCACACCTTGTACAAAAACACTCCAGGCTAAAATTATATAAAACTCTGGCTGTTCTGACTCTCCTGTACAGAAGTGAAATCTGGGTTCTAAAGAAGAAAGATATCAAAAGATTACAGGCAGCTGAAATGAGGTTTGTGCTGAACTGCTGGTTGTATGCTCCTGGATCATCGTCGAAATGAGGATATTTTGGAGGAACTCCACATGAGACCATTAATTGAAAAACTCTCCACGTGGAGAAAAATGGCTTCAACATGTATCTTGAAGGTCGCTGGGTAGGATACCTCATGCAGTTTTACAGTATCAACCAAGAGGACGATGATGATCTGGACATCCACAAAAACAACTCCTAGATCCTGTCTAGCTGAGACCGAAACGGGTCAGTGTGGTCTAAATTCATGAATAGTGGATGATGATGATAAACAAAGGTCAAATAAAAAATGTTTTCTTTTTCATGACAAACACAGAACAAACTTTATTTTATATGTGAATTTTGCTTTTTGCATTACTATGCATAGTAATAAAAAAGCTGTTTTGGACTTTTATCAAAGTCCAAAACAGCTTTAAATGGTCAACTACTAGTGATATTACCCTACAGTGTTTCCAGTTTGTATTGTACGGAGAAGTTGGTAACAATAGTCTGTGCAGTAAGAGTATACATGACTCAGTCTAAGCTGAAAGGGTATTCTATATGAAAGGGATGAGGAGAAGAGGTATAAAAGTTGACACATGTATCTGATCTCTTTTGGCTGTTTTGTTTTTTACATTTTTAAAATGTTATATTATGCTTGACATAAGTAATTTTATTGTTTTACTCTATAAATTACTGTGTTCCATGTGTCAACTCTTACGTGTCTCTTTCCATCCCTTTCATTTGACATAGACCCTTCAGCTCAGGCTGAATGGTGTTTACTCTTTTGCTGCACAGACTATAACTAATAGGGTAGATGTACCAGTTCTGGCCAGAAAACAAATTTAACTTAAAAATATAATTACAAATGAAACAAACTTTTATTGTTAACTGTTCACACAGTTAACAATAAAGGTTTGTTTCATTGGACAGATTTGAATACGTGGTGATTACATTTTTAAGTTAAATTTGTTTTCTGGCCAGAACTGGTACACTGGCCAAAACTGGTACATCTACCCTACTAGAGTATTTGAGAACATCTTGATAGAGATTGAAGTAAACGATTGTTGATTTTAATACTCTAATTAATGAAATCAAAGCCAGATCACAAACTTGGTATTACTATAATGTTATTAGAATTTCTGACCATAGAGTAAGACATTAATTCTTGGTACTGAAAGTGGTTTCCATTGTGTAAGCTCATTATCATTGTATTCAAGATGTATTCAAATACCAAGTTCTTAAAAATAATGAACTTTTTGTAGTCAAATAGTTCTCAATGATTATGTTCAAATTCTTCCATTTTTCTGTTGGAATCACATTGTATCAATCAAGTAATAAAATTTTAAGTATGTAAAATTGATTTTACTATAAAAAAGTTAGCATAACTGTATGACATTTATCCAGTATAAAATAAAGATTAAAAAAAATACTAAAATGTATTTAGAACAGAAAAATAATTTAATACTGTGCAATTCAAGTTTACACAGGTTTTACTGTATAAGATTATTTCAAATTTGAAATCATATTAAAATTCTGAGCTCCTCTGTTTCTATTATAAATATTCTAAAATTTGCAACTGCCAAAACAAATTCAGATGAATTGGGATGGTTATCTGAGCATTAGTACTTTAAATCTGCCAGATGACTTTTAAGAATTTTTTATAATTTAATTCTAATCTGTTTAATATATTTTTCCCATGCTATTGAAGAGTTAGGGCCTATTTTTGTCTGTGATTTTGTGTTTGTAGGCAGAATCCTCTGGACTTGATAATGAAATCATAAATGAATATATTCAGAAATGTGAATATTGTGAAGCACTACAAACATAATAAATAAATCACACCACAAACACCAATAAACAATCAGTTTTTCAATCTGGTACAACATTTTTGCACTGTGAAGCAACTTGATGTGTTTTGCTATAACATAATGCCTCAACCTATTTTGTAAGTTTTCTGATTAAAATTCTGTTCACTTTCAAAGTTACAGTTCTTGAATTACCCTGTACTATAATTTAAAGTGCACACAAAGAGAAAATTTTAATGCTATATATAAACTTATGGATGCACTAACAAAACATTGATATTATCTGAAAATCAGTTTACCATAAAATATGTAAAAATGAACAAATTCAATGTTTAAATGTTTCATTGAAACTCAAACTTAGTTATTGTGTGTTCATATTTGTAATGTATCCATTACAAGTAAAATTTGAATTATTCAATAGTTCAAATTTCTCATCATATATCAGCTGCAATTTTGTGAATTCTCCCAATTTGAAAACTGTCATTGTTATTGAGAATGGTATAACAATTGTAAAGAAACTGTTTTGTATTGGTTTTTTTTATTTTTTATAATAAACATCATGTGGTAGATATTGCACTATTATGAAAAGATTCAACTTTTAATTTATGAAATGTTTGGACTGAATAATGTTGAATCATGAATTTCATTACTACTAATTATTGCTCATCAAAATGTATGATATATGCTATTTAATTACTCATCAATTGTCATTAATGTTATGACTGGAATCATATAAACTTCAGTTTTACTTTTTTTTAAATTATTTGATCAATAATTCAATTGTCTTAGAATTGCTAAAAAAATTGCTGTAATATTTTCATTTCTTTTTTTTACTGAAAAATATGTTCAATACTTAACTTTTGAATGTCAAACTTGTTTTCTCTAGACATCTGATACAAAAGCATATTCAACCATTTTTAGATAATTTTTATTTCATTTAATGATATTTATGAAGAAATTCTAGCATATTTCTGACAAACCATTTATATGTATTTATATTTGAAGTGTGCAATGCCAAATGTTGTAAATGCCAAAAAAGGAACTTTTCAGGAGAGGAGGAAATAATTTTTTCTAGTGAACAAACTTTAATAAAGTGGTAGAAAAATTATTTTAACAATTACACTCAGGTATAAAACATTATATTTAGTTTCAAATGCCTAAGTATAATAGTAAGGAAACAAAAAGTTTAAAGGGTGAATTAGAGCCATAATGTTGTAAATGCCAAAATTTTGCAAGTGCATAATGACAAAAACAATTGGTCATAAAATGAATGTTTCTACAGCTGAAAAACAGTTCTGAATATTGAAAACTTACATTTAAATTATTGAATACAATTTACTATACAAAAAAAAAATTTAAACTCTGTTTTAACATTAAAAAACGACATTCTACTGTGACTGCTTCATGGCTTCACCACTTTTGGGCCCACAGTTTTGGTATTTGGAGTTGGACTTTGATTTTTATCATAACTATATTACAATTGCTATTGTTTATATTTTCCTTTATCATATTTAGTGTAATAAAAACTAAAATGCTAAAATGTAATTAAAAATTTTAATTTGAAAGATTAATGAAAGTGAGAATATCATTTTGAAAATTTCAAATAAAATTATACAGGTTAACTATTATTATTCCAGCAGTCAGTTATCTGGTTCTGCCAGCATCTCCTTGAAATAGGTTTGTGCTCTTGGATTTAAAAATGATGATATTTTACCAATGTCAGATTTCTTCTTTTGGGGAATTCCAAAATGGAAGCAAACAGTAGGAAGTGAAAGATCTTTGAAATCATCAATGCTAACTCCATCTTTCAGAACACAAACCCTGCTGCTTTACTGCCACCTTTAGCAACCATAAGTTTACCAAAGTTGTTTTTATATGAGTCACATTTGGAATGCTGTTGAGATACCCAGGTCTTGTTTTCAAAAATGCATGGGAAATCAATTTAAAGTCATGGAACATCTCAAATATGATGCAGGTAAGTTTTTGGTCTCTGCACTTTTAATGGTGTCCACAAGAGCCTTCACCATGTAAGCCTTGCACTTTTCCTCCGTTTTTTAATTAGAGCAGTCGCTATCACAATTGAGAAATGTGTGACCCTTTACAGAATATTTGTGTTATTTCTGAAAATACATTATTGACCAAAAACCAATACATGGTTATTGTGTATTGGTTTTTGTTTTGACTAACATAATTGTCTGACCACAAAGTCAGCTTCTTTCAGTCACCAATATCAGCCTCAGTAGTAATATAATGATATATACAGGATGCTATTTCCAAAATCTTTCTTCCTCCAAAATTCTCACTCCACAAACACACATATCCTTTTTCTTTGATTGAATCATGAATTCCACGATTGTAGCATGCCATTGTTGAGTATAGTACATTTCAGTGTGCATTAATTATGGTGTATACATTTGCTGTCAAAAGATATAACATACAAATATGAGGTTTTTGCATTTTTTGTGTCATCAGACATATCTTTTGTGGTTGTTCAGCCCTGAGATGATGTATTTCCTGCTCTGTTTTTGCTGACCTATCACCATCTTTTATTTTGTACATCAAAGTTGTCACAAGTTGAGTGTCAGTGCAAAGTCTTTGAAAAAGATAGATTTAGCTTGGTCAGGAAAATTTTATTGTACATTGTTGAGTAACTGTGGCTTTGTTGACCAGAGTACTGTTGACATGACAATATTTGTTAAGGAAAGATCTATACATTCTGCTATCATTGAGATCGGGTGATAGGTACATTTTATCTGTACTTTTGGCTTGAGTGAAATGACTTTCTTCACTTGGAAAACTAATGTGCTCAATTATTTTTTGTCCATTGCTGCTTTTCAATAAATTTGCACTGGCCTCCTCTTTGATCAGTAGCATTCGTTTTTTCTTCCAAAATCTTTTCTTCAATAAACTGAATCCTTCTTGCAGTAACCCCAAATGTATTACACACAGTCTTTAGACAAACTTTTACTTCACTTCCACCGAGTAGAAACAAATGATAACTGCAAGTGTGTTGCCTTCTACTTTTGGAAAGATGGTTGTTTTTCCCATATCGTCTCCTTTTTAACATCTGGAGATGAACGAGTCTTTGATGATAACTCTGCTGCTTATTGTAGTCAGCCAGTTCATAAAATTGTCGAAACAGTTCCTGACAGTAATCTAACCTTGTGCTTCTGCAAGCAAAGGTACACTTACATTTCACCTGTAACATAAACAAAAAATTTAACAAACTTGTAAGAAACACAAGTTGTGCACCCATGCATAGACACAATGACTTGTGCTGACTACCTATATCTTGTAAATCTCAAGCCTAGGCCTATATTTTTGAAGTATTAAAAGTTAGGTCTTTTATTTACCTCTGTTAGTGGATCTTTTTTAGGTTAACTTTCTGTGATATGCAGGGCCGGATTATCGAATAGGCAAAGTAGACAAATGTCTAGGGCCTGTAATTCGGAGGGGCCTGGCTTCAGTGCAGAAGATTTCTCTGTTTCAAAACAAGTTAAAATTACTCAAGAAATTCAGTAGGACAGAAAAGGCTGTATTTAAGAATTCCTGTTAAACTCTGCCTGACTAGCCATTACCTAAAAAAAGAAAAAGGGTCAACAGCAACCCGTGCGTCAGAAGTAATGTATGCTACGAGATCTCTCACACCATCTAGGAATATTCCTGATATATGGTTATGATTTGTTTTCTAAATCTAAACTTGTACGTCGCGACATAGCATATTCGATGTAGCGTTCAAGTTGCTTGAGTGCGAGGATATTACAATTAAATAGTGTTTTATAAAAGAGTTAAAAAGGGTGACACTACGGTGTGACTTGGGGTGACACCACGATATCCGCACCGGGTGTCACCCGTGCTAGCTATGCTAATGTCACATTATATAAGATTTGTTTAGAGGCAACTTATTTAAATGGGGCCCCAATTTAAATTATGTCTAGACCCACTAGAGGCTTAATCTGGCACTGGTGATATGGAGAAAATGTTTCTAGGCTGCTGTTTTTTGTTTTGTTTTTTTTTTTAATTGTTCTTACACTTTTCTTGTAGCCTAGCAGACATTCCATGTAGTTTTGGCATAGATTTTATGCCAGATGCCCTCCTTTATCTGTGCTTGGGACTGGAAGCAGTATCATGGAGATACTCAATCCATCCTCTGATAGCCGCAGGCAGAAAATAAACAAATGTGACACTCCCTGTGGTTTCGAATTTTAAGTATCTTGGAGTTTTTGTCAAGATGGAGGGAGGATTGAACTCTGAAGTGCAGTGTAGAATTTAATGTGGATGGTTAAACAGGAGGAAGTTGAGTGGTGTGTTGTGTGACAAGAAAGTTAGCTGCAAACTGAAAGGTAAATTGTACAAATCAGTTGTTAGACCTTCAGTGTTGTCAGTATGGGGCTGAGACATGGGAAATCACAAGAGCCCAAGAAAGATGGAGATGGCGGAGATGAGAATGTTGATGGATGTGTGGAGTGTCAAGGAAGGATAGAATAAGGAATGAGTTTATTAGAGGTTCTGTTAAGGTGGGTCCCTTGAGCAGGAAGATGCAAGAATGCAGGTTGAGGTGGTTTGGCCACATAGAGCAAAGTAGATTATGTTGGAAAGAGGATTGGAAAACTGGTAGTAAAAGGAAGGAGGAAGAGAGGAAAACCAAGGCTGCATTGAAAAGATAAGGTGGAGGAAGACTTGAATCAGAAGAGACTTGAGAGAAGACGCCCTTCATAGGAAGAAATATAGGATGTGAATTAGACAAGAAAATGCTGACCCCATGTAAACATGGGAAAAGGAAAAGATAAAGAAGTTCTTACACTTTTCTGCACATTTTCTTTTTATTTTAGGTATTTCATACTCGAAAGAATTCATTTCAATTTTACAATAAAATGATAAAATACTCATTGGGAGTTTTTTTATCATTCTCTGGAATAACAAAATTATAAAATGTTACAGCTTATGTTTTTAAGTGTCAAAAGTTACATGACTTGCACTTTGGCACTTTAAACATTATGGCTTGCACATGAATTTAACTTCAAAATATAGCCATTTACAGTGCCACTATTGCCACAAACTTTTTTACAGTGGAAAACATTGCATTTAGAATTCATTTCTTCAATGAATATATTTAGAGAAAGATAGCATATTCAATGTTATGGCATTGCATGCTTCATTTGTTAAAAATTAGCCTGAAATTAATTTACAAAATTTCCTTCTGTAATCTGGTTTTTCATCAATCTACTCTTTGCTTTTTTTAGCATGTATACTTTTTACAGTGAGTGGAAGTTATCCCATAGTCCAACCTCCAACCTGGACAATCATCTTGTTCCTCTTTGGCATTTACCTTTTGACCTTCCTGGTTTGGATGATCCTAGCAGCAGCTAAGCTACTACCAGTATAGCTTTTTAGGTTATGCTTGCAAGCCCCTTCTGCAATAAGGCAAGAACACAGCAAGGGTTTTGGACTTATAAAAAGAATGATAGATAGAAATTAACTGAAGGAAATTTTAAAATGGATATCGGAGAGAGAGGCGACTTAGATCTAGAAGTTGGGTAATTGAAGTTTAGGAGGCCATGAAAAAAGATAGAGATGGGAGTTGGAGAGATGGATAGGAAGAGGAGGATCAAGAGAGATGATATACAAATTTCATTGAAAATAACTGCAAAGTGGAAAATCCTCTAATGAAGAATGTGGTTTTTGTAATTTGACATCTTATTAATGGAATTTTATGCCTTAATAAAATGAAAATAACATTTCAATGTGTCCTTTTTTCAACATTATGACATGGTGAGTGTTTTTTTTATCATCAAAAGTAAAAGATGCTCATGATGATATGAAAATGATGCAGAAAAATTTTGCATAAATTTCTTTAAAATATTTATTTTAATATGCATTATAATAAAGGACTAATTATATTTTAAAAATTTTTGTAAAATTTATTAGTAACAGTATTTGATTTTGGTTAAATCTTTTTTTTTACTTGTTAAACATTTTTTTTCACAGCAGGAAAAAATTTGTAAATGAATGAGAAAATTCATATATTACAATTTTTTTCCTTTGTATCTAACTTTCTATGTTTGATGGATTACCAATATTTTCAACTATTAAATTTTATCCACTGTTTATGTTGAATTTTGATGGCTATAATTGGCTGTATTGCATTGAATACTTAAAACTGTGAATCAGTTTTTTTTTCCTCCTTTGAATGTTGGTGTAAATATATATTACAGAAATTGTAAAGATTTTAAATTAAACTATTAGTAGTTCTTTCCCATTTGCTATATATTAATTATTTATTCAAATATTTGAGGACAGCCTTATTTAAAATGCTGGTCCATAAATCAGGACCATTCTGCAGTAAGTTTCATAAATGTTTTGCATGAAATGCATAAATACAATCAATATGCATTCATTTAACTTTTTATTTTATTACTGATATTATAACTTCCTATTAATCTTTTCCTACCTGTTTAGAAATTTTTCTTGCAGGTGTAAACTTTTGTAAGCTGTATGTCTAAACATATGACACGGTTCAAATATGGTAAATCTCAGCACATTGGAAAAAGTACTATTGCTGCACTACCTTAGTTTGAGAAACACTGCTTTTATATGTTTACGTTCATTCTTGGATAAGTACAGCTACAGTTTAAAATTATTAATAGAACAGACTATAAAAATAAATTTATCAGTTTTGATTTTTACATTATAATTAGAAAATTTTATAAATATCCTATTAATATGTATTAATATTTTTAAATTGGAAGATATATTATTTTGGGGAGGATATATATATATAGCTTTAAATAAGAAATGTTTATCTGTTATAGACTGTTGAATTTTAAAGAGAAAACAACACCTTTCTTAAATTCCAGCAAAAGTTTGACTATATAAAAACGTTTTCAACTGATTTCATCAGTCTTCTTCAGTTACTCGAACAAAAAAAACAAAAAGAACGAACCAAATTCAAATTTACAAAATCACGAGAATGGAAAGAATTCTCGTGATTGCGCAGACTATGCAAAAACGATGTACCGAAAAAACGGTAAAAAATGCAAATTCTTGACAAAAAAATGCAGATTCTTGACAAACTATATATAATATCACAATCCTACGTTATCCAATGAACGATTTCCAAGCAGACGATAGCCCATCTGCATCCCTGTGGTTGATGCAATGGGATGTTAATTGTGCCCTATATATTTCTAATTTCTCCAAGTGTCTAACGGCCTGTTTAGATCTAGTGGCTTTTATGATGGAAGCACTATCCCAGTGTACCGTGATCTCCTGTTGCTTAGCAAATGCTGCTAGGACTGTGCTGTCAACTGTCCTCTTAACCGATTGCTTATGCTCTTTTATTCTTTGCTGTAAACCACGCAAGGTGGCCCCAATGTACACTAGATCGGATTTAAAACATTGGTCCCTGATTGGAATTGAGTACACTCCTGTTAGCTCATTTGGTTTCTCTTTCCTCTTATCATTCCTTAACAGACGGTATACTGTCGGGTTGCGTCTATATATTATGCGTAAGTTCCTTTCTTTGGACACCTTCTTAACAATACTTTTAATTAACGGAATATAGTCCATGACCACTGTTTTTTTCTGTTCAGTTCTGTGTTGTTGATGTTTACGTTTCTGTATATCCGTAATTAGACGGTTCACTACCCTTCTCTGATACCCAAACTGTGTTGCTACGCTTCTTACGTACTCCAACTCCCTGTACGTGTCGCAAATATTTGAGCAATGTGTGTAAGCTCGTTGTATCCATGCTCGTAAAGCCGCTAATTTAAACTGTTCAGGATCCACGGAGTTTCATTTGAATTTTATAGGTTGATGCAATTTATTATGATTTTATAATTTCTATAATTGTGCACAAATCATATACAGATTTCACATATCAGTGTCAATGGGTCCTTCCTTTAAAAAAAAAGAAAAAAATACATTAATTTCATGTATGGATTGGAAAGTTTTCCTTGTCTCCTTGTATATTCAACAGGCTGAATCAATGTTTATATTTGTATTAGAAGCAGCAATTAGTGTGTGATTTCTGCTTTTAATATTGATATAGCCTATTGAATATACAAGTATACCTTTCCTTAAAAGATTGCAGCAACGATATCGAACAAACGGCTCTTAAAATAGAATGTTTTTTAAAAGTTTAGATTAATTATGTAATTTAAATATGTTGCATTAAAATTTAAACTTTTAAAAAACATTTTATTTTAAGAGCTGTTCGTTCAATATCGTTGATGCCTGAGGATTTCTATTACACATAGACGAAAACATTCGTAAAAGTTTTTCTGTTTTTGAGTTCATAACTCAAAAACAGAAAATGGTTTATGGTTTAAAATGGAAAATGGTGATGGTTTATTTGGTGAATGGTATAGTTACAATTACCAGTTTTTAAGATATATTGATTGCAGCAACACATGATATGATATATAGCATATGCACAGGAGCAGAGAGCACAATACTGATCTTATTTGAAAAGATGGATTGATGACTGATCTTTGTGAAATATCATTGAGAGGATCAAAATATACAGACATAAAATGACAGGAAATTGAGTGTCAGGAATGATGATTCTCAGCCATATGGAAATTTGTATTAGAACTATTATAGAACTATGTATATTATTTTTGTTTAGTTATTTCATTTTTATTTACATTTGATTTCAAATTTTTAAAATGATGATCTTTATCTTGTTCTACTGCTGGACTATATTGGGTTTGTAAACTGATGACTTATTAACTCTTTAAAAATGAAATTGACCTTATCCATTCAAAATGAAATTGGCTTGCAGAAAAGTTGTTTGACTAGTTTTGTTACACAAGTTCCTCTTCTAGCCTGAGGAGTAAAAACAATTTAGGATATGTTCGTAAAGTCAAACGAGTTAAACGAGAATGACGTCATCGTTATTCCTATTTCATTAGACTTTTCGAACGATTCGTTGATAACTAAATGGCTGTTTCTAAAATCGAAGATATGAATGTTGCTAGCGCAGCCTTATCCAAAATATTTTTTTTTAGATTGCTTCGGGTGGACAGTTATTTCAATCATTACACCTTTTAATTCATAATTTAAACACTCGAGTAGATTTAGAAACATCGATATCGTCGGGAGCTGTTTTCTTAACGAAGTAAACTAACTTTTTCCTTCATGAGTTTCGTTAGAGTTTTGTTTGAAATATCATCACAGCAGAGCATGCGCACTGAGCGAGACTACTACTTTTTGAACGATTCATTACTAACGCGTTTGACTTTACGAACATACCCTTAGTCGTAGGTACATTGTTTCCCTACCCATCATAATGCCTGAACACTGAAGAAAACTGTCTTAATGCTGCACCCACTTTTCAAACCTCTTTTTAGTGAATTGAGGGCTCACTTTCAACACATTCTTCATGATAATCGTAGCCTCAACATTCATTTGAAAATGAATATCACCCCTATTGGGAAAAGATGGAAATGCTGGGTGCAAATTATAGCTATTTAGAGGATGGCCACAGCATTCTCAATAAATTTCTGAAATTTTGGCCTCTGTGTGACAGAGTGAGGACAAGCATTATTGAGAAATTGTAAAGTCACTTTATATAAAATTTGGCAATACCAAAGCAGATTTAAGTTTTCTCCTAGGAACTTAACTAGCAGAATCTTGTAACACTTGCAACTCAGAACAGTCAAGAGCACTTCGTCTGCTGATGGAGTGACTATGAAATTATTTTTTTTCACTGGAGACTTTGGATGTTTCCATTCTATGGATATATGCTTGAATTTTGGGATGTAATGGAGTGAAGCCATTTCATTTTTAGTGGGGGACCTGCATTGGACTTTCTAGACTGCAGGCCATTCTCAATCCACAATGGTAATAACTGAGTTGGTATAGGACCCACTGGGCAGAATTTTAGTGTATCTCAAGTTGTCATGAATAATTGGACACTTCCATTGGAACAGCATAATGTTGTCATGACCTTACAAAGTAATTGTTTTGTCATCACTGGCACCGGTGGGACAATATAGGTGAGATTTATCAAAAATCCTTCAGAAAACACCTTGCATTATTTTTTCACCATATTCATGGACATCACATTTCCTGTATGTAAAGCATTTTCTGTAGATTTTACTGTCAGAAAAATCACATGCTCACTCATACCAGTTATGGCTTGCATCTCTTCTTTACATTATATCTTTAATGTACAGTACATGTGACCTCCATGCTGACAACACTCATAATGCTGCAAGACAGATATTTCAAAATCTTAGGTTTATTTTCTTATGTGTACCTCTGTTTACAATAATCACACTTACTGGGTTGCAATTTTTAAATTGCAGATTGATACATTACCACTGTCATCCATCTGTTCATTAATCTTGAACAGTTATATAAATGAAAATTGAGACCAGATATGGAAAACTTTCCCTACATTTCCCTACATCAACGAGGCTGGAGGTTGCATGATTTTGTAAATTAAAATATTAAAAATTGCAGCACAGCATTATGATACTGTCACAATAATATACAACTAGTTTTATATTGCATCTTATATTGATCATTCTTCTTTAGTTATGCTTTTGATTGCTTGAAGCCAAGAGGGTTGAAAATAAATTATATTTGCTTAATATTTGAATGTTATCTTTTTTTTTTAACTATATAATGCTTTGAGTGAACAAGCTTTTAAGATTTACTCAAAAAGTATTATGTAAATTTGATTATTGTACCTTATATGTTTTTATAAAATGACAGATAAATATTTTAAAATTGTTGGATATGATTTCTAGTATGCTTTATCAGGGACATTTAGTTGATTGTTTTTACTAAAGAAAAGTAATATCAAAATGTTAGATATAAAGGTTTAGACTGAAGAAATTTGTTAACGAAAAAGTTATGAAATTTGATCATAAAAAGATCACAGTAGCAAACAGCAAAGAACAATATAAAAGTGCAATGCTGATTATCAATTATGAAATAGATTAATTTTCATAACATTAAGAAGCATTATGTTTCATGCATTACTAATTTATTTAGTATATTAGTGTGGTTGAGGCCGAAGTTTTCAGCACGAAAACATGTACGTCATACATTCGGCACCGCTTTCCTGTAAGCCTAGAAGTTTGGCAATGGCCTTTGGAATGTCGAGCATGATTCCACTGACTTTCCAAATGCCATTGTCAAACTTCTGGGCTTACAGGAAAGTGGCGCTGAACATCCAACGTACACATTTTTGCATTTAAAAATTTAGCCTCAACCTCACTATTCTGTATGTTTTGTTAAACTTCTGCATATCAGTAAGGTCATTCAATCTTTAGTTTTTGCTATCTTGTTAATCGTCACAAATTTAGAAATTCCTCTTTGAATTGTATTGTAGTGACTATGTTTTAAACATGATTAGGTGAACTGAACTCTAAAAGAATCCCCAGTATAGAGAAGTTAACAAAGAAAAGTTTTAATTTGGTATATATGAAATGTTGATTCATTGGCATAAGACTGTTTCTCTTTAGTTTTATATTCGTTCTCAATCATATTTAATCATTAATTAATGCTATATCATCTGATATTGTTTTAACAGATTTTTTTTATAAACTAAGAGGAATTAACAAGAAGGATATTATTAATTAATGTAATAATCTTTGACTGATGATAAATTAGTTATCTTTAAAACAATGCATTAATACAATTTATCTTTGAAAAGATGAATTGTATTTATTAATCAAATTAATAAATACAATATGTTGAAATTAATTGATAATTAATTAATGTTTGCTGCTTTAAATTTTGATTTGTAGTTTTTTTTTTACAAACATTTCTCCCTTAAGCTTAAAAACAATTCTCTATAAATTCTTTCAAAAAATTTGAAGTTTAAAAAATTTCATGATTTCAAACTGATTATTTAGAATTCAATTAATTTTAAAGCTAGTATTTTTAATCCTAAAATTTATTGAAGTTAAAATTACTTTCAGAAAGTCTCTCCATTAAGAAAAGCTGTTAAAATGGAACGTGATACAAATCAGATGTCACAGAGTGCATCATTTTGTCGTTCTGGTTGTGGATTCTACGGAAGTCCAGCTACAGATGGCTTATGTTCTAAATGCTACAAAGATGCACTTAAAAGAAAAAGCAATCCAGGAAACACAGTGACTGGAAGAATTAGTCCAACCGGTAATGTTCATTTTGTAAATTAAATTTAGATAAGATGAATTTTTATTTAGTCTATAAAATGGCTAATTAATTATTAAGACATTAAAGATGAAATATGCTTATTACTATAGGTCAGTCTTGAATTTATATGTTAATTACTTTTCTATAGATTTAAGATTAAATGACTGTGGGGACTATATTTATAAGGAGGGAATAGGAAATTTTTAAATATAGATTCAATATATGATGATAAAAAAAAACACTGGTGTGTGGTTTTAGTTGTACAGTAGTTTAGACAACAAATAGGCCTAATACTTAAATCTAAAAAAAATTCTTGTATTTCAGTGCTTTATTAACTGGAGAATTGCTTAAGGAAAATTTAAATAGCTATTAATTAAAATAGAAGTTGTTGACGTTAGAGATGGTTGTTCTTAATATGATGCTATGATTCTTGCAATTTTTATCACATTAAATCTCAGATTTTATGACTATGGATATAGGTAGGGATTGGTACATATATAATTTTAACTCTGCAAGGATTTTGTATATAATATCCTTGTTCAGTATAAAAATTCTTTAACCATGATGCATTGAATGAATTGAAAAGTTTATTTTGGAGTTCATATATTTATAAATGGCATATTTTTCTATTTATCATAACAGATGGCACCCCCACAGTGTTTTAAATTTTTTGCCAATAAAGTTATGCAACTTGTTGCTGGACTTTTAATATCAGAAATCTATAGATAGGGAATAAAATCTTCAAAAGAAATATTTTTAATAAGCAGAAAAAGTTGCAACATTGACATAAAAACAGCTGTAAATTTTCATTAAGAGTAGCTTGGTGAGAAATTGCAGGATCTGGCAACACTATCGTGTGTGTATTCAAAACCATCCATAATTGTTGAAAATAGTAATGCTCATAGGTTAGTTGGAGCTAGTGTCCTCAATATCTTAAATGGATATTTTTGATAGTCTGCTGAGACATGAATGGCGGGCATTTGAAATTAAAAAATTTTACCAGATAATTTTGAAATTTGTTATAGAATGTATTAAACCCCTTATGTTTGTACACTTTGTCAGGGATTGTCAGTTCAATATAGGGAGAAGTTTGTTATAGGAAAAATTTGGAATTACTGAATTCCCTCAAATAGCCATGACTACTGTTTGATGATTTCTAAAAACTTAGGGAAACAATGTAAAATTAATAAATACCATAAAGTACAGTATGTAGGTACCATATTTATTTAACAAACTTTTACAAAAAATGTAATATGTAGAATGTATAATATACAGTAAGTGTATATTTTAATTATTTTCTTATTAGTGGTAAATAGAAAATTATCATCTTTTTTTCGTAATAATTATGACTATCATTTCAAGTATAATTTGTGTTAAAATTAAACTTTTCATAAATAAATATTTAAATATAAGCTATACAAGAACCCAATTTGATTATTAATGCCAAATGAACTACCACATTATTTATTGGGATGTAATGAGGCTAATTTAATGATTACATATAAAGCAATTTGGTTATAGGTAAGAGGTTAGGCTGCTATCTAATAATAAATTTAATAATTATAAATTATTTTTAATTATTGCAGGTGTCAATTATGATACCTGGACTCCATCTTTGCTTCCAGAGTAATTAAATTAGTGTAATTGGTAGCATACATGCATAGTAAAGATCTGGAAGAAAAGATCTGTCCAGAGCAGGACTTATGTCTGCTATGGACAGATCTTTTCTTCCAGAGTATTCTAAATTTAAAATTAAACATTATTTATAATTAAATTTATTATTAGATAGCAGCCTTACTTCTTACATATAGACAAATTAGCCTTATTATAGCCCAATTAAAAATCTGGAAGTTCATTTGGCTTAAATATCTAAATTCATGGACCATGTTCAAAATGAATATGTGGAAAGTAAATAATCACTGTCCTTGGGTTGTAACAACAGAAAAAATATGCATTTTAAAATAGTAGCTTTTGTTGTTGTTTGAATAAAACCAGTATATGTAATTTAAATGCAACAAAAATTCAAATTTTATAAAAATTAGCCAGGACAAGTTTAAGTTTACAAAAAATTTTTAAAAAATATAGAGGCAGACAAGTAGCCTCAAATAAAAAGGCTGACTGTACCATAGAATTGTTAATTTCCTCATGTGCATTTGAAAGGACTCATCTTGTATATCTACTTAAGAATTTTTTTTTTTAAATTGTTTGTAAAAAATTAAATATGAACAATAATATAAAAGCAAACTTTGTTAATAGTTAGTTAAATCATTTTCTGTTGCTACCGTTGTTTATTTCCTTAGCATGTATGCTTTATACATGGAAGTGAGATTGAGAATCTAAAAAGCTACAATATAAAAATAATTCAACAATATATAGGTAAAATTATAAACATTAATAAAAATTATAATTTGATACATGATATTTGATTATAAACAAATTATAATAAGATTATAATTTGTTAATATCATATCATTATAATTTCTATATTATTGTTTCCATTTATTTCTGAAAATCTTACACTGGACTAACATATTAAGATAATGAACTAAATACTTTATATCTCAAAGTAGTAAGGAAATTAAATTGATATGAATATGAAGAAAATTTTTAAAATTATATTGGAAAAATATTTAATCTGTATTATATAAATCATGTAATATCAAAGATTTAGACTAATTATGCTAGTTATTCTGAAACTAATTTAACATTATAATTTTTAAGGGTGAAACTATTAATTATAAAAGATTAACATTTTGTATTTACAGTTTTGAGCAAAATTGGATTTATTGTTTATATTCAAATTTTGTTTCCAAAGTTAACTAATATGTATTGAACTTAAAAATTTCATCTGATTATCATTTTAAAGTATATTTCAAAAATTCTTTTAAATTTATGTAATTTATTTTATTATTAACTTTATTTCGTTAGTTGAACCAATAATAGAATTCAAATGATGTAATTTTAATAAATATCATTAATTTATATATGATGGTGGTTTAATCTAAAAATAATGCTGCTTATATTTAGGTTTATTAAATAGTTTTGTCTTAATTTGTTTTAATATGTTCAACTGTTTAGAAAGAACAGCTATAAATTTCAAAATTAGAGCTTTAAATAATAATAATGATGAATTTACTGTTTCTAAAGCAATAAAAAGTATTTCTGATACTAAGTTTTAGTAATTTAGTTTTCTGTTAACTAAAAAAATTATTTTAAATTATCTAAGTTAATGGATAAAAATTAGTTTTCCCTTGGCCATTGCAGTGATATTGACCTTTTCATCAGAAAATAGTTAGTTGTGATAGATTCAACTGCAAAGACTGACACTTGAAATTGTCATTGGAGAAGAGCATTAGAATGGCATTGAAGCATGTATGCATGCCTCTTGCTTCTCATAAGATTTTTGCATGTGTGCTTGCTCTTGATTCTGATAAATATAGATTTTTATTTTCTTTGGTATTTAATTTTAAATATTTTTATATATCATTAAACTGGATATTTCTTTTACTGTTAAAATCAAAATTTTAAGAAGTATTAATTGCATTTAAATTTTTAAATGTTATAATTTGTTAATAATTATGCAATGCGATGCAATTAATTTTAGAATTATTGCAAAAAGTTATATGATAGTTTTACATCAATGCATCTTGAAAATAATGATGCAAACAAATTATTTGGAGAAATTAGAAATAAGAATTTGAGCATTGCTTAAATTTGGAGAATTTATTGAAAATAATTATAGCCATAATTCTCAAAGATATTATTGTAAACTAATCAAATATTTAAGCTTTTCACAAAATATATACTTAATTTTTTTCTTTATAATCAAAAATATGATTATTTGAGAATTTGTTTGTTAGAGGGAACTAAAGTGAAAAGTAGGTAGAATTTCACAGAAATGTTAGAATTTTAACATAAAAGCAATACAGTAATATCAAATTATTTCTATTATCATATCTATTGAGTTTTAGAAAGTGAGACATAACTTATAATAAAAAACACTTTTTAAGTATTATAATATGACAAAATGCTGTTGAAAGCATATTCATAGTGAATATGGAAGTAAAAAAACAATTGAAAGTGAATATCACTTTCAATTGTACACACTTTTCACATTTGTATCACTTTTCACAAATAACAGTTTTACATGTACACACACACTGTTTCAGTGAAATTTATGGGAATGTGGTACTGATTTTTAGGAAATTTTATATGAAAATAATTATATATATTATGGAATATTTTTACCAGTGGTTTAAGTTACACTTATAATGTTATTTGGGAATATGAAATATTTTGATTCTTATTGAGCAGTATGAAATTTGTTGATTTTTTGAAGATAAGAATATAAATTGCCTTGAATTCAAAACAGTTAAAACTCTGCTAGCAAGTGATGTTACCAGTAAATCAAAATCATTGCCAATTTACAGCACAAGAGAAGGTATATTGTTAATTCTTTTATCTGTGTTTCTTATAAATTTATATAAATAATAATAATTATTTTTAATTTAAAAAATATCTTAAATTTTAAGGAAATATTTTTTGGCCTTGGTAGTTCTAATCATTGTGATTTTCCTAAGGTGCAAATTTTTCAGTTGTGTAGGACATAAATAATAGTTAAGAATAACCTAATTAAACAAGTATGGTTGGATGTCTGTATTGCAAACGTCTTTGTAAGAAATCTTTCTCTGCAGATTTTTGTAGAATATTGAAAAATGTTTTATTATTACAAATTTACTAATGATGTATTTTCCATTTAATGAATTTTCTGCATTTCTCTTAGGCATTGTATTATACAAGAGTTTGTGTTTTCAGTTTGAATTTGCCATGTTTTATCATATTCATTTGAAGTATTACAAAAAGATGATAGATTAAGATGGATAGATTTATTAAATGTAGTAATGTTCTTCAAAATTCACTTAAATATTTCAGAAAATAGTTTCTGCCTCAGTCATTTTTACACATGATCATGTTTGTGTTTGAAGTTATCTTTGTTTAGTTTTAAGGAAATTGTGAAATATTGATATATGGGATTTCAGTAGAATGTAAAAATTTAAATTTATTTTTTGCAAAGAACATATGTTGTTTATAATATGGAAATTTGAATGCTTAATTTAAAATAAAAAATAAATCGTATTTTCTAATTTTTGTTAAACTTTAAACATGTGCATGGTATTCCTCTTCTGTGAGTAATTGAGAATAAACAACAAAATTTGAGTGAATTATCTTAGTACAGTACTGAAATTATCATCAAAATAATAATAAAATTTGTATGTGAATTAATCAGTTTTAATAGTATCTGTTTGTGAGACATTCTTAATATTAAATATAGATTGAGATTTAAAAAAAGATGTGTTTTCATATAGTAGTTAATGAAAATTAGCAAAATATTATGGCTTAATAATGTTATACTGGATGTCCCATTTTAATTAGTTACCCAAAATGTCTTGAAAAATAGGCATCCTACAAAAAAATGTTTCAGACTGAAAATGTCCTGCATGAAGGGGAATGCAAGATGAAGCTATGATTTCATCACAGCTGGTACTACAATCAGTGAAAATGAGGTCAATTTCCTTTTTTTGAACAAACCCTCAATTTTTTTTATTTTATTCTGTGATTCTGTATCAAAAACAAATATTTAACTGCATCTTTCAAAGAAATATTTTACATATCAAAAGTTATAAGCATTTGAAACTTTACACAACAACCACAATGTGCACATTTAATCTGTAGATATCTGTGAAGTTTGTCTAGAAAGAAAAATGCTTTAAAAATCATCAGAAAATATTTATTATTTGATGGAATCAAGATCAATGTCTTATCTTTATCACAAGCTTTAACATTACTGTAGCACTAGTTTTCATATCAGTTGATCATGCAGAAAAAGAATGATTTCACCAGATAATAAGTTTCATGTTTATCTTTTTTCAGTGAACTTCATTGATGTCCATGATTCATGCATGCAGCATGTGGAAATTGCATAAAACTTCAAATGCTCTTTATTTTTGCTAATTGCATCTTTCAAAAAATTGCTTTAAATAAAAATTTCTTTTAGATACAGAATCATATATGATAAAAAAAAAGGGAGTTTTCATTTAAGAAAATGAAATTGACCCTGTTCACACTGTAGTGCCATCAACTATGATTAAATCAATAGTGTCATCTTGTGCCTCCTTTGATGCAGAACATTTTTGGTCTAAAACATTTATATACATAATGCGTATTTAATATTTTGGGTGACTAATTAAAATTGGACACTCTGTATATCAATTATAAAATTATCTGACTGCAAGATTTACATAGCAACAAGATATATTACTAGTTAAAACTTTTGGTTAAAATCGCAAGTAGCTTTGATCTGATGTAGAATATTTCGTATTAAGTACATAATTTTTATATAAGGCAAATGTATACAGGTGGCAAAATTAAGGCAACACTGAATGTCAATGCCTGGTGTCACCAATTACTTTTGTTTTGATAAATAAAATGGTTGATTGGTCAAACTTGCCATTAATATTCAATGTCACCTTATTTTTGCCATCTGTATGCGTATGCCTTAAAGGTTGTTGGAAAGTAGTATCCATTTTAGAATTAAAAAAATAACCAATAAAAGTTTATGATAAAGTTTGTTGTACAATACATACTACAGGCTATTTTTCCAGGTAATCACTCTGGAACTTTAGGCACTTGTCACATGACAAGTTTTTGTATTTCCTTGTCCTAAACTTTCCTTGCTAGTCCATTCAGAAACTTGGAGACTGCATCTTATAGTTATTCCTCACTTGCAAAGCATTTTTTTCCCCAAAAAGTTGTTAAATTTCATGAAACCGTAAAAATCACTAGGAGTCAGGTCAAGTTGTAGGGTAGATGGTCCAAAACTTCCCACTTGAAACTTCCATGGAACATCACTGTTTATGGCTCCTTTGGTATGAACAACAAAGTAACTTTTTTGGTCCATGCCTCGAGATCCTTGCAAACCTCGTGCCTCAGAGCCACAATAAACAGTGATGCATATTGTGGTACATTAAAGCAATTTTAGTGGGCTGTTCAGAATTGCAGGAGAGGTTTATTGTCTAATGTTGACATCCTTCTTCACAACAATGTGCAACCACATATTGCTGAGAAAATAAAACAATACTGTGGAAGTTTCATGTTGAAAGTTTTGGACCATCTGTCCTACAGCCTATCCTGGTCCCTAGTGACTTTCACTTTTTCATGAAACTGAATGACTTTCTGGAAGGAAATGCTTTGCAAGTGTGGAATAGTGCAGGAAGCAATCACTAAGTTCCTGAATGGACTAGTGGAGGAAGTATAGTATATGAAGAGGAAATACAAAAACTTGTCATATGGTACGATAAATACCTAAATGTCCAGGGTTATCTGGAAAAATAGCCTATGATATGTAGATGTAAAATATATAAAAATTAACTAAAAAAAAAAAATTATTCATAAATCTTTATAATTTTAAAATGGATATTACTTTCCAAACAACCTTCACACATATTCCTTATTTTAAAATAACTTTTGCTTGTTTTTAGTAAGTGGAACAACTGATGGTTCATCAACACCGTTAACGTCTAATGTTACAGAAGATATGCTAAATACTGCATCACCTACAGTCCACTCAGTTGCAAGTTCCAGCCAGGAAACAAACAAATTTGAGGTACACAAATATATTCTAATTTTTCATGTTCCAGTGTAAAAATTCTAATTATTTTTTCCAGAATTTAAATAGTCCAGGAAGTCAGACTGAAGCAGCAGCAGCCGCAAGTCCCACCAACACAACCACCGAAGAAATTGGACAAGAATCGGCCAACCAAACAAATGGCACAGAGCCAAAAGAACAGAAAAAGAAGAACAGGTGCAATGTCTGCCGCAAGAAAGTTGGATTGACAGGTAACTGGCAATTTAAAATTGATCAGTTTGTACACCTAATGGATTTATTGAATTGATTCTAAGATAATAGAATACACAGTATAAATTATTACATATTGTTAATCATTAAAATATGTGTTTTACATAAATGATTTGGGTAACTAAAATTTTTCTCTAAAAAAAGTAATAGTTCTCTAACAATCAAACCTTCATCATTGTAAATTAGCAAACCCCAAATTAGCAAACCGGTTTTATCATATTCCTGCATAATAATTTTTATTGAGTTAGACAACTGTATTCAAATAAGCTAAGTCAGTGCCTTTTTGGACTAGCAACATGCTTTAAATTTATATAGACACATGCAAGTTTTGTATGTTGTTGATGCAAATTTTGCAACAATTGGCATTTTAGTGACTACCTCTTCCTTCAGTTGGCTGGTGATGAAAACATGAAAGATAAATGAAATTTTAAAAAAGATTGTATTCAATATTCTAAAAAGTATTTAATATTTCCATAAAACACCCGACCGAGCGCACTCGTGACACAAGTATGTCGTGGCACGCTGGTTGGGAAATGCTGAGCTGAAAGACCAGACAAGGGGCAATTTCTTTTCACCTTAATCTCTGAAGATAGCTCTTATCACATTTAAGAAAGGTTATTTTCTATTTGTTGAAGTCTACATAACAAAATGATTTGAAAAATTTTATTCAGATAGCAATTTCTGAAATTGATTATTGAATTTTTTTCAGTTAAATATGCTTGGTTTAAAATGGTTCATGTACTGTGTTGTTTGAATTTGTGGGAAAAATTTATTGCTCTTTACAATGATATTGGTTTCATTTCTATATTCTATAGCTTATATAAATTGTCTTTTAAAGATGCACTAGTTCTAATAAAACATTGAAGAATATTTTGTAAAATAAGAATTCTTACAGAAAAAATTTTGTGTAACTATTATAAGGTTAAAAAATATTTGCAGTGTCCTGAATTTTAATGAATTACAGATTGAAAATTTTAGGAAAAAGGCAAATGATAAAATATCATTTTCTGGTGATTTTTTTTAATATATAATACTTAAATTTTGCTATAAGTCTGAAGTACAAACTTAGTCATTGCAAATATTTTCATTTTTTAAATTTTTTAAACAAAATTTTAACCTTTTATTTTATGAAATGTTTTAAAATGGAGCTAATTTATTTAGGTTTTCAGTGTCGCTGTGGTGGTCTATTTTGTAGTCTCCATAGATATTCCAATGAACATAATTGCACATTTGATTACAAGCAACTTGGTGCCCAAGAAATTAGAAAAAACAATCCTCTGGTAGTTGGAGAGAAGATACAAAAAATCTGAAACTAGGCGATTTCATAACAGAGAGGGAATTCGACAGAACTAAACTTTAATCTTCCTTTGTGTGGATGGCCCCGAAGTTTTCGATCCTAATCATCATTGAATGGCAGGACTAGTTCTTTTTATCTACATATTTTAAATGCTCATTGAAAAAAAAAATGTGTGGATTAAAATAGAATTTAAAAACACTATTAGTAGCAGCAGATATCTTTGAGACTATATATTTCATTGTATTCTTTACTCAAAGTATTTACATTATCTGTAAACCTAAAAATATATTTTACTTTACATCCATTCTCGTAATTTATCGATTAGTAATTTGCTCTATTTGTGCACTTTGTGCTTAGCAGATTCGAATATTTTTAGGTTTACAGTAGACATCACAATACGTCCATTTTTTAACGCTCGCAGACCGGTAAGCTTTTCGATGGTGTAATTTAAGAAATTACTATGCACACACTAAAAAAAAAAGTAGAAGTCCAATTTAAATTTACTTGAGAAAAGAAGAAAACATATATACTAAAAACTAATTTTATTAGAACTTATTCAAAATTAACTTTTTAAGAGATTACTGCTAATAAAAGTTTTTAATGTTCTATTGTTTATTATTCCTGTTTGCTATAACTATATTGTTTTTAATTTTAATTATATGTAATTTAGGTTAATATAAAATTGCATAGCTTTATATTTTTAATAAGTGCATAGTTTATAGAATAAAAATTTTCGTTTGAAGAAGGACACGCAAATTGGAGTAATAAACACAAATTATGCCATATAAAAACAAAAGAATCAGTTGTTTATTATTTATTAACTACCACTGAAGTTATTTATCTTTTTTAGTCACCTTTTAAGAAAATACAAAATTAATTGGAAAACATTTTACTTGTATGTATAATATGTAGTCAGTATCTGTTGTTTATATGAAATATTTTATAAAGAAATGCTTTCTTGTGTAGAAAAAATTTCATTGTTTGCATTAATCAAATTTATTTCTCAAGGAATGTTTTATTGCAACTTTAGAAGAGGAAAAAATATTTAAAAAAATATTGTAAATATTTTTGGAATTATAAGAAATTGGAAAGTTTAGCTTATATTATTGAAAACTGATTATTATATATTAACTTAAAAAGATTTATGGTGCTATCGATTTAAAGAAATTTATATAATTTTCTTTTATTCTTATTATTACTATTAATGTTTGTTCTTTTGAAATTTGAAGGGGACATTTTAATTTAAAATCACGCAATTTTGAAAAAATTGTGCCATTCTTTTATCGAAGATTAATCTTACTCTTATTATTATTATTAAATTTTAGATGTTAAATATTTTTACTTTAGAGAATGTGGATTTAGAAGAGTCTTGGGTGAAAACTTCAGTGGATAGTGCAGCAAAATATGTATATTTTCTTGTATATTATAATAAAGTTTGAGAACATTAAGAGAGTTTAGCTGTGAATATAAATTGCAAAAAGTGCAATTTTTTCCCCTTTGCTTTAGCAAAATTCTTGGTATATTTTTGAGAACTTTGGACAAGACCGATCGTTCGCATTTCTTCGATTGCCAAATATATTTAGAAGTTATATTGATAATAAATAATTACGTAACAAAATCTTACCAACATTAGTACGTTTAACTTTAAGCAATGAAATTTTTTCGAGAATTTCATTTTATTTTCTGCAATATTTTCAGCTGTGACACATGATGTACGATTCATCATCTCTGTATTTGTAATTAACTGCATATGATGTGTAAGAAATAAAAATATAATTTTTGTACTTGTATTTAATTTCGACCAGATAAATTCCCCAAATTCACTTTCAGTACAACTTACGATTTTACGAGCTTTGAAATCGTCGTTTCATTCTTTGTTTTTTAAGGGGGTATGATAGAGGAAATTAAGTGTTGAAGGTAAGTAAACAATTTATTGGACCGTCTGAAAATGATTTCGTTTATCGACCTATCGAACTGCTGCTGAACGGAGGATAAAAAAAACAGTGTGTGGCGTTAAAAATATAAAATTAAGAAATGTTAAGTTTCCGGTAAAAAAAAAAAAAAGATAAGATAATCCTAGGCAAGTTCTAAATGTAACTCTACTTTAAAATTTTATTTGTATTATACATTTTCTAAATTATACAAAGTACGCTGTGCAGAAAATATCTGAACCACTCTACGACGTTAGAGATGAAATAAGCTTCCACCATTGACGTTTTGAAACTGCTGTACATTACTTCAATGTTAATTAATGATATATTGTTTACTTCAAAGCCGGAAAGGAATTATTTTAAAATAACGCATCACTTTGTTTTTGAATGCTTAGATGATAATGCGCGTTTCAAAATTTAACCATGTTTATTTTCGGCGCTTGCTCTTAGGTGTTTTCTGGGTTATTTATTTTTAATGCTTCTGGCCTAGTGTTATTGCGCACTTAAATGTTATTTTTAGGATTTTATGCCTAAAACATACGAAAGGAGCCGATTCGCTTTACGGCGTAGCTGTTGTCTGGATTCTAAACAGTCACATTGACGGTATTGTTTATTTAAAAATGATGGAAATTAGAAGTATGCCAAAATTCCTACTACTATGTAGTGTAACTTCGTTTAACGAGAAACACTCGTAAATCGGTGTTACGCTACATAACAAATTGAGGCACGAGCCCCGTAAGACCGGATCCTTTCCTCCTGCTCTGTCCCAACAATCAACTGAATTCGACCCGCCAATCTTTTTATTTGGTGAAGATTTTTCCATATTCCCTTCTCCGTACATCAGTGATGTCTGCAAAGAAGAAAAGTATTTTCCCCCTCGAGGCTGCCAATCACACTTGTGATTAGAATATTTCTTTCCGTAAATTGGGGTTACACTAACTTACCGTATCTTTCCTTCTGGAAAATGTATTTTATAAATTACCCCACACAGACCAAAAACTTAATACTTATAACCTATATAAAGCATTATTTTCGTGGTCGTTGCAATCCGCTGATTTCTTAGGAACTAGGAAATGCCGCTTCGAAGATAATGTACAAAAGTCGAGAGATTCGTGAAGAATAATTTTTTCCGGCCTTACTATGCTTTTTGTTATATCCGCAATACTAATAATTTTAAGACGGGAAGAATATCTCAACCAAATTGCGGAGTATGTCTTAGACGCCAACACAGAGGGGAAAAAGGATGAATTCTATGGTTCGGGGTTCTCAAGACGCGGAGGTAAAATTGGACGCGACTCTAACATTTTATGTATACATAACAACCGGGAAAGTATAAGAATTCTCCTTTGGCAAACGACCTCAATTCTTTCTGCGCCCTTTCTCGACAAAGCAAAATGAATTTTTTTTTTTTTTTGGTTAGTACAGTAATACCTCGACTTACGCGATTTTTAAATCTCATCGATTCGTCTTTTGTTTGAACGCCACGCAACTCTTGATTACTCACTCCCCCCACACTATTGTTCTGCTTACATGTTCGGACGTGTCGCGCGGAATCGACACATAGCTACAATTTATTTTGTGTTATTTATTTCTGTGTTTGTTATATCTACGGAGACTTGAGAGACTCTATATCATCCAAACGAAGTAGAACTGATTCTTCTGCATCAAACAAGAAAAGAAAAACTTTATCTTTGTAATGTAAAGTTAATATTTAAAGACTTCGATATAAAAATGAAAAGAGGTTACAAATTTTAGAAAATATAGACTCCAACGCAGAGCGCATTTCTACGAAACGAGAAATAAAAAAATTAGCAGCATACTACGAGGAAATTTTGCGGGAGAAAAAAAATCTGAGCCGTCAGACGAATTTGTTAAATTTTATGAAGCCTTCTACATCAGAATAACTTCGGTTTACGATTTTAATAATATAATTTGTTATACATATGTGTTATCTATTTTTTTTTTAACTCTCCGCCCTGTGGGCACTAAGAGGGCCTTTTTTAGTAGGCCCATTATGGGTTCGGCCAGGCCCACAATGGAGCGACCGGGTGGTGAGGGACGGGGCCCGACATATCCGAACGGGCCACCCCCCGAAAAATTCCTGGGAATTTTTCGACCCGTTCGGATTCGATCCCGGGTCCCCCAGAGCGGTAGGCTGCCACCTTGACCGCTCGGCCATTCGGCCCATATGTATTATCTAAGATTTTAAACCTTTTTTTCTAAATTGTTTTCTTTAGTCTCCGGCCCCAATTAAAAATAATTTATATTCAAAATTATACCCCGACTTACGCGGTTATCGCTCGGTCCCACCTATCGCGTAAGTTCGGGGTATTACTGTATTTCTAATGAAATTAAGGTGGTTTATTCCACTACTTCATCAAATTAAAGACGTTAAAAGAATTCTATTGTATATGAAATGATGAAGAGAGTTGTTCCTAGGTGCTGCTTTTTAAAGAGTAGAGCAAATGATTTTTAAATATTTCTGCAACGGAATGGAAAAAATTTATATACAAAAATATTTGGATTAATTGAATTACTGTAGTTGATATGTATAGAAATACTGTCTCTCGAGAAATATTTTTAAAAATCATCATTCAATCTGAAGTGATTGAAAAATAAATGAGAATGTATTAAAATAGTCAAACCTAACGCCTCGCTTTTCGAACAATTCGGTTCACGAACAAAATTTTGAACTCGTATGGTAACCAGGGCAAATATAACTCTGTTGCCGAACAAACTGCTCGGCTAGAGCCGGCCACAGATGGTCAACTCCCTATCCACAAGTTTCCAGAAAAGGTTCGTGTTCTTCCCGTTTTGCCGCCATTGAGATACTGCAAGAACTACGGAACTTCAGAACTATACAATTGAGAATATAATTGATTTTAAAATGACTAATAGAAATTCGTTCATAATGACCACTTTGTTAGTAATTGTAATTTAATATATAAAAACCCTTACAAAGTAAAATTAAAATAGTTTTAAAAAAATAGCATCCAGGCTTTGTTTCTAGAAAGTAATTTTGGACTATCCGGCTATATTTGAATGTCTTATTAAAAATATAGCCTATGATTGCCGAGAAATGCTTAATTATAGGAGTCAAGAATCCTATCATTATTTTCAAGTGGTAGAGCAGATAAATTGTCACAAAACACTTAAGGACACAAATCTGCAAATAATCATTCTGTATGGACTTGTGTCTTCTGATGGCAAAGTTACTTATCTAGCGGGATTTACAGTACTGTACATGCATGGCTGGTTACCCATTCTCTTCTTACATTCATTTCCACGTGAAGAAAATTTAACTGGAACGGTCGAGTACATGGACAATCTCGATGGTTGTGTTGTCGTGTGCATCGCATACACCTTCAATCCACTTATAAAGAACACGCCGCCATTACGGCAACCAAACACTGCATAATATCTACTCGAACTGGTTTTATAAGGCATGTCACCAATGAAAAACTAACAATTGCAGAACTACACTAACTAGCAGTATCTTAGTGTAAGACTCTCGCCTGGAAAAATTCAAAAACACGATCCGGAAACTTGTGGATACTTCCTATGGTCGGGCAGTTGACTTTAACAATCAACGACAGGACTAACGATTCAGAAGTTAGTGACGCCGAGATCGCCTCGTCATTAGACGTCACGAATTATCGATGACGTTGCTATTTAAATTAGTATATTTCCCGCATGCGCATTAAAATCTATTTCCGTTTTGGATAGGAGCTAGAGTCTCTCTTTTCCCGGTGTTTTGCTTGTCCCGGGATTCCGGGTAAACAGGACAGTTTCCCGAGACCCGATATAATTAATTATTTTTGCGAGACTATGTCTCGTCTCTAAAATCGCTCTGCTGTCAACGACTGCACACCTTAGAGGTATGAAGGAGTACAAGTCAAGAGTGCAATTTGGCAGAGTATTTGGTGCCCAAATCATGCGCACACAAATACTTGACTTGCACAGACTTGTAGGTAGTCAGGGGACCGAGAATGGGGTCAAAATAAAATACAAAATGCCGAGACTGTTTCTACAAACAGGCGCGAGTGCGAGCTTTGCGCATGTATTGCTCGCGCTCTGAGATATAGGGTGTGTTCTTTTATTCCTCCACGTAACTCCGCGCGAGCGACATCTGTTTAAAAATTCCTGCAGAACGCGTTCCTAAATTCCGGTGGGAGTGTGCGCCGTCAAACGGCAAAAACGGCCGTTTGTAGCAGTAGTTTACAGTGGAAAGCAAAATGGCGTCCTCCATGGCTCAGATAGTTTCGTTTCGGGGTCCATTGTGGTTTTATGAATGAAAATTTAGAAGTTGTGAAAGCGCAAGTTAGTGCACGCGGTGGTGTGTCTTTTCGAATTTTTTTTCGAATGGTAGCCGGCATTCTAATGTTTTTCGTGGCTATTTTGAATGCTCTTTCAACAATTAATCCATTTTTTGGTTAAATTTTACAATTGGGACCCTTCTTTTGCCTTTAAAAGCTCATATTTTAGAATTATAGATTCTTCCATCACCATACTACCGATAGTGCGGACGCCGCCATCTTTCTTTCTTTCACCGTCGTTCCTAAATGCCTACAAACAGCAGCGCACTCCCGTAGTAGCGGCGACGCGGAACGACCGCTATTAAAGAACGCAATCATAGTCTGGTCCCAAGAATAGCTAGCTTTGACGTTTTACTTGTTTTTAAGATATAAAATAAATCTTCAAATCGAATAATACAATTATTTTTTATTTTTTAAAGTAATTTAACACGTTTTGCAATCTCCAAAATCATAATACATGTATTAATAATGCTGTGTAAAATGTATTAAAAATTACATTTGAATTATGTAGAAATTTTCACAAGTAGAAAAAATTATTGAAGTTTGTTGGAAACTGCTTACAACAGAAGATGCCTTTGAATTCAGTTGAAAATTTAAAGTAAAAAATGAACTTAGATGGTAATTTTCGTTTTTTAAATTAAACATAATACATTGTAAATTCTGTAAATTTACAATGTATTATCTCGTTGAATATTGTAAATTTTTATAAAACGCAAAGATGGTCAATACTCCGATCACTCAATTTTATTCTTATTTTACTAAAGAAAAGTCCTGCTACCGAGAATGCCCTTTTCGATTCAATTGATTTGGGTGGAATCGTCTTTAATGCATTTAAGAGAAGACGGATGTTGTGTTTTTTCACCGGTAGCCTGGAAGATTTCTAGCTCGTTTTCCAGATGCATTACAGTACTTCTTTTGCTGTCTAGTATTCTTGATTTTTCTTCTTCGACTGCTTTAATTAATAGCGGCATCAAGCTTATCGCCCGATAATTCGACAGTTCGTTTGGCTTTAATAATTAGATTTATGAAGAAAACTTCATATTTGCATACTTCATACTCGTTTGTATTCTTGTCCAATTTGCACAATCTGACATAATGCAGTTACTGCAGCTACTGGGCATGGTCAAAAATTAAGACAGCATCGGCGCAATTATTCAAGATATTACGAGTTCCGACCAGTAAAGAATTTTCGGAGTCCTGCCACAAATAGGCTATCCTTCGATTATTGACAATGTATGACATGCCATAAGAAGCAAAAATTTTAAAAACTAATAAGCAGGCTTAAAATCAATAAATACAAATGTATTCTGACAGTTTACGGGTTAACAATTATACTTTCTATTTGCAAAATTTCCTCAACCTTAACACAAAATAAGAAAAAAGTGAATTTTTAGAAATTTGCAGGATTTCTTGGAATGAGAAGAATTTTCCAGATTAAAAAACAGCCGGGATCCAGTTGGAGAAACCATAGTAGGAGCCGCAATTGAATCAAATTATTAAAAACCACGTAAATTACATGGACGTAATATAAATGGTATCCGAGAATTCGTGTTTAAATGTGTTTAAGTTAAATAACAAAAATGTATTAAAAATAATTTAACTGGCTAATATTAAATTTAATTATTATTAAAATTCTGGCCTTACTAAAACTAAAATGAGTTAATTTAAATTAAAACCAAATCAATTGAAACATATTTCGGAAGGTGTGGATAAGGTATTTGTCTGACTTGATTGATTTGGTTATATATAATAATAATATATTGCATTTGTAGACATTTTTATGCATTAAATAGTTTTTTTTTTTTTTTTACCTTTAGCTGTGTTTTGGGATCTGAAAACAGATTAATCCATTTTATATTGTTTATAGAAAAAAACAATTTGTTCCTAAAAGTTGTCCGAAACCTGAGGTTTGACTGTATAACTTATGAGGATTAATTTTTTTAATGAAAAAGTGATCTAAATAAACTAAATCCTACACATCCAGTTTTGTTTCAAAGAACAGCTGAAAGGTATAAACAAAGGTTTGGGTATCAAAATAAAGCACTTGCTGAACAGACTTGAGAAAAGTGCAATGGTTTGGGCGTGATGAAATGGCAAAAGTACAATGTCGAGTCTATTGGGAGTCCATCGATCGGTCTTAAGAATCCTAAACTGCCATTCCCAAGATCTGGATGCAAAATTGAAAGAAGCCTCGTGGCACAGGAGAATCCTCTGCAGACAGATCTGGAAAACACTTTCTATACAAAAATCATCAGTGCAGCAAGCCAAATTTTAAATAAGCTTGTTACATTTTAATTGAATAAAACTGTCAATTCTCTCAAGTTTTGCTAGTTAAATATTAATTTTTCTATTGCTCAATAAAAATCAATATTATGAAGATATTTTTAAAATATGTGCATGTTAAGTATAAAATCTGTATTTTTGTCATCTTTGTGTAATACACAGTTTATAGTCTATTTTTTAAAACTGTATAGGAATAAATTTTACAGTTTTAATAAATGGTAATTAACTTATATTAATATAAAGTATTTTAGAAGATTATTTAGAATAGTTTATTGTATAAAATCTAAACAGACGAAAATTTTTAAATTAGATTTTAAGGAGCCTTTGCCAATATGTTTCAGAAGCACTAATAATATCACTGCCGAATCTTTACAAATTTCACAAATATTGGAGTCTAATCTTAAAGACAACTATTTTAAAGGTAAACATTCCTATAAAGAATACTAAAAAAGCATTTAAAAATTAAATTTGTCTTCTGCCAACCTATATTAAATACTAAGTTAAAATATATACACTATTGCTACATTTAAGTTAGGATTCTATGACTGACTTGTGAGTCATATATATCAAAATCCTACTATCCTAGTTCCCTACCAAAAGAAAATAGAGGATGTTCACTTTAACATTTATCCAGGTGTAAGAGAGATCTTTCTACAATTTCACAAATGGTATATTAGTTCCACATCATGGGTTATGCATATTATTGTGTAATGATGGAAATATATGTTTTGCATCTGGATAAATGTAAAATGAATCCCTGTATATTTTTTCCTTTGGTAGGAAACTAGGATTGTAGGATTCTGTCTTGACATGAATTTATCTTGAGTTTAACCAGTAAGATTCTGCAATGGCTTCTATATGTAATTCTAAAATATTTGAAAAATTTATGTAAGTAGAGTTAATGCTAAAATGAATTAGAATTATTTAGGAGCTACCAGTATTAAAAAAAAACTACATTTTATTCAATTTGAATAATCTAACTTGTTTTTAAAAATGGCTGAAAAATTTACACATTAAAAAACATTCTGTAGAATCTTTTCTACAGATTTTTTTTTAACTTTAATATGCTTTGAATTATACATAATTTTTGTTGAAATTTTTTTGGACAAAACCATGACTTAATTTCATAGTTTTCGTTTTTACATTCCATAATTATAGAAAGTAACAATATTGCAATAATGCAAAATAATTTTAGCTTTATTCCAAAAACTATCAATCTCATTCATTTCTGAGGGAATTTAAATAAAATAATTTTCCAACTTTACAAATATAAAAGTTTCCTTGACAATTTTCCTGAAGGAGAGTCCTGTTAAATGATTACATTGTTGAATATTTAATGCTATTAGCAGTTAGTTTCAAATTCTTATGAAACTCAGAAATCATCAATAAAATTGAATACTTTGATGTATCAAAATTATTTCAATCACAGTATCCTCATCACTAATATATAATATGATAATTATATTGTCAATAGTGGCAAGTTATACCATGCTTCAGATTCAAGATTTAAATATAGAATTATTGCATGGTGAATACTTATTTAAATTTGAACAGTTTAAATTCTAGTCTGAGAACATTTTGAACATTTTAACTAGATAATGAACACAGTCATAAGACTAAGAAAATATAATCTTCAAATTTACAAGTCTGATTGTTAATTAAAATAATAAAACTAACATTTACTTTGTGTCCTTTCAGCTTTTGTATAGGTTTTCACTTATGAAAAATATAATTGGAGGGGAAAAAATATGTAACATGTTTTTCTGTATAATATAATCACACAAATTTATTCCCAAACTATAATCTACTTTCATTTCTGAAATGGTTTCATTTTAAGCATATATATTTGACATTAATCTTAGATATAACCTTATGCAGTTAATCATGGCACTGGCTGAGGGCAACTCCTACACCCACGACCTAAGAACAACTCCAGTATGACACTCAGCCAGCTAACGGTTTACCCAGCGAGGTATATATATAAATATAACAAACATTGTAAAACCTGATGAGTATATATAAACATTCAATAATCACCTAAATGATTGGGCTATAATTTTGCTATTTTAAATAATTGATACAAATTAATTTGCTACTAGAGGTAGGCATTAGGCACATTCTCTTTAACTAAATTAATAATTATAATTTATTAAATAATTTAGAACTTTCTGGAAGAAAAGGCAATTGTTGGATGTTTCTATATACTCATTGGGCTTTGTGATGTTTGTTATATTTATATACAGGGTCATTATAATTAAAGTTCCACTTTGAAATGGCCATAAAAGAAAAACTACTGGACAGAATGTTATCAAACTTGGTAATAATTTACAGGAAGTCATTGGATTTTATTTCCTGCCAAAAAAAAAAAAGTTCAAAAACTCACCACCAGTGGGAAATGGTGGTGTATGCAATATTGTTAAACAAAGTAAGACATAAAGACATCAGTTGGAAATGTTTTTAATCATTTCTGAAACATGTTACAAAGCATGTTTAATGTGGCATCCACCATTTTCTGAAAGCAAGTTAAATTCCTCCTGATATGCTAAGAGCTACTGTTGAGAACACAGTAATGTGATTTAACTTGCTTTCAGAAAATGGTGGACACCACATTGAACATGCTTTGTAACGTGTTTTAGAAACGATTAAAAACATTTTCAACTGATGTCTTCATGTCTTATTTCGTTTAACAATATTGCATACAGCACCATTTCCCACTGGTGGTGAGTTTTTAAACTTTTTTTTTTGTGGAAAATAAAATCCCATGACTTCCTGTAAACTATTACCAAGTTTGATAACATTCTGTCCAGTAGCTTTCCTTTTATGGCCATTTCAAAGTGGAACTTTAATTATAATGACCCTGTATATACCTCGCCAGGTAAACCGTTAGCTGGCTGAGAGCCATAGTGGAGTTGTTCTTAAGCTGTGGGTGTAGGAATCATCCCCAGCTGGTGCTGTAATTACCGCATAAGGTTATATCCGAATTTAAATACCTCTGGAAATGAAGGCTTGCTCAGGTCCAGGTGGCGCAATTGGAAAGTGCAGCGCATAGCAAGCGGAGGCTGCGGGTTCAAGCCCTGCCCTGGGCCAGTTTTTTCTTCCAGAAAGGTCTAAATTATTTAATAAATTATTTAAATTATAATTATTAATTTAGTTAAGAGATGGCATGTAGCAAATTAATTTGTATTAACTATTTAAAATAGCCAAATTGTAGCCCGATCATTTAGGTGATCATTGGATGTTTATATATATGCTCATTGGGCTTTACGATGTTTATTATATTGACTTTTATTATATTGACTATTATCTTTCATAATAATAGAGTTATGAAAGATTATTAAAATTTAACTTAATTTTAATGTTGTGTGTATTTATAGTATCATAAAATTATAATTTTCATTCTAAAATATATGTACAATTTATTTTACTGACAAAATCTCAGTAAGAAAAGAAAAAAAAACAAAGAACAAGTATCAATAAAATATGAAAATATATTTTTTATAATTTTTTTTTACAGTTTGAAATATTCTTTCCATATTTTATACACATGAAAAAAATTTACTAAACAAACATCTCATTTTTTTAAAATATGTTTTCTAAATAGATATTTCTTTTGTACTTTTAACAATCTAAATAACAGTAATAATACAACTTTCTAGAGAAATTACCAGTATCAATTAAATGCATTGATAGTACAGCATTAAAACAGTTAAACTGTTATGCAGTGATAGGTACACATTCAAATCTGTACTATCAATGCATTTAATTGATTCAAGAAATTTGTATTTGAAACATTCAAAATTCTTGGCATTCCACAATCGGAACGATAAGAATCTGAACCAGATTCTGGATTAAGAATCAAAAATGTTAGTTCAATTACTACATTTAAAACAGTACTGGAAACTCAAAAGCTTAGAGGTGATTATTTTATTAATAGTAATAATTTTCAAAAAAATATTTGTACATAGAAATACTGTTATAAACATTTCTTATAAAATTTATAAATTTACATTTCATAAATATTTTTACGTGTGTCAACGTGAAACACAAGGAAGAAAGAATTGCAAAGAAACATCATCATGTAGTAGGAAAAAATGAATCATTTTGTTATGAATGATATCTGGAAATGATATAGATAAAATTTTTTATTATGTCACATGTAACAAATCATGTATGATAGAGTATTAAACTTACTGCATATAACTCTTAATGGATTCACCTGTTGGCCAAACAAGAACTGGCTTAATTTTCTTATGTTAACCCTAACCTCAGCAGGAAATTCAGGATCTGCATCTTCATTTTGACCAGCTACAATAAAAAATAATCTATTTGTTTTAATTATATATATATATCAGGTCAGTCCATAAGTCCATGCGCATTTTTATGACCTTGAGAAAAATCTTGTTTTGCTGTTAAAAATGTCAGTCTAATGTGATAATTTTTACACCGAAGTGTTAAATTGGATCTCATTCCTATAATACTGTTCAGAATTGTGAACATTTCAGTTGTTTATTTTCGTTAAAATGGAAGTAACCGACGAATATAAAAGACACGTTTTATACTTTTTATTTGGTGAGAATGCTACAAATGCAGCCAAAAAAATAAATACTGTACATAATCAAATCGTAATTAGTTCAAGGACTGCGCAGAAGTGGTTTGAAAGATTTAGAAACAACGATTTTAGTGTGGAGGATAAGGCTCGTACGGGAAGATCTGTCGACTTCGACGACGATGCTCTCTCTGCACTAGTCTGCACTGTAAAAAAGGCTATTTCTGAATATTTTGATTCAAAACCGAAATCATTTTACGAAGACGGGATTAAAAAGCTACCATCGAGATGGCAAAAAATTGTACAAAATAATGGTGAATACATTATAGATTGAAATAAAATTTAATTAAAATCTTTTGCTGCTTTTTTTGTAGATAAAAATACGCACGAACTTATGGACTGACCTGATATATATATTTTATAAAAAAATAACTTACTTCCACTTGGAATCTCCAAATTCGTAAAACGTGTCTTGACTGTCACAATATCATTTTCAACTTGTAATACTAAGATTCCCTCAGGATTAGCAGACAGAGTCTAATTTTGAATACATTTGTTAACACCCATTAAAGGTAGTTTTTAAGAGTACAAATTAGATAAAATTACATAATTCAAATTGATTATTATTAAAAAAAATATTACCTCACTAAGTGCTATGTATAAGTTGTCAAAAAAAAATATGCTTTTCATATAAATACTTTTGAATTGTCATCATTTCATCATCAGATTGTCTCAATTTTTGAACATTGTAATAGATTCAGACGTGGAATATTTCTTACTGCTTCAGATTTAGTCCTGGAATGTTTTTAAAGAACTTTTGCACATTGTGGGTAACTTGCATCACCTTTAGATTTGGCCATTTTTAACTCTGAAGAGTCAGTCTGCATGGATAAATCCAATCTCATTCTGATCTATTTGTTTCCTTTGATTGGCCACTTTGTGAGCCAAACCCAGCAATTTAGGCAGTTCTTCCTGTTTTTGTTTAGGATTGGCACTCTACAGGTAACTAACTGTTAATTCTTCTGCTGTTCTTATCTCATTTTTCTTAAAGTTGGGTATAACAATTTTTGCCTCTTCCTGTCTAACTTTAACCCTTTTATTCACAATCATTTCTTCTGAAACTGCAGTATTTAAAAAATTTATTAAGATATATAACAATTTAAAAATTTTTTCAAAAAAATTAAAATCCAGAATATAGTTTTTTCATTCATATCCAATAATCCTTGGATCAGAGGCATACCAAGGATCTGAACTAGAGGGGAGCAACTCATATTAGTTTTGAGGAAGTAGGGAGGGAGAGAGAGATTTCATGACAAATGGCTCTAGTCGTCTCTAGACAATATTCATTATTCAAACTGATACTAAATTGATGCGTCTATGCTGTGTTGTCTGTGTGTCAGATTACTACACTTTAATTTTTCTTCTAGGGGGGGGGGCAGCTATCCTCCCTGCATACACTCTTGTGTCTTGGATATGAATGATAAAACTATATTCTGGATTTTAATTTTTTTGAAGAAATTTTTAGAATTAGTTATATATCTTAATCAGTTTTTTAAATAAATAACCGATCCCATTGTCTAATTTTATATCGTATTTTAGGCAGTAAGTATTCTTTCTTTGTAAACATCCTCCGCATATTCTCTTACCTGTCTGACAATGAACAGGAAATGCCACCTATTTAGTATTTTGTTTCCTCAGCATCTCCATATTCAATCAAAATGCTACTTCCACCAGTTTGATCCCTCTGTAACAGTCCTTTGAGTTTTTAATAAGATCATAAACTATGGGTCTACTCATTATGATCAACTTGACTAAATCTAAAGGTGATAGAGACAGTGCATCACTTGTGATATAAATTGACTACATGTACAGAAGTTCTTTAAAAGACATTCCAAGACTAAATTCAACACAGTAAGGAATATTCCATATTTGAATCTATTACAATGTTCAAAAACTGAGATGATCTGATGACAAGGTGAAGACAATAAAGCAAAATTTTTTGAGCTATATATAGCAGAGTAGAGTAATGTTTTCTTTTTTAAATTTTATACTTTATAATTACAAATAATAACATTACTATATATATATATAATATACATATAATTATTACATATATACACCTTTATTGATGTATTTAATGTATTTATATAATATAAAGAATTTTTTAAATAGATTAATATTTTATAATAAATTCTCAGAAAACTATCCAGAATAAAATTTAATTTCTAATAATAATAACTGCATTTATCATTTAATCCTTCTTTTTAGTCCACTTTCACCCAATGTAGTCATTTGTTAATGGAAAATGATTTACAAACATAATTTCTCATTAACAATTTCCTGGTTACACATTTATCAAGTTTCTTTAGGTAAATGAAAATTGTGCATTTGAACAATCTGTTTTATTTCATAAAATGAAAAAAATTATCTTTTGATTTCTACTTTACTTAATAAAAACAATCTTGCTGTATTTTCTTTACAGTTCTTTATTTTGTTCTATTAATAGTTTGCTATTATATTCAGGAACTATTATTCACTCACTTAGTGTATGTCTCTCTCTATGGTACATATACTACAAGCCTAATCTCCTAACCATTTTTAGTAGCTAATTACAGCATTTCATGTTGTTATACACTTTTTTGCTGTAATTTATGTAATACTTTATCTTTATAATAATCTTTATAATCTGTTACAGATTAAACAACTATAAATAATACTCCATTATTTTGTCACAATTTAAATTATGTAATAAATTATAGAAATAAAAACTATGTACTTCATAGTAACACACATATAATTGTGCCACTCACTTGCCAAATCAATTAACTCCATAAAACAAAAAGTGGAGAAAAGTGACAAAGTAATATACACCTTTTTTAAAATCTTTTTTAAAATATAAATTCAAATAAACATTGTAGAATGTATTATTGTAGATATAGCTTTTATTTAACGACATATAAAATGTATAAGATAGCATAGATATGCTATAATCTCTATGTTATTACGATTTTGCTAAGATTGAAGGAGTTAATCAATTTGGCAAGTTAAAAACATACTAACATTGAATTCAGTTTCTACATAGTTTTTTTTATTATAGAGAAACTTCATTATCGTACATTTTTTGTTAAAGATTTTTTGCAAAAATAAATAATAACTGTTCTGTTACTGTTACAATGGTTATTATTGTTATTTTGTTTAAATTGATTACCTAGCAACAGAAATGATATCTTCTTCATCAGCATTATTTCAAGTCCCATAATGTTGATTTGTTCTTAAATTTTTATACAAATCATGTTTAATAGGAGGAACAAAAAAAATTATTTTTAGTTTCATCCATCTTGATATAATGGCATAACTTTTTTTTTTTCTAAAAACAATTGCCACCAAAATTAAAACAATTGTTCAATATTCCACAAGTATATTTACTTCTGCGGCAGTTGGACTGTAACTAACTAATTTCTTTTACTTACTTTTTGTGATGAGATAATATTAAATAATTTACTGTTATCTACAAGGCATTGATCAGCGCACACTGCAGTATTGCAATTGCAGTGTGCGCTGGCAGATTTACGTTACAGTATGGAGTTAATTAGATTGGCTTCTGAAATAAATAAAATTTTTTCAATGGCCAATAAATTTTTGTCATTAAGTAGTCCTGATTATTATTAAGGAAACTTATTATGAATGTAAAAAGTTACAAGTATATCAAGTGCTCTGACACTAAAATTTTAAAAAATTCGAAATGTGGAGTTAATCAATTTGTGAATGGCTCAATTATATTACTATTAATAAGTTTATTTATTAATTTTAATTTTTAAGTAATTATTTAATTGGTAAGGCCATATAACAACTTGGTTTGCAATGCCATGAAGTGGTTATTTGACCTCCCCAAAAAAACAATCATATCCTAATAAAATCACAAGAAAATAACAAAAAAACAATTACAAATGTTCATTTACTGAATTTTGTGTGCTTTTAAGTTTTATAAGTACAAATCTGATATATATAGTCTTTTAAATCTTAAAACAATCAATATGCAAACAAATTTTCAAATTCTTTTAAATACTATGCTACTCAGTTAAAAAAGATCATTGCATCATAAGTGATTTTTTGTGAATTATGCAAACATGTTTGTTTCATGTAATTCTTGCTGAGATATGAAGAAACTTTCAGATCAATGAAATAGTTAAAAAATTTATAAATTAAGATTGTCAAAATATGTTGCATGTGTTTAGTTCCAGAAAGCAGAATAAGGTACATATTACAGAATCAGAGTTGAGGCAGAAGCTCAAATCAATAATCCATAATCTATAAATGATTGAAAACTCATATAAATTATTGATTGAAGTATAGGTTGAAATAAAAAGTTTTTCTAAAGAATATCTTTGTGAACATCCAAACTTTTAGCAATTTTATTAATATAGCAGAAAAATCATTTTACTATCAAGGATAATTCCAATCTGAAATTTTATCCATATAGGTAATAAATTCTTTACAGTAAGTAAATTTTATTAGGTAATATAAAATTTTTATCCTCACATCTCACAAAAACAGTTTCAACCAACATAAAAACCATGAATAAAATTTTTAAAATATTTCTGGACAACAGTTCATCAAATTTTTACCACAGTACTTTGGAATTACTGCTAGTAAATATCAACTATTGGAAACTGAGATTGGCTAACATTTTGAAAGCAACAAAAAGAACATTAAAAGTTTTGAAATTTTTTGCAAACTTTTAATAAAATTCGAAAATTCTCCTTTTTTTTTAGTCTTAAGTCTTATTTTAAAAGCAAATAAAACAAAATCTAATTTTCATTATTTGTAGCACATAATGTGATATATTATTCAGTTTATAAACAAATGTATTTTGTTAATAAAAAATTATTCAAAACAATGTTAATGCATAAACTGGACACTTCCATTAAAGAATAAAATAAAATAAAACTGCTTGCTTCTGATAAAACATGTTATTAAGGAACATTTTAAACTTCAACTCAGATCATCCTATGTTATTTTACATTCGAATTATTAATAAAATCGAACGTAAAATAAGCACATTACCTTTACCTTTGAAATTAATTTTAAAATCAGTGTTTCAAATGTGGAAGAGTCAAATAAAGTGAAAAAAAAAACACTGGCAGTGAAATGATTTCAAAATAAAAATGTCGGTTATAGAGCAATATTAAATGTTAACTTTTAACTCAAAATATACTTTGGTACTTAACAGTTTTAAAATCCTTAACAAATATAAAGGAAGATAAGATAAAATAATAATTTTATATTTTTAATTTTTACATTTAATTATAAACAAAAGAAATACTGGTAATTAACTAATTCTGATAGACAAATCTAAGAGAGATCTATAACATAAGCATTTTGTTCATTAATGAAGACAATTAATACATACAGAAATACTTCCATAACTTCAAAATTAAAATAAAATTATTCAAAGAATATAATGAAATCTACCATATATTTCCACAAATAAGACGCTAGTTGAATCATAAAAAAAGGCCCCCAAAATCCAGGGTTGTCTTATAGGACACATACAAAAAAAATTAGATTGAAATTTATATAAATTAAAATCATTATAAAAAAATGGACAAACCGTAATTATTTACAAGTAGAGAGTAGGGTATGCCCACAAAATAGAATAGCCCATACGACATTTTTGTGAATAGTCAAGGCCATTACCCAAATGCCCGAATCAGTGTGAATGTTTACAACAATTGCAAGGCAGTGCTGCCAGACGCATGAAAATAAAATTTGTTCATTTGAAAAATTGCAAATAGGACATACAGTATTTACTCGCATATAGGACAAGGTGTGACTTTAAAGATCAAAATAAAGAAAATTAGATTTATTAATACAATTCTAATTTTATTTTGTTTAATCACAAGTAAAATATCAAATGAATGTAAATGAACACATTGACCTGCAAAAATTACTGGCATTTTAAATTTTAAGGAAAAATCTTGTAAAATTGACAACATAATTTGTTCATATAAAGCTGTACAATTGGGAACCTTTTTCTTGCCAATTTTTAACAATTGAATCCACTCTCCGTTGATTACACTTACGAGTTTCTCCAAATTCTGATTTCCGAATGATCATCTGTTTTCATGTGCGAATGGATTAAAACTTATATTGCACTACAGTGTGATTTTGGAATTTCAATCTGGAATTCAATTCAAAAGCTTTGCTTTTCCTATTGCTATTCATCTTTACTCCTGACAATATACAAGAACATTTCAAACTACCTAGATAAAATACTTACGTTTTTTAAAACACAAGAGGGTAAGCATACAGTAAAAAATGCAAATATATGATTCACAAAAATTATTTGCAAAAACACAAAGAATCTTTCGCTCATGCATATGAATTTGAAGCTGTGATAAATGAATAAAAGCCTCGTCTTATATGCGAGTAAATACGGTAATTTCATATATGCTATACAATATTATTATCCAGATGATGATCACTGATCTTAACTAAATTCATAGGCTGTTGATAGTTTGAGGGTTATCTTATAGAACAGATATATGCTAAAACTATAAGACTGACGAAAATTTATACCTTGTCTTATCTGCGAAAATATACGGTATTTTATGATCTAATGTCCATTGTAATCACAGACAGTAATTGATGTTCTTACTGTTTGTAATTGTTTATTTTCTTCAATTAGATTCAACTTTCATTTTCATGAAATTTCATAGGAAGTGAGTTTACTTTAAGCTTAAGAGCATAAAAGGCAATTTCTGATTTTCTGTATTTGATTTTATTTGACTCAAATGTCCTTTATAAAAATAAATGTCATAAATATTCAGATGATCTACCTGTATAAGACTTGCCAAATGACTTAACTGCTTATGCACTTGAAGTAAATCACCTCTTTCACAAATGACTTAGATTGAGATAACTTTCTCACTTTGTTGTTAAGAGTAAATTCATTTCTGTTAATATAAAAAGTTGTATATTTTATTATTTATTTATTTTTAAAACTCTACAATTTTAAATTTTATTATTCTTTTCAGCTATTTAAAAATAATTTTGAATTTATTCATATATGATTTGAAATGTTTTACAATTCAGGTTTGAATTATAAAAGTATTCTGTTCCATTTGTGTGTTCAATGCTGTGGAAGACCTAAATGGAGCTGAAAATTTTTTTATATTATATATTTTTGGTCACTGAATTTAGCAGTATTTTATGAATTTAATAATATCAAATAAGCAAATAAAGGCAGAATACAAACCACAAATGAATCAAGATTTTTCATTCGATCTATTATATTTCTGACAATCTTCAGTGGTGGCATATAGAGAGAAACCTATGAAAAAATTCATTATTTATTTTATTGTATTATGCTAAAATAATAACAATAAAATACAACAAATAATGCTCATTTACATAACTTAAAAATTTGATGGGGGAAACACAAACCTAAATCAAAATTTTAATCTGAGAAAGTATTAACGACTCAAAAATTTAGCAAATCTGTACAACTTTTAAAGAAAAGTTACGATGATTTAAATGGAAGTCATCAAATTATAAATTATAAGTAATTCTACTCCATGAAAATATTCTGTGTGGACCTTCAACATTTTGTGGTAGGAAAATGAATCCATCTCCAAAATCTATTATATAACTTTTTTAAATCCTTTATATTTAACAATTTAATATATGACAATGATAAAAAAAATATATCATCATATTTATTTTAATGTTTTAAGATACAATTCTATAATAAATATTTATAATCATCATCTTCAAGTTGAAAAATCAAATTTTAAAAATTTATTAATCAAATTTGAATATAATTATATAGGTATAATAAAATTTGTAAAAATATTAAAAAATTTTCAAAATAGAATTAAAGAATAAAAATTACAAGAAATTATTTATTGTGACATTGTTGCAATGCCAGGCTGCAATTTTTTTTATCATATTTTTAATTTATTTAATTTAAAATATATGCTCTCCACCTTAAATTTGTAGTGGCTTGCCCCTGTACATCATACTTTTCCTTTAACAACAGAATCATGCTGGTCATCTTAGTCAAATAGCTCGATACGAGTGGCTAATGATGGAATCAGAGACGGTCCAGGTAGGTGTGCAGTGTGTGCATGCCAAATCCCGAGGGTGCCGGTACCAGTCAATGTCAAATGCCTCTCGTTGCATCACTAGTGTACCTCAAAGAACACGACAGGGTTGTTGTAAAGTAGTTTGTTTGTCATTTGTTTTCTAACTAATTTGTTTTAGAACCAGTGTCCATGAAAATTTCCAAAATTTACAACTTTTTAGTCACTCCCATTGAACTGGAAAAATTTCTGTCTTTATTATCTAATATTACGAAGAAAATAGTCCTCACTGCACTTGGCTAGAGATTGGTTCGGTTAAGCTTTTGTTTAAGTAAAATTCTTGCTCTTTCAGCAGGGTTTTATTTATGTCCCCAATTCTCTAATCTCTTAATTATTTAATTACTTCTTAAGTAGAAATAAGTCGAAACCAGTTACTTTGTACTTCAATATCTGTAGTCTTGAGAAAACAGTGGAAAGACAAATTTTTATGACAATGGATACATAAATCGTAAATTTAAGGGAAATAAATTCTGGAGCTTTTTTGTACCTTGTGCGTCTCATTCATTAAATTTGGTTCTAAATGATGCTGCCAAAGTAACATTTAATTTTTTAACATTGTACAAGAATTGTACAGGTTTTTTCTACATACCCTTATAGATGGGGCATACGAAATCGTAATATCACTGGTTTAACTTTGAAATCCGTAAGTAATATAAGATGGGAGAGCAGAATAAAAATATCAAATATTTTAATGGATTTTTTTTTTAACTTTTGTCAACTGTACAGAACTATCATAAAAACATACCAGTAAATTCCTATTAGTTGGGTTAAGTTATAAATGTACTTACGATTCACATAATCGGGTGAGGGCAGCTAACAGAACCACAATGTATAACTCTTCCAATGATTCTATCCCAGACCGCCCAGAACCGGTCCGGGATAGAATCATTGGAAGCGTTATACATGTGTAGCTTCTACCAGCTAAACCATGTGAGGTCGGTGCTCTGTAAAGCGCATGTGCAAATGCAGCCCAGAACCGGTCCTAGATAGAAACATTGGAAGTGTTATACATGTGTAGCTTCCACCAGCTAAACTGTGTGAGATTGGTGCTCTGTAAAGTGCATGCACCACTGCCTATAATCTGGCTGCTTGAAAGCTGACCTGGTTTCGACAATACAGCGCTTCCATTCCACCACTGATATTTAAATATACAATAGCAATCTTATCGTTTATTTCACATGTAGTATAGAAATTTGTAATAAGATACATAATGCAATTATAATAAAATATTAATTTTAATTAATTCAAACTACATTAAAATATGAAAATTTATATTTTAGAACAGGGGTGAGCAACCTTTTTAATCAACGGGCCAATTTAAATTTTAAAATTTTTTGGCAGGCCACACACAAAGTAACACTTATTAATAATTTACAAAACTTTATTTATAATAAACATTAGAATAAAAAAATATAAAATTTAAAAAAAGTAAAGATTTCATATACAAATTTTAATGCAAAATAAAAACAAACAAGAAAAGAACAGAAAAACGAATTTACTTGAAATTTTTAATGAGAAATTTGGCTCTGTTTTTTCGATACAAGCTGATCAATATCAGCCGAAATTGATCAGGTAGCTAGCGACACGTATGCAGCTTTCTAATCGTGCATCACTCAGTCTTGATCGGTGGTCATTTTTGATTAATTTCATGGTTGAAAATAATTGTTCGCAAACATATGTACTTCCGAACAGAGACATCATTTGCTTTGCATTTTTATAAATCACATAAGATTTATAAAAATTTTCGATGTTTACTGAGAAAAATACATTTTTTAAATCGGTATTATTCTGCATGTCAATCACTTCCATTTGAAAGTCTTTGGGAACTGTATCCACATCGATATTAAATGGCAAGGAAAACATTTTTCGTGGAAACCGCTGTCTTCTCAGCTTTGAACATTTGGAATCATAATTGAAATTTGTTGATTAAAATGTCTATATATTGTGCATATTTTTGAGTAGTAGTAACGTTTTCTTTTTCTAAATGTGGAAAGTGACACACATTATTCTGCATAAGATGCTGTTTCCACAATTTTAATTTGCTCTCAAAGCCCTGAATTTTATCATACAAATTGTAAATAAACTGTCCTTTGCCTTGAAGTTCCACATTAAGATCATTGAGATGCTGAGTCATGTCGATAAGAAACCCAAAATCGCACATCCATTCTTTATTACCAAAATGAGGAAAGGCATATCCCTTCATATCCAAGAACAATTGTATTTTGCTTTTTGAGTTGTATACTCTTTTTAGCATTGCACCTCTACTAAGCCAACATACTTTGGTATTAAAAACCACGTTGCCATATTCAGTTTCTAAATCTTTCAGGAATTCTTTAAATTCACGGTGATTTAACACGCGCGACTTTATAAAATTGATTAGTTTAATTATTGGTACTGTAACATGTGGCAAACTCAATCTTTTCGCACACAAATTTTCCTGGTGAATTATGCAGTGGTTAACGAATATTTCCCTTCCTGCGACCTTTTTAATGTCTTGAAATAGCCTTCCCGATACTCCTACCTCCGTGCTTGACATTGCTCGTGCTCCATCTGTCGATATACCAATAATCTTTTCTAATGAAATTGAAAAATTTTCCAATGCAGACTTTAGTTCATCGTACAGGTGTTTGCCAGTTGTAGTCCCTTGCATTGGAATCAGTGAACACAATTCTTCGGTAATATTAAATTTGGTGTCAATACCACGTAAAAATATAGCCAGTTGTGCTGTATCACTAGTATCGCAACTCTCATCAAGTGCCAAAGAACAGTATTCGAATTTTGCAATGCGTTCACGAAGGGTTGTTGCTATGTTCTCGGACAAGTTTTCAATTCTCCTTGCAATGGTAAATCTTGATAAACTAATGTTTGAAATAATATTTATTTTATCAGGAAATGCTATTTCTGCAACAGCAATCAGACATTCTTTTATCATCTCTCCATCCGTAAAGGGTTTCATTTTTTTGCCAGTATTTGACTGACAACAAAACTAGCCTTTACTGCTGTATTTGATAAAATAGCTTGATTTTTAAAAATAGCCTGTTGGTTTCCCAAGTTTTTCTCCATTTGATTAAACTTATCTATCTGGAGTTGTCCTGTTAAGTTTTTATATTGTTGTTCATGTTTTGTATTGTAATGCCTTTTTATGTTATATTCTTTTAATGTCGACACAGTCTCTGAGCATATTAAGCATACAGCTTTATCTTTGACGAAAGTGAAAAAATAATCAAATTTCCACTTTTCTTGGAAATGCCTGTGCTCATCCGCAACCTTCCATTTTTTGTTTGCTTTTCCGACATGCTATTATGGATTAAAAATTTGAAAGTAAAAAAAATTTGTAGGAAAACTTAATTTTGAATAAAAAAAACCTCTAATATTACCTTTTTGACAATAATATTGCACTCACGCCTTTCAAGAAACACAAGAATTGCCAAAATTGCTAGTTAACAGCTTACCAGTCTGATTGTGTGACAGAAGCAAAAACACAAACAAGCACAGACGCGGCGCGTTCGTATTGCATGTTTAAACAAGTCACCGACAAGTGAGTAACTCGTCACAAAAAATTGTTTTGATTTAGTATGTACTACCATTTTATTATAATTAATTTTATAACAATATATTGATGGGAGAAAGTCAATAAAATAAATTCAATTTTAGAAATGCTTGGCGGGCAGCATAAATATGTTTAACGGGCCGCAAGCGGCCCGCTGGCTGCGTGTTGCTCATCCCTGTTTTAAAAAATACAAGGGAAGTGGCGCTTCCACCGCTTCCAATGACAGCACGCCACTGTACTACATATATGGTTTTTATTTTTATACTAACTTCAATTTCATAGAAATGATATACTTATCTGACATCAGATAAATATATAAATGAAGCATGAAATGCCATAATGTTGTAAATGCCAAAAAACAAATTGTTCAGGAGAAGTAAAAACACTTTTTCTAGTGAATGAATTCATTTGAATTTTACAATTTTACAAAACTCACTAGGTTACAAATTCTCTGGAATATCAAAATGTTATAAATATAAGCCATAACTTTTTAAGCACCAAGAGTCATGTGACTTGAACTTTAGCACTTTAACCCCCATATTAACCAATGTGAGTTAGAGTTAAATCTTGAGTTAACCAATCACCGCTTTACTTTTAGTATGTGAACGCTCATTGGTTAACTTTTAACTCTATCTCATGTTGATGAATATGGGGGTAAATGTTATAGCTTCACATAAATTCAACTTCAAAATACAGCCACTTACAGAGCCACTATCTCCACAATATTTTTTGCAGAATATTCCATTGAATAAACTAATTTTAATCAACAACTGAAATTTTTTTAAATTTTATCAAATATTGATACATATCAGCAATATTTATTTTGAATATTGGAATTTATATGTTCATTATAATTTTTCAGTTATTTATTTTTTAATCCATTTCACTTTTAATCAATAAAAGGATTACTTACATCAAACTGTAACATTTCTGGTTCTTGAAATTCATCCCAAAATTTAACTGGTATAACACGAACAGGTACATCATGAATTACCAAACGAGAATAAGAAGAAAGTGAAGGCTACAATATAAATATATAGAATAGTTTCAAATATTTTGAATAGTCAAAAAGATTATTAATGAGTAAAATAGTTCTATTAATCAGATAATTAAACTACATAGTTTGATATAAAGGTCTTTGTTATTTTAGATCCTTGGTTAATTGAATATATCAGGCTACAATTTATGTAGTTGATATAGGTGTCGCACATATCGATACGGTTGTAAACAAACTGTTCCATTCGAAGGATAGCTTACTTTATAATAATGGAAGAACGAAAATATTTTTTAGGAAGGTTAACAACGGTACAATTAAAGGAAGAATTAAAAAAGTACAATGCCAAGTTAGCTGGTAGAAAAGCCGATTTAATAGAAAGGTAAGTTAAAATAATCTACATCTACATTTTTATCGTTAATTATTACATTTATAATTTCAAGTCCTTATAACTATTACATGATAAGGTAACTTACCAGTAGATGAAAGTTTTAAGGATAAGATTTCACAAAATGCACATTTTTCGTCGATAAAAACATTTAAAGATCAGTAAAGTTGTCATTGATTCCTTTCACATTTGTCTAACCAATACATAAGGTCAAAACTTTAATTAAAATAAATTTTTTTTTCCTTTGGAATATGGTCATGTACTGAGCCTGACATATTATAACCAATTTATACCAGTATCTGAAATGTTAACTGTACCAATAGGTTATCACTGTAATTTAGAACAATCAATACAAACAAAACTACTTTCTATGAAGTTCTAAGACAATATAAGAGATATATATCTTAATCTTTTACCAAGAGAAAACAATATTTGGAGTATTTAAAATAAATATAATCAAAATGTCTTTTTTATTGGTCACAAGTCATCTTGTTTCAATAATTTAATGCAATAAGACTAATTTCTTCACCAATAAACTTTTTGTACAAGTGAATTTTTGCCCATTTTCTTTTACTAAATCTGGCATACACTATATATATGCCATATTTAGGTGCTTGTCAATACTGTTCAGTTACCTTATACTGTTTATTTTTATATTATATGTAATATATTAAGGTAAGAATATAATATATAATAATAATTTTTGCCTTTCCTGTCAACGAGACAGAAAAAACTAAATAAAATATTGGTGATCATATCTTAACTAGTTATTAAACTTGTTTACAATAATTTTCAGGTTACTGGCATGAGAAGAATCAGGAAACTCATAATTTTTCTATATCCTGTGATAGCTCTCCTGAACTCAAACTTCTTGATTCATCTGAATATAAGGATCTCTCTCCAAGTTTACAAATACCAGTTTTGACTATAGAGAGAATTGATGCCTACATGGAGATGTCAGATCAAAGAATGCCACTGTCTGCTGTGCAGATGTATTTTAATGAATTCTTATTAATAATAAGAGGAACAAAAGAGAAACATTTTTTATATTTTAAAGGTAATGTAAAATCTGAATTAACCAAGGGGAACAGATTTACACAGATTTAGTAATTACAGATGATGGGGTTATAGAAAATGTAATATGTGAATGTACAGCAGGTAAAGGGCCTAAAGCGTATTGCAAACATGTATGTGTAACACTATTGGCAATAGAAGAATATGGAAGAACAGGCACATATAAGTGTCACAAAACATGCACACAGGTTCTACAAACATTCCATCAGCCTACCTGCCAACATAAAGGTTCCCCAGTTAAGGCTAGTGAGCTTCCATTTCATTTATTTAAGAAGAAAGGAATGAAAAGAAAATGATTGGAAGACATAAAATTTGACCCCAGACCATCTGGTAGTACAATCCCTGATTATACAAACTTTGTTATTAATTTGGCAATGAACATGCAAAGTGGTTGTGCAATACCGATATTGTAATTAAGGCAACCAGCAAACATGAGGGCTTTAGAGTCAGATCATGATTGCAAAAGCACAATGTCTGAAATGTGTTTAAGTGCTTTATATGTAACTGAAGCAAGTAGGGAGTACATAAAACATTTGGAAAAAGAGACCAGATTACAATGAAAAAGTGCAGTTTGGAAGAAGGAACATTTGTTGCATTTGACATCTTCAAACTTTGGAAAAGTTTGTAAATTAAAATTAACAAACAGACTAAAATTGTGTGGCTCATTACTGTCAAGTAGGCCAATAAAAAGTAAGGCAATTTCTCACGGCTTAAGATATGAAAAAAAAAAAAGCAATTGAAACATATTCTTTTGTAAATACTCCTGTGAAAGAATGTGGCATGTTTCTTCATTCAAAATACCCATTCTTAGCTGCAAGTCCAGATGGGCTATTGGATGATGATAAAATATTAGAAGTTAAATGTCCTTACTCCAGTTTTAAACTTCCTGTGAATGTGCTAAAGATACCATATTTGGAATGTACTGATGACAAAATTACTTTAAAACAGAATCATGATTATTTTCATCAAATCCAAGGACAATTAGCAGTGACAAATAGACAAGTTGCTCATCTGTTTATTTACACAAAAAGTGACTTCAAAGTTTGTATCATTCCAAGAGATAATAAATTCATTGCAGACATGATTGAAACACTAATTATGTTTTTCCATGAGCATATTAAGCCAGTTCTTTTTTAAAAAAAATGTTTTATAAACATTAAGTTTATAAAATAATTGAGCTAATTGTTATTTTACAATTTGAGTTTATGTAAAATTTTTCTAGATGGTGTATAGTGTGAATTTTTTTAAATAATAAAAAGAGATTTTGTTTTAAAGATTAAAATTCTTTTATTAGCTTACAAGTATTTATTCAACTATAGTACAAATTTTAAAACCACTATATTACTTTGAATTGAAGTTCCACAATGAAGACCTTACTGTGTATGATAGTATACATTCTTAATCTTAGAATTTATAAACAGACAAAAATTTAAAAATACTATAGATGGAAAACTTAAATTAGGCTAGGGTCTAGAATGGAAAAAAATTTATATACGGTATTAATAGAGAGCTAGACTAACAGTGAAACAAATTAAGAATCTCTGCCAACAATGCATGGTCTAAAATTGCATAACATAAAACATATAAATATAATTTCACTGCCAAGTTTGGTTACTGTCGGATGCATGTGTTGCTTCAAAATTTTATATGTACAGTACGAGCCATTCCTATAATACGTTCAATATGTATTCTTTTACTAGATATTTTTCTGTCTCGAGATGACAAACTGCTGCTCAGCTGTGCTTTTCCTCTCATAAAAGTGGGTATATTTACCACAACATCTTTAGTAATTAGTTATTCCTGATGTTAAAACCTCCATCAGCCATTACCCAGTCTTAAAATAATTATTGGATTTTTGTTTAAAGAATTAACAAATCGTACTTTAGAACCGACAACGTATCGCTTAGTCTGTTTACAACCTTGTCGATACTAGCGCCGCGTGCGGAGTAGATTTCACTTTTTTCCCCTATTGAATATATCAGGCTACAATTTATGTAGTTGTATAAGCAGTTGTTCAATTTAGTTCTTTTTCAATGTGGTTCAAGTTTTGTGAACTTATGAAATTTACTATGTGTATTGCTTCAAACAGATCATCCAATATTTATAAAATATCTGTTAAAAACCATTCAATAATAGTAGTATTAGTATGAGAGACTCTGAGATAATTTGTTAAAAGTTTAACAAGTTATAACTTTTATTTCAGAGTCCCTCAATATTTCGAGAGAAAGACGCCAAGCAGGGGCAAAAATAAGGCATAATTTCAAAATCCCTACACGGATTCTGAAATAATGTGGATCCCAAAAGCCCTCAAGCACCTCCGAACCACACCCATCTTAGGTACCCCTTCGGATATACTTTTCCGCATGATTTGAGCGAGGGTTTTTGAAATAAATCGCTGTTTTATATGTATTTTATATAGATATAAGAGAATTAATATTTTTAATATATTTATTTATATGGGAAAATCAATATTTTAAAGTTTTATATATATATTTTTAATATATAAGAGTATTTTATATATATGAGAGATATAAGAGTATTTTATATAAGAGAATCGATATTTTATTTTTAAAGTTTTATATTTAAGAGAACTAATATTTATATATATATATTATTAAGCTTTTATATTTAAAAGAACTAATATTTATATATAACTTTTGTTAAGATCTCGTGGCATCATCTGTTGACTAAAAAAATATTATATAATATTTTATAATTTTTCCATTGACGATTTAGATATCAAAAGAAATAATGAATCGTGCGTACTGTCATGAATCGGAACACACTATTCACTATTTCAAAATTATCTATTCTTTTACGCTATATATGTGTATTTTTTAAAAAAATAATTGACAGCAATGATACTCTATCTTTTTTTATTGAAATAAAAAGAACATTTACATCAATTCGGGAATAAGCAGTAAGTATACAAAAAACATAAGTGTATAAATGTATTAATTATATTTTAAAAAATTAAAGCTTTTCACATATTTTCGCTAAAACATAAATTAGAGCAAATTGATAATTATTTGATATAAATTTGGTTGTTAATTGTTTCTGATTACTAATGATACTACACCAATCAACTTTATGCTTGAAATTTTCCATAAATTCTTCGGATAAATCTTGATATTTTGAAATAATCTGCCAATCCACATCATTTTCAAGTTCTTCAAGTTAATAATGTCTTCGTGCAATTGTTGATGCTTACAAACAAGTTTCATACTGAGTAAATGTTTAAAAGTTAAAATGAAATTTTGTGTCAGTTTTTGATATTGGGACACAAGATCCCAGTTTAGACAATCATAATGTTGAGTCAAAAAGTTTTCTGTTAACTGCTGATAACGACAAACATCGTCCTGATTAATTCAATGAACATACTTGTATAAAAAATCAGGAGAGTAACGCCTGTTTTTCAACATTTTATTCCAGTTTAATTTATGTTGGAACTCATGAATAAAATCATTACTAAGCTTTTTTTCAGAAATAATATCCCAATCAAGTTTATCTTGAAGTCGTCTTATTACATCTTCCGTCAAATTTAATCTAGAAAAATCTTTCCAATCAGCATTTGAATTTAATTCGTGAGAGAGCAGAGCTATGTTTTTTACATCCATTTTTTTTATGAAAGAATCGACTTGTCTTCTTCTTCCGAAGGAAGATCAGATAACAGAAACTGTTATCTGATCTTCCGAAGGAAGAAAACCATTGTCTATCGAAAACCATTGTCTATCGAAGATCAGATAACAGAAACTGTTATCTGATCTTCGATAGACAATGGTTTTGTTGGTTCTGGCGATGGTCAATAATATTTGTGGTAAAACAAAAGCGAAAATAAAATATAAATATAATGTCGATGTAGAGTTAGAGTTTCTAAAAAACAAAAAACTTTTACGAGAGGTTATTTGCCAGGTTGGAGTAAGGAAATTTTCATTATAAAAGAACAACATCCTACAATTCCTCCCACTTATGTGTTGAAAGATTATAACAACCAGATAATTAAAGGTCGATTTTATCAGGTCAGTCCATAAGTCCGTGCGCATTTTTATGACCTTGAGAAAAATCTTGTTTTGCTGTTAAAAATGTCAGTCTAATGTGATAATTTTTACACCGAAGTGTTAAATTGGATCTCATTCCTATAATACTGTTCAGAATTGTGAACATTTCAGTTGTTTATTTTCGTTAAAATGGAAGTAACCGACGAATATAAAAGACACGTTTTATACTTTTTATTTGGCGAGAATGCTACAAATGCAGCCAAAAAAATAAATACTGTACATAATCAAATCGTAATTAGTTCAAGGACTGCGCAGAAGTGGTTTGAAAGATTTAGAAACAACGATTTTAGTGTGGAGGATAAGGCTCGTACGGGAAGATCTGTCGACTTCGACGACGATGCTCTCTCTGCACTAGTCTGCACTGTAAAAAAGGCTATTTCTGAATATTTTGATTCAAAACCGAAATCATTTTACGAAGACGGGATTAAAAAGCTACCATCGAGATGGCAAAAAATTGTACAAAATAATGGTGAATACATTATAGATTGAAATAAAATTTAATTAAAATCTTTTGCTGCTTTTTTTGTAGATAAAAATACGCACGAACTTATGGACTGACCTGATATAACAAAGAACTGCAGAAAGTCAAAAATGGATAAGTTTTATGTTACGCTTATCAGTGCAGCAAGTATGGATTATTTTCTGAAAAATACTCAATCGTCCTTCACATCGAAAATTAATCCACCGATAAATTTAACCGGATCGTGGGAAGTAGCATTGTCCCAGATAATAATACCTCGTTCATGGTTCAATATTACTAGTGAAAATAATCAACACATTACTACTACTAAGGAGATGAGATCGTTTAGAGTAAAAGCCGAAGATTTGTCTACTCAAATTCCATTATATCCTACAGGAGAGAACAAATCAAGTAATGTATTCCAGAATATTACGAATAATTTGAAAGGTTTAGGAAAAGTGCGTGTTATTAAATTTTCTTTTAACAAAGGCGATAGCATGATGAAAATTCAAGTCGCTAGTGATTGTAAATTGCATATAACTCAAGATGCTCTTGCATTTCTTTCTGCGCTGAGTTTAAACTACCTAAATCAGTTTATTATAAAAGGAAAAGATGAACTAATGTTTCAATATAATTCATTCAAATCCATCTTTACATGATTTTAATGGAGAATTTATTACATTAATCAAGAAAAATAAATAAATAGAAAAAATAAGAACCGAAAATGTTGAAAATACGACACATATACCGATTGGATTATACGGACCAAAAAATAAAAAATGGTGATCGTCTAGGAGAATTTTTTTCCGGAACAACTGTGTCTTCTTTAATTGTTTTAAAAAGAATTTTAACATCCGACGGAACTTCAAAAAATTAAATATGAAAAAATCATTGCCAGAGGGAGGCCGTGCTGGAAAATTTAGATTTGTACAAAATGTACAAATCTACATTTTCCAGCACTTTTTTCGAATGGATATAAGACCCAAACTCCTGAAAGGATATGGATGTAAACCAGAAGACGTCATAAGATCCCATTTCCAATTTTTAAGAATTTTTAAAAATTTTAATTGGACTAACTTTGTTTTTAAGGAACGTTTTAACATTAGATGGCTAAGTAGCCTAAAAAGGAAGGTCTGGTCATCTAAGAAGTTTGTTCTACAACAAGAATGAAAAATGGTGATCGTCTAGGAGAATTTTTTTCTGGAACGACTGTGTCTTCTTTAATTGTTTTAAAAAGAATTTCTTAAATCATTTCAGACAATCAGTTTTAAATCACTCCCGGATAAAAAGTTATTATTGAAAGTTCCACAGGAATCTTCTGTAAAATTTAATAGTCAATTAAAAGATATATTAGGATTCGATCGATTAGAATATCCCAAAGGAGAATTTATAGGGACTTATCCTTTAGAATTAAATGCCGGAATAACAGAAATATTTGTAAATTCTAATATAATAGAATCGCATCACGTAGGCAATACTTCGGCAATACTATTTCGAGTAATTCCGGTCATGGGAGAAAAAGACCAACAAATCGTTAAAATTTATAATACTCCATTATTTTTCCCTCTTCAAAAGAATTATATCAAAACTATATCTATCGATATATGTTCTGCAACAGGTGAAAACATAACTTTTACCTCCGGAAAATCGTTTTTAGTTCTCTGTTTTCAACAAAAAGTATAAAAAAACCAATTTCATCAAAGAATCAGTTATTTAATAAAATGAAGCTTAAACTGGAGGACTGTATTAGATATTATCGCTTGCAGATGGGAGGATTTTTTAATCCCGATTCTATATTTCTGCACACCCGTTATTTTACTCCGCAATGGGGAACAGGACAATACTTTAAAGGCCGTCTGATTCAAAGAGGCTATGGAGTGTTTTCAAACTATTTTAGAGAAGTGATTCTATTTCTTAAACATGCAGGGGGATAATATATTGGAAAGAAAGTGTTAAATATGGCAAAAGATATTGGATCCAACTTACTCAGCGGGCAATCATTAAAAGACTCTGCCTTGTCACAAATTAAAGAAAACGGTCAAGAAATAAAAGATGACGTCATTCAAAAAATTCAAACTGGTTCGGGTAAAAAATGAAAACGTTGAAGAAAAAGCGTAAAACAAAAGAATACTAAGAAGAGGAAAGAAGTAGACATTTTCTCTTAAAAAATGGATCCTTTCCCCTGTCCTCGTTTAAAATTTGAGCTGGATTTTTTAAAAACTATCCCGACACAGTTAGCGATTTTAAATACTATGGAGGCTATTCTACACCCTATCGCTTCAATAACTAATCAGAAATCTCCTATAGAATTTCTAATCCCCAGTTTGGGAGAAAGCTTAATAGATTTGAGCAGTATTTCGATTAATGGGCAAGTAACTATTTCTAAACGGAATGGCATGTCTACTCTCAATACCGACTTAGTAACCCCGATGAATAATTTATTGCATTTGGTGCTCTCTCAATGCACAACTTTATTTAACGATAAAATGGTATCTTCGCATGTTAACTACCCATACAAGGCGATAATAGAAGCTCTATTATTTTCGTCCGAAGAAGCGCAAAAAACTTATTTAAGTTCTTTCTTCTACAAAGATACCGCCGGATTTTTAAACAAAATCGATCCGATTAAAGATGCCAAGAATGAAGGATGCTAGGTTTAAGAAAAGCAGCAAAAGTCAAGTATTAGATTTATATGGATGACTTCATTTTGATTTTATTAATCAACCTAAATTACTGATAAATGGCATAGATGTTCGAATAAGATTGGAACATTTGAAAGACGCTTTTGCTCTAATGGCAACTGCCGATAATTATCAGATTCAATTAAAGAATATTACGTTAAAAGTAAATAAAATAGAAGTAAGTCCTAGCATCTTAATTGGAATGGAAAAAACATTAGAAAATTCTGGTACGAAGGGGTTAAAATGCCTTATGCGAATTAATATTAAAGTATTTATGTTGAGTAAAGGGATTTTTAAGTTCAAATATTTCGAATGCAATAATTGGTCAAATCCTGAAAAGAATTATAATCGGATTGGTACGAAATAATGCATTTAATGGACAGATCGATTTAAATCCTTTCAATTTTGAAAATTTTGATTTAAATTATATTTCTGTTATAAAGGATTCAATTTTAATTCCTCCTAATCCTTATACTCCCGATTTCGACAATAAAACCTACGCTTGAAGTTATGCAACATTATTCGAAGAGATAGGGGGAATTCCCTATGGAAAATTTGCTAATATATCATATTCCGACTATGCTCAAGGATATACGTTTTACATGTTAGATTTAACTCCAGACCACGCAGCGTCTGAAAATCACACGTCTATTTTAACACATGGGAATGTAGTTTTGATTTAAAGTTTAAAAAACCTTTACCAGAGACAGTTAACATCATGTGCTTCTTAGAATATCGCAATACAATAAAAATCGATCGACCTCAGAATATTTACATCGACTACTAAATAATGGATACGATTACGCTATGGAAACTGGCATTAAGAGATCTTGAAATTAGCAAGACATTTGGAGGTGTCTATCTGTCAGATTTATTACCTCAAAACATTGGAAAGAAGAGGGGCTTTATAGTTAATACAGACAGCAGTTAAAATCCAGGACGACATTGGATAGCTATTTACTTTCGGAACTCTACCTGTCATTATTTTGACCTGTACAGCTTACCTCCGAAAATCCCGAAAATTATAAGGATCATTAGACAGAATTCCAAGGAGTTATACTGGAATTAAAGGACACTCCAGGGCCCATATAGTCTTACGTGCGGATACTTTTATTTATTTTTTCTCTACAAAATATCAAGAAATCAAGATTTAAAAGAACTACACCCTAATACTAAATATTTTAATGATGCTTATGTAATAACTTTTGTATGCAAAAATTTTCGTTTTGGTAAAATACCATCAAATATAACAATTAAATGTAATCAATGTAGCATTAGTTTACTCAAATAAAAGTCTATTTTTAAAACTAAAAAAAAGCGTTTTTATTGAATCTGAAAAGAAACAAAAGCTAATATTAAATTTAACCGCCTATATTCAAAAAGCATAGAAATATTTTTACTTACCATATTTTTTACAAAAATTTTTAGGAAGAGTCCACGGATTCCATAGATTCTGGAAATAAAAAATTATTATTAAATCATTAAAAAAGAATATTATTCAAAACTTATAAATTTTTGAAAAAGATACTTACCCTCTTCTGATGATGATTCCATTTCATCCTCTGTTGTATCGGGAGATTCGAGGGGATCTAGGTTCTAATAATCGTGCAGAATCCTCCATCTGTGGAGCAACAGGATTGATGTCCAGCCGCAATGCTCCTATAACCCCCATAGCCTGACTAGTTCCAACCATCTGCACCTAAACCTGCTGACTTTTAATCCATTCCCTCACTCGTATGGGAACCTCAAAGTTAGAGGGAATGACCGCCATGGTTAGCGCCCCAACCGAATGTAGGTTTTCACCCCTCTGATCTGGGAAAAAAAACTTGACTGAATTAGATATTTATGACTATATTTTGAGTTCTCACAGTTCTCACAGATATCAAAATTTCTGAAGGGGATTTTGTTTTGCACTTTTTTTTAGATGAAAAGTCTTGAGTTCTAAAATCCCATTCATCATTGGATGTAAAAGTTAAACACTAAAAGTATTTTTATTGTATGTTTTTCTATGTCAATGATTTTTTACTCCATTCAAGATTTCCCCCACTCTTTTTTCCTTAATGAGTTTTCAGACTTTAAATGTCACAGATCAGATATCAAAATTTCCGGTGGGGGTTTTTCTTTTTCCCGCGTTTTTAATAAAGGGAACTTTAAACTTTTTATTAAGATGACCATTTTTTAAGTTCTCATACAGATCAGATATTACATTTCGGGAGGGATTTTTCTCATTATTAATTTGTTTATTAAATATTATCATATTAAATGTAAATGTAATTAAATCAAATTCATTAAATGTTAATAGCACATTGAGTTTTTATTTTACTATTTTTTTTCCCCTCATGAGATTTATTTTAATGTCTCAGATTTCAAAGGTTTTTCTCATCGTATATTAAATATTAATTTCACATCTGGTTTTTTAATTTTTTTTACTATAATTATTGATGAATGGTATAAAGGTGAGAGGAGTAGACCAGACATTTTAGTTTCATTAGTTCATCCTCATTGATTTCTCTCTCTCTCGCCAAGCGAAAAAATGTCTATGGAAGGTAAGATATAATCTCTCTAGATTTGTTGTTTTTAAATAACAAATTTAAATTATTAATTTTTTTCACAGTTAATCATTTTTTATAGATTCTCAACCTTTATTTGTAATTGATAACCCATTCACTTCTACAAAGTGAAAATTACCAAAAAACGACGAGGCAACATCCAAGAAAAAAAAATATAATTTAATTATTTCAAAGGATGAATCGTCTTATAAATCGATTCTGCCATACTCTGTATATATATCTCATAGATATAATTTAGAAGTAAAAGAATTCCGTCAGCAATATCATTGCAAAATCGAATGGAAAGGGGAAAATACAAAACAGATTTAATATCCCCATCAAGGAATTACATTTTTTCCAACAAGCCTTTTCAGCTGTTCAAAAATATTTAGAGGACTACATATAATGTTTACTTCTAAGTAAAAATTCTTACAATTTTATAACATAATGTTTTAAAAAATGATGCAAATTAATTGATCGTTTTTTAAACAGAAACATTGAAATCATCTCTCTCTCTTCAAAGAAAATAGTTTTACGATATCATACGAGAGAAAAATACCATCTAAACAACAGGAAAAACAGATTTACAAAGATCGACATAAATTACTTCAGGTAAAAAAAAAAAAAAATGTTTTCGCTAGTAGAATTCGGCTTTCAAAATTTTTTATAATGTTATCATAAATCTAATCTCGACTATGTTGATCCAACCATTTTTTTTAGAGATATAAAATCTGAATTATTTAATATAATTACAAATTTTGGAAACGATTATAGAGTTTGATTTGTTATTAGTCTTAAAGTAATAATGAATAAATGTATAGAAACAGGACATCAATACGATTTTAAAGACTTTTTTTTTACAAGTTACGCCAAACGAGTTTTATCCCCATTTCTAGCCTGGAGACATATCGATAATATGATAGAAAAAATTCTAAGAGATATATCAATCTCTGTTACATTAGGCAGCAGGTGGATAATTTATAAATTAGATTTTATAGATCAGTATATGCTGCGATTAATGGAGGGTGTGGATCTATAATTTTGCCCAAACAGTTAGTAAATAAAAAATGTCTTTTAAATATTCAATGTAAAGACAATAAATGTTTCGTTTATTGCCTTCTCGTGTCTGTTTTTCCGTTTGCAAACAATAAAAATAAAGTATCTACTTATAGAAAATATTTAAAATTTATTAATTGTTCAAATTTAAAATTTCCTGTTTCATTAGATCAAATATCAGCTTTTGAGAAATCGAATGCTATTTGTATTAATGTATACAGTTATAAGGATATTGTTTTTCCTTATTATATAAATAAATTTAAATCTGATAAAAATGCAAATTTATTATTGTATCAAAATCATTATTTTTTCATTCAAAATTTTAATAGACTTTTACATGAAAAACAAAAGTGTCTTTATTATTATTGTAAAAATTGCCTAAACGGATTTCAACGCGAATTGAGTTTAAATTTACATAGAGAAATATGTACAAATTTCAAATTTCAGAGACTGTCAGTTCCTAAAGTCAAAAATTCTATTGTTAAATTTAAATAATTTTTTAAAATGCTTAAACATCCCATCTGCATATTTTGTGACTTTGAATGTTTAACAGAAACAGTTTCTAATGCGATGCAATCATTGGATACTAGTTTTAGTACTGTTACGCAAATTCATAAACCAATTTTTTACACGATGGTCGTATTAGATAAAAACGAAACAATTATTTATTCTAAATTTTACTGTGGAAATGATGCAATAGACAACTTTCTAAAAACTTTAAAATCTCAATCGGAACGTCTTATTAAAGAAATAAAACTGAATATTCCATTAGATCCTCAGACAATTCCAAATTCTATTAATTGAGATAAATGTAATATTTGTGGAAAAAAGTTTTTCCCTAATGACGTAAGAGTAATTGACCATAATCACTTAGATGAATCCTTCCAAAATATTGCCTATCAAGCGTGTAATTTAAATTTAAATCTAAAACCCTTTATTCCCGTTGTTCTCCATAATTTTTCTGGTTACAATTCGCATCTAATTTTAAAAGATATTTCTAAAAAGTATATATCTTCTCTCAGAATTATTCTCATCAATATGAAAAAAATACACTACATATACTTTAAATTGCTTTAAATTTTTAGACAGTTATAATTTTTTAAATAGTTCTTTAGCAAATTTAACCAATAATTTAGTACAGTCAAACTATGACTTTCCGATCTGTAATCGATTTTTTTCTGATAATAAAAATAGGTATCTGTTGAAAAGAAAAGGTGTTTTTCCATATAGTTGGTTTAATGATATTTCAAAATTAAATAATAATTCTTTACCCAACAAAAAATGCTTTTATAATGATTTAACTAGAAGTCACATAAGTTCGGAAGATTACGATTTAGCTCATCTTGTATGAAAAGCTTTTAATTGTAAAATATTTTCTGATTATTTGCAATTATATTAATTTGTCAATGCAATTTTACTTGCAGATATTTTTACAAATTTTCGTAATTTATCATTAAAACATTACGATCTCGATCCAGTTCATTTTTTAACTTTCCCAAATCTTACATTTATTGCAGGATTAAAAATGGCTAAAATAGAACTAGAGCTATTTACCGATTTAGATATGTATTTATTTATTGAGTCCAGAGTGCGAGGTGGGCTTTCCTTTGTAGCTAAGCATTATAGCTGCGCTAATAACACTTACGTATCTCAAACTTATGATAAATTGAAACCTCATAGTTATATAGTGATGATTGATAGCAATAATCTATATGGATTGAGTATGGTTCAATATCTCCCATATGGAGAATTTCATTGGTTACGTCAAACAGAAATTGACAAATTCGATATTAAAAATGTCCCCCTAGAATCTGAAATAGGATATATACTTGAAGTTGATTTAGAATATCCTGTTTCACTACATAACCGCCATAATGATTTTCTCCTCGCAGTAAACCATGAAAAAATAGAATACGAAAATTTATGTGAATATCAGAAATCGTTTTTATCTTCTTTAAATCTAAATTTTAACAATAATATTAAAAAATTAGTTCCAAGTTTAAAAGATAAATTTCATTATATTATACACTATAGAAACTTACAATATTATCTAAAGGAGGGGTTAATTTTTAAAAAAATCTATAGAAATCTTTCTTTTAAACAAGCACTATACTTAAAACCATATATATTTTTTAATATTGAAAAACACAAGCCAGTAAAAGCCAATTTGACAAAAAATTTTTTAAATTAATGAATAATAGTTTTTATGCAAAATGTTCATAAACAAATTAATTTAAAAGCTGGATTGAATAAAGATCAATGTAAAAAATATGTAAACGATCCTGCGCTAGAGAGTTTCCAAATAATAAATGAAGAGTGTAGCATTTTCACATTAAAGAGGACAAATTTATTGCTCAATAAACTGATATACATAGGTTTTTGTGTTTTACAGTTGAGTAAGTTACATATGTATTACATATATTATAATGTATTTAAAAATTATTATAAAGATAGGGTTAAACTTTTGTATACAGATACCGATTCTTTAATATTAGAAATTTATATGGATGATGTTTACATTGATTTTAAACACCATCTTAGAAACATATTCAATTTTAGCAACTATCCCCAGACCATCTATTATTTTCCAAAGAAAATAAAAACAAATTAAGATATTTCAAAAATGAGGAGGAATCATTGGCAATTTTGGAATTTATTGGCCTAAAAGCTAAAATGCATTCAGTTTCAGGAGAATGTTTTGAGAAAAAAACAGCAAAAGGTATAAATAAATCAGTTGTTAAAGCAACTTTTTACCACGACCTTTATAAAGATACACTACTTAAAAAACAGCAACTTCATCATAGTCAAATGCAGAAAGTAAGTAAAAATCATGTGATCGTGACCCAATTTCAAAATAAAAAATCTTGTTTTTGGCTTCTAATGATAAATATATTTTAAGTAACGGAACAGACACTTTATCTTATGGTCATTATTCGATTTCTTCTTAGACATTTTTTAATACTGTTTATTGACTTTTTTAAATATTATCTATATAATTTCTATTTTAATTTTTAAATGAAGAAATGTAACCATTTTTTATTGTAACCCTTTATTTTTAATTTGTAAATGAAGAAATGTAATTTTATTGTTATTGTAATCATTTTTATTATAACTCATGTTCTTTATTCCAATAAAAGAGAGAGAGAGAGAGAGAGAGAGAGAGAGAGAAAGTTGTTGTCTTTTATTTAATCATCATCGCAACACGAAGTCAACAAATGACGCCACGAGATCTTAACAAAAGTTATATATAAATATTAGTTCTCTTAAATATAAAACTTTAAAAATAAAATATTGATACTCTTATATATCTCTTATATTATATATATAAAATACTCTTATATATTAAAAATATATATATAAAACTTTAAAATATTGATTTTCCCATATAAATAAATATATTAAAAATATTAATTCTCTTATATCTATATAAAATACATATAAAACAGCGATTTATTTCAAAAACCCTCGCTCAAATCATGCGGAAAAGTATATCCGAAGGGGCACCTAAGATGGGTGTGGTTCAGAGGTGCTTGAGGGCTTTTGGAATCCACATTATCTCAGAATCCGTGTAGGGATTTTGAAATTATGCCTTATTTTTACCCCTGCTCAACGTCTCTCCCTTGAAATATTGAGGGACTCTGAAATAAAAGTTATAACTTGTTAAACTTTCAACAAATTATCTCAGAGTCTCTCATACTAATACTACTAATAATAATAATCTTCAAGAAGAATGTGTGTGACCTATACAGGATGTCCAAAAATAAACAGACTACCTTTAATACCTCAGATTCTGCTCAATTAGAGAGTTCATTGAGGTCTTATTTTTTCAGATTACTTATTTTCTAGTGCCAGTGGCTTCCAAGGCTTTTCAGACATTTGATAAAAAATAAATAACATGTATTTTCTCTCTCATTTTAAATTATACCACTATAAATTTATAACATCAATGAAATTTCCTTTTCAATGGATACCAAAAAAGTTAACTGGAGATATCACACTTTAAAATAATTAAATAAATACTTAGTCTTACACGTTACGAACATCAAATAACTATTATTTTACTTCACAATTAATTTCTACGATTTTCAGAGATAGCATAAAGAAAAAAATTGAATCAATTTTTTCTAGAAATACTTGTTTTACTAAAATTAATGTTTCTGAAGAAATATTTTGCATATTTTATTTAGTGCTATCCTTAAATTCAGCTATGAAATATGCTGGATACACAACATTTTTAAAAATAATTTCTCTCAATTTTTTTCTGAGGTTAAATCTAGGAAGTTATTTATTATGTCCAGTGCCAGCTGGAGATGACACAAGTAATTGAATACGGTTATATCTAACTTAATAGTTCTGGAAGGAACGATTGGATAAAGATCTTAGTAGTGTAACTGGCAATACAACTGTACAGTATGCAGGAGATGTGGTTTCAAGTCCAGCTTCAGGCTGATTCTTTTCTTCCAGAATCTTCTAAATTATTTATTAAAACATTAATTTAATTATAATAAATTTAGCAAGAGATGGCATCTAATGTCTGCCTCTAGTGCCAAATTATTTAACATTTAATTATTAATAGCAGTAGTAAGATAGCTCGATATAATTCAGCAATCATTTGGCTTCATATTGATTATAGCTTTCTAAACTGATGAAGATTGCTATCACTCTAATAAGATCAGGTACTGGAAGAATGATCATGCTTTATGATCATTCATCAGTAAATGATGACTCATCAGTAAAAAATAATTTGATGTACAAAGTTTTCATCATTGGCTATTTTTCTTTTATTGTATTGCAGAATGCCAATTGGCATTGGAAATTTTCCAGAAAAAGTGATAAAAACAGATTTGGTTTTGTAAGGACAATATCTTTGTATTTTTTAAATTCTACTCACAGACCTTCAGCTGGTGCCACTTTTGTCAGCTCTTCTTCTAAGAGACATTGAATGGTAAACATTGTTATGGGCAATTACATCAAAGGATTGATCCTGTGTAGTCATTGATTTCCTTTGCCTAAATTTTTTTACCATGCACCACAGATCCTGCATTAATCTTTTAACAAGTCTTTTGAAAGCATAAAAACTATTACTTTTTCTTATTAAAAACAGCAAATAAATTCTTGAGAGCTTGATTGTAATTTTCTGTAACTTTTTTAAATTTTAATATGGAACAATTCAACTTATCAATAACCCTGTGATCAACAGGTGAACAATTAGGATTCTGTTCATTTGAACAGATGTTTAAGCATTTGCATGTAATTATCAACAAGTAAATGTCGTACTTTAAAAGAAAAAACAATTTACAGCAGATGTGATAAATTCAAATTGCACTAAACATTAGTTTAAATTTGTATTGAGTAATCTCATGTTGATAATATAACCTTTTTTCACTTTCCATAAATTAATCTTTGTTTAAAGTAAACAGACATTTTTGTCCTTTTTCATGTATTAATTACCCAACTTGATTATCTACTAAACTTGTTAAAACTGAAAATCATGTTTAGAAATAATTATGAAGTAAAATAACAGTTGTTTGGCAATGGTAATGTGCTAAGACTAGGCAATTTAATTATTTTAAAGTGTGATATTCCAACTACCTTCAACATAGCAAAACATTTTTGGTACCATTGAAAAGGTCTTTTTCTTGGTGTTATAAATTTATAGTGGTACAATTTAAAATAAGTGAAAATATATGTTTTTTTATTTTTTTTATCAAATTTCTGAAAAACCTTGAAGTTCTCAATGGCACTAAGATAAATCACCTAAAAAAGCTTTAAAACAAGACTCAAACAAACTTTCTACATTGAGTAAAACCAGCTATTAAAGGTAGTTTGTTTATTCTTCGACATACTGTATCTGAAGTATGTCTGAAATGAAATAATTTGAAATACTGGAAAGTATAATCAATAATATGTTTGTTCAGCTTAGAGCTGTTCTGACACAAGTCTTTTTTCCATCACTTTAGCTAGATATTCAAAATTAATTTTTTAGGCTTCTATGTAGATGGCTTTCCTAGTTTATAATGTCAAAATTTTCATATTAAATTATTTAATTTCTTAATTCAGCAGCAATCTCATTAATAAAAAATTAACACTGAATATTTTTTTTAAGGAATCAAATGTTTTAAGTTATTGTTATTAAAACATTTTAAAAATTGAATTAATTAATGCATATATCATCACCTGTATATAAATCAAGTGGTTGAATTTCAGAAAATATAGATAACATTTCGTTATTGGTAAATAACTTTAATAGTGACAATTACATTATATATCAATATTTGAAAAAAAATTTGAAATATTTATTATTATTCTAACTATAAATGTAATAAATATTCTATTATATTCTAATGGCAGACAATCTAAAGACGGTCTAAATTATATCAAAGTATTCATTTCTATTAAAATTATATACTGATAATGTATAAATACTCTACACTTTATCATCATCATATTTTTGAATGTAAATGATTAAACTCTTAACAAGATAAAGCAAAATAAAAATGTCACTATTTTAGATGTTATTTTAAATTCAATGTATATAAATATTAGGATTTCAAACTTATTATTCACTGAATTTATTAAAATATTATTAGTTTACGAATTTTAATCATTTTAAGTTATCAATATTGACAATTTTTTTCATAACTTACCAATTCATTTTCTAATGTAAGACAAGGAGCATGTTTTTTAGTCAACTTTATTTTTAAGGTTTTAGCAGATGATGAAGATTTTAATGCTTGTACTAAATTATCAGTTGATAATTCCAAATATATCTCATTGAACTCATCTGATACCCCAATCATATTATATTCATTAAAAAAATGATTCTGTAATATATGATAAATTTATATATTTATGCTAAATTTATTATTTATCAGAAATGAATAAATTCAAATATTAAACAGAGTAAATCATTTCACACATTTTAGGCTTAAAGACTTATAAAATGAAAATTAATAATGAAGTAAAACTTATGTAAATAAAAATTATTAATTTAAATAATTATTATTGTAACCTGCTGCTATTTTAAGGAACAACAATATTGTTTTATTTAATTTTAAAAAAATATAGACACAAAGAATTAGGTTAATTGGCAAGTAATTTGACAAACAACTTTAAATCACATGATTTTTCCTTGAAAATTTAATTACAGGTTCAAGTGTGCCATGAGATAATGTTGAAAAACACTGGTATATAGCAATGTGAAAAAAGCCTTATTATGCTTATCATCAGATTTCTTTTATTTTTCATTAAATAGAACAAATCTACTCTTTATATTTGAATAATAAAATGGAACAGACAAAAATAATCACTTCACAGATACCTAAGCAACAATTATTTCATTGATTGGTTTTCACTTTATTTCATACATACTACAATACAAGGGTAGATCAGAAAATAGTTACAAAATCTATATTTCAAAATATCCTGCAAATGTTCTTTCAGGGTTCCTACTCAAATTTTTGTTTTAATTTCCCTGACTTCCTCTGACCAACTTTGTACAAATCCCTGACCCTCACATCCCTTACAGCAGGCATGTCAAAGATACAGCCCTTGGGCCATGACTGGCTCGCGAAACAATTAGTTGCGGCCCCTGACATCAATTCAATAATGTTATTTGTTTATTTTTTTTATCATCTTGATACCAAAGAAAATGTGATATTTTGTACTTAAACAAATAATACTTAATAAACAAACTTGTTGAACACAATTATTACTATTATTGTTTTTGTTTTTATTTTTATTCATATTACTTAGAGATATTTATTTTATTTGATTTATTTTTGTGTTTAATTTCTTGTTTACATTATGTTTTCTCTATTTCATCTTTTGAATTTCAAATTAAAGTCTGTCTCGTCAAGATCATTTATTGCATAATTCTCACGATTTTGCATATAAGATGCATGTTTTCGACATACTGTGGGTGATCAGTTAACGAACATAATCCATTCCAAGACTTTGTTTGCTATCCGAATTGTTTGTTAACTGATCATCGATTTACCATAGGTTTTTATAAGAATTTGATTAATTTGTTCTGGAGACTCCAAAAAATAAAAAATATATACTTTCTTACTATGTTTATTTATATGTAATAATAAAAATACATATATACACAGTCTTGCATTTTTATTAATCATGTTTTTTTCCATTTGTGGGGGTTAAAAAATCTGTCTAATATCGATTTCTTTTCTCTCTTCTTCAGGATTTTTCAGAAGTAATTAATAGCATTGTAACTGTAGAGATCCCCAAGCCTATTAACCTCAACTTGGTTTGGATGCCATTCTAAGATCATTGTTCTGACATCTTCCCACTTCTTCAAAAGATCTTTAATAGCAGATATTGGCATTAATCCTCTTTTTCAAAGAAAACATATCTCGCAGAGTTTCTTGGTGTTCTTCATTCAAGAGTTCTTGGCATTCTTCTGTCGTCAAATCAGTTTCAGGTTCCATTATGAGCTCTTCAATGTTCTTTATTTCTCAGATGTGATTTTTATTACTCCTTAAACTGCTTGAGCCTTCTTGATTATACTTTATCTTTCTTAGATAAAATTGAACTGTGGCCTACTGTAGACCTGTACAAGTCATACTGCCCAGCAATATAAGACATCTTCTGCCCACTCTCTATCTTTGCTATTATACTTTCACCTTTCAAAAATAAAAACTGATGCAAAACTTAACAAGTGCCCACCCAAATACTATAAAAGAATTGTTTCTGTCAGAAAAATAAAAGGCTGGAATTACAAGGAAGAGTCTCAAAGTTTGGAGGAATACTATCCAATCAGTATATACTGGGTTGAGCGTCGATGTCGACGTCTCCAGTGCTCTGAAAAGTTTCAAATTGTTGACTGAAGACAAGGGAAGACCAATCGGTATTCATTATTTACATGCTTCTTTTTCTGTATGTTCTGTGAAGCGTTCTTTGTTCAAACATAAAAATCTTTCGTGAAAGTGCTCATTATCCGATTTGTTCGTTAACCGATCCCCCACTGTATTAGTAAATTACAGTTTATGCTTGTATTTTGATTCTTGCAATCCTTAGTTCCGGATCAGTTTGCAGACCTGCTTCAGGTCTGTAAATTGGAGAAATTGTTTGTTTTATGATTAAAGTTATTGCTGGAAAAGTACAAATGGTTTTTTTTAATATTTTATTGTGAAATCTCAGGTTATTAAAAAGGAATTATTTGAGTCGGCTACTTTTTAGAAAATTTTTGGCTACAAAAGCTAAAATCATCTGGCCTACTGTTGTACTCGAGACAAAAAATTGGCACTTAAGCAGTTTGAGTTTGACACCCCTGCCTTACAGTATGGCACACTGATAAAATAAAACAGCATTTGACTTACTATGCACATATGTTTTGCTTCTCTAATATTTTAATTAATTATTTTTTCTAATTAACAGTTATATATTTTTTATAATTTCTGAATTATTAAAATTAAAAATAAAATGATCCTGAAAATATTCTGCACCCCTTTTCATAACTTGTATTGTACCACATTACTTATTGCTGTCTGCAGATGGCTACACTTAGTCAAGCATATTGTCAGCAAAAAATCAACAAGGCAGCCAAGGACGCAAATTCCAACTTTCCCTGACTTTTTGACAATTTTTAACAAATTTCCCAACATTCCATGACTTTTCTGAAAACTAAGGAAAATCCCTGACTTTCCAGGGGTGTAGGAATCTTGTACCTTTTGAAATATACTAGTCTATTCAATTAGCAATACATCTAAGTTAACGAGTGTCTATGCTTATAGGAGTAGAGATGCTGAAGTTCAAAATAGTGACTAGGTTGCAAAATCAGTTTTAATAAAAAGTAAAGAAGTCCAAATAGCATTCTTATTGTTAAGGAAAAATTTTGGTAACTAATGTTAATTGGTTGTACAGCAAAAGTGACATGACATCAACTTGTTATCAGAATGGTATCAGAAATTTTAGCAGGAAAAAAATTATACACAATAATAAGCATACTGAGCATCCAAATACTTAGTAATAGAAATGGATCTCATCTAACAGGATTGACAAGCATTGAAAAGTTCATTCAAGCAGATAAACATTTAACACTGAAGCAATTGAGTCTAAGCTAGAATTGTCATATGACATCCTCTAACACAGTGTTTCTCAAACTTTTTGGACCGCGACCCCCCTTCTGCACTTAAAAATTTCAAAGGACCCCCGAAGAATAAGTATGTGTGAAAAAACATCCCGGAGGGAGGGGGTTAGGCTCGTATTTAAATATTTATATTATTTTTATTATTTAATGTGCAATTTATTTAAGTAAAAATTATTTTATATATTTTTTATTTCTATTATTTCTAAACATGAATCCATAGTAAATTTATAAAATATTTGAAAAAAATTGATCTGGCATCAATTTTTCAGCGACCCCCCAAATATTTTTCACGACCTCCACTTTGAGAATCACTGCTCTAACATATATCATAAAACAATTACAATACCATAAGATGTGTGATGTTTTAACAAATGAAAACAAAGCAAATGATGACCTGTCACATTTCTGAAGTACTATGTGACAGAAGAAAAATTTTTTTCACTGAGTTGAGGCAAATGATGAAACAAATCCATAATTTTATGCAGTGTGTCTCAATTTTTAAAACATGGATACATTATTATAGCTGAAAAATACTGTGAAACAAACTCTAATGAGAGATCCCATGGAAGAAATATCTTGATTTCTTTATCCAGGGCATTAGTCTTCTTCAATAATATTGTCCACTTGCACACAGCACAAAGAACACAGAATATATTGTGAGTTTCAGAGGTCCTTAGTCATCCTGCTTACAGTTCAAATCTGATTCCTTGTAACTTTTAGCTCTTCACAGTGTAAAGATCTTTAGTGGGTAATGTCTCATCAAATGAAGAGATGAAATATGTACTCATCATTGTTTGAATGAATCATCAGAGATAGGAATTTTATATTTGCAGAATGGATAAGCTCATTATAAATACTCACCAAAAATATTCAAACACTTGTCACTATCTTGAAAGATAGTATATTAGTTGTAATTTTAATTTATATAGTGATTACACAAATTAAATGTATATGAATTACAGATCTGATCCATCCTCATATATAATTTCCATAAACTATTATTATTTAATGCTTTTCCTCTCACATTAATTTTGGAAAAGAAATACAATCAGTATTGTTAATTAAAAGTGCTAAATCTTCATTATATAAAAGTATACACAAATATTTTAATGCATAATATAATCTGAGAAATAGCCTGTCATTAGAATAGATCTAATAAGAGGATATTTCTCATTTATAAAATACCTTCAAAATTTCTGTTAAAGATAATATTTATCTTTGAAAATTAATAACACTTTTGGAATATAAATGTAAAAATATCAAAATAAATATATTATTTTAAAAATTATCTAAAAATTCATAATGAAAAGCTTGATTAAAATCTAAAGCCCTGTTGCATAAAACTCTTGTAGTTGATCAGGCTATAATTTATTTGTTTGGCATTAATAACTAAGCTGGTCATAACTGTTACAAGCAAAATGTGTTGAATAGTTTGTAAAAAAAAAACTTTTAACTTGTTAAAAACTACTAGTCATAAGCAATTTTGATTGCATAAAGTTAATTATAATTAATAATAAGCTCTATCTTGAGGAAACCGTGTTTTGTATTTTCTTTTCTTTTCTTTCGAAGACACAATGTAGTGACGTAAACTTAAACACTGGGCAAATTTTTCATCCTTTTTATTCGGTTGGGATAATCCAACCGAATAAAAAGGATGAAAAATTCGCCCAGTGTTTAAGTTTACGTCACTACATTGTGTCTTCGAAAGAAAAGAAAAGAATAGTAATAAGCTACAAGCATTATGTCTTGTATTAAAAGTAACAAGCTATAGCTTATAACTTTTAATTTTATGCAATGTGGCACAGAAATACTTCTGTTTGTTTATTAATAAAGTAATTTGCTTCTAGTATCTGCATCCCATTTTATCTAACAAGGAATCAGTAAAAAAAGAAAAGTAAAAGTAGAAAATAAAATGCATTATTTATTTTATTTGCTAAATATTTATATAGCACTATACATAAGATAGTACAATAGAGCATCGATCATCTGAAACAATTCAGGACTGGAGTTGTTTGGATAACTGATCATTTACAAAAAAATATATTAAACACAAAACTGTACTGTATATAATTTGAATCACATGTCTTACAAGTACAGTACATACCTTACATAATTTAGTACATTAAACTAGGTCTACAATTTAGGTTGGCAGGGAGGGGGAAAGTGCTGTAATGTCACAGCACTAGCAGAAATTTGAATTTGCTGACTGGAATGCTTTCAGTTAACTGATGTTTCGGTTGATCGGTATTCGGATACTATTCGATGCTCTACTGTATTTATTTTTAAAAAATATAAACATTATTAATTAAATAATTAAATTTATATCAATAATAAATATATGTGATTTTAAAACTATTATATACTTTAACAAATCTTACTTGCAAAAGTTCACACCATAATCTAGTTCCACCATCAGATGCCTTTTCATTAAAAATAAAATATAAATTGGTAGAAGTTATTCTTAAGGCCACAATTTTTGCTAATTTTGCCACAGTACTTATTATTTCTAAAATATATAAATAAAATTTTAACAATTTAATTAAAATAATTTTTAAAAGACATATGCAATAAAACAGGTCAAGCAATTAAAAATTAAAACATTTATAAGAACTAACCACTTTAAAAAATTAGAATCTAATTGTATGAAGCAAAAAAATAATGAAAATTCTTAAAATTTTCAGAAATCCAAATAAAAGTTTATCAGAACTTTAACATCCCATCTTCAGATCCAAATAGAACACATCATAAATAGAATACAATGTTTGAATGAAGATATGTTCAATCTGAATCATGCCATTTCCAATGTCTACTTCCAATAAGCATCTTAAAAATCAAATTCCCTAAAGCTGTCTTCATTTAAAAAAATTCTTTATACAAAAATCACTTCCTACTTTAATCTTCAAAAAGAAGCAACACTGTTTTTCTCTTAAACCACAAAATGAATCAATAGATATTAATTTGAAAGTAGAAGCTATAAGTGTATCAAATTGATTACCGTATTTTCCAGCGTATAAGACAACTTTTTAACCCAAGTAACTGCATGTCATAAGCATTTGAATTAACATTACCATACTGAAATCAAATCTGATTTTGTTTTTTACTTTTACTTGGTGTGCATTGGAAGAGAGGTAGTCTTATATGGCAAGTATATCCCAAACTCTATATTTTAAATGTAAAAGTCGGGGGTCATCTTATATGCTAGAAAATACGGTATATTTTCAAAAACTCTCAGATAAGCAACAATAGCTTAGATAAACTTTTAAAATCAAGTCAAAAGGAAGCAAAAAATAAACACATTTCTACACTAGATTTTTTTTGTAAATAGATGAATACATTTTGTTTTGTTTTTATAAACAATTAAAACTGAGAAAAGTTCCTACAATATATGAAACTTACTAAGAGTTAACTATCCCAAGATATTTTAAGCACAATCAACAAAACTTTTAATGTCCGATAACCAAATTTCAACTTTTAATGTAAAAATTGATTTTTACATTAAAATATTGTTACTGGATGTTAACAGTTTTGTTGATTCTGCTTAGTAATTCAATCCAGTTATTGAGAAAGTAATTTTGTCCAATATACAGTCAAACCTGTTTTTATGCGCTCTTTTTATGTGCGATTTTTATTTGTGCGATTTTTTTAATGCGAATTTTTAATTTGTGCGGTATAGTTGGCGACTAGTCTCGTGCGATTCGTCATGTCTTACGTTGACTTATTATAGCTAAATAAACTTATTATAGCATAAATGCACTTATTATAGTAATATTATTGCATGAATATGCGAAAAATGAAATAATTTACTTTTTAAGTCAACAAAACACCACCTGGACAAAAATATGTAAAACAGACGATAGACCAGACGATGCAGTCAAGTGCTGACATCTGTTGTCAATAAATTCTATTTCGTACGGTTTTGAGTTATTTTCTATGTGAGACTTTTTTTATGCGGTCCCTGTTAACCGCATAAAAAAATATTTTTTAATTGTGTCGCGAAAACTATTATTTACAGCCATTCGTGAAGTTTTGCGAGATTTTTTTTAATGCGTTTTTTTTAATGCGGTCCCTATCCCCCGCATAAAAACAGGTTTGACAATGTATTTTGTTATTATTCTTTTTAGAAGACAGATACCACTTCATACTTCCATATGGTACAAATATTTTTCAGATAGCTGAAAAATATTTATAAACAGTATCTCAGTTAGTTAGTATCGTTTATGACACATTATTTTACATGTGTGCTTTGTGAGAAAGTAATAAAATTGCACTGAGATATGTGTTTCACAATTGAATGTCATGACATTTACAGAATTGTATTCTCACACTTTGGAAATATTGGTCTGATAAGAGTGTTTAGTTGAACACAATTCTATTTGCTAAAGTTGCAAGAATATGTAAGGCTTACAGTTGTAAATCTTTAAAGAAAAAATGTCATTATGTAAGTTTCATAAGAAATTACTACAAGTAAGAATAAATAGTAGTTTATAGACATCTTCCAAAAGTTATATTATTTGTATTAATTTAAGTTAGGAAGTTTCATAATACAATTATATAAATGTATTTTAGTAGTTTAATTGGGTTTGATCATTTGAAGCTATTCAAATATAAAAGTGCACAATTAAGCATTATTTATTAACTCATTTGACACAAAATATTTAATTATATTCTTCAATGTATGAATATATTTAGTTAACAAGATTTCCATCCTAAAATATAAAATATATATAACAAACAAAATAAAAATAAAAAATATATTGATATTATGTCTATTTCTTAAGAATGATGGTTTTACTAAACATATCAACTTTTTCAAGTAATCTAGCTTTTGACAATCTTAGTAGAAATCTTGTTTAGAAAATATGCTTAAGGAAGACAATGTTTCTTCATGACTTAATAGAATGTAATAAAAAAAAATGTGGGTTTACCAGGAGGTCGGACGGAATCGTACCTCCTTTTTCGGTTAACAAGTTGGTAAAACCTGCCCACAGTCAAGGATGGCAGTTTCTGGTCTGGAATTGTTTAATTACAGTTTGTTTGGTTGAGTGGAAGAATTTCGTGGGTTTGTCGATAAGGCAGTAGCGATACTCGAATAAATAACACCATTGTAACAAATAAACAAGATTTATTTTGGACAGAATTAGACAAATACAAGATTAATATCGATATCTATAGCTTGGCACGAGCCTAATACGAGGAGGGGGATAAAGAGAGTTTACAAAAATTTGGTCGTCATACCTCGTCCAGGCTGTTAGATCTTCAGTCGGATATCGTTCTAAGAGGATCGCTGCAGGAGTTGGCAGAGCTTCTCTCGAGGGTGGCACTTTAGAAAATTGATCAGACAACCTCGTTAATTACTCAACATCTCCCATTTATACCTAATGTCATGTGGATGGTTATTGCCGATAGCGATTATCGATGATTAAGATTCTGTGACTCAGGTTTAAAATCCACTGAGAAAGGAAGTGAACTTTGGCGAAGGAAGGATGAACGTCCATTTTTGTTTGATTTAGCTTCTGATATGGATTCTCATCGGGGGTCTGTTGGAGCAATCATTGTTAAGGGGTTTATACAATCTGGCCCCTCACAAAAAAACACATATAAGCACACAACAATTTTAGAGTTGGACAAATATTGAATCTGTTACCACTAATAGAGATATAATGTCAAGACAAGGTTATGATCATTTTTATTAAATATCTATTTAAAAGAATTTTAAAAGACTAGAAATCACTGCAAAATGCAAAATTTTAATCATCAAAACTACATTGTCATACTATATGTAGATGATTAAATACTAATTGATAAACCGAACAATATAGCAGATATGAGATACAAAAAGGAGATTATTATCTAAACAATATAGTGAAGAATTATGAAATGAATATATCCAAAATTAAAATAAAAACTCTGTATGCAAGAAAAGATATTTGACGACAGAGATTAAAGTAGATGGAAAGATTCTAGAACATATATCAGAATCTAGCTATTTTGAAAATAAAATTTTGTATTATTACAATGATACAGATTTTAAAATAGAAATATAACAGAATGAAAGATCAATTGAGAAAATCTTAGTCAAAAGTCAAAACACTAATATTTCCTCTCTTTGCTAATCAGAAACTACACCAGTATAATAAGTCCTATTAATAACAAGGTCCAAATGGACAATATAGAAATGAAAAAGTAACAACAGTAAAAACATAGAGATAAAAAGAATTAATTGAGAAATTTAAAAAAAAACAAGTATGGCATACATCCAGGCAACCAGGTCTTAACCATGGTCAACTAAGTGATCATAGTATCAATGATGTTAATTAACAAGATTCTATCCAAATAATTCAGCTTGATCAAATATCCAGAGAAACACAAATTAGATCACACATTACATCAAAATCAACTTTGAAACAAGTGTTAAAATTAATTCTAAATTAGAGTAAAAACATCAAAATGAAAATCCTGTCTACATCTGGGATGTACAAATTCTATAAACATAATACAGACTTCAGAATATAACTAAAAATACCTAATATATTAACATCAGAAATAGAATAACACCAGAAAAGTTATATCTGTGTATATATTAAAAGCAAAATGTTCTGTCCCCACCAAAACTGAAACAAACACTTTACAAAGAAGCAGTATGTAAGTAGATCACACCAAGTCACCTGTGGGGTCTACAATTTGTTTCTCAAAAAGACCACCCGTTAACTTCCTCTGTCGACTCAGAAAGAATTCATGGAAAGAGTTCATTAACAAAAGAGGGAGGAAAGCCTTTGCATAGGGATAAGAGGCACTAAAAGACTCAACTTTTGACTCAAACTTGGAGTTGGCAAAGGCTCTTTGCTCCTATAGCAACTATTCTTTAAGTTTGGTTTTTGAATAATAACCTTTGCCTATATACAAAATACAGATATACAGATTTAGTTTTCATTATTACATTATTTTTAATAATTATTTATTAAATTTTGCCTGCATTTTTTGAACTCTTAATTACAATTTTTTAATTAATTGCAACTCTTTTCTTTTGTGACATAACTATAGAAATTGTTTTAGTGTTGTTTTGCACAAAAGATAATCAAATTTAAATTTATTTTAATATTTTTAGCAATTTCATTAATTTTTGTTTTATAAATTTGTCTGCTTTTAAAAACTATTTTTAAATTTTAATTTTAAGTGAGTTAACATTAATTGAACTGTTATTATTAAAATTAATAACAGAATACTAAAATTATTATTTATATACAGTTTCACAAGAAAAAACTGCAGGTATTGAAGTAGAAAAAAGACCAACTCATCTTGAAAAATAAAGATGCATAGTTAATAAACTTCATTATACAGTACTGTGGAATTGAACTTGTTTAAAAAAATATATAACATTGAAGAATATTCTTATAACAAGATATGATCAAAATGTTCCCAGATGTGTACTTTAATAATACAAATGACAAAAAAAAATTTGATAATTTTCAAAATAGGATCCTCCTGCAATATGATACTTGGTCAAAAAATGCACCCCTCAAAATTTTTATATTTTTGGACTCATGCCTTTGAAACATCAAAAAATATAAAAAAAACACCTTGGGTTTTGTTCTGTATGTATGGATGTTAGTGAGCATGGGGATGATTTTGTTCACCTACTTTGAAGTATTCTCCTATTAATTACTCCTGCCTTCTAGTAAAAATTTCTAAAATTTTGCTGGAAGATTTGTGTATTAGGGCATTGATACTATTAAATTTTAATGGTTAAAGAACAAGGGAGTAGGGGGATAGAAGGAAGTCATGTGCCATATCTTGAATGAGTTGGACTTAATGAAGATTTTATTCTTTATTAACATTTATAAGTTTTATTAAAACTCATCTCTACTCTAAGCTTTTTGCCATTTTATTATAATTAATAATATAAAACATGTTTTTACTAAAATCTCAACAGATGGCAGTATAGACAATTTTAACTCTTGCTTAGAAAGTTATGAAACTTGTTGCAGGTATACAAATTTATAAGGTTACTAATACAAATAAACAGTTTCTTAAACTACAGAAACTGTATTATCTTATAAATTTGCTTTCCAAATAAAATATAAGTCTCAAAGTCTTGATTTAGATTATAATAGAAGTTTTATGGACCAAATGCTACATGTTATCTATTCTAAATGTAAATGCTCAAATCATTTAAACTGAAGCTGAGACAAACAAAATTAATTTACCTGATTAGATAATTAAAGAAATTGAATTTTCTTAAAAAACAATTTTTAGGTCTAAAACTGAATTGTAAATATTTATATTATTAAATAAAAATTAAATACTTACTTGTAAAGTACTGTATGCACACAATCTCAGTCATTTTCCCTCTAAATTTCATGATTTTCAAGAAAGTACACTAAAAAAAATATAAATTTTTAAAATAAATTATTATATTTCTAGATAATTTAAATATTTAGTAGGAATTAATGGATTTTTTAAATTATTTTCTACAAATATTTATAAATATATTCATTTCTGTACATTGATAAATATAAATAATTACATACATAAGAACATACAACTATTGCTGGGAAAATAATGATAAGATTAAATATTTCTGTTGCAATATTTTTCAAAATTAGTACTGAATGAATGAATAAATTTTTGTGTGTTAAATACTTTTTTATCTGGATAGCCAACTTTTTATCATCAGAGCATTCTAGCTAATTGATTACAAGGCCATGTTCAGTAATGCAGAATTCTTGCTAAGTCTACTTATGCTGCGATGTTGAATTAGTTTCTAACTACTGCTTGACTCCTCCCACCGCTAGAATTGTGGCTAGTTCAGTCAGCTTCTTTTATCTATGCTAATTTCTACTAGTGACATCATTGTTTTTGTCTCATATGTTTTGCAAGATGGCTACTTGTGTTGGACTAAACATATTTTATTATATTAATCACAAAGTTGTTCTCTTATTCTAAATCAACTTATTCTAAAATGACTTCAAAATGTAAAATTATCATACATCAGCATAACAGATTCCGAATACATTTTAATGAAAGATAGTGGTCCATTTCATTGATTACAATTAATAATTGCTTCATTAATTTAATCACGATCTGATGCAGCTTTCGTTTGAATAATCATATCGATTACTTCATCCTTTTCGACCAGTTCGTTTGCGACAATCGTTGCAATCATAATTTTAACTTCATCCAACATTTTGTCCAGTTGTCTAACAGAATAATTGTTCAATGATGCTCAGAACATTCTTAGCTCCACCCACTAAGCCACTCAGAATTCTAACTTAGGTGTTCTACATTACTGAACATGGTCCAAATATCCCTTGCTTAATGCAGGATTTGATTAACATGGAAAATTACTTGTGGCATCCCTTTATATACTTGGCAGAAGTTTTAATTAACATTAAGCCTAGTTCAACTTATCACAGTAGACCTATTTCAAGTTTACCATATTGAGTCCTTAGCCTCAACTCTTGAATTATGTGTAGCAAAACAAACATGTTAAGAATGTTGTGTGATAGGAATGAGTTTGTTGAATCGTCCCAATGAATCCAATCCTATCAACATGATTGTGTTGCCACATGTATAATTCAAACCTAAAGACACTGTACAGAAAGTGGCCATTTTCAATCTGCTACAGCACATGACAGTTGCTGTAGATTGTATGCATTTTATTATATGGTAAAAATATTTTTTCTTATATATTAAGTTTAAGCTTATTTTCTAGTAGTTGACAATTCAAAACTGTTATTTATTGTGACATAAAACTAAAAAATCAAGAGTAATACTTGGAGTAAAGACTGCTAAAAAGTATATTTTAAAAATAAACATACCAGTTACAGACAGGGAGATCCTATATCCCCAACTATCTTCATACGTCTCTTAGAAAGAGTTATGGATAAGATGATGCAAGAGATGCAGAGAACATCAGTTTACAGTGTAAAATTCAATAACCTGAGATTTGCAGATGACATAGTTATCATTGAAGTGAAAAACAACTAGAGAGAACATTACATCTGCTTAATGAAGAAGGAAAAAGACATGGATTGACTATCAATAGCAAAAAACTAAGACAATGATATTTGGTGATAACAACATAACAAGAAACATCCTAGTAGGGTAGATGTACCAGTTTTAGCCAGCGTAGTACCAGTTCTGGACAGAAAACAAATTTAACTTAAAAATATAATCACAAATGAAACAAACTTTTATTGTTAACTGTGTGAACAGTTAACAATAAAAGTTTGTTTTATTGGACAGATTTGAATATGTGGTAATTATATTTTTAAGTTAAATTTGTTTTCTGGCCAGAACTGGTACATCTACCCTAGATGAGAAAGAAATTGCAAATGTAGAGAGCTTTACATATTTAAGAAGCAAACTAACCTATCTGGAATGCAAAAAAAAAATAGTGATTAGAATAGCCAAGGCAAAAACAAATTTGAAAGCAATGGACAAAATCTGGAAAAATAAAGCAATTGGTTTGCAGACAAAATTAATATTGAACACCTGCATCTCTTGCATGTTGTATGCCTGTACAAGTAATAACAAACGATACGGAAAGAAAAATATTAGCATTTGAAAGACACAGATCTTACAAATAGGATGGATGCAGAAAGTCACAAATGAAGAACTTTATAATAGGATAGGAAAAAGAATCTCTTAGAAAAAATTATATGAGAACTTCAACTGTTTGGATACATCACAAGAATGAATGAAAACAGAAAAATTAAGACTTTTAGTCTATGGTATTATGGACGGATCTAACAAAAGAGGCAAACCATATAGAGAATGGATTGATGATGTGAAGAAGTGGTATGGAGCGAATGTACAGGAATTGAGAAAATTGGCAATGGATAGAGAGAAATGAAAGAAAATAGTGGAAAAGGCATTCAGACACCAATGGAATATGAGCCAGGGGTTAATAATGACGGCGATGATTTATTTAAAATAGATACCGTATTTGATTAACACAGTTTTGATATAAGTGGTAGTATCGAGAGATTAATTAACCATGTTAATCAAGAGATACCTGTATATCCAATTACTACTTAATTTTTTTGAACTGATTTTCAAAATGCATTATGTTTAAGTTCTTTAAATTAAGATAACTATTGATATTAATCATGTAACAGTACACAAAATTACATGTAAAATTCGTCTTAAATTAATTAATTAATACAACCCTGTCAATTGAATCTTTATATCTTATTGGTTCAATATGCTTTGAAATAAAGAATAAAAAATTTACATCTTCATTTTTTGTCTTGTCAACTTATTTCATAAGCCAATGTGAGTTGTTTTTATAAATTTGATAACTTCTTATCACCATTTCAGATGAAGCTTTCAATTCAAAATTAACTATATAATCAAAACAATTATAAGCATTGTGATATAATCATTTTTAAATTTGCAAGAATGAAAAATGGATGATATAGTCAATGTTAAAAAATAAAATCTTTAAGAAATTTCAAAGTAGTCTATTATTTCTTCATTATTAACATTCTAATATTCGCACCTTTTAACAGAAACGCTTCTGAGAGAATATCACTTTTTATTCCCGCTTAACATTCAAATACGACCGCCGTCAGCCATTTTGAGCAACCGACGACAGGCCCCAAACAATTAGACGAATAAAAATTTTATAGACCAAAATTAAAATCGTGTTTTCGACAATGTATAGTGTGATTTAATTAAAATTTTAATTAAAATAAAATTAATATAAAATTTAAATTATACTTTTGTATACGTGTCAAACTTACATGATAGACGAGCAGACTTATTTATGACGGCCAAGTGGCCTAGCGGTCAAGTTTGCAGTTTACTGCTCTGGGGAATCCGGGATCGGATCCTGACAGGTTGAAAAATCCCAAGGAATTTTTCGTGGGAGATCCGACCGGATGTGTCGGCCCACGTCCCTCACTACCTGGCCGCCCCATTGTGGGCTTGCTAAAAGAGTCCCTCTTAGTGCCCACAGGACGGAAACAGCAAAAAATAAAAAAAGGCATATTTATGTAAATGCCAGAAGCCAAACACGGGTCACACTGGGATCAAGTAAAAAATTCCTCACATTATAATGGTAAAAGTGATTGAGATATGTGTCCATTACACCCTTGTCCATTAGGCACTTTGATATAATATTGTATTCTGTAATCTACTGGTGAAAAACACCCAAAAAATTAAATAATTAAATAAAATTTATTGTTGTAAGTATTGTATTTATCTCCAAACTTTGCTCTCCTGGAAAATTTTCTGCAGACATCCATATTGCCAACCTTAGATTGCCACATCGCCAACCTTTAATGAGCAGACTTGATGGCTAGGAAAGGCTGATTTTGGAATGCCGTGGAGAAGAAATAAAAATACTACTTGTAGAAAGATTTATACACACAACAATTTGGGCAACTAAAACGCCATGGCAAACTTTTTCATTAAACGTATGCGGAGATTTTTCAAAGAATCATCTCCGCTAAGAATGATAACCTAACCTAAGTTTCGTTTTATGTAGTCTGTTTTTAACAGGAAACAAAGAACAGTTCGTTCAAAACACTTTAACCACACTTATTATGTCAGCAATGCACTTCGGGATTAAAAAAAAAAAAAACATCCTTTCTTCAGGCTACAAACGATGCATATAGCGGATATTGGCAATTAAAAACAAAAATTTTAAATATAAAACACTGACCCGAAACAATTTAAAATCCATTCCTTACAAAACAATTAACATTTCCTTGCGATCCAATAAGCGCTTTTCATACATTCTTTCCTGAATTTTTCTGCATAAAAACTATAAAAATTAACAGAAAATTTAAAAAATTTACTGTTGTTTGTGTGTTATTGAAATGCCGCCGCTCATTGAGAATCCCGCCGACTGCGAAGTGCGTGCCGTTATTCGTTTTCTCAGTGCTAAAGGCTCGAAAGCGGCTGAAATTCATTGCCAAATCAGTGAAGTTTATGGTGAAAGCGTTATGAGTGATGGAATGGTACGAAAATGGGTTAGGGCCTTTATAATGGCCGCACAAACATTCACGATGAGGAACGAAGTGGGCAACCTTCAGTCATTATCGACGATTTGATTGAAGAAGTGGACTGTAGAGTGAAAGAGAACAGACGATTCACGATTTCATCTTTATCTAAAGAGTTTCCTGCAGTTTCAAGAAGTGTTCTCTATGAAATTGTGACCGGACGATTAAATTATCGGAAGTTGTGTTCCCGTTGGGTGCCGAAAATGTTGACGGAGGAGCACAAAACCAAACGTTTGGCCAGTGCATTGACTTTTCTTGAACGCTACAGTGACGAGGGAGATGATTTTTTAAGCCGTATTGTTACAGGCGATGAAACGTGGGTAGCCTACGTTACACCGGAATCGAAGCAACAATCCATGGAATGGCGACATTCATCATCTCCAAGGAAAGTCAAGTTCAAGCAAACAATTTCTGCTCAGAAAATCATGTGCACGGTGTTTTGGGACAGATACAGAGTGTTGCTTGTTGATTTTTTGCTTCATGGTGAAACGATCAATTCAGCTGCATACTGTGAGACTTTAAAAAAACTGCGCCGTGCAGTACAAAACGAAAGGTGGGGCTTACTGAACAAGGGTGTCGTTTTGCTCCACGATAATGCTCGTCCACATACGGCAAATCAAACTCAAGACCTAATCACATCATTTGGCTGGGAACAATTAGACCACCCTCCATACAGTCCCGACCTAACGCCGAGTGACTATCATTTGTTTCTGCATTTGAAGAAGCATCTGGCAGGGCAGCGCCATAACAATCACGACGAAGTCAAACGACCGTTCTGCAGTGGTCGTCTCATCAGGCGGCAACATTCTTTGAAAATGGAATACAAAAGCTGGTCCCACGATACGATAAGTGTCTCAATATTTATGGAAATTATGTAGAAAAGTAGTGTAAAATATGGGCTTTCACATAAATAAAAATTTTGTTAAAAATGTTTGCTTGTTTTTTTATATTTCAAAACGGTACTTACTTTAAAAACACGCCTCGTATATAAACTCAAACATAAATACCACGAACTGACTGGAAAAGCGTTTTGTAACCAAATTTTCTTACATGTACAGTACTACCATTTTCTCCGGTATCCTCAACTTCCACACATTCACTTCCTCTTTTATTTTATCAGGAGACAAAATTTAGGTTATTAGTTTAATCGGAGGTGATTCTCAGAAAAATTTCCGCATACGTTTGTGGAAAGATTGTTGGAAAAATATGTGACACTTTTAACCATGTATTCGATCTCTTTATCATAATAATAGGTTTATAATATTGACTTTTTCTACTAGACAGATTACCAGTAATGAAAAATGTAAAATACAGCGTACATTGTACCATATGTAATAAGTTAATTATCTACAAAAAAAAAATATATATATATATATATATATCCAGTAACGAGTTGCTTAACTTTCCCGGCAAAAGTTAATGACGCCATTTGTTACGATATTTTATTAAAAATAACTTTTTATATTTTTAGCTACCGTATTACTTCGAATATAACCCGCAGTAGGAGTTTAAAATTGAAAAAAATAATAAGAAATAAAAATGACTTTATATAATTATATCTTTTTCCAAAATTATTTACATATTAACACTGTAATGACATACAAAATAAATTTCGGCCAATTCAATCCATTTTCTGTATTTCACCAGAGACCGACAACACGAAGATAAAACATAAATCTTCTTTAAAATGACCGGCAAGAAATCGTTAACAACACGTACAGTACATGTAAAACACTCGGCGCCGTTGGCAGTTACTTCCAACAGCACTAAAAAGTTTTTCAATATTAGCCAAGTCCTAGTTGTACAGTATTTATGAATGAAAGAAACTGTAGAGGACTTTGGTGAAGTCGTGTTGTATATTGTCTATGGTAAAATATAGAAAAAGGATTGAATTGGCCCAAAAAAGTTTTGGCTCAATAATAATGACGTCACACAGAACGAGAAATGTTGCCACCAGGCAGGCACACACTTCACAATATTTTTCAAACCATTAATAATGACTTTCGCACAACTTAATTATTAAAGCCTGTCTAAAACTGAAACCCGAATAAAATGGAAATACGTTTAAACGAAAAAATTTCTTCGGAGCGGTACGATTTTCTATGTTAAATCTTACTATAAATCGGAAAACTTGTCGAATGCGGAAACGGAAGAGGCTTTTAATTACGAAGAAAGTAGCAGAACCTAGATAAAGCGGAAAATCAATATTTCACTTGCAAACAAATAACTTAAGTAAAATCGCTTTCATTGTAGGTCAGGACAAAATTAGTTTATTGTATTTATTTTCCATAAATACAATAGGCTATAATTTGACATGTATTGGAGTAGCGGGCTGGTCCGATATATGTTGAATTACGGAGACTCTACTGTAAATATGACACTCGCCGTGACGGGTGTCAGATTACAGTAGTACCGATTACTGGATTTTGTACGTATGTATGCATGTAGTGTGCAGTAAAAACTGCATTTGGTTCGCAGATAAGTTCATCGTATTAAATCACGATTGTGACTGTTTTGCCGACAGTACGAGCAATAAACAATATCGACTAATAGTAACCCGATATACGTACAGTACTTCAGTCTCGGTCTATCGTATACAGAGACAAGTCATACACAAAAATTTCATGTGCGCCTTCCTGCAGAGAGTTGGCCGGATGACTGAATGTATCGGACTGGTGAGTGGCGGACTTTAGAGACTTTATTGTATTTCCAATTTGGATTTGATGCATAAAAGTGATATTAGAGTTGAAATCCAGAAAAGCTTAATGGAGATTCAGAGCGACACAATGGCACTAGCAAAATTTATTTAACGTAGCAGAGATTTTTATGTGATGTAACGACGATTTCCTAAATTGTAGGAAATACGGGTAGCTGAAATATTTTTTGATGCTTTTTCATAGATATACTCGATTAAGTATGGATTTAGTAAAATCATTCCGTTAATGAAAACCAGAAACAGAATGGACGTCTCAATAAGAGAACTTTGCCTGCCATTCCCAATTTGAAACCAGATATAAGAAAACTTACGTAAAATCAAACCAAACTCACGATTCGTACTAAAAATATAAAAATAAAATTTTTTAATTTGACATATCAGATCTTTACTGCTTTCTAAGAGTATCTAATTATACACAACTTCTAATCTAAGTAGGCTACTTTCGGACTGACAAGCTCATCATCAGAGGCTTCAAAGAAAATCTAAGTACTTCATTATGTTAGAAGTTCGTGTGTAATTAGTATATTCTAGAAACCAGTAAATATCTGATTTGTCAATTTACGAATGAGTGATTTATTGGGCTGAAATTCAAAAAAAATTGTAAACCTATAAATTCCTACTGTGGTCCGTCCGTCCATCCTTTTGCCTGTCTTTCCTTGATCTCGAGAACGGATTAGGTAGATGAAAGTCGAGAATAAATATGGTAAGAATAGTGGAAGAAGTCCCCGATTATACAAACTTCCAAAGTAAACCGGAAAGTCACGTTATTTTAATTCAAAAATTTTCCTTTGAAAGTAGTTAGATAAATGACCATCTATTGCTAACGGAAAAGTGCGATGTACGGGGCAAGATACTACTAATTTGAGATGGAAAACATATATTTTAAGTTAAATGATTTTAAAATATGATTAAAAGTTGCAGCCCGGCATTGTGATGATGTCACAATAAATAATTGCCTCGTTATTGTTATTTTTAATTTAGTTATAACTCCTTAATTCATCATTAATGCATTTTTGCTTTCTGATTTGATCTGTTTATTACTATACACTCTTTATATTATTTACTGTTTATACTTCATTAATTCTTATTACAGAATTACAGAATAGCTATATAGAATACAACTATTCTGTATATGGTTAACTTACAGGCTGACTCGTCTGACATTTTGAATCTTATCGTTGGCTCTTTTGCTATCATTAGTGATAGCTCAATTGATAGATTGAAGTTGTTTCCTTTCTTTCCGAAAAATGATAGGATATGTTTCTCCAATCTGATTTAATAACTCAAATAAAGCTAGCAATGAGTTGCGTAACTTTCCCGGCTATTATGAGATTTTTATTTAAAAAATAACTTTTATGTTTCGTAAAAAATTATAAATGTTAATAACGAATAACATCTTCATTAAGTCCGACTCCTCTCGAGATATGACACATGACATCTCTTTATCTCCTCATCTCCTGGACCTTTAACTACCAAAAATTTAATAGCATCAATGCTTCTTAAACAGAAGCTACCATTGAGTACTATTGAACTTATAGTGATAAACAAATCTTTAAAGACAAACAACAAGTTTATCTAAATAATTAACTTTATTAGAATTATTGGTTCAATCATGTTCATATGTCTCAAGAAAGTAAAATAGTAGTTTTATACAATAATGAAAGAAATAGTTTTGGAAAATGTCTACCTAAAAAAAGAAAACCAGCTAATTTTAAATACAACTGAAAAAATGACTTCAAATTTTCTTGTAAATGTAAATAATTAAGAATGTGTGCCTGTATAAAAGAATTCGCATGTATTTGTGTACAAAAGTCAATTGACAAACATTGGGAAAGGTGTATAACTCACAGAGATAGAACAAGAACAAATTAATATTTTTTATCCATTAGTATAAAATTATCCCGCTATAGCTGCCCAAATAGGATTTCACACTGTTGTGTAGAATTATACTGAAAAAGGTGACAAATAAAACTTAGAAAGTCTTTCTTCCACCATTGTTTTTGAAACTTGAATGGAAGATATAAGAGGACAATTTTGAGAGTTGAAACGGCGGCGTAGCTAGTATGGGTGGCACCCGGTGCAGATATCGTAGTGTCACCCCAAGTCACACCGTGGTGTCACCCTTTCTAACTCTTTTATAAAACACTATTGAATCGTATTATCTTCGCACTTGAGCAACTCGAATGCTATATTGAAAATGCGATGTCGCGACGTATAAGTTTAGATTTACAAAATAAATCATAACCATACATCAGTACTGCCACCTATAAAAATTCGCAAAACTGTAGTGATTCCATAACTGCCCATTCTGAACATTTTAATCTGGAGTAATTATTTATTTCGTAGCTTACGTGCATCTATAAATTATCACAATTAATAAATTAAATTATTTAATATAGATAACTTGGTTAAAATGGCTTCAAGTCTAAGTAATTTATCCTTGAAAAACATTGTGATGGTTTGTTTAAGTTTTTATTTTTTTTTCACTGGTCGGGTGTCACCCTAAACGGATGACACCCGGTGCGGGCCGCCCCCGCCGCCCCCCTCTAGCTACGCAACTGAGTTGAAAGCGACAATGTGACGACATCACGATTGAAAATTGTGAACTAACCAAGTTCATCCTCGTACTGTTCAGAGTTATAAAATCATCAAGACGACTTAAAAAAGGAATTGAAAAGAAAACATTCCTTAACTAAATAATATAAAACCGTAAGATTGACTTATGGCAAACAATAAACTTCAGTAAAAGACTGAAAAGTTGCATTGAAGAAAGCGTGGAATGTTATACCAACTGCCACACTCAAAACGTTCATTATGAGTATGCCAGACTACATTTTTTTTTAAGATTATTCGAAAAAGTGGAGGGTTCACAAGATTTAGATCTATTGTTTAATGACAACTGAAGAAATAACTGAGAAGTATTGTCAACTTAACTTAGCTGTTTTCTACTTTTAGGAATAACTATTCCAACAGTATTTCTTTCATTATTGTATAAACCTATTATTTTACTTTTTTGTAACATATGAACATGATTGAACCAACAATTCTAATAAACTATCCTCACTTCTTCAGCGGTTTACTTACAACTAAATTAAACACCAGAACACTTGCTGAGCTTACTGCAATTTAATATTCAAACGCTTTCAGCCTATTTTTATAGGCCATCCTCAGGAAATTATAGTTCCACAACCGAACACAAAGCTCTCGAATACTCGTGAAATTTAAAGTTTTCGAAATTTTTTTTTAACCCTGCAGACTCGTCTGTCACAGTGTTGTGCAGTGCAGTGGCGTGACCGTACCGTGAAAGTACAGTACATTTGACGGGAACGATATTTTCACTGACGGTAAATTTTGTTTTCCAATGGATGACGAACATTTAATTGAAACCTGTTCTCTGAAATCAACACCCTGTTCTATTTGATTTATCTCATTCGAAATACATGGACATCGGGTACAAAATGAATACTTTTTCTGTTTTGTTTAATAAAATACGAAATGCATGTTGGGACATTAAAAAATATTCAAAAAATATAGATTCGTCATCTCAATTTTCTATAAAGAGTATGAAACTTCCATTCTGTTGATATTTTTTGTCCATGCTTGATGTACCGATTTGCGGCGCTTTCTTGATTGCGTTTCTTTTTCTTCTTCATCGAAACATATAGCCATCATAGCCAATTCATCCTCAAAAAAGTCCATGACGACTCACCGACAGCACGGTCACGTCACTGTTGTGTGTAAATACTCATCACTGTGCCGTGCTCGACTTCACTATCACGAAACGGTCACTGTGCCGGCACGTTACTGCTGTGTGTAAATGGACCCTTAATGCTGCCCTTAATCTTTCCATATCTGGTCTCGACTTTCATCTATGTAACTCCCCTCTCGAGATTAAGAACAGAGAAACAGTGGAAATTTATAGGTCTACATTTTTTCAAATTGCATCCCAATAAAGTGAAACTTTAGAGCTCCCTTGGAGGTTAAGAAAAGAGCAATCCGACGACAAAAGAGGTGAGCACATTTATCCAGGCAAATAGAGAAGTTTCTATTCATATTCTATGGTAACAGTTTCTCTCTGATGTTTAAATTAAAATTAATCACTTCATTCAAAAAAAAAAAAAAAATCACACAGAAGTTCCGCTGCAATGCGTACTTTCCAAACTTAAGAGCAAATTGCGAATTAAAAATATCATCTTCACATATCATCTTAACACACCACGTTGATTCAACACGTGAGGGACCCCCGTGATGTCGTATCACAGACCTGATATTTCCTAGCGTTGAGATCGACACTCTCCTAATTTAGGAGGAGGTGTCCTTCAGGTTGGCGAGAAGGTGTGAACAGCGTATGTGGGTGGTGGCGTTTGACACAGAGGCAGTGGCGTAGCTAGCATGGGTGACACCCGGTGCGGATATCGTGGTTTCACCCTTTTTAACTCTTATAAAACACCGTTGAAGTGTAATATCTTCGCACTCGAACAACTTGAACGCTATATTGAATATGCGATGTCGCGACGTATGAGTTTAGATTTATAGAATAAATCACAGTAAGATTTTCAGCTGGTGCGAGCCTCGTGGCTCGTGGCTCCTCATAGCGAAGAAACTGTCATGAGAGGCGAGCCGTTTACCCTTTTTTTTAGGTACAGGCCTACTGGGTGTCACCCCTACACCGGGGTCACCCCCGGGGCGGGCCTCCCCCACCGCCCCCGCCTAGCTACGCCTATGCACAGAGGCACCAACTCCGCTTACATTTAACCCCCATTTATTAATATACGAAAGGCATCTTACATAAGACAGAAGATCTCCTTTGGTCCTTAAAACTAATCCGATGCGCAGTGTCCAGACAGGATGCGAATGTTCGTACGATAATACCGTCCCGAATTCGTCGCTTCCTCGGCGAATCAGAGTTCTAACAGACTGTCCACTGGTGGAGAATACGAAGCACACAGTTGTTGGCTCTCCTATCTAGGGTCAATGTTCTCTGTCCCAGTCGGAGAACCTCTTGGTCTCAGAAAATTCCTTTCTTTGTGAAAAGATCTCTGCTGGCCTAGTGAGGCGAAGAAAGACTCTGTTATCCTGGTGAGGCGAAAAAACTTTTTCTCTCCTTAAATTCGGTCCTCTTAAAGGTTTCGCATCCCCGATCGAACGCTCTGGTTGGTCGTGATCTCAATCTTCTACCCTTCCGATTGGTCCCTAGTTTGTCCCCAGGGCCAGTCGAGACAGAATTTGGAAATCGGACATATGCCGAAGATGTTTATTGAATTTTGTCGCGCGAATTCGCCCAAAATTCAGTCAAGCGTTTTTACCCCGGTAGTAAATATTACCAGCTGCACTCGCGTGACATTTGGTTTTATTATACATTCTATCTTCCTGTTTTCGCGATAATTGGAGAAAATGGTCGAATTCCCGATCTGCTCTCTCACGATAGTTTAAATGTAAGATGTAGTGTAATTAGTATATCTGTTACCAGTTTTTCTACAAGTACTTTCTGATTATACATTATGATGAAATGAGACGAAACGCATGAGAAGCAGCGAGTTGATTCCATAAGCGCATTCTACCTGCATCAAAACCAAAACATTTTTAACTTATAGTATAGAAAACTAAAGCTAATTGTATAATTTAATATAAATGCAATGTTGATTGTTATCTTTTACCGTCAAAGATTCTTTGCAAAGTATGCTAAATCTTCTTTAAATGATTTTCTTCTACTGTCTTTGCAGTTGGGAAAAATTTACGTATTGCCAAAAATTACTGTGCGATGTAAACATGGTTTTTTAACGAAATAATTCATTTTATTGTAAACATCGCGTTGGAACTAAATAAATACCCACCATATACTCGTGCAATGCTGGAAAGTTTACTTTAACATAGATGAGTGAACACACACTATATGTATGAGTCTAGGTTAAGTGAACACACACTATATTTTTGGTAATATTTTTATCTGATAAGATTCTGTCACTCATTCATTTTTAACTTTTTCCCAAAGTTTTAAGACTTGATTTTACAACTGTTGTAATTTAAAATAAATATTCCATTTGCCATGTTGCACATTTCGAAAGTTGATTTTGAATATAAAATTTTGAAATCCTGAGTAAAGCAGTAAACTGACGGAAGCGTTCGTCCAAAACAAAAATCTTATGATAGTCGAATTTTATTACTGAATGAATGAATTTTATAATTATTATTTTCGTTATCAATATGTATAAACCTGTACTTTGCAAAGTTACACATTTTGGAATAATTGAATTTATAAAAAAAATTGTATCTTCGATCATTTTCTGAAATTTTTATTTCCAAAACATCACATCTATCGCCAGTTTTTCTCCGGTTTCAACCAATCAGATTCAAAATTTCTGCAGGGATGCTCATTTTTAAAACTTCCCTATAAAGGATTGCTTTTAACAGAGTAGGGACAAAAGTGACACGACCTTGTGAATTGGTCCCACACGGTGTTGTATTTGTAAACAGGTGGGGAAACAAAAAGAGCACCGTCTTTGTTTATTGGACTTGCGTGAGGTGGGGAAATGTGTTTGCCACATGTTAGCTTGCTAGAAAAAAAAAAAATGCAAACAAATGACGGACGTTATGGTGAGCTTGTTTCGTCGGGAGAACAGCCGACGTTTTGGAAAGCTTCCGATGAAAGGAAGAATCCTGATTGGTCAGAAGTTGTCGTCCAAAAACTCTTTAAATAGTAAGACGAGCGAAAGAAAAGAGAAGAAGGGCAAGAGACTGGTACACGGTAGTCTCGGGCACATGGGAAGCCCGCTGAGCGTAGAGAGAGTGTTCTCCTCTGGTAAACATCTCAGGGACGGGTTAGTGTGGAGACTGGACTAACCGTGCAGTTGAGCCAACTCCACAAGCTGACTGAGTCCTCCCCAGAGTCTAATAGTTCCCGAAGGCCAAGCTGATACGTGAGACACCACACTTTGTTGTCCTGTATATGTTATGTTGTCGAACTTGTACATTCTACGTATTTTGTTTGTAAATAAACTGTAAATATTCTCTGAATTGAGTGTGGAGGTGTGCTTTCATCGAACTTGAATCAACGATCGGATCGTGATACACACGGAACCCAACTCAACAAGACGGAGTTTGGGAAACAACATCTCTAGATCTTCACGAGAACTTCACTTTCCCTATCTGTGAGCCTTAAAAAGCCTTTTTTCATATTGTATCCATCATGGGTATGAAAAAGGTCTTCTCAATAAAGACTATCGTATATTGAGTAAGGGGATCCGACAGATATCCAGATCAAATTAGCTTTGAAAATTTCAAAACTTCCGACTCAAACTTGAATTGGGTCTCTCAGCAGCAGGCTTTATTCTGCTGTACCATCTAGACCAGTGTTGCTCAGATCATTCAATTAAATTATTTTATTCTGAAAGACGTGCCATTGTGACATCGAGAAATGACTTTTCCATATAAATATAGATTCGACAGTTCGTACTTATTACGTTTCTTAACCTATATTTTATCCTACGAAAATTGCTATCTCTATAAATCATTTTAATACATATTTAATCTGATTCATTGGCTGCAATTTGAAAAAATTGTAGGTCTGTAAAGTCCCACTGCCGTCCGTCCATCTGTCTGTCTTTCCTTATTCTCGAAAACGGAGTTAGATAGATGAAAGCAGAGACCAGATATAGAAACCTTAGGAGCAGGAGCAGGAGGTCCCAGTTAATACATGAACTTCCATTTTGCATCGGAATGACCGGTTCCATTGCTAAGGGAAAAGTCTGATGTACGGAGACAAGCTACTACAGTACTAACTTGAGATGGAGAGCATATATTTTAAATTAAATAAATAAAATTATGCTTATTCGTTATTCATGTAGCACATAGGAAAGAAAAGTACGTGTAATTAAAACTAACATGGACTTACATACATTTCGGTCACGTAATTTACGAGTTGATAGTAACTGTTGTTTATTTAGGCCTATATTAAAAATACAGTAATATGCACTTTCATTAAACGAATGAAATTTTGATTGTCAGAGTCATTATTTATATTATAAATATAAATAATGACTTAATAAAAAACTTAATAATAATTTTGTTTATAATAATAATAATAATAATAATAATAATAATAACTCTCCCGTGGTCACCACCTGGTCGTGGTGGGAGAGCCCAGTAATTTTACTGATCCATAGGGCAATGCAGGCTGGAGCATAAGCTCCTGGTAGGGACACCCATGCCAGTAAGGTCTATGGGGAGAAATGAAGCTAAGAGTGACCACGCCCACATTCTGTGGAGATATTCATCATGGTAATAACTAGATCAAAGTGTGATACCGGCTCGGACGTCGCCCGGGTTAACAAGGTCCGCGTTCGTGGGTTAGGCAGAGGCTCACGTTCGAAAAAATAGGTCACAGTCTCCCTTGGTTACCGGTGGCGAAAGCAGCACCGGCCCAAGCATGGCTACTGCAATGCCCTCAACAGATGTGAGGAACCAACCCAGCCTTGGTGTTTCTGTAGCAATGCATCCACAGACCACAAAGGCTGGAAAACCACGCCAACGGATGAAATGGACAGTAGAAATGAACGAGTTTATCATCCGTACTTACTACACCATCACAAAACTTGAAACAAACATGACAGCATACAGACAACAGCTACACCATAGATTCACGCAACAGTATCCTCATCTCACTGTCACCGAACAAAGGGTTGTTGATCAAAAAAGAACAATTATACACAACAACCTTATTCCACAAACAACACTTGAACTTATCAAACAACAGGTTGCTGATCAAATACATCAACAGACAGAAACATCTAACATTAATGAAGATCATGTAACCTGTCAGGATAATCCAGCAACAAGCATTGATAATAACACACATACAACAATTACCACTAATGATACTACAGACACTTCCTCATCCATCACTGATAACATAGACTTGGATTTAGTTAATACGCTCTCACTTATATTTCAGGAAACACTCACTAAATATACAGGTACAGATCCCACACAACGACCACGAATACCAAAAATCAACACGTCAAAGAAAGTAGGAAAAACACTAAATTATGTAAACACTCACTTACTACCACACTACATTCATTCAATTTCTACACTCGCAGAGATTCATACATTAGTTTATGCTGGGGCAGTCACAGTAGTGACACACCATGGACTGAAAGTACAATCACAGACAAATACACAGAAAACACAATTCTATCACAAGCCTGCCTGGCAGAGAAGAATAGAAACACAAATAAATGACATTAGACAGCAATTAGGCAGGCTGACACAATACACTAAAAACAACATAACACCCAAATTAAGGAAACAGCTCAAAAACATTTTCAAGAAAATAAAAACACACACAAAACATGAACATCACAACACACGCATTACAGAATACATTGATACACTAAAACAAAAACTTGCTGCCAAAGCACGTAGACTCAAACGATACAAAACATGTACACTACGAAAACAACAAAATAAATTATTTACAAACAATGAAAAACTCTTTTACAGACAAATTAATAACAAAGCAAACACTGATACACAGCACAGTGGCACACCAACAGAAGAAGAACTCACAACATATTGGTCTTCTCTTTGGTCCAGTGCTGTCACGCACAATGCTGATGCAGGCTGGATCGAGGAGGAGAACAGAAACTTGCACAACATACCAACTATGCCCTGTGTTGAAATAAACATACATGATTTCCAATACACTGTTAACAGAACACACAACTGGAAGACACCTGGTGTAGACAACATTCACAATTTCTGGTACAAAAAGTTTACATCACTGCACCAGGAACTAGCTAAACATCTAACACACATCATCATCAATCCACAAGACATGCCAAATTTTCTTACTCAGGGCATCACCTACATGAAATCTAAAAACAACAATACCACAGACCCCACACAATACAGACCAATTACATGTCTTCCAACACTCTACAAATTATTGACATCCTGTATTGCAAACAAAATATACAAACATGTTGAAGAACACGACATTCTAACAGAACAACAAAAAGGTTGCCGTAGAAACCACAGGGGATGCAAAGAACAGTTACTCATAGATTCAGTCATTCTACGGCAAGCACACAGACAACACAGAAACATACACATGGCATATATAGACTACAGAAAAGCATTCGACAGTGTTCCACACAGTTGGCTGCTACATATCCTACACATGTACAAAATACATCCATCACTCATTGCATTCTTTCAAAACACTATGCAGCACTGGAGAACAACACTACATCTCAGGGCCCATAACACTTCCATACAAACAAACCAAATTTTTATTAGGCGAGGAATTTTTCAAGGAGATTCCTTGAGTCCTCTCTGGTTCTGCTTAGCCCTGAATCCATTATCCAACATGTTAAACAACACGCAATATGGTTACAATATCAGACACAAAAAAACAACACAGTTTACACTGTCACATCTCATGTACATGGATGACATAAAACTTTATGCATCCACACAAAAACAACTTCATCAACTCCTACAAATCACACATTCATACACCAAGGACATACAAATGGAATTTGGCCTAGATAAATGCAAAACAGTTCACATAGAAAAAGGAATCCTGAAGAAAGAAGATTTTGCACTTGGAAATGGAGACATTATTGAATCCATGGAAGAGGGCGAGTTCTACAAGTATTTAGGATTCCAACAGGCCAAACTAACAGAACATACACAAATAAAGCAAAGATTAATTAAAGAATACCAAAGTAGGTTAAATGCTATTCTCAGAACACAATTAAATGCAAAACACACAGTTAAAGCAATAAACACATATGTCATCCCAGTACTCACATATTCTTTTGGAGTTATACATTGGACTCACACTGATCTTGAGCAACTCCAAAGGAAAACAAGAACAACACTTACTAAGCATAAACAACATCATCCTAAATCCGCCACAGAAAGATTAACCCTTCCACGTAAAGATGGCGGACGTGGCCTGATTGACATAGTTAACCTTCACTACAAACAAATACAGTCACTGCGAGAGTTTTTCTACAAAAAACAAGAAACATCACAATTACATAAAGCAGTAACTCTAGCAGACTCAAATAACACACCATTAAACTTACACTCACATCATACGGACACAACACAACATATAAAAAGCATAGACACCATTAAGCAATCATGGGCTCGAAAGGCACTCCATGGCAGGCATCCTTACGATCTGGCCCAGGATTTTGTTGACAAAACTGCGTCAAACAGCTGGTTAGCTCGGGGATGCCTCTTTGGGGAGACGGAAGGATTCATGATTGCCATACAGGATCAGGTCATAAATACTAAAAACTACAGAAAACACATACTCAAAGATGCAACACTCACAAATGACACATGCAGAAAATGTCACATCATGCCAGAAACTATACAACACATCACCTCTGGTTGCAAGCTCTTGGCACAGACAGATTATTTACACAGACATAACCAAGTAGCAAATATAATACACCAAGAGCTTGCAAAGAAACACAAATTAGCAGACATCCACGAACCATACTACAAATACATTCCGCAGACAGTATTGGAAAACAACACGCACAAAATGTACTACGACAGAGCCATAATCACAGATAAAACAATTTACCACAACAGACCAGACATCACACTCATTGACAAACACAATAAAATCACATACATTATAGACATATCCATTCCAAACACTCACAATATACAAAACGCATGCACTGAAAAAATTAGCAAGTACACAGAACTCACCCAGGAAATAAGGCATCTGTGGAGAATGGATAGGGTGCTTATTGTACCTGTAGTTCTTTCCTCTACAGGTGTCATACCACACACACTACACAAAAGCCTGGGCACATTACAATTGAATAGAAACACATACATCACTCTACAGAAGGCCACTATATTGAATACATGTCATATTGTGAGAAAATTCCTGAATACAGACACACACACTGATACACTTCTTTAATTTCTGTTTTGGTTACTATGCCTTGACTTTGGTCCGGCATAGTACTTAGCCACCGGTGTTAACCGAGTATATCTAACTTAACCCAAATAATAATAAACAAAATTATTTATAATATAAATAATTTTGTTATTCTTTGTTCTTTATCAGGATATAATCTCCCAAACAACTATGTTTAATGTTATTATTCTTTACTTAAATTAGTCAATATCCTAATTATATTAATCAACTTGTATGATTGGTTTATTTTAAATTATTATGAATAATAATATTGTTTTAATACTTTTAAATTTATTTTTGAACGACAACAAAAACGATAAGTATCTCCATTTTACCATGTTTCACACAAAAAATTTTCTATATACTGGGTAATCTTAATTAAACTCCGATTTAATGCTGTTTTAGACACTGAAAAATAAGATTATTAGAGAGATACTTAGCTGTCTAAATGCAACCAAATTTAGTAAGAAAACATTTCGGAACGTGAGGAAGACATTTCCGTTAAAAAATGTATAGGCCTATAATATAAAAATACTACCAAGACTCATTACTGTGGCACTTTTATCATTGCAAGCAACAAATATTCTATTTGTACAAGACACTCGTGCTGTAAGGACAGACCTTAGTGATGCGAGAAATACTGCTCAACGTGGTCCCCATTCTGAAGGTGTAAAATTTGAAGGCGATGAAACGATCTGTTCAACGGCAGACCGCAATTCATTCTCTGCTACGCTTCCCAATGCAGTGTGATGATATCTTTCAAGGCTCTGAAATTTGCAAAATATCTTCGATAAACCACACTTTAAGTGTCTCCACAACCAAAAATCACACGGAATAAAGTATAAAATGACAAAACTGCCGTAGTTATGAGTTTTAGTATATAATAATTTTTTTTTACGGAAATGTTTTTCGCAGGTCTCTAAATGTCAGCCACAGCCACTATGTCAGATTTGTCTATATTTGGACTGCTAAATCTCTCTAGATAGCACTGAATAGTAGTACTTTAATATCATTATTACATCCGATACTGTACAGTACATAATATATGTGTTACGGGCAAATTTTCAAATTGGACTAGGATCGAATGAGTCATCGACCGAGAATGAATAGCTCAGGAGGTCAAAACTGATGAGACTGCATATATAAACGGGTAGAAAAAGGAAACACTTCTTGTTCCTTGTTACTTGTTATTTGTTGCTGAGATGTCTGCTAGTATAAAACAAGGGAAAACGAATTGAAACCCCAACCTTGGGGTACGGACTCACGAATGTCAATGACTTTAGATTTGTATCTGGCTAACATTCCCGTTAGCCGTAACAATATGCCGTATTTTAATTTTAACATGCATTCATTTGTTTATATTTACATTTATTACTGTTGTAATGTTCATACTGCAATGAAACAATGAAACAATGAAACAATCATAACATTCAACTTCCTATTACTTTGAATATAAAAAGAAAAATAAGTTTTGTTAATAAATTCAAAAACTTTCTTAAGTTTCCGTTTTAAAATTCCTGAATATTTTAAACGAAAATTATTTTAATGATATGACTATGACTCACTATTAGGTTATATGTTCATAATTTTCTATTGACAAAAAAAATTTTACGATTAACTAAATATAAACTTTTTACATCTTATCCCAATCTTTTTTAATCAAATAAATTCTTATTTTGTATTTTCTATTATCCATAAACAAAAACTTTAAATACAGAGACAGAAATTCAAAATTTCAAATCAATTATAATTTTATGTTTTTAATTACGTTGTCCGGAATTTTATTTCCGTTTGGCATTTTGTTTCAAACTAGCACATTAAACTTGAATGTTTTGAGTAAATTTTAAAATTACGGAAATATTAGCCGAATATTTTACACGTGATCAATTATTTTTACGATTTCACGAAGGGGAAAAATGGCGGCTATTTCGATATTTCATATCAACGCATATAGAAAATATCAAATAGATTTGGGACAAAATACAATATATAGCCTATATTTATATTGTCTTTTGAAATGTTTCGCTTTATAATAACGAAACAAAACTAACGATCATCCCCATTGAGGACTTGGCCGAATTCATGATGGATGTTATTTAAAAAAGCCTTCTTAACGTGGAACGGAAAGAGTTTTTAAAAAGCCCATTTAAAGTTAACTTTAAATTAATAATTCACTTGTTAGAATAGTGATCGGGATTAGTTAAATCATTTGTCAGTTCCGTTAAAACGAGAAAAGTTTATCGAGTTCAAAGACTTGACGGGGTTAACTTTCGTTGAGTAAACTTAATAAGCGAATTGTATTCTTGTTATATCATATCCTTTCTATTCGCTATAACAGAATAGTCAATTTAAAAAAGTAGTATAAAATTATAATATACTATTTTTATATTTATTTTAAGTTATAAAAAAAATGCAAATAAAACATTTCTTTGGTTTCAAAAATAATCTTTAAATAAAATTACATCAAGATGTATTAAATTTATTTTTCCAGTTTAGTTGGCGACTTATTCGTCTCTCTCTAATAATTTACTTTAAAAAAATGTACAACTTTCATACCAAATTGAATCAAAATCGACAAAACAATAATGTCATAAATTCTCTAACAATTAACGAAATGCAGATAGCCTATTGAAAACTCAATTAAGACAACGACGAATCGACCGACCTCCTAATAGGATTCCGAATGAACTAAAACACTAAAACCCTTCTGTACTACAATAACTAGGATCTTACAGTAAAAACTACTACAAAAGACTAAATTAGTAGATTAATTATAATATAATTTATAAAGTAAACAAAATTTCAACAAAAATTTCGCGAATTGCGAATCGAATTTCATAATTAACAGGCTTCGTGTGTTGACAGAATGACGTAGTCGATCTCTATCTCTCGTTTTAAATTTTAAATCGCTTGTATGATTTTAACTCTCTTAAATACGAGTACAATAATAATAATAATAATAATAATAATAATTCGAGAATAAATATAAGGAAATAATGCAAGTTACGGATTCATTAAATAAATTTTTGCGTCACCGTAGGAAGAGGAACATATTATTTCCTCGACGATAAAAAGGAACTGTGATTCAGAAAAATAATTAATTTCGTAATAAAAATAGGCGATATTAAATATAATTTAAAGAAAAATAAATGTTTACGTCTTTATCAAATTAGTATTAAAAGTACGAAGCAATCTTTACAAAGGTCATAGTCGATTGTCGCAGTTAATCATATTAATAGACGATGCCAAGAGATACGATCGAGATGGAGTATTTGTCATTTTGCAAGATTGAATTAATCTATGGAAAAATGCCAGAACAATGTCGAGAAACAACAAATTTTAGCCAAACGTGTCGAAATTTCCAAATCCTCTGATTACGTATGTTAAGAAGAAGGATAAAGATCACTTTTGTCAATCTGTTCCTTTCTGTTTATAGACAAATTGCATAATAAACGATCTGGTCTAGAAAATTTTAAAACTTTATTTTCTAACTTTACACATTAGAATTCCAAACTTTATTAAAACGATTACATTATATAATCTCGATAGTAATTTTGAAGATTGGGTTAAATATTAAATTATAAAAATTAGATAAAAGGAGTTAGGATTCTGAATAGGTTATAATCAGATAAAAGAACCGTACCTTGTTACAAATCCATTAAAATAATCGACAAATCGATCCGATCGATCGATTAAAATCGATCATTTTACTCGCTCTCGTAATAGGAATCGATGAATATCGATTGCTTTTAATAATTAGTCAGCCAACTGACCAAAATGAATTTTAACTTCGCAACTGTCAATCCGATAAATCACGTTCGACAAAGTTGGAATTTAGACGAAAACTACTTTATCTTATAAAAATTTGATGAAAATAAATATTAAGTAAAACGGTATATAAAGTCTTGTATGTGTTAAGATATAAAATATGGCGTTAAAGTTTATATTTTTCAAATTTTCCGAAGCAAATTAGCTCTTAGAAGCAACCAACCGTGAGAATACAATATAAAAAGTCTATTGTAAGTGAACATAGAGAGTGCTAAACTAAAACTTTTCTAACAGATTCATTTGTATTAATTTATCAATTTAAACATCTCGAAACTTAAAAGCTTAGGAAAATACATTTTAAAACAATTCTAGAAAGTAAAAATATTTCTAAAAAATCCGGAAACGAGTTGAAAATGTAGCAAAAGATATTAATATAATCATCAATCACGGGGATTTTACTCTTACCGTCAGCACTAGAATGAATCATTGTCTATTTGTATGAGTTCCTCTCCTCTTCGACGTATCCTTTTATTATTTTTTCACAATTTTATCGACTCGAAAAGTGTTAAAATTATCGCAAAATTATATATATATACATTTTATATTTTTAATAATTATCCTTTATCAAATATAAATTAATAAAAATTTATCAGTTATAAAATTGTTCCTTCTGTAACAAAATAGCAACTTCGATATAGCGCTTCTTAAGTTTTGATGAACGAAACTTATTAATAATTTGTTTTCGAAGTTTTAAAATTGTTAGTAAATATTAGAGGCGAATGAAGAGGCGAATTTGCTTTGACTTTATCACTTAATTAAAGCTATCTGTTGCTAGAATAGCAAAAATAAAAAAGAGTAAAAAAGGGGGAAGCGCATTATAGACAGAAAACTTTACATGAACAAAGAGAAAACTAGCAGTCATTAACACAACATTTTGCTGGCCGTTTGCCATGGCGACTCGTGCCTCTTTTCTTCTTTTGTGACCAAAGACTTTGTTCTTGGTCGAAAGGCTAGAAAAGCATCAGAAACTCGAGTAGAAAAAAAAAATAAAAAAATAAGTCGACCGGATTTTTGAACAAACAACCGGGTAAAAGAAAGTATTTAAGTTTTTGACCGCAACATGGAATATACTGTTTAAAGACACAAAAGGTTTGTTTTCTTTTCTATTGTTCGAATGACGAAGAGAAATTTTTTTCGTTCGTAACCATCTTACTCTTATTCCGTTTCGGTTTATGTTTTACGACCGTTTCGCCCCCTACCGGCTTTTATAAATTGTTATTTTAAGTTCATTTGTCTAACTTTTTTTTCCTTTTCTTCGCTAAAGTTTAAGCAGCTACCTAATGATAAAAAAATAATAAATAAAATTTCATTTATTTTTTTAAAAATACAAACAAGAATTCTTACTCCTCCTGCAACTTCTTCTTTATATATATTTTTTATTTGCTCTGTCCTTTCAAAATTTCAAAACGCGTAGTAAACGCTTCAGCCGTGAGATGGCGGCAGACGCTACAAAAGCTATAAATCATAATAGCTAAAAGTTTAGTTATTGTTATGATAACTTTTTTAAAATTTATTAATTTATATTTTAAAATTATCGTATTTGAGTTATAAGTATATCTATTTATTAAAGCTCGACGCCGTAAAGTCGGATTCGAAAATGACGTCACGCGTTAAAAGATGACATCAAAGTCGAAGTTGACGTCACGGAATTCAGCCAATGGGATAGCGGCCAACTAGTCGCTTCATTATCAAGATATATTGCTTCCGGATGAAGAAATACATTAAAATTAAACACATGATGAATACATTGATGCAATTCGCATCTCGGCGATGTAAGAAAATAAATAATAAATCAAAATAACTGCGAAAAATTTTTATACCAAAAAAAAACAAAGAAAAAAAAGTCGGCCATATTTTTTTATGTTTTTCAAAATTTAAACAACGAATATATCTCAATTAACCTTGGCATACGTTGTGGTACGTTTAGAGGTTGTAGGACCTATAAATTAAAGATGGTCGAGCGCTTAATTATTTAAATGGAGGTTATAAAATCATTGTCGTTTAGTAATTATGCAGCGTTTAAGTTTAAACAGATGTAAGAATCGTTGTTATGACCTTTCTTTTCTCTCTCCTTCCTCTTCAATTGCTTTGTGACTCGACACTCAATCAAATCGATCTCATTACTTAAACTGAAAGTTAGAAACAAAAAGGAACTGACGTTTTAGTAAATTACTCCAAATTAGACAAAATGTGTTTATGAAAAAAATAAAATAAAATAAAGAGAAACGAAACAAAAGTGATTCAGTTGTTGAAGTTCCAAACTGGAAAAGCTTCAGATTGAGTGATGTTTCCATTACTCATCTTTGTTTCATCAATTTTTTTTTCCTCCTGCTTTCACTCTTTTACTTTTACTCGAGAGATTCTACAGAATCGCTTCATCAATTGTTCGCGACAATAAAACTATAAAATGCTATATTTGCAGCGAAATGCTATTTTAGTTGCTCTTGTGACGGATTTTTTTTTTTTTTTTTCTTGCAGTAGAAAAGCAAAATAAATAGTTGGCCTGTTCCCCTATTTACACCGGATTTCAGATATATTAGTTAAAAATCGGTTAAAAATTTAATAACATGTTATGATCCTATTAAACTATTAAAAAATTTAGGCTAATCTGCATTCATACTGTACAGTACATTTTGTAGAACAAATTACATTATTACTTTCAATGTTCGTATTTTAGAAGAAAATTCTGTAAAATCTTTCAGAATATATTAGTCTTTGAACATCTAAAAATAATTTTATACATAAAAAGTCGATTAAATTATAAAAAGAGATATTTGAATTTTTAAGCAATGCATTACTCCTATTATTTAGCACTATATATATTAAAGTCTAGCTATTTAAATTTATTACTTTAAAGAAATAAATTTAAGCGCTACTCATTTTAAAGTATTTACCATAAAAATAAAACAATTAAATACTTTCTTAAAAAGGTAAAAATTGTGGTAAATTTATTTTAAAGTTGTTTCTTTATTTTAATCATGTAAATAAATTTAATTTGGAATAAACTTTGTACAAGAGAAATTTTGTTTTAAATTTTGTAACTTAAATATTTTAAGTTAATGTTAATAAAATTAATTAATTGCTTGCTCTTGATATCTTCAACATTCTGTTTATTCTCGATTTCAATCTCTTTTATTTTTTTCTTTAGTACAGAAAAATAATTTTAAAATATATATTTTTAAATATAGTATTAAAAACTTTATTCTTATATTAAAATTAATTTTTTAAGCAAATTATAAATATAAATGAATTAATCTTGAGAAGTTACGGAACGTTAAAATTCCGCAACGCGTGATCGCAAATCAAGTTGTGAAACTTTAATGTCGATTTTAAATATTTTAAATAAAATTAAAAACATTAATTCGATATATTTATAAATGAATTGTTATTAAAACGGAGAGTTGAAGTGAAATAAAAAATATATAATATATATATATATATATATATATTTTATATTTAAACATTTTTTTGCCCTTCAAAAGAGTATTAAATAATTTCTAGAAAGCATCGCTAGAGGGTGCTGAATACTAGGGACGAGTCGGGTCGACGTCTTATATAGGGTCATTCTGTGAGACCGATTCGAAGTAGAAAATAAGGATCCGACACTCCCGTCGACATTCCTAGAAGAGAACAGCAGCGGGAAAAAGTGACGTAGAACACAAAGGTAAAGAAACAAATGGATGTTTTTCGACTGGGAGGAGCAACCTGCTAGGTAGTTCGGTATCGACCAATAAGGAGGCAGGACGTTTCGACCAATCGACGACAGTTTCGAGGGCCGGAATCATTGATTAGATCACGCGCTTGTCATTGTCGTAGGGTAGCTCGGGACGTAGCAGGTCGGGTGGACAAGGGTGAATCGCGGAAAAAAATTTACAGTGTCACGGCCATGTCCAGGACAGACCCGGCCTTTTCGGGACGTTAGTGACGATACGTTCCAAGTCCTAGGCAAAAGTGTTGCCACTTAATCGGACAGTTGGGTCGGCCGATGCGTGTGTTCGCCACATGTCGACCCGGTGACAGTTTTTAAGTATGAGAGGATGGCCGATCGGAACGGTTTCAGGTGCACGAGAAGAAAACAAGCCAATCCTAGAAGAAAAAACGGTAAGTAATTACCACCTTAAACGTGTAAGATTATTGAAAATAACGCGAACTACTTACAGAGATGTTCGGTTTTTCCTGCGAGGCATCGACTTCTAGCAATATCCTTAACGTTGTCGATACCGAATAGGTATGTTTGAGGCTCGACATGCCTCGTGTTGTAAAAACACGTGATCGGCATGACAGTAGCGCCATCGTCCCGTTTCTTATACGCATGCGTCGTGGTTTCCATATGTGGCGTATCCTCGGCTTCTCAGAGGATGCCGCATTTGGGGTTTGAGTGCCGAACGATCGCGTGCGAAAATTTCTCTAGTTTGAACACTGTACATCCCAAATAATTTGGCTTCGAGCATATAGGTCGCACGAGAAACGATAGCAAGTAGAAAATGAGATGAAGGAGGCACGCGTAAAAATCCGACACAACGTTAACGAGCGTTAACAATAGCAATAAACGTTAAATGGTTAGATGATCCGCTACATTCTCGTCTTAAAAAATTCACATACAAAAATATATCTTCTCGCCGCTTTTCAAAATCGAAATTTTCCTTAAATTCTAAACCCTCTTTACAGAAAAAATCGGCACAATTTGTAACTTAAATTTTACCAAAAAATTTAAAAAAATAGTGGTGATTAGTGCATAGATATAATGAAAGTGATCAACAGATATGAGCCAACACATAAAGAACCTTTAGATTAAATCCAATTTAATGTTTAGAAAATTAAATTAATTTTATTGATCTCTGCAATCTTTTTAGGAAGAGCCATTTATGCTAATTTAACTGTACTTTAGAAAATTAAATTGCCCAAATCTAAGATTTAAAAATTACATAATTTATTTTTGCCAAATCTGTTTTAGTTAAACTTTAGATAAGAGTTCGGTTTTGTATTCTTTACATATCATAATTCCAAGTTCTACTTATGGATATTTATGTAAAGATGGTATATATAAGGAGAAAGGAGATGTTTTCATATTTAATTACTATCTAATAATTAAAGATAATTAAGTTATTTTGAAAACATTTCTAATGAAAACAGGCTTTTAAGCTTTTAGGCCTATAGGCCTAAGAAAGAACTCTTAACATTTTCTTTTAAGAAATGTTAGAGTCAAATTTATAATGAATTTTTATAAGATTTATAAACAAATTTTAGAATGTGAAGGGAGAAAAACCTATTTGATTAGTTATAAAGATTAAAAGCTTAATCTGTTATCAAGTTGTTAGTGTAATTTATGTATTTTGTTATGGTTAAGCCTGTAACATATTCTTAGATCTTTGTAAAACTAAATAAAGTTATAACATTATACAGATTCTCATCCAATAAAATGGAAAAATATTAATCTAGAAATAGTTGTGATTCTTGTTTACTTTATATATAATATTCACTATAAGTTAATTTTACATCATATGAGATAATTTAATATTGGCAGACTTGTAACATTGTATACATAGTGATTCACAGGCAGCCATTAACTGATTCTAGGATAAAATTTAGTACCATAAGTAATTAAATTTCCCTATTGGGACTGTTAAAGGTATTTCTTTGTTTTTATCTCTGCCCTTCTGAGATTGATTCTCGGTTAATGAATCTTATGTTGGGCCTCTTAACTTTGAGAGCTTCTTGAATTCTTTTTTATAACCAAAATTTTTAATAAAGGGTTGGTCTAATATTGTCTATGTTTTTAGATTATTAATGAGGAAATTTTAACTTCAATAAACTTCATTTTGAGATTAGTACTTAGGATTTTAGGCCATATTTACTAAAAATGATATTTAATTTTCAATCTGCTTATAAAATGGCTTTAGTAGAATAGTTGTTTAGTTATAATTACAACATTTAAAGAGTTTAGTTGTAATAAGTTGTTGTATATTGTCAATAAGAGATAATGTGTTTAATTTTAATTAAAGTAATAGTAAATTTTTCAGTATGAGAATTTAAAGAACAAAAAAAAAAAAAATAAAATAAAATAAACTCAGTACACAATTAAGTTAAAGTAAGAGTAAAATTCAACAAACATTCCACTGTCCTAATCATTAGCCACTTCCTCTCTTATAGGGAAGGAAGTTGAAATGCCCTTTCCGATAACAGGTGACAATTTACATCACCCAACCTCCATTTTATAAACTAAATTTTAACCTAGAAAAACTTTATAAAAATATTTTAAACCTCTTCTATGATGATTAGATGGCGGCATGTTAACTAGAACACCACTCAACTTGTTTCGAAAATGCAATTCGACTTGTTCAAAAATAGTGAATGTAAAATTGGAACTTTGGTTGAAGTGTTGAAAAAAAAAATTCCTTTGTTGACAAGTTAAGTGGGATGAGAAAACTGGAGAAGAAATTTAATATATTTTTAGTGAATTAAAACAATTTTAAATGGGATAATTAAAGTTTTAAACCTTTATTAAGTGATGACAAAGTTTTCTGGAGGTTTTCTTTAACTGGATATCACACAACACATTTGAGATCTGTAAATTAAGAAGAGGATTTATTTTTTTTATTTTTTTGTTTTTTTTTCTCTTTAAAGGCAGGAGATTAGAAACTAAACTAGATTGAAAGAAATCTAAGAAATTAAATAATTTTGAAAGAAGTATTATCCGGCTTTGAACTAATAAAGAAAATGATATTTTGTGATGTGAAACAGCTAAGAGTAAAGAAAATAAATAAATAAATAGAAAATATAAAGTGGACGAAGCACAAAATATAAGGAGAAAGTAAAAAATAAAAATAAAAAATATCCCAGTAAGAAAAGTTGTTATAAGATTGAAGATGAATAAAAAATGGAGTGAAAATGGAATTCACAGATCTATGTAAAGAAAGAAAATTACTCTCATGCTCTTTACGACTTTTTCACTCTCTGCGGTTCTTACAGGAGAAGGTTAAAACTAAAAAAATAGAAGAGGAAGAAAAAGCAAGAAGTAAAGTAGGAAACATGATTTTGGAAGAGACGAAATTTCTGTCTTAACTACTGCATTTATACATTTTTGATAATTGATGGGTTTGCGACTGAACGGATTTAACTTTGTCAGCACCTAAAGTGTTATTTGGAGTGTGTTATTGGGATATATGGGTTAATTGATACCGTTCTAACGTGTGATTAATAGGAAAGAAAAGTAAGGTGCTCTTACAATGGGGAAGAATGTGCCGAGTAGATAGAATTGTACCTTTGACAAAGAGATGCTATAATTGTTCCACTGCAGGGAGGAAAATGTGTTACGGAGTGTAACAACTATCCCGGAATTAGTTCACTGTTACTTAAAGGTATAAAGACCCAATTATTTGGAAGGCTTCTTATTGATCGCCTATGTAAATGAACAAACGAAAAGATTGGGGATAGGATTATGTAGAGTAGTTATGCTAAACTCCCTAAATATTCATGCACTACGTTTTTCTTTACGCTATAATTGCCGAAAAACATTTTCCAGATTAATAATCTGGGAATTTGTCGAAAGTAAAAGATTTTAGACTGTAGTAAATCGAAAAATGGTGTTTTTGTGCAGATCAAATAAAAGATTTTCGTCCATGTTAAGCGTAGAATTTAGACGGAGATCGTGATCCACCAGTTGAGAATTGTCATTATAAGTTATAGGCGTGATACGGTCGGTGGTGGACGTTTGTTTGTATATAAGAAATTTCGTTTTACTTCTTTGTTAGAGACCAGCTTTTTATCTTTCCTCTAGTTAAATTATATCGATAACTAAATTATCATAGTCTCAACCTTAAGTAAAACAATAGATAAACTATTTCATAGCGATGCATCGCTAGAGATATTTTTGCAACGTTACTAATGCGTGAAGATGTTGTACCTATTTTACGAAGCGATATTCAATGTTTATATAACAGTTTATCGAAGAACAAACACGCAGTTTTGAAGAGGGAAGTCACAAAAAACGAGTTGGGTACAAAACATTTTGCATCCAATTCGTTTTTGAATGGAGTGCGAGAAAATGTTACTAAAAATCCACTCGACAGTGGTCGTTTACCATTCTATCTAGAATTTTATTTAATAAAGAAAAAAAAGAGAGAGAGAGAGAGAGAAAGGTAAATTTAATTTCTAAAACGACTTTGTGTTTTTGCCAGCGGATTAAGATAATGCAGTGGGAGTTAGAAATTAAAAACTGTGTCGTAGGCAAACAGCCTGTTACTGCATCTCCCTTCGCTATTTATGTTGTGTACATAAAAGATTGCCATAGAAATTTAGGTCGATATAAACAAATTAAGAATAATTAAAGGAAAGCAACGTGTTTTAGAATGTTTCGTCACCAATTTTACTATCTCCTCTATATTCGTTATGGCTAATTTTGTGGGTTTCGTATATTCGCTGATTTTTTTGCCACTCGAACACACAATTTAACTTACCTCTGGTTCGTTTTATAAGAGTTTTTATGTTAAACAATATGTTAAAGATTGTCGAATGATTGTTTAATATCCATTAATCAAAAAATTGGCAAATTTGAGTAGGCGTCTCGAAAAATAACCTCGGAAACTTTTCGTGTCATCCGGTTGACTTAAAATATCTCGGCAAAGACGGATCGTCTATTGTTTGTACGCATCCTTCCGTTTTTTTAGATGTAGAATGTGTAAAGATCACTCCTAAAGATGACGAAACTAAGATTATAGGATTTTTTTGAAGTGTGTTCTCGTAAATGGGATATAGGCCTACTTAAATAAGCTAAAAGACGTGGCACCAAAGCGTCTTAGTAGTGTCAAAGTTCGGTATTAATGTGGTCTAATAAGAAAAACTGATAAAATTTTTACAATTTTCAGCGTTTTCGGTTAGAATGTGGTAGAATGTCTCTTAATCAAGAAATTTATTGTGTAGGTAAAATGGTAAAAATCACGATATATCTGTAGGTAAAATGGGTGTGTGTATGTTTTGAATAGAAAATATTTGAAAAGTTGTATATGATAAAAAGATAAAAGGTTAGTTTCGATAGTGTTAAACAAACAGAATTGCTTACTTTAGATAAAGAAATTTACTAGCGAACAAAAGGTAAAGGTTGGTGTCGTGAGGTCAAGTCTTAATATCTTCTTTTTCAATCATACGATAAAGTTCCTTTAAGAAAGAACGCGCTGTTCTCACAGAATTAATTACAAATACGAGAAGTTTTGGAATATTCTGAAGTTTGGAAAGGATATTTTATACAGATAATTACTCCGCCAATAAAATTTTCGTATTGCGTTAGAGGACTATAAATCGAGTTTCTCTTCTTTTCTCAAACATATAAGTAAATTAGAAAAAAGAATCGTCATCGATAAGTTAGAAAAGGGCGAAGAGGAAATTATTTGATGGTGCGCGATTGGTTATCGATGGTATTAATGGTATGCACATAAGAAGGGGGTTTCGGTAAGTTTCAATCTTCTTTACATGGAAACGTCGGTTCGTGCCATGCCAATAGCGTCGAAAATAAAATCAGTGAGACGAGAAAACTAATGTTCCCGTTTGTCTATTTGGACAATAAGAAAATCTTTAGTCTTCGTTAACGACACGTAGGCTGTCCGGGAAAAAGCTAAATCTAGTTCTGAAGCAAAGTCTCCATTTTCTATTTTCGTAATGGTTTCGCTTAATATTCGTTCATCTATTTCTCTCTGCGAAATTCGTCTTGTTTTTTTTATTTTTATTCTTTCCCCTTTTCTCTTTCTTTTAAATTCGTCCTTTTGTTTATTCCCTACATTACTTTACAGCTTTCCACTTAGGGTATTCATTTTAATCGAGTCAAAATTGAAGAAAATAAAGGGGAGAAAATCTTTTAAAAAACCCATATTTGTTAAAGACGGTTTAAAGACACGATATCCCACTTTAGCTTTATAAAACGCGTATTATTAATAACAATATCTGCCAAAGACGAAAATTCTTCTAAATTTCGTTACGTTTTCGAAACGTATTAATAAGGAACAAACGCTTAATTGATGACCGGTAAGATTTTCATTAAAATCGCGAGTGAAATTGCGTAAAAAATCTCCAATTTACAGACAAATTGTTAATTGGAGTGGAATTTCAATCTCAAATTTCACCCAGTTATCGTTTATTTAAGCCGTATTAATTACTTTTGAATGATTTTTTTACTTTTGAAACAAACTTAAATTATATAATTCGACGTTTAGAGCCGGTATATTCTGGTATTTCGCACTGTTTAAGGCCTTAATATTTCTTATTTTGATAAATTATAATATTTTACAGTCGATTAATTGCATTCTTATTTATAAGCCTCACTCCGATTAGAATTCTCAACAACTGCTCCGTATTTATCGCTACGAATATGTTCTACGAAATGAATATTCTAAAATTATAGGCCTTAAATAATTAAAGAGTTTGATCGTATCAAACTCCAGGAAATTGAATTACGTAATTTTTGATAAGTTGAAAAATTAACTGAAAATCTTTATAAAAACAGGAAGTAAGTTATACGATAATTTCTAAAACAAAAGAGAAAAAATGCACTGAAATGAGTTACGTAGAAAACTGATTGTATAAAGAATCATCCTACAACTGCATCACTCCAAATGCAATTTTTACATGCGTTACACGCGTGAATGCTCACACTCAGTAGATGCGGACCATTATCTGCGATATCAAATCTATTACGCGTACGCGTACCATTCTAATACCACCTTTTAAATAAAATAGTTTTATTAAAAACGATTTTCAGCGGTGCGAGAAAATTCGACATTACGGACGAGAGAAGATAGTTAAATAATGAATTTTACCGACCCAGTTATGGATCGAATTTAGAATCTATTCGACCAAAGGGTGTTCCCGATCGATTCTGGTAGAAAGCCAAACGTCAACAAGTGTCGATCTGATGGAATTCCCTAGTAAGCAGCTAATATTTGACGTATCCGGATATCGTCGCGCCAAAATTAAAAAACGTTTTTTTTTTCTTATGTCTTCTTAATCGTTAAATCGCGGTTCGATCCGTACTTCCCGCTTAATACGATATTCGCTTTTCTGCCTCCATTCATATCTTCCCCTTTTTAAATATTTATTTTCCATTCTTATCCACTGCTCCTTCGTTTATCGTGCATACGTTTACGGATGGAGCATAAATGCTTTAATAAAGCCCGTATTTTCGTGACTGTTCGTGCGGAAAGTTATAGAAATCTTCCGTTAACCGGTAAAATTCCTTAGATTGGACTAGCGTAGATGTATTTCTATACTCCGACCCCACCGGCGGAGATAAAGTCTGCCAAACTTATCTCCTCCATCTTTTGTTTTACAAACAAATTTATGTCTGCAGATCGTTCGGGTTAACGGGGTTAAATCTAGTTTAACTAGTTACTCCCCTTTCCCCTCTTCTAATAGTTATTATTATTTTTCTAATACGCGTAACGCAGTGAGACTCTAATTTGGTTACGCGTCGAACTTGTGTAAAGTTATTCTAAAGATTAAATAAATATTCCGTCCATGTTAATAAATCACCAGCAAACGATAAGAATCGCAGAAACTAACAACTAAGACACGGCTCACAACTTTTAGGATCTTGTTTACGACGAAATCCAAACCGTTTTGTCAAATTTTCCATTGTGAGGATGACGCAAATGAGACCAGATGAATATAAACTTGACGATTGTCAACAACAATTCCGTCGTTCGTCCGTTTCTCCCTCCTACGCTTATAAGGAAAGAGGTCGCAGGTCATTCGGGCCAAGTAGTTGGCACCAATGGCGTTTCTACCCAGCAACCCATTGGACGAGAGCCAAAAACCACCGTTTTAGAAACTCGTTTCTCAACCCCGAGTATTTGATCACTCGCTTCGAAGATTGTTTCTTCTGGCAATTCCCTTTTGATCAACAGTACACCCGGCTATAACGTTCTTATCGACGCTTTCTATATCCAATATAAATATAATAACAGCGTCTTTAAAAGTCTCGCAACGAGACTCGAATAAAATAAAAATTTCGGCCCCCTTACCATTACTATAATAATAATATGGAAAGATTTTTGGCAGGGATCCCGCTACTGTTTCGCGCGTTTATCTTTTATCTATGTTCGAAAATATGAATTTTAAAAAAAATTAATGTGTTTTTTTTTAAATTCGACTTTAAAAAAAGGTGCTCCGAATTGCGTTTTATCTGCCTGGTTTTAATTAATAACAGTTGTATATAGGTTGACGAATGAGAAGTTGCAAAAAAAACCTTGCCAGTCAGGCGCCAGAACACTTAGTACTAAGTCTAAAATTGCTCTCGGTGTCGAGACTAGTACGGGAACTGACACCTTGTTGTCGCAGGAATGGCTGCTAGGAGAGTATCCAGGACCTGTCTGTATAATTGAATTACTAAAGACTGATAGAATCTATGTGGTGAGTTTACCGAAACATATGTCATATCGAGAAGTTATCCACCACACACTTCCCCCCCCGCGTGACTCTTCTCAGACGTTGTATAGATGCAGCATGTTGTTTTTGGCTTCCTTTCGGTGTTAAAGTGCGGATGATAAGTTTAATGCCCTCCCTGCGATTGATATTTAAATCCCTTGAAAATATTTTCGATACATGTTACGAGTTTAATGTCTCGCTAGATTCACGTTAGAACGAGAAATTTTAATAAAGGCTACCACTCCTTCGTTAAATAGTAAATCACTCGATTATATTACAAATTTTCCGTGGCGAATATCTTCGGAGAGAAAATTCGCCAGATAAGAAAATAAATCGAAAAAGATTGAGCCTTTGATATATCACTGTCATTAATCACTAACGGACCGTCACGTGACGTGTCCTAGGTTGGCTTGACCATTCCTCTTTGCGACAACAGGGTGTCCTTAGTACTTCCGGAATGAATTTCACTTCCGGTGTACACAACTTTTCTTATCCGCCGATGATTGAATGACAGGCAGAGAACTAAACTAAATAGATTTAGATAAATATAATAGAACGGTGTGTTTCAGTTGTTTGACTGGTGCACTTCTAGAAAAATAACAGGAAATTTGCCCCGTTCGAAATTAATTCTGTACTTTTAGTACACGTAATAAGCGTTAAATTGTAATTTATGTTATATACAATACGGAATTATCAATAGTAGTTAGTTATTACGTACGGTACATGTTAGCGCTAGTATTGGTAGTTTAATGTTTTAAAATCATATGACCCGTATTATAGCTCCTATTGCATATAGCTTAAAGCAAACAAATTTAAGTGCCTATAGGCATACTGTTTCAATTATCGACTCCCATACAATATTTGTTGTAGTGGGCATGGAACCTATTAGTTTGCTTTAATGCATATGCTAATTTATAATATAACACGTCGCCGTGGTGGCTATGACAAAAATTCAGTTAACGAAGTGAAAGTAAAAGTCTATCACGTTTATAGCTTTGTTATAGTGCATATAGCGAAAGTGAAAAGCAATTTTTGTACATGAATCCCGTTCGGCGAAAATATCTTATAAGAGGCGTTGTGTTACTTAGGGGAGCGTGAATTATTCGTAGCTTCGTTTTGGTTAATGTGGTCCAGGTTATAATCTGATATAGAAGCCCATAGTTAGTTTCTCTTATAAGATTGTAGGTAATCTCGGGGGAATTTTGGGAGTAAATGCCACCCGGATCATCGATCGAACATTAAATAAGGTCCGTTAATTATAAATACTATTTTAGAAAGAAGATAATTATTTCGAGCCGCTTATCATTCCAGTAAATGCAATTATTGGCAGCAAACTAGTTGCAGGTGAATGTTGCGGTGGGTCCATCGGGTGTGTTAGATAGATAAATCAGATTTCCTAGCAGCACACCTCTTCTTCTTGTCCATGTTGACAAAGTCTTGGCTGCAGAAATGAAATTAGCTGCAGGCGATTGGTAGATACTGGACAGATATGGCTTAGTTGTAAACAGGAGGTCCTTCTTCCTTCCGCTTTACCGATGGGATATCTTAGCTCTCTCCACACGTTTCACCTCGTCAAAACTTGAGAATTTACCCATTATGATGACATTGTCTATTGTCAGGACCTAGAGACAGTTTTTTGTCATTGTTCGAACATTTATAAACTTTAAAAAAAAATCGTTGCTAACAGTTTTTCTTCCTACACCATAATTCGTGCCCACAATTTTTAAATACGGTAACTGCAACACTGCACACGCATAAAATCCCGACTTTTAGTTCTTATTAAATCCTTACAATGGATAGAAAGCACGCAATAATCACAAATTTGATATTATCTCTTAACATTATAAAATAATTTTACTTCGTAAACTAGAATTTTGGCATTGTAGCTCTGGTTTAAGAGAGTTGCACCTGGTTTGGTAATCGGAGAACCTAGACACATTTTCTGTTTTTATCTTTATTATTAAATATCTATTTAAGTTACTAGGTTATTTATAGATATTTCCAGGAATTAATAAGAAAATAACCGGGGCAAGTTTACGCGCTTTCGAGTCCCACATCTGAATTGTTTTAAAGCTATTTAAATACTAAAAATAGATCTACCTTTCGAAGAGGCGTAAAATGGCACAAGCTGCGAGATGTTAAAGAGTTCATAGTACTACAGGACTAAGAATAAATGTTGCACCTTTTATCCTTTCCGCCTCTCCTTTTAAGAATTTTAAGTCCGAAGGGTAGGAATAACGAGAAACATTTGCCTCGGTGACAATGGCTCAGCAAAACTTAAACGTTTAGAAAGTACAGAAGGAAGTGAAGTTTGAACACAATTCTATATTTACTAACAGGTATTCTTGGAATTATTTTTTCTCTTCACGTAGTTATCTTCTAATAGTTTCGATGTCATTCCTCATTTCTGGAATTCTGCCAATCAATTATTTACTTTCTTCTATAAGTAAACAGTCTATCCTTCACCACCGCTCTTAATATAACAGCTATAGATTAACGTGCAAAATTCGCCATCATTGTTTTGTCGTCTTACACGTTAAACATCGTCATTTAGGATATAGAAAAATTTCTCGCCTTTTTCATAATCGAGATCGAACTCGACTAATTTACATATTTATTTTTTGATTTCTTTAAACAAGCCTTTTTTTTTAATTTTTGTAAAGTCGTGCGTAAAATAAAAAAATTCCCATCTTTTCCTCGACTGTTCCTGTCGATTATGAGGTTGTTTCTATTCTCTTTAGTAAATTCAGTTCTAGTAAAGATGCTGATACATAAACTACTTGTTTACTTTGCGTACCTGTACTATTTGTATGTAGATTTATTGTATATAATTCTATAGCTGATAGGATAAATCTTGTTCGCTTACCCGCACATTTGTTGTATTGCAAAATGATTAGAGGTTAGTTAAGAGTGCGAGTTCTGTAGAAAATAATGCGGTCGAATAGGTTATTTTTGATTAATTGTATATAGTATAACAGTATTTCAATCTAAGCGACTAGCTTTTAATCTTTATAAACAACTAAAAGTATACAATTTACGAAAAACGCTTTCGGTTTAGTACCAAATTCGACAAAAATTGTAGGATAAATGAGAAAAGGAGGAAAATGATCTTGTCAGTTTTTCTCATTTTTTAAGATTTCTCATCCGATCATCGTCAATGGCGTCGGATGGTAGAAATTTAATTTAAAAAATGACACGGACGAGAAACCGAAAGTGGCGAGAGAGGGGGAGGGATGCGATGACCCACAGACAGACGAGAATGATCAAAAGTGATGAGAGACCAGCGACCACCATTTGTCACGTCGCAACACACCGTTCGCCTCTAATTAACTAAACATTAACTCAACTGATCCTCGGGACCGGATCTCGGTCCAAGAGAATACAACGAAATTGTGTGAATTCCCAGCACGCTGGAAATATCATTGGAGACATTAGTATCTGTCATTTTATATTGATTAGAGCTGCATCAGACGCGTCTCGACAAACAACGAATTTCTCTTCTCGTCACTTCGATAGGTGGGAGTCTAGTAAACCTCACTACGCTGGGAAAAACGGTAAACAAGAGCAGTTACGAGGCACTTTGAACCACCGAATGTATGTATTGAGTAAAGGCTGTTGATAGAGATGTTGAGACGGGAAGTAAAGGTATAAAGTCCAATGTATTTTTGCTGCTTTGCCAAAACTGACTGCTGGTAGCAATCAGATTCTTTGACCGATAGACAACCCCCACCATCTGATTTTTAACTGAATGACGCTCGTGTTTAAACCCGTTTATCTCTCGACCGTATTGTTCTTTCTTATTGCGGCTACTATTTGACCTTTAGAATTAACGTTATCTTGTGAAATTTTATTGCCTTTATTAGTTTATAATTAATTTTGGCGTCTTCAAATTGATTTCTTATGATGTTTAACGAGTAAATTTCGTGGAAAGTATCCAATGTGTAGGTGTGTTTGTTTTAACCTGAAAATTGAACTATATTTAGGCTCTACATTCGATTCATTGACGTAGATTTGTAAGACTTTGGCAAGTAGAAGAAGTATTTGAAACAATAGCAAAATTTCTCTTACATTTACTGTTTTTACTTCTATACAGTAAATGTATACTAAAAAAGTTTTAACCGATTAATTTATAGACTTAATGCATTACATAGGAATGTTTTTGCATCCTGCAAAGGATTGCGCGTAACTCAGCAATCTGACACATTTTTTACCGCAAACTCATCTCTATTAATCTAACATATCGTTTTAAAACGTAATGAAAGCTCGAAGTTTACACTAATCGTGCCATTGTTTAATATCTCTCAGTCCATATATCGGTCTTCTTTACCAATGGGGCATCTCTCCCACACTTTACAATAAAACGCTACTAGACGATTTTTTAAAGCGTGACGAAAGAGCCAGTTTAGACTAATTGTAACAAGTTTTGCTGACACTTCATCCTCTTATCTCCTCTCGTTTAGTTCCTCCAAGGTCTATATCAATTAAAAAAGATACGGTCGACTCGACTTAGTTCCATCACTCGCTTTTCTATCGACTAGTTACTTTGCTGTATATATATTAATTAATGTTTTATTGCCCGAGAGATAACAATGGTAAAAGGAGGGAACCGATATCATTGGTTTAGCGAGGTTTTAGAGAGGAGGAAAGTATATTTAAGTCGTCGCATCTTTACAGCAACTCTTCTGCGTCCTTGAAGATGGATAATAGAATTTGAGTGGAACTCGTTTACCAATTCCGAGTGTCGAATTAAACTCTTAATAATAATCTTTTTTAATTTTAGTACAGCGAGAGAATACTTTTTTTTTTGTATAAGTAAACTCTAAGTTGTGGAGGTGTGATACGTTTGAACGAGGTTTCGACACTACGTCGATAAATTAATGCATTCTTTACGTAAATGTAAAAGAAGAGCACTTTGACGCAACATCGGGGTTTTGTAACAAAATTAAATTTGTACACGAAAACCTGAGTTAATTATGTATAAATAATTCGACTAAACCTAAATTGATAATTAACCCATATTAAAGCGAAAATGCATCTCTTAATCTTTTTTCTTTCTCTCTTTTAACGTTATTATTATTATTATTATTTACAGATAATTAATTTAAAGCGTTGTTTTATGATTCACTTATTTAGCAAATGATTCACCGTACACTTGTCAATGCCACTAACATGACCTCATAATGATACTAGACTAATTTACGTGACGATGTAAAGGGTAAGGGGTATAGAAGAGGGCAAAAAATATAATTTTTGATCGTTTATAGAAGATAAACCGCACGAGTTTTTAAGAATTACGAGTGGGAGGAATGTAATTTTGTTAGTTTTTTTTCTGTTTTTCATTTAAAACGGGGTAAGTTTCGTGGGGGGTTAGAACAGAACGAAATGGGAAGAGTTACTTTTCTTCGAGCGGTAATCATTTTACATTTCTACAAATATAACTTAAACGTTTCTAGGAGAATTGTATACAATTTTTCGTGACAATATTCGACCACGTCTGATGCGAAAGACGTGACCGGACATAAGTTTGTAAGCATAGATGCTCGAAAACGCCTTACGACAAGACCGTTTCTGAATACTAGTTTCTTAATGTTGATCTCCCAGGATGTATGTATTTATATAGTTTGGGGAAAGATAAGCTTATATTCTTGCCGTGTTGGCTTAGATACGACAAAAGATTGATGATGTGAAGTCATGCGCCGAGTCTGAAGTTTAACGACAAAAGGTAGACAAGACGAAGGCTCTCATTACTCTTTCAGTACACGATGCTAACACAGGAATAGGAATTAAATAAGTAATGCAGGAAGGGTTTTGATTGTTCTTTCTTTGATTGTTTGAATAATGGTTGCACTTATTGCATTCGGGATTAGTTCTGATTCTTTTTTCTTCCTTCTTCTCCAAAAAAAAAAAAAAAAAAAAAATAGTTTTTTGTGGCGGAAATTTGGGTAATTGATAAACTATTTTGTCTTTATTACGGCGTTTCTATTAATAAGTTTAGTTCGTGACGAAACGTGAAGGTCTGCGAGTGTTAGGTTGAGTGACGCGAATGTCGTTTATTCGTGTTAAAAAGTAGTGTTTTGTTCAAAGACCGCGAGTTATTTACACGTTCCATATGAATATTCAAGAGTGTCTTTTTGCAATATAGCGAGTAATTAGATTTATTCTTCGTCGAATCTTAAATTAATCCAATTTACGGCTAGATTAATAGGTTGTGCGTAGGACTATTTACTAATACTCGCGCCGTCGAGAGTCATCCTTACAAGAAAAACAACGAAAAAATAAATAAATATGACGAGAAGATCCTTTGTGGTAGTCCTTTACAAATACCAATGAAAGGAATTAGAATGAGGCCAACATACCCATCGATTTTTTCGAATAGATTTTTCGATATTTAATTTTTTTAACGTTTTTATTAGTAAGTGACGGATTTAAATTAAACTGTTCGAAAATTAAATTAACAATTAAATGCAGCTGAAAGGGCGTCTTGCCCACTCGGCGTGAAAGATGCCTTTACGTGTAAAAATGCGTCGGACAAAGTAAAATATACATACTTCGTTTAATGTATTTATGACGTTTAATTACAATTCAAATTAAATATGATAATTTTATTATAAAATAAATAAAACTTAAGCAGTTTTTCTTTCGTTATAATTTACAAAATTGCTTGGTAAATTCTAATCTTCTATTTATATCTTTGATTTTATTCGATTTTTTGCCAACGACGTGATTTTTTTTAGTTTCTTTATTTGTATACCTTTTTGGAATTGTTTTTTTTTCAATACATAATGTTTACATACAAACAGTAAAATAAATAATGTTAAGAAAATAAAAATTCGTAAAAAAAAGTGAAATTTAATAGGAGAAAAATCATTTTTATTTCGTTAAAATTAAATAAAATAATCTAACAGATTTGTCAAGTAAAAATATATATATATTTTTTTTTATTGAAAAATTGTGTTATTTTTATCCTGTGAAGTTATTTATTTTTTTTTCAATTTTATAAAATTATAAGATATAAAACAGTTAAAAAGGTAATTTTTCTAGCTCGTACAGAATAAAATTCCTTTGTCAATAAGCATGTAAAATAAATGATCCTTAGTCAAATTGTATCGATGGTATCCAAACATTAAGCACAAAGTTAGAAACGATTTACCTTTTCAGATCGATAAAAAAATATCTTCTTACCTCTAAAATCGCATAATATTGCGATAAAACATATTTGAATTTATCAAAACATCGTTTTTCTCCATTCTTATGAAAGAGAAGAGTAATGCCCCACTTGTAAAGATGCCCTAGCCTGAGCCAGATTTAGACTTGTAGGCTGCGCTATAACATACAAGAGATCCTTTTTTTTCTTTGCCAAATAATGGGAAATTTTGTATAAACTATGCGAATACAACGAGGCCCCTCTTAACGTGAGGCCCTAAGCTATAGCTTGTTTACCTTATACGTAAATCTGGTTCTGTCTTAGTCATTGCGTGTCGTTAATCGGTACGTTTGAATGTAAACGTGTCCAAATAACGAAAGATAGACTGGGACTTCTTTACCATCTCAAGAGCGTGTCACCTTTATTCTTTACAGAAATGGCGAAAATTAGTATCGAAGAAAATAGGAGTGCGTCTTATAATTCATTTAAGTACCCTTTTTTTTTTTTTATGTATTAAAATTTAATATCGGAAATGTTATAATTAAAGTTAAGTCGAAATTTAAACTCGTTTGTACACGATACACCAGGTATTTACATATTAAATGAACATGAATTAGCTGAATCATCGTATTTGAAGGGATGACGATGGAGTCATTTCTTTTCAACAATTCAAACACGATGATTTCTTCAAACTTTCTTCATAATAATGCTTTTCATGATGATATTTCTTTCTTCCACCTTTGTATTTTTAAAGAGTTGTTTACTGTGTTTGGATATGTAAGGGTAACTAAGGGAGTGATTTTTTTTTTAGTCTATATCACTTGAACCCGTTAGAAAATGTAGATCTTTTTTACATGAATCGATACGCCAATCTGTTGGCCACTATATGTAATACGGAATTTAAAAAATAAGAAAAACTAGACAACTATGCAGTGTCCGGTATTCTCCTGTGACAAAGGGTATAGCGCTCAGCACCTGGAGCCACTACAAACTGCTAGAAAATAGTCAGAAATTTATCATAAAAAAAGGAAATAAGGAAATGAAATATAATTAATTTACACATATTCATTACAAATTGAAGTACAATAGATTAATCAATTTATAAAAAGGGGGAATGAACACTTTAAATATTAAATCATGCAATTTCATATTGCCATGCCCCTGACTATGGCACTTAGAAATTGTACATTATAAGAAAAATCGAGTAAATATATAAAAAAGTGAACTCTAAGACAGTTCTGACACTATAAAACTTATCATGATTGTCCCAAGAAAGTGTCTACAATTGTCTTAAATCATGTTTGATTCTAATCAGCTTTGGAAGGAGAGACGTTATCCAAGCTAAATATTGATATATGGTAAATATATAGCATAAAACACATTATTATCCGCATTTTTAAATATATATAAAAATTTCATATGATACTTGCAATAAACATTTCTTGAAAGAGTAAAATATTTTAAAAACAAGTTTTCAGATACACGAAACATGGACGGAAACGCGCGAGCATAAACACATATGTCTGATACATACGTGGCTGACGAAACATGAAAGTGCTGCCAACCTTTTATTTTTAAAAAATATTTCACGTCCGGCTTTATCCGGTATCCGGGAATAACCCAAATCTTCCCTAAATGTATGTTTGTGATACGGAAATCTAACTAAAATATATAATATATGCCCTAAACACCTAGGAATGTATATGATATTCTTTGTACAAAAACATTTTTATCATTTTCCGAAGGTGTTTCTATTGTCAGACTCCTTTTTTTTCTAATTTAACAAAACAAAAAAAGTGTTTTCAACACTTTTTGTTTTTGATTACGGTTTAAAATTTGACAGTCATTGTTTTGGTACCGGTTTATTTTCACGTTTGATGTTGAAGTAGATAAAGGAATGAGTATTATGTACCAAAAATTAATCGATAGACCCAATGACTAAGTTGTTCGAAGGTTGTATTTTGTTTCGGGAGACAATTTCCTTCTTGTTTCGAACTCAGGACCCGCATACGAGTAATTCTTAAGGACTATTCGTCAAAGGTGAGCGGTTACTTTTCTAACGCAATTCGGATTTAAAATTTCAAGTATGCGGACTAATTGATTTCACGAGTTAATGAACGAATGAAGCTAACGTCTCTTACTTTTTCGAAAAAATTTTTTAATATATTGAACAGTAATTAATCGAGTTACATTGTAGAAACTATCAATAAAACTTGTTTAATTCAGTTTACAGTTCTCTATAACGTAAGAGAATCTCGTGCTTCTCTTATCTCCTTTTTCGTTTATACAGGTATCGGCATACAGGTGTATCTTTTCAATGCCTAAGTTTAACACCCGCGTTTGATATATTATAGTTGCCAAGGTAAAAAAAAAAAAAAAAAATGTATGGTGTTTGTCACGTACTGTACGTTTTGAAAAATATTTTTGAAAAAGTTCAACTAAGATGTGCTGTACTTTGACCCTCTTCACTTTGAGAAGCGACGATTAACGAGCTTCTACGATAGTGGGCCCTATACTTAAACCTCGAACCGAACCGAATTTAACAGATGCAAAGGCCCACGCTCTTGCAGATAAAGCGATGTCAAAGAGCCCGAGGCCCTCTCGCGTATACGTCTTTAATTAAAATAATCGGATTAGGTAATCGGTTTTTATCGTGGAGGATGCGAATGAGAGGTGTGTGCACGCGCCCATTTTTATGAATGGCCGTTATCGACGAAGTTAAAGGAAAAGAGTCACTACGTAAGCCATCGACTGGGTTCCGACCGCTTAACTTTTGTTAGAGAGTCAATAAATCTCGGATAATTTCTTTTATCTACGTGTAGATGTTTCCCTTTAATGATCGAAAATGATCTTAAATCTTAATTAATCTGCGTGTACTTTAGTAATGACATTTCTAATTGGCAATTAAAGCTTATTTACAATATCCAAAGTCTGACCCGGTGCCGTACAGATTTTGCCAATCAGATTAAAACTCGAGATCTGCATTAACGACGTCAAAATTCTTTTTTTTTCTTTATTTTTTTTTCTTCGTGTGGAAGAGATGGCACCAGACTCGAACCGGACGCCATACACTCCTTGTTATTGCTGAAAGATAGGCATTTGTATGGGCGCTTCAACGAAGAAACTGAATAAGATCTTGCTTATTCGATTGTCAGTTCATTCACTCGTCTCCAAACGATTGAAATTTGCTTCAATCGTCCATCTTTATTCTACTATTTTATTTATTCATGGTTTGTTCGGTTCGACTTCTACTTGAATTCTCATGCAAAATTCTTTGATGAATTATTGTACGAACGATTAATAAATACCGAAGTACAATTATCTTCTTTTCCATTAGATCTGAACGGATCAGGAAGGATGCCAAACCGTAATATTATAGTGGCGCGGAATATAAAAAATTGTATAAATCTTATTAAATGAAGCGTTTCTAATAAAAAAAGATCGAGTTTTTTAATTTAAGAATTGTATCAAAATACGTCTAATTGAAAAATAACAAATAAAACGATGTCTTTTGTGTTTAATAAACTATAGAAGAAAATATTCTTAAAGTTAGATCCTCAGTTTGGGAAGAAGGATATGTCAGTTTCTGTCGGGGTAGAATACTAAATTTTCAGGTGTTCTTTCTGCTGATGCTGATAGTGTGTGTACTACTACTACTACTGATGTTAGAAAATAAGCACACTATCAGCTGATGATAATATGCTTCAGTAGTGGCTTACCTGGAATCAATAGAGGATATCTATCTCTCAAAATGCTCTACTGATGATGGTAAGCGCGCCGTTAAACTGTTCGCAACGTTTGTACTACCTAACTATCGATACAGCAATATAGCACCGCTATAAAGGGAAGCCTTACTGCAGAACTCCCCGTTAAACCAGGGGTTACAAAAAATTAAAAAAAAAAAAAATGTATCAGACGTATTCTTCGACGACACAGAGGCACAGGTAGGACTGAGGAGAGTCCTTTTTTCCCCTATGCATCCATTGTGACGTCGAAGAAGTGGACGCGTGGCACACCTTTTGCGTCACGCGTGCCCAGCTGTCTGGTAACGGTCGCTGAGAGGATTCGTTACGTCTCGCGGATCGACAACAAAAGCCGTGTTTTTCTCGCGCACCCTCTCTCTAGACTTGTTATTTAATCTTGCAATAATCGAGTGACGGTATCGTATAATGGACACACGTACCCGTCACTATGGGGTGCCCGAACTACTCCATTGCCCAAAATACAGCTGTCGAGTTAAATATTCGTCCCTCCTATAATATTACATTTTTATCTAAGAAAACGTTATAAATTACATTTATAAAGCAGTAAATTTATGTCGCCTATCATAATACGGTTCTGTTTTAAACATGATGTTTACGTTTGTTAGTACATTAATTATCTTGTGTTTGAGTTTTAGATTCTCGGATGCATGACGATTGTAAATTTTGCATTAAAAACCGCTTGAAAGTGTGAGCATTTTAGAGAAAAAGAAGAAAAGAAAGGAATAGATGGACGTAATGAGTAATTTGTTTCGATGAGAAATTAAGCGATCGGAGACTTCTACCCTGTTAGTAGTTTATTGAAGGATGTCCTCGTGCGTAGGAAACAGGAAAAAAGAAAAAAAAAAAAAAAAGAGAGTAAATAATCCCCGAACGCGTGTTACATTTTCACTTTGACTAGTGGAATTATTATAACTTTTCATTGTGGTAATCTCTCTGGTGACCTCGATTCCCACGATGGCCCTAACGATAACTGCGACAATTCTCTGTTTAAACGGGTAGGAAAGGCAACACAAATCTCTAGACTTAGCCGGATACAAATCGACCTCCTCTTCTCCAAATTAAGCCACCCACATAACTATTGTTAATCCCGTAGAAGTCGGGATTCTTTGATGCTGTTTGAACTTTGAATTATACTGTTTGAACTATGAATAAATATTAATTTACGTCCTCCCCTCTAGAGACTTACTGCTAGAGAGTCGGAGTAGAAGAGGCGCCTCACCGATATTTGATAACGGTGTTACACGAGATAAAGCAGGTGTAATGTATTGACCATTACGGTCAAAACGTCAAGCGTTCCTTCTCTCCCACGCATTTCGTGGGGGTTTTTACCTGTGTGACGTTCTCCCCACTCTCTCTCCTCGACACCTGACGCGTGGAATGGGAGGTAACCTACATCTCTCTCCATTAATCGACCAGAGTCGTCTTTCCCTCTCTCCTCTTCTGCCTGGTAGACGTGTCTGTCAGTTTATCCCGCTTAAACTTTTAAAGGTAGTGTTGTAACTTTAGATTGGTTAAACTTAAACTTATTGTTTCGCTGTGTTTGCTCTCGTGTATAACGTTATAATAGTGCTTAAAACTTTAAAAATGCTAGAATATTCTTTAACTCAGCTAATATTACTATATTTCGCTGCGCTCTACTTGATTAGAAATAATAATCTACACTTTGCTTGGTCAAAATTTTTCTCTGCGATTTGTTTGGTTAAAGATTTTGTTTTATGGATTATTTCTTTAAAGTTTATTTTATGGTTTACTCGGTTAAAAATTTGATTTTATGATTCAATGATATTTAAGAAAAGCATAGAATGAAGTTTCTTAGAAATTTTATTATTTGGTTATATTTGATTAGAAATTGTACTATATTTTGCTTAAATAGAAGTTTTGTTTGGTTAAAGATTTAGTTTCATGATTTATTTGGCTCGAGTTGATTTTATGGTTGGTTTAGTTAAAATTTTGTTCCACCGTTTGCTTGAATTAACCATAGAAAAATCTTAGAATTTTTATTATATGGTTTGCTTGGTTAAACGTTAAAACTAGACTATTGTTCAACGGATAAAAGCATCATTTTAAAAGTTAACCTTGGCTAAATGTTAAAAGTTATTATTGTGCGGTTAATTCATTAAAATTTCAAAATATTTTATACGTATAACACTTATTTAAACGTCAAAAGTATTGTTCGAACATTAGTTTTGTTAAACGTTAATTATTGTATGATTTGATTAGTTAAAAATACCGTTTGTACATTTTAATTCGATTGTAGTATAAAAGAATTGTGGTTAAAATCGGTTGGAATTTGCGAAGATTTTTTCTACCTGCAGACGAAATTGTCAGAACCAAAAAATTGACGAATTGCAGTGTCTGGCCGGGGTGAAGGTCAAAGTTTGCCGTCTCCTCCCATTGCCGTTACTCGTTCTAGAAAAGTGTACGACATCGACGAGCGTGATTAATATCCGTTTTCGACCCTCTCTGCCCTCCCCTCTTCTCGGTCATCTGATCTAACCAGCGATTAGCGTCCAGTTTTATCGGTTATCGTCGTATTCTATAGAAACGGTAGTTTTGTAACTTATTTTTAACAAACGTTAGCATTTAAAATTCCGGTATCACTTACAAGGTTAAAACTGTTAATAAATCATACGTGTAATTCCTTAGAACAGCAGTTAAGTTTTGCTTGCGTCACCAGCTCCGAGACGGTGCCATTCCGTCACCTTCCACCACCGTTATTGGACCGTGGCCGTGACCTCACGTCGACAAACACTACTTTCTCGTCTTCTGGTGGACCGACGAAAATTCGGTTTTCGACACCCTCCGAGGACCGACGGGGGTTGAAACTTTACGAAAATCTGTTTCGCATAGTTGACGTCAGATGGCAGCGCTCTCGTTCGCTCCTTCCCGTACCGACTTATCCAATTATGAGAGAATGTTATGTTTGTTATATATGTGCAGTTCCCCCAGGAATCTAGCTGCAACAATTATCTTTAATTATATAATTGTATGATTGACTAGTCAGCAATTACGCTCCAAACAAAAATGATACGTAAATTGAATTCGTCCATTCGTAAAGTGACAATTATCCTCTTCCTCTAACGTATTTTTTCGTGATTTTTTGGTGTATTTTTCGTCTGGTTATATGGTCCGGAGTTAGAAAAAAAAACTAAAGGCTTGGTTTGTAATGATACGTACAAATTTATTAGTGTAGTGGGGCGTAAATCGAAGAGAAGATACAGACCTGTAGAACACTTGAAACGTGTCCAACACGAAAGAAGACACGATCGAAACAACGGTGATGTTTGTGAACGACGAACGTGGCAGACAGGTGACAGCTGGCCCGTCACGTGACGCCAGTTTGGAGGGTAGAGAGAGAAACAGAGAGGACGGAAGGGATATAAAAAGGAAAAATGTCGAGGTCACTCTCGACTTTAGGGTCGAGATTCGAAAATTTTGCGTTCTCGATTAGTCTAATGTTTGTTTGTGGAGTTTTACGCTCCACGAACTGTAGCCAATGTAAACATATGGTGCCATTAATGCGAGGAAGGCGAGCGACGTTCTAAACCACTTTTACAGATTGTTCATTATTGCTCACGTTGTCGGTAATAGTTTAGAAAGTTTGAGGAGGAACCGAATCGTCATTTGACAATTAGTCAGGGAGGCAAAGACTGACTTACCAGCATAATTCATAGTTTGTTTGACAGTTCTACTATCACATAATGAATTTTAATTCATTGTGCTCCGTATTGGCCTCGAGCCAGAAGAGTGGGGTTACGAGGGGATAACAAAAAAACACACTAGAAAGAAAGAAAATTCGGACTAAGTGCACTTATATAGGTTCTTGATTTAAATGTTATTTTCGACTTTTTTTTTTCTACTCTTCTCTTCCTCCTCCTCTGGTAGATCGAAAAATACATTTAACAGATAAAACTAATTAAAAAATTTATCTAATTATTATTATCTGGTGAGGTATATATGAGGAGTTTTATTAATTTTTTTTCCTAATCACCCCGTTTGGAACATCTCATCTGGTTTCGCATTTTCCGGTGAGAGGGGAGGAACTATTTTTTTTGTTTGTCTTCCTGGACGGATGTTACGCCACCTAAGCGAGGGGATGTTTATTTCCTCTCCAGTGCAGACCAGACGGATGTCTTCAGATAAAACTAGAGAAACTGTCGGTTTTTCCTTTCGAACTACTTTACTTCTAATGTCGCCATATACGAAATTACACTCTTCTCGATTCCCGGGGTCGTCTATGTGTGTTTGTGTGTGCGAGACACCATCTGCAACCCAAAACAAAAGCGATCGACACGCAACCTGGAGATTATTTTTGGTACCCGTACACGTTGAAGGATGGTGAAGAAAGCGACAAACAGTTCAGACTTTTTTGTTTATTTTTATCGAGTGTCGAGTTATACCGGATTGCTGTAAACGGTAGCAATTATTGTTATGCAAAAATTCGATCGTTTCTCCTATATACGAGCGGGGAAAAATAAATATTTTCGAACTTCTGGCTCCTCCGATCACGCTTTGTTTATTTGTATGAAGCCTGCAATACGCTTTCTTTCATGGTAGTCATTGGTCTTTCTCTGAATGTCTTCGCCCTTTATAATATATGATCCATAGTCTTAACAATAATCTAAGAAGACAGACTTCAATAAAAAGCCCGATATATATATTTAAGTATATTAAAAATAATAATAGATGGTTGGGTGTGAAGCGCCGTATAGTTGTCCAATTTGAAGAAGCTATCGAGTCTCACTTAAACAGATCATTATCGTGAAGAAATCTTTTTATGATAACCTATAATAATATAGGCATTAATAAAATTACATATGGCATTAATTAAAGGGGAACATTACGAAGAAATTATACAAAGAAGAAGAGTACCTCGGTTTACAAAAGTACTCGTTTGTTTGTTTTTTTAACTTTAAGCAATACTTTAGAAAATTTAGACAGTTTTTCGATAGATTCGTAAATTTATGTGTTAATAAAGCAACATTTATCCTCATAATTACTTTAGATTAAAGCAAAAAGAACGTTTATTTAAACACGGAAGATATTCGGGCAGAATAGTGCAGATTTGTTTATTTTGAAGAAGAATCGACAGTGCCAGTTTGTGGCAAATGGAAGCAATTATCTTTGCAAGAAATTTCTTAGCATCTCCGCTTTATCTGGTAAATATTTGGTTAATAGTTATTTGAAATGCGAGTGTAAAAATAAAGATTTTGAAGGAAACGGAAGACATATTGGAATGGACAGTGTTCCAATGCAGGACTTATCGATCGGGACAATTATCTGGATGAGAGATATTTGAATCGGCTGTGGAGGCACACCTTGCCAGCATAGAAGACCTCTCCATCATCAAAAGGGTAAGAGGGGGAGAGAAGAAAAAGAGTGAACAGTTTATATTTCCACGTCCACTATTCCATTGGAGGCCGGCCGTGATTTAAATAAAAATTATGCCCGTCGCGCGCTCTTTCCATCGATGCATATAAATGCAAATGAAAAGACTCCGTTATACGAAATTCTGCAGTGATATATATCCCGACCGTGTGCGATCCATATGCATGAAGGTAGACTGAGGGTTATGGACAGACAGCCTATTCATCCCCCTTTTTGGCACGAATAAATCGCCAAGGTGCACACCCGGGTCACGGACTCTCTAGGTGCAAGATTCTTTTGTGGCTCCTCTTTTTTTTTCTTTGATCTCGTTACAAATTCTCAGATTGAACGAGTCGATGCGGCAATTATAAGTCTTTTGGTTTCGAGTTTTGATAGTCCTCACCACGTTCGACTATTGTACCATGAATATTCAGTTGTTGACAATGGATGGGAAGGAATCACGTTTCGGCACCTCTTTTCTATTTCGATAATAATTTTTAACAAACACAGAATGCTCGCACAGAATGCTCGTATATCTTTTTATGATGTTTAGTTTGATCTTTCTAGATTATTGATGACTTCTTTTGTGTGGGAGAACTTTAAATTGCGCCGAACTGAGTTTCGGATGTACGTCGCGACGTTTCTAGACAATCTCCTCTAATGAATCAGGATGCGAGCTTTCTGGCATATAGGTTATGGAATCATTCTTTGTGTAGGTGCACCGATTTATAAACGTGGCGCAGGGTGAATTTAAACGTGGCGAATGGGGAATTCAACATGGAGAATAGGAAATTCAAATCTCGCAACTCGGGCGTTCAAACGCGTTAAACAGTGACATCGCGCTTGATATAGGAACTTAAACGTGGTGAACAAAGATAAAGATGTCAGTGCCGACAGGGAGGATTTCAAAAGTAAAAATTAAACGTGGCAAACACGGACTACTTGAACGTGTTCTTTATGGGGGTTTGAACATACGTCGAGCAGAGAAAAAGAAACGTCTCGAACCAAAACGTTAGAATCGAGGATCTAAAGGAGGCTCGAAAGATTATCGGGAAAAACGTGGTAATAAACAGCGAAAAGAAAGAAAGAAAAGGAGCCATGTAGGTGCTTAAACGCGTGACGGTGGTAGACCGGGGGTCATCCATCTTCCCGTAATAGCTTAAACTGTTTCAACAGTTTATATAACTGGATAGTTTCTGTAAATCGGTAGCAATACGTCGTCTACTTGAGGGACCATTACATCACGCATGCAAATGAGTTTCGGATTCGACTCGATCGGTAGAGAAGTCGAGTCGAAAGAATCCGTCTTTAGGCGCTTAGTATTGCTCGACCGATCTTAAAAGTCATTTTATGCACGAAAACTAAATGAAAGAGCGAGTGCTTACCGGCTGATATTTTATTATATATCATTGGACGGTATATCAATTTTACTGACGATGTTGACAGTTAATGACAGGTTTTAAGACTTACTGCAATATTCCTGAGCTTACTGACTGCTGAGTCATTCTCGGCCTGCTGTAGTTGCGCGGGGTGGGGAGAAGACAGGTGATGGCTGACGCGGGCGCGTACCAAACGCGCGCGCGCTGCACACACGTACTGTACTCTACTGTACTGTACTGTACATATAACTTATACAATTTGCAATCGCGTGTCTGTATAGATCGATGCCTCTAAGCGTCCGACCTGTTACCACATAATGCCAATAAACCAGTTTTTTAATTAAAATAAATACTCCGTAACTAATTTACATAATACTTGGCCGTTTAATAAAGTTCGATAATTAATCGAAGATATTTTTATAAGCGATCCTAATCATCCATTTATGCATTTAATTTCGTAAAAAGCCGAGGAAATATCCCCTCACCTCCATCGAGAGGTCGAACGTGGGACCACTAATCATAGGCCAATTGAATAGTCGTGTTTGTGAAACGTCCATTCAATTTATTTCAATGGTATTACTGTTAAGATAATTTCCTTGTTCTGACGTTAGAACTGTCAATGGAAAAAGCTGCATTTTTGAGAAGCGACTGATATATTCTTAAACAGTCGCCGGCGTATTTCTTTCTCTCTCCGAAAAACTCTCCACTTAGAGTGATTTCGAGAATTAGAATTTGTAAAATACATTAATAATTACGTTGTGTTTTAAGTGTGTATAACTGGAATATAGTTAAATACATGTATGTGTTTTCAAATTTTATATATAAACGTATGCATGTGTGTGTTTTTGAAACAGTTAAACAAAAACAGATGTTAGGAGAGTCGACGACGACGTTTCCTAAGGAAACGTCTACTCGAAAATAGATAAAACGTCTCTATATTTAACACGAGGTAAACAACAATAATTAAAGTTAGAACGGATAGATGTGTTATTGTTATCGAAGCAGATAACGTGTAAAGTGCGAATCTTTAAAGGAAACAATACCGCGCTTAACAATAGCAATCGTAGTCGATTATAATGAAAACAATGACGACAATCATCGCGAACTAAACCCTCAGGAATAATCGTATATATTAATAATGCCCCCCGAGAGTAGATATTACCGTTCTGACAGGTGTAACTAATGATCCGCTCGTCTACCTTTTAACGTTGCTCCACTCCAACCTGCAATTATACCAGGTAATGATGATGATAATCGGATATATCTCACTGACAAGTGGTTTCGCGCTTCGATGCCTTCGCCACTTTACCTGTCACACCTGACGACCTACGCGACTGTACGAGGATTTAATTCCCTCCGTTACCTAACAACAATAATATTTGACGATATTAATTCGTTTATTAAGTTTTCTAATGGCTAAAATAACCGTGACGCTCGCTCGATCCCCTATTAGAAATTAATGGTGGTCGTTTCTGTAACCTCTTTTCTACTGAAATCCTCTACAGAAACCTCTGAAGTATTTTCTAAAACACTAAAAATGTTTCGTAAAAATCCTTGAAGTATTCTATACATCACTACACTCTGTGTAAGTTTTTAAATATTCTATAAACCACAAAACGATTATCCATTGTTTTGAAGTGCTTTTTACCTCCATCTCTAGCAAAAAACTTGCATTAGAACGTATTAATTAGAGAATCGGTATAGTTTTTTGCTGGAGGAAAAAAAGATTCAAAGTGGAACATTCGAATGCAGTTGTGTGCGCGGGCGACGTTTCGTCGCGTATGATTGACAAAAATCATATTAGGCGTCAATGGAAAGAGCGGATTATCAATCTTTGTTAGCAGAATAAGGCAATGTTGAATGTCAACGACTACTGACAATCCACTTATTCAGCTATACGAATGTTGCAAAATCTCTCCGACAATTCGAATTCTCAATATTAAATGTTTTCACATTTCTACCTCTAGTTTTTCCGTCTATTGTTTCCTTATCTTAAAATACACTTTAAAATTTCTGAAGATTTTTAATGATTATAAAATTATCTTCAAGACATCTTCCCTTTTTCAGGTTTTCAAAGGAATTTAATGGAATATTTTTAGAAAATTTTAATAATTATTTTAAAAGCTTTTTCTTTTATTTATTTTTGAAGATTTATATAGAATCTTAAACGCTTCTTCGAATCATTTTCGATAGTTTAAAATAATATTATTGAAGATATTAGTCGTTTTATACCGAATTTTTCAATAAAATTGTTAAAAAATTATTTATTTCATCTGTTTATTGAGATTTTGAATGTTTTTAATGGTTTAAAATATGTTTTAGAAGTATTTATATGATTTTTTAGTCATTTTTACAAAGAATATTTTGAAGTTCTTTAGAAAATTTGGAGAGTTTTTAACCACTTCTTATAGAATTTCAAAGTTTTTCAATACTTATACAAATGACATTGTTAGAAGTTTAACAAGGGACTTTTTAAAAACAATTTTTAGATAAATTCTTAGACTATTCTAGAGATATTTTTAGAGATATAAATGATTTTTTTCTTTTTTTTTTACAATTTAGACCTTATAATTTAGAATACAGTTATTAGTTCGATAATAAGGATATAGATTAGTATTAAAGTAGTCACTTCCTTTACATCGTTTCCTTCTACCTTTTGACCCTTATTTTTCAATCTTGTAAAAAATCCTGGTTATTTTTTCCCCTCTTCTACCGTTCCATAAGTATCTTAAGTAAAACTCTTCACTTTTTTTCTAGCGTTAATCGAAAGTGGATGGCATAAACTCCGTTCTCTTTTCTAACGTTTGCTTCAATTAAATTTTACAAATGCAATTCATTAAGTAATGTTAAGGGGATGTAAAAACGAGGCGAATTGATCTGCAAACCTTCTCTCTGGAGTATTGTCGTCGAGTTGTAATGGCGACCTGCATATATCGTAAACTATAAAACTGTACTACTTTATTCTTAAATCCTTTATTTTATTTTACTTTTTTTCGAAATTTAGAGCCAAGAGACTTAAAATTTTCATTTGGAAATAGCTTATTTTACTTAAAAAATTTGACAATACGTAAAAAAAAATATAAAAAAAAAAAAAAAAAAAAATTTTTAGCAACGGAATGGGAAGAGATGCCCCTCGGGGAAAAATGGCCAATATTTAAGTAAAATTATCACATTTCTTAACTAAAAATGCTTAACTTTCCGTATATTTTTACGCTTTTAGCTTTTAAATTATTGTAAGAGCAAAAGTGATGTCTCTCACCCACGTGTTTTTAAATAGAATTTTTGTTCGATTTAATTAATTTTTCTCGAAATTGTTTCTGTCCTACATACCTATAGACCTTTATACATCCTGTTAAATAACTATTTAAGCTTATCAGAAAATTATTTGTGAGAATATAAACAAAGAGATTATACAATTCATGCCGTAAGCATCGAACAGTATATGAGAAAATTTGAGATTGTTTATTATGTTGAAAGAAAATTAATACGAACATCTGAATTATTTTATTTTCATAAATAAATTTTAATTTCGATTGGAAAATATGCGACACAATCAATTTTTTAAAGCTACGACAATAGGACGACGAACGATGAAAATTAGCATAAATTATAAACACAATTCTTTTGAATTTTTAAATAAAAAAACCAACCGAATGGAATTTTTTATGTCTAAAAATTAGAAAAAAAAGTCAAAATTATTATTATTTATGAGTCAACCGCTTGATAGTTTTCAAACTGAATTCGAGTCTCTTGTTTAGATTTTCGACTGATCAGTATTAAATGACGTTGCCATTCACTTTAACCTATTTCTTAGTCGGTTGCGAAAGATTTAGGACACAAAAATAATGATTAAAAAAATCTGTTCTAAATATTTCAATAAGATTTAAGTAGAATAAATAATGATCCAAACTAGAATCTGTCCCATTTTATTTTATAGTTTTTGGAGGTCGATTCTAGTGTTATTAGGCAAAACTTACCTGTTTTAATACGGTTTTTGTCTGGTTTTGTACATAAAAAATCAAAATATCAAGATTTTTATTTTTTTATAACCTATAGGATTTTTGCAAATCTCATAGATTTCTAGATTTTAGATAAACTTTAAAGCCTTTATACTGTACAAAGTTGTGCAAGATTCTAGACCTGAGTTACGAATTCAGTTACGAAGTAAGTTTAGATAACCAACATGAAGTGATAAACTTTAACTGATATAGGCTTTTAGGTCGTCAGGAATTAATAAATGGAACACTGCCAATTATTTCGGTAATACTTTTATCAAATTCTGATTAGAATTTATTGCTGTACATCACCTTATTCTTCACAACTATATACAATTGTTATCGCTTTTTTAAGAATTATTACTTTACATTAAACATTGCCTTTGTATAAAAAGTTGGAGATACGAAGATGGAATGGATATATCTGAGGTATACCAAGGTCGGAAGGGTCGGGACGAAGGGGCACATCTTTCAAACTCGTAACATACGTTGGTATAACAAAACTTATGTGGATAAAGACTACTTCTTCTAGAGCCTCCCATTGTTACCGCAGTAAATTTCTACAATTCTTAAGTGCAGCATCCTTTATATTTCTTTGTAAAAAGTCTTTAGTAAAATTTGGCTTTTCCTGTTATTATTAATATAACATGTTTCGTCATATGTGTCACTCACGTCTCTAAACACCTGTTTGTAATCACCACTACACTTCTATATATAGAAACTTTTGTCTGAATTCAACTGACAATATCTGTCGATAGTTTATATAGAAAATCTATAATCTCTTTCTTGATAAAGAGATTATAGATTATTCTAGATAAAAGATAATCTAGACAGAGATTGAAAGTTCGAATTTCTAGATAGCGAACTATGTGACGCTCAATACTAAAGTATGTGATTAATAATTATTTAAATATTATCTTGTTAAGGAAATAACAAACACATTTGCTTTTTAGACCAGAGTGTTGATTTTTAACACATGGCAGTTATTTGACACATTGCTTTCTTGTTTGTTTGACAAGAACAATGGTTAAATTCTTTCTTAATTAAAACTACACCTATAAAACGATAAAAGTAATGACTAGTTTTTCCGGGTAAGTTCAGTATAACCTTTCAGGAAAGTATAGTTATTTCTAAGTTATACAAATGGTGTAGAAATATTTCAATTTGGCCTCATATTTTAGTAATATGAATAAAGAAAACAATCCAGTTTCGGTGAGAGAATAAAATGATTTCTAGTAAAATACTGTTTTTTCATTCTATTAATAATGCTTCGAGCGCTGAAGCGTTGTCTCATATTCGTATGAAACTTTTGATGCTTGGGACTAAGTAATAAACAATTTTTTAAAATAACTTGTATTTAGGACATTTTCACTTTTCACCTTGTATTAAAATATTAATACTTTCCCTAAAATAAGATTATCCTATGAGAAACACCAATTGAAATTGTAAAATGTTTTATTTTCGGTCTTGTGATAATTTAAGCTATTATATAAAGCTTTATAACAATTCCTTTTTAAGAAAATTGAACAGTGAAAGATTGATTTTTACTCAAGCTCTGAGGGGAGGGGTGGTTAATATATTTTACTTTCTTTTTTCTCCCCGGTTAAGACCTGTAGAACGGAGGGACCCTTATGACGTCATTGACCCCTAAATTATGTAGTTGCTTCCAAATAATTCACGGTCCATTTCCACGCGGTCATCACATCCATTCCGGCCTCATAAGTCCAAATTCAGCAGGGAATCTACCAAAACTCCTCTATTACTTGATAACCGTTCGTTAAGCGACTCTTTTTGAGAAACGAGCCATAAATTTAGGTAAGAAATTCGGTAAATTTTGTTTAATTTAACCAAAACGAGTTAAATTTAAAAGAAAGAAAGAAAGGAAAAAAATACAATGTAAATTATTGTAAATTATTTCAAAAATTGTGTTTGGTAAATAGTGACAATCAAACGAAAATAGTTTTTTAGAGACGATCTTCGTAGGGAAATTGTAAAAAGTCGTAAAGAATATTTAAATTCTCTTCATTATAAACCATTTTTAATGATCGAACACAGTTAGAATTTTGTAATAAGAAGAGTGATACGTAGGAAAGGGTAGAGTATAAATGTGTAGATTATGTTAGAAAAAAAAGGATAATAATAATAAGTGGGTAGGGAGGGGAGGAAGAAAAAAACGTCCACGAAAATGTATATCTATAACAATAGTCATAAGCGAACGGTGTGACGGGTTCGTACGCAATTGAGAATTGATCATTTTGGCACAACTCCAACGTCTCAATGCTTAACTTGCCAGATGGCATCGTGCCAAACAATCTTGGTGATGCTGCTGTTAATTAATCTTAGGAGTTACACTAAACAGTTATGTTAAACTGGAAGTTTTTATTCCCCGCTTCTGTATAAAGTAATATAGACATACGTACAATAAATTCACTTAGGGAAATTCCCTTAAACTAAGGAAAAAAAGGGAAAAAATTCGGGACGGAAGACATATAAACCATTGTTAAATCTGATTAGAGTTCTTCCTCCCGCATCGTTTTATAATGCAATTATTATTCTGTAATCGTTTATATTCATAATTGTGCCTCATCGATCTTAGAAAAAACTCGATTATAGGTTATTTTTAGGAAGTCGAAACGAAAAACTACGGCTTTTGGAAGTGAGGCACTCCATATTAATGACTACTTTCTATGGGATAAGTTGATTCATTTAATATAACTGTCCCCCTTTCAACTGCCGGTTCCCTAGAGAAAGACAAGTTAGATGTAAATAAGCACTTAATGTGCCAACGCTTCCTCTCTCTTCTCTCTTTCTACCCCCTCTCGCACGGGCTATTAAAGTTTTGTAATAAAATAATATCTATTTTTGAAATTATTTTACATTTTTTAAAACGTACTTTAATGAGATTTTATATTTTTGACAAAAAATTTTTACACTTTTGTCAGGTTTGTGCTTCATTCTTAGCTTATTTCTGCTTTTAGGCTATAAGAGAATTTAGAGGAAGAGAAAAGCGGTTATTAATTCGTAAACAAATTTCTATTTGGTAAAATAAACAAAACGCCGAGTGGTTGTAGCACGAGGGAAAGGAGATCGATATCCTATAAGATGACATTTGACGGTCATTCCTCAGTTGATTGGAACGGTCTTATCAAAAGCTTTCCTCTTGCAACACTTCCTGATCCGTGTTGGCTCCATATTACACAGGAGAATTTCATTACAATTAGACGTTGGCGTTCCGACGTCTTTCCCTCCTTCAACCTTCTGACACATTCCATCGAGTCGGTCGAACCACAAACTGACAAACCTATTACCAGACGGTGACGTCGTGCCAAACGGGGCCACATTCTATTAATCCGCAGCGAGAAGCCACTCGCACTAAACTGGTGTGTATTAATTTCGTTGCCACGTTTTCTACTTCCCCCGACGGGTCGAGGTAAGCGAAGACTTGCCAGATTCCAATTCCTATTTAGAAGAAGACCCTTCGCGCCTGACGATGGCCAAACCGGGTCTTGGGATGCAGTAAATGGTACCCCTATAATGTTCGCCAAACCTTATCACGACGTCCCAGGTGTACGGGACACTACCGGCTTATCGACACACATCTACGGTAACAGTCTCGCTTTATTACATACTTTGTCACTTTTCCCTCTCCGCCTCGCTTCCCCCGTCACCTTCCCCCCGGCCGGGTGTAAGGTGATCCTAAGACCAAATTCTCCTTTTCCCAAGCCGAACGTTTTCCATTCGATGTCCTACCCCAGACTCCTCTTTTCTCCACCGTAATTTACGGCTCCCTTATAACAGCCAAATGATATTTGGAGATATCGACGTCTAATATGGCCTATTTAGCTCCTTCCCTTTCGTTAAACTCTTCTTTTTTTATTAGTATTTTGCTCTTCCGGTTCCTCTCCAAGTCTCCTTTATGGTAACGAAATTGGTTTCGAATCGGGATGGAAGATGAGATCGTTTTAAAATTCTCTTTTCTCCGCGCTCCCTAATTTAATTGTGTTTAGCCTTAATGATGATTAACAGTCTGCCTGATTTAATGATAATTAAGAAATGCTTAATTTGGAATTAGTAAAGGATCTATAACCCTTAAATTCATCTAGACACTTAAATTTTAGCATCGCCTGTGATACCAAGCTTACAAAGATAGTTCAGTTTAGCTGAGCACTTTTGAATGTTTGATTAGATATGAAATTTACGCCGTAGGCTTTTTTCTAGCCTTTAATTTAAGTATAAGCCTCAAATTCCTATGAAATGGACTATTGTATATCCGCAATTAGCCTAAGATAAAGTGCGTTTTTTTTAGAATTTAGAATTATATAAAATATGAAAGAAACGTTTTTTGGGGTTTTTTATAATGTATTTTTTCCCTTCCCGAACTGTATTTGATTTATGCGCAGTTGAGAATCAGCAGGTACAGCTTAGCAGAAGCTATTTCCGGTACTTATGGGAATATGGTAGAAGTTAAAAAAGGCATTCGGCAATGATTTCAATCTAGCAACTTTGATTTATTCGACCGCACCGATACGGACGTCTCATCTATAAATATATATCTTATATATAGAGTAGCATTGTTAGAAAATCGAGTAGGTTACATAAAAACACCTGGATGTGGGGAGAGAATTTACGCCAGCATCACCTTTAATCTTCGTAATTGCCGGTGAGAAAAGATAATAGCGATTACGATGCAAAATTCTGGAGGGCGGAATGACAAAATGCATCGATTCTTCGGTTATGACTTCCACAACGAAATCTGTTCTCCTCTAGTCATAAATCACGTGGTTTCGAAGCGAGGTCACGTGTCGCGCTGGAGAACCATTTCCTCCCTCTTTCCACCCTCCTCCGAGGTTAGAAATGTCCCCTTTTGTGTAACATACTTAAAGATGGATTTTTCATCGCATCGTCCCGTAAAGTGTCGAATTTTTCGCACATCTACAACTAAAACTTTCCGATTTACTTAATTTTTGCTACTAACAATGGCGAATATCATTAAGTGAGGAGAATTTTTGATATATTTTTTGTTTTTTTTTTGTGTTAGAGATATTGTTGAAATCAATGCATTTTCCGACTACAACACCTCTACTTTGGTTAGTGGCTTATACCGTCGCATCAATGATTCAAGAAACTCAAAATCGTTTAGAATTCTCATTTTAAAATGGGATTACTGTGCGGGATGGGAACGGATTAGAGAGAAAACCTTTTCTTGTTTGCTTTCTTTTCTTTTGCAATATTCATTGAAAGAGAAAAACGGAAAAGAGAGCAGCGACAAAATCTAAATGAAGACAAACTGTAATGGTTTGAAAGGTATAGAAAATTCGACTTTAAAAAAGATATCCTGAATTTTTTTTCTGTTTTGACAATTTGCCATTTATGACATCGATGTTTCGTCACTATTCACTAGCCTTTTTTTGTTTTTTTGATTAGGAAGCTGATGGAATTTATTTATTTATTTATTTTCCTTCCCGCTTTAACGCCTTGGATGTATCTCGATGCCTATCCTACAGGAAATAAGATTAACCTTACCGGAGATTATATTATATTGAATTATTGCCAGAGGAGTGTTCGGTTGCTGTTTCTCCTATATGCCACTCTCGACACATTCGAATTTAATATGTATAATCGCTTAATTTTCGTCACTAAAATACCTCCAGAAATTTGCTTTAAAGTTCGCTTATAAGACTCTCTTCCCTTTTGATTTCACAAGATAAACAGTACTGTACTTTGTTCTATAGTCATATAGCCTAAAGCTCACGTATACTTTCTGACTCACATAATTGTTAAAGCCTTCTTAACAGTTTTTAAACTACAAATAGAGCCTGTCTAGTGAATTTAAACCTGAAGGGAGCTAAATCTTTCAAGTTTGAAAGTGCAGGAAAGTTTAAGGCTAAGGAGATAATGTTAAGATTACAAAATATCCTATATCCTTAGTATTCGAATTTATAAGACATGATCATTCTTATTTTATACATATAACGAGCTAGGATTTCCTGTAATTTCTTAGATTCGTGGGTTTTATAACATTTACTACACCCTGACAGGAGATAGTGTAACGAATTCAAAAATTACTCCAAAAATCTATAGATGATTTAGTGGTAAAACCTTGAGTAACTTTTAAAACTTATATATATATATATAATCAAGAATATTTTAAACCGTTTTTCTAGTAGCATCATTTTTAACTTGTTCCAATTAAATTTTTGGAATTACCCTTCTAATCGGTAAGGTCGTGTGACGAAGTGCATGAGTCATTGCTTACTTCCCATTGTTCGGTTGATGATAAGGGGAAAAGGGAGAGAGCCTACACGAGTTTCTCTGTACCTTCGACATCCAGTTGGCAGTAGCTAGCCTATATATTGCTCGAGGCTAAAATCGTTGCCAGGTTTATGTAAATACAGCTTATTTTGATTCGGTATCTCTCTTCATACATTACATTGGATTTTGCATATATGTCATGACAGTTATTGAAGAAGTTTTTAGAAATATTGTATATATATATTAGTGTTTTTCTAAAAGTTGAATTCTATTTTTAAGTCTTTTATCGTGTATTTTGCGATTAATGACGAAACAAAGGTTGGTAGAATTAAAACAGGATGCGTACAGTACATCCCGTTTGGAGGACGTTGCTTCATTGATGATTTCTCTGTTTGTAATAATCTGTGACGTGTTACAAAATTTTCTTCAGGTGTTTCTAATGTCGAATTCCTGTATTCTGCTTCTTTCCGCGTGATTTATACTTTACTCTATATATATATAAAAAGAATACAAATAAAACTTTGATTCTCTTACTCGCTAAAGGAGAATTGGAGCCAGGATGCGAATTAAGAGCAGTCTGGGGTCTGCAGATTGGGGGTTTTGTGACCCTTCGTGCGAAATCGATCACCTGTGGGGGTGGAAGAGGACACACCCCGAGGTTATTGACACCGTAACGGATGTCATCCAGTTGGGTTTATGTCTGGATAGGGGATGTGGGGGTGAGCCAGCTGTCTGACCGTCCATCATATCTGTAGTCTTACCCTGGCTGTCAGCTTCAGCACTTTCTCAACCAGCTTTAAGTATTTGTTCTGTCTCAAGTTGTCGTTTCGAGGTAGGTGTGTCTTTAGTGTTCTGACAGCCCCGTACGGTCAAACTTTATATCTACAGGGCATCACAACGTCCAGAATTTAAAAAGAAGAAGTAAAAAAAAAGAAAACATCTCGAACAGAATGTCACATTTTGTAACTAACTGAAAGACGAAAAAGGTGACGCTATTGCAAACATTCGAAACACCATAACTTATATAAGAAGTAGAATCTTTAACTACGAGAAATCGGTAATGTGATTGATTTTTCATTTTAAATATCCTTCTAGAAGCGCGGAGTTGTATTTTTTTCTGTAACGAGTACACTAGTAATTCGATATACTATAGATCCTCTACTGGGGGTCAAATATACGCCTGATAAATCCTAGTTAACTTATAACACATTTGAAGTAAGCAACCTTTATCTTTTTTAATCGGTTAGCGATATAATGTAAGGATTCAAAATTTTCTATAACAGTTCTCATACAATAACATATTTTGATTAAACTTCGATCAAATTAGGATTTTTATTCTGTTTCCTACGTAAGCGGTGGACATATTCTTGTTACTATTGTAAGGCAAGCAATCCTGTTGCAAAATTATCGATTGCAGTCGATTCGTTACCGAGAAAACCAAGAAGTCCAACACATTTGTACAGAATAAATATAAAAGGGTGCGTGGAACGACTCCCATTATATTTGAGGGATATTTATTATAATTCGGCATTCGATATGAATAATCCATATCTCATAACTTCATCCCGCACTCGACCTTTCTATCATTCCTCCACTATTTATCGTTCGAAGAGTCTATATACAGAAAGGCATCATAAAATCATGGAGAGAACAAAATTGAGCCGTTCTCTTGCCCACAAGACACACCAAAGGCAGTTTGGAAAACGACGGAACCTGGGTGACAGTTTTCATTCTAGGTTGACAAATTGTCTGACAGTTGGGGAATGACATCATCGTTCATAGGTGGCCGGTCACTGCCTGTCTCACTCTCTATATAGATGGATAGATATTTACAGAACCGGTGTAGATATAATTTATGTAATTTCCTTTCGCGTTTCCTCGGGCAATTATTTTTCTAATACACCACCCCCGATCGTACGACGTTTAGAATTCTCCAAGAATTCGGTTCGTAACTCGTGTGTTTGGTATGAATAATAGATGGACAGTTTAGACTGAATATTTCAAACACCTCCGACTGGCAACTACCATAGTTTGTGGGTTGTCTGTGGTTAGAGTATTACAAGATCGCTTTCCCCGTCTGATCTTTCGTGACAGCTCTAAATGAGGTTTCCATGTACGTCTCTTTTGTCTCCCACCTGGTTGTCATGTCGCCAGAGAAAATGGCATTTTCCAGTACCTCCCTTGTTCCGTGTTTAATTGTAGACGACAACCGAAGCTGTTGTGGTCATTGGTTTTCTACGTCGTTTATTCTTTTCTCTCGACCATATCTGATTGCTGAACAATTTTTTTGATAATTTTTACAACTCGCCTTCTTAATTGATTGGTTTTTTTACTTCTACACTCATAAAAATCTTAAACTTTTCTTAGGTATTTTGATTGATTTCATTACTTTATGCGAAATTAAATTCAGCTTTCGCATTCTTAAAAAATGATTAAGTAAATTAATAAATACGTTTAGCACGGTGCGTACTAATTCTTTTCAACAACACGTAGGCAGAAATGTTATAATTTAGCATTTTTCACTCTGGAAAGTATGAAGTGGTGCAGAAATAGAACCGTAAACTAATGCAGGAAATGTTCTCAACGTTAGAGAAGATGGATTTAGGAATCACGTGGTTCAAAACTAGGGTTATATATATATCGATGGAAGGTAAAGGTGCGTGAAAAGTAAGTGCGAAACATTGTCGATATGTGGGAAGATTGGCCTCGTAGAGAATCCACTCCAGTTATGACAGCAAACTTTCGTCAAAGTGTGGACTTTTAGATTGACTCTTACACGCTTGTATGTAACAAAGGATTGTGGGTTGTATCAACAGTAGAAACCAATAGGCAAAAGCTGGTCTCGTGTATAGTTCGATTGATACACGCAAAGTCCATTTTTGACAGTGTCTGCGCTTCCCCCGACTCTCCGTCGATCGGGGGGACACGGGGGAGATTCGTTCGGATCGATGCGCTCGTGGGTCTACTTTCCTTGTAAACATCTCATCCCATCATCCGCTTCATTAACTTTACCCATTCTAAATAATTTCTTGTAATTTGTATTTTGGATAAAGACAGTTCATCGGTGCAACTGTCCGCCATTCAACCTGCACGCTTAAATTGCTTGTATATATAATTAGTAAACATTAGAAATTTCTCTCTCTATCTTATTAGAGGTTAGGAGATACATTTAGTCGAAGGAACGTGCCATGTTATTCCTGGAATGTTTCCGTAACTATCACTGACTGTGAGTACGTTGAGAAAGGTTGAACTATGAGAATGTAGTTGCTTTATATTACTGACAGAATTCTAAAGTGGTTCTATTAAGAAAGGAATGTACATAACTTAGTAGCTTTATAATGTTCTTGAGTGCACCGACTATGCTCGATTTAACGAATCGAAAGATTTTAAAAGTAACTAATAACTGTCTGAAATAGTTTTTTCTCAAACTTATCTTTCAAAAACTAACCTTCAGAAATTATAACTATCTAGAAAAAGTCCTGCCGTCTGCTTGTATGATTTATAGATAAAGTGTATAAGTTGCGATTTAAGTTTTATTTTTTGTATACAGAAGAAATTTTTCTTACTTTATCAATCTTAAAACTTCAATTCTGTTTTTATATCTTCTATAGACGAGAATCTGTGTAGATGTAGACGATGGAACTTAAGTCTTGAGATCGATAGATGGGAATTTAAGTCCTGTAGATGTGTATAAAGCAGATAACTAGAATAGTAATGGTTCTAAATAACTGTTGAACAAAAGAAATCTACAATTAATTAAAACAAACTTAAAATTTTATTTAAAACTTCGAACGTTATTTAAATAAATGCGACGAGAGAGCCTCAAATTGTATAATTTTAATTATTTTAGACAAATATCAGCAATAAAATAAAAAGAATAAACGATAAAAATGTGCAATTGAGTAAGGAGTGGAAAAATTTCGGAATTATAAAGCAGAGACGGTGATTCGTAGAGGATCGACCGGAACAGGTGTTGAAGAGTCCCGCCTTCTCACAGGTGTTTTACCTGTTATTGGCAGTCGGCCGAGGACAGGTGGTGCCTACGCATCCCGAGAGCGGTCGACCAATCAGAGACACGTAAAGATACTCTCCGAGTATGGAAGAGGTTTTTACTGGCTGCCAAAGTGTTCGAAACGGGAGGGATTTAACAACATTATCAAATATCATAAATTAAAGAAAATTTTACGCGGTCCACATAATTTTTCCCGACCTTTGACCCGTATCTTACGTATATAAAAGTCGATAAATAAAACCGATTGATAGTAGGAAAGTATATTGGAGGTGGTGATGGACAGCGCGTTGGGAAAGTATGTTTAATTGCAGTGGAGAAGTTAGAAGTAATTGACGCCCAGTGCTGACTCTGGCAATTAGGTCGGAAATGATTGTAGATAATGGCGACCATTTTATCCAGTCGACCGTCTTAATAGGTTGATGAGTGTATCCTGGAATCAGGTACCTGCAAGAGCACTTCTTAGAAATAGTGTCATTGACCCGTCTTGTAATTATTTTTTTTTTGTTTTTTTGTCTTACGGACCGTGTGTCACTTTCCCTTTTCTTTTGACTAGTTTACAATTTCCTCATCCTCCAAGTGTACTTCCGACTTTTTTTGGAACATTTGACCTTTTATATTTCAACAAATCTTACTTAAGCACCCTTACGAAGTACATTTACTGCATTCCTCGAAAACTATTCTACTGTCAAAGTTTAAGTAAAATTAAAAATGAATAATAATGTACTGTACTGTACATGTTTACGAGAGGGACGTATTTAAGAGGGTGTCTACGTTGTGTCGATAAGTAAGTTTTAAAAGTTTTCACCTATGTCGAAAGAATTTAAAGCCACTACTCGCTATAAGAGTAGTATCATCCGTAAACAAAGTATCCTTGTGCTTTTCGGACGGGGTGAAGAAAAGATCAGAACTTTGACAGTTACCATTCCCCCTCGCGTCTGGACAGTTGGAACACAGCCAGTCCATAGACAGGCCGAAACATTCAGTAAACTTACCATTAATCTGGTGTCGGTGATTCTTTTCCGTTTCGGGAGATGTATCACTTTCGTCGTCGACCTCACGAGGGTAAAAACGAGGCGCCACAACACAATTTATTACACGTTCACTACTGCATTCCACCCCCCGCGTCACATGGGACGTTGCGGCTGGACAGTCGGACACCGCGCTTCTAATGCTAGGATATGGGTCGTAAATTGGATTCTACTTTGATCCGGCTGCGGTTCACTATTAAATGCCACTTCGTTTCCATTGCCGGGGTTCGGGGCAATCGCGTTCTCCTCTCCACCCTCTCCGAACGTCGACGTAATTTTATTAGACCTCCAGGTCCTATTAACCAACGGTTATCTTTTGCCCTTTTCGGGTAAAGTTCGGCTCCACGAAAATTAGTAAGAGTCTCCAGAAAGTCCTTCCTGAAGTCCCTTCTTTGCATCTTCTGATAAGAAAAGCATTCGGCATACCGAACTGAGAGCTAATTGCGTCGACAAAAGAAAAATAAAAGAGTAAAATGTTAAGAAGACCCCTCCTCCCCCCATTTCCTTCCTACCCCCTCCGCGCCGCTTTGTATCGACTTTCGACTTACGTAATTGGCCGAGGCCGTCTCTAAGAAGTTAAGTGCATATTATAGAAAACTTTTTCGTTTCTCCTCTTCTTTGCCCCACTCTATAGATTTCTACTAAGTTTGCCGTTAAATTCACTTGTTTTTCTGCAAAGTGCGGTGTTTCGCTTCGACGCCGCTACCCGCTTAATCGGAATAAATGTGCCGTTTTATATTCTTGTAAATCAATTCGGAAGCGAACGAAACCTCTCTAAATTACGAGCAATTCCATTTTTTGATGCTCTTTTTTTCTGCTTTCTCTTCTCCTCCACCTCCTCCTTCTCCTCCCCCGGCCACCGGATGGGAACCGAAAAAATCCTCCCCCTTTTTTTTATATGTCCCTTCTCTTTTTGGTGCATTTTTGAAAGTTCTCGAGCAGTTTTCTTCCGTATCTATTGCGTCGACGCAGAAGGGCCGACGTCGAGATAGAAAATTGATGATCGCTGTCAACATGTGTCGGGGACAGTGCTTTCTGTCGTCTACGTGTATGGAACCGAACCCGGGCGTTTCTGTTGCAGACACTTAACTGTGGATATTGACTGCCGTTATATTTCGGATTGTCCGATAATTCTTTATGAACGATGGCTATTTTGTTGACTTCTTCACTTTCGTCATTTACCACCTTTTATTGCTTAAATTCTCTCTCCTCTCCACCAAAAATCTCTTTTCTGTTCAAAAAATTACTCTTTTATATCGAATTCTATACGTTGTCTTTCTCTCTCCCTTCTCTTAACGTTAGTTATTTTTTTTAAATATATTCTAATTTCTTATAAATACATAATATAATCCTATAGCTCTTTTATAACTTCTCAATAAAATTTAAAAATTACGATTTTTCGCATAATTTACAAAAAAAAAGAAAATAAATCAATATCTAATTCGCATTATTGAAGACTTAATTAATAATGCAACGTTATTTCGGAGTATTGAAAAATCCTTGTATTTATATAAAAATTTAATAATTTTTCTACTATACAGCGGTAACTTATTAAATATTAGGATGTTTAACATTATAATATATAAGGAATTTAAAAAGAAAAAAGAACTTAAGAGCTTCTATAGTATAGAATAACCATAAAATATGTGCAGACGAAATCTGCGTGTTATTTTTATTAAAAATATTACAGGATTATAAAAAAGAAAGCATTTTTATCGTGTTTTTTTATACACGATGACGAAGAGCGTAAGAGCGAGTTACGTCAGGCAGTTTGGACAAGGACCGAGGTGATACGTTCTGCTCCCTTTCTCACGACCGCGTTACATGTAACGAGGAAGACTACAACAAGATAGATGGCTTAGTTGTTGGCGAAACAGGCCCTATCACATTACACCTGGAGTTTTCTAGTGTCTCTAATGGGAATTACCTTGAAGTCTGAAGAAATTTAAGGACGACGTGGTTCTTCGCAACGACAAAAACTGTCACCTTATCGAACAAGAGTTCCTTTATAGTAAAGGTCTCGGCACCTTCTTCGCCTCCGCTCTCGGTAACACGGCTCCACTTGTTATTTCTAAATACTACTTCCTGTTTGTCATCTCCATTTCTCGCTAACGTGAGCCCAACTTGTCATCTTAAAAACTTTATACGCGCCTTCTCTCGTATATAAGGTTGCATCGAAGGTCATCTAACCGCACAACCCTGCGTTAAACAGAAAAAAATATATATATAATAAAAATAAAATTCATTACTTCTCACGAAAGTAAGAGGTCAGAATTTATCCTAGAATAAATAAAAATAAGTTTTTTTTCTTTTTTTTTTAAATAAATGCTAAGATTTAACGTATTAAGAAGTACGTAGCGTCGTTAAATATAAATGGTTAGAGGAGACGTTAATCTTAATTTAAATTATATACCGAAGTCGATACATAATGTAGAAAGCATACATTATTAATTAATAAAGGCACGAAATGCCATAATGCATAATGTAGGTCGAGTGTAATCATTTCGATGGGGATGGACGTGAATCGTTTTAGGCCAAGTGGATACTATCGACTTCCTATAGAACAAAGCGTAGCTCCAATCCCCATAATTAGGTCGAAACAGATTTTGATATTATAGAAAGGAAATGGCTAACGGACGTTACTCATGTTCGGTCTCCGTCAGTTCGACAAAGCTTCGACACCACCATGTGACCTCATCTCTTCCCCTGCGAGTAATTAGAGAGAACGACGTAATTACTAGACCACAGAGAATCTATCCAACGTAGGACCTCCTGTCTGAGCTCAAGAACGTTTCATTTCCTGTGCCCAACACTACATTTAATGTAATATTTGATTCTTGTTCAAACCCATTTTCGCTTTTTATGCTTTCTCCCCCTCCAAACATAGTTTTCTGTTTAATATCCTACTTGGAGCCTCCTCTTTGTTAGAGCAGTCTACAATTGGGGTTGTTAAAATTCTCTGTAAATTTACAATTATTTTTAAAAAGTTTCTAGGAAAAATTTTTTCGCAAAATTCGAACAATTAATTTTGGATTTTTTTAACATCGTCCCCAACTGTAACCAACGTAGATTCAATATTGCAAATGCGATTTTTTATTAACCTCTTCTAAACTGGATGATGCAATCAATAGGCCTCGCATAAACTAGATTAATTTCTAGTTTAAAGGTTGTAATTTAATTTAGATCCGTCCTACATCCCTCCCTTTTTTTGTTAGAGAGTTTTTTAATACTTCAATCAATTCTTCATTAATTAAAATTAGTTAAACTCGAACGACACTTTAGTAAAGTTTAAATATTGCACCAGATTATATTTATGTGTTTGGAGTGGAATGATAAATTTGTCGTAGTTAAGTGTAAATTGTAGAATTTACACGTGAGAGAGAATAATGGATGTATGGATTCGTTATAGTTCCATTTGTGTTGTGAAAGCTTGACGTCAACTCGATCCCGATTTCCCCTGCAGGAAGCCAGTAGGGATGACGGAAAGCGGTGAGACATAAGGGATGTAGATCTTTATTGTGACAGACTTCTCTATAGTGCGAACTGATATTAATGGATGATAATGGAGATGATTCTGGGTTTGGCGTTAATGAGTAACTCCCTGCAGGGGTTCCTAGCAAAGTGAAAGAGTAAAGAATGTACTCTTTCCCGTCCAAGTAATAGGTACCTCGTTTGTGACGATATTTTCTCACGGATCTGATGCATCCCTCTTCATTTTTTCGTCTTTTTCAATTTTTGGGTTGTGTTTCGTCACGATTTTCGTGGCAATTAGCATATCGAAGCTTTAAAAAGGCATCAAAAATTTAAAAATTTAGTCGAGCGGACGTAAATATGTCGAAGAAATATTTATATTTTGGTTAGATATCCATCGGAACACATTTTCGAGTGGGAATCGCTTAGAATATATTTTTCGAATCAAACTTTTTGAGAATATCGGAAAAAATGAGAACGCATCCCACGAATAAAAATTTTTCGGAATACATTTCAGGAAGAAAAAATATTTTTTTTCATTGTTTTTTAAGAAAACGATATTGGACATTATTTTCTGAATATTCGTGAATAACATTTTAAATATTTGAAAGGTAGAAATGTTTCTTCTTTTTGCTTTTTAAGAAGGAAATCCTAGGAATTATTTTTAAAAACTTGCTTTTTTCGGAATGTTTCGTTTGCCTGTTTCTTAGGTGAAGAACTTTTTTGGATAAAAAATATATAACATTAAAATAAACAAAACGAAAAGAAGTCGAGAAAGGAAAAAAATGATGGCGTATTAAGTAAATCCACGATGGAGAAATTACGAGGTCAAACTAAAGAATTTTCGAGAGATGAATTGATTAAAGCAACCCACTAGAATACGGCAACGATTTACTGCAATAATCTCTCTTAAATGCATGCAAATACGCGAAAGTATGAGATAATAACCTAGTCCTACATATTTCTTAGTAATCACTTAATGACAAACAGGAGATCGCTCTTCCTGCTCCTAACGTAAACCACCGACCATTCCTATTAAAAATATACACTATTATCAAACCTCTTTTTTTCTTTATTAGCAAAGTTTTTAGGTTTTTCTTTCTGTAAAATTGAAATTTGAAGCGCGATCAAAACTCGTTTACAGAAGTAGAAGATCAAAATCGTTGCCCCTTAGAAATATAAAAACGCCCCTTTAAAAAATCATGCTTAAAGTGGGTTGTATGAGTCATAGAATCTAAGACGATGGTCGAAATGTCAGAAAAGGGGAAGGGGGAACGTCGAAGATTTTTTAAAATTCACAATGTAACTATGCAAAGAAAATAGACGTCACTTGGCAGTTCGCCAATCGTCTCGCGTGTCGAGAAAGATGGCCCATAGGTACGCTTGTTATCAATCCCCTCCGCATATTATGCGGTCAGATTTACTATAAATATGTATATAATTCTCGACTAGAACGAAAGTTCAAATCTATTTTTTGATGATGCGTAACCACTTAGGTGTACGCGACGTGTAAAAGTGATCCTTTAATAAAGATCTACTCGGGTGTAACTAACTAGTCCTCATTTTTTTTAATACTCTTTAAAACTAGATAAACGAAAAAGTAGGCCAAATGTGTTTATTCCTCTGTTTAAATTATTACATCAGCAATACAAGGGCTCGAATTAAGTAAAGCAGTAAGAATATATATATATTTTTTAATCTTCGACCTATTTATGCACTTGTGCAATATTTGCATCGTGAAAGTTATAATTTGAGCCACGTAGTTGACGTAATATACAGGCCAAAAATTATTAGGCCCTATAAAACGTCAAAAACACCTATTTATAATTACGTTTCTCCCTCTAATTTCTTGATAAATTTTTCTATTTTATCCATAATGCTTTTATTATGAGTTGATAAACATTAAAATAATTAATATATTATATATATAACATAAATATATATACGTGACTATACATTCTGTACAGGATTGACAGAGCAGAGATATAGAGCTTAAATAAAATTGTAACGTCATTAACCAGCTAAAAAGTAACTATGCCATTTCATTTATGCACAGAAGATTCTACTGAACGGTTAGTCGATTCCAATAAACATCGATCAATATATATTTACTGTATATATAACCTATATAAGTTATATAGCCTGTAACAAATGAACGGTGGCTTTTCCTCTTAATTTTTCAAAGTAATTATTTTAAAGGGGGACATGGAGGAGCGCGTTTGGAAAACTATCCCCTTTTATATTTGTTTCGATCAGTAAGCGCCGGGTTTTATATCCTTCGGTTAATCCTATTTGGGTATGGAAAATCCGTAGGAAGGAGGAAGGTGTTCTTAAGAGCGAAACGCAGGTGCAAAGTCTTTTCATAATTGACTAGCTTTGCAGCGGTTGTTAACTCGTCCACCACTACTATCATCAGGTAATGGACGGAGGAAAAGTGCACCCGATGTTTCTACCAATTTAACCCATTCTACGAGATGTCGGCAATTACGTTAGCAGTGGTGACGACACGACAATCATTATAATGGCTCTTTTGTCGATTCCACTTTCCTATTTATTGTTTTCTGATCCGTTATGAATAAATGATTTAATTGGATTATGTCTTTTTATCTGATAATACCCTCTAACAATATCGACTCGGATTAAAATTGTTATACCGTCTTCCGATTTTAATCATTTATATCTAGATAAATATTTTATGAGATTCTACGAATTTCTTCGCTTTTCTTTTTCTTCTAACCCTTTGATACCAGTCGAAATTTTTACTAAAACTCAGATTATTTTAATGTCCACTCCATTCTAAAAAATTAACATAATAAATGCAATCTTACACAAATCTTTGGTTTATAAAATCAGTTTTTTTTTAAATTGATTGAAGATTGAAATAACTATGGAACTAGTCGTTAAAACTGATTGTAGAATGGTAACTTTGGAATTAGCTATTACGTAAAATTAATTCTAGAAATTAGTTGCTGTAACTCTATAATTTGTTACTATTGAAATCTCATAAGTCTAAAACTTAAATCAAGTGCTGTTAACTGTTTTAATTTAATTTCACTTTTTATTGGCATATGCAAATATGTAACTATCAAGTTAATGTAAAAAATAAATATTTTTGTATTTGGTTTTTACCTACTCTAAACTTAATTCGTTTACGAGTAAAGTATGGAATCGGACTGAATTCTCAAAGCTGATTTTGAATAGAAAAATGAGAGCAAGCTGTACGTTAAGTAGGATTTTAAACAAATTTTTCACTTTGATCCATTGAGAAATTATCGTCCAGAGCATCATTTTACTCGAACGTCGAGATTCGGAACGATATTTTAACACGAAAAAATCTCAAAAAAAGGGAAAAATACCTCCCTCGTATATTTCAAAAATTTCGATGAAAAAAAACATACATATATTCTCGTATTACAAATGTGAGAAAACATTTTAAAATAGGCCCCCGTTCAATTTGCATATTGTGCGAAACGATTTCTTATGGGAAAAAGGCTTCTCGGTGGTGCCATTGTGCCCAGAATTTGGCATGAGAACAACACGCGAGGAAAGAGGAGGGAGGGAAGAAAAAAATTCTCAGAAAATGGCCAACAACAATAACAACCCAAAAATCCATTCATCCCTGGTAGTTGTAAAAACAAGAATAACGTTGGAGGCAAATGACACGGGGATGGAGCATCGCTTAAAGAGAATGCCGACATTCTCCTCCCCCAATGTCAAGTTTAGCCGTCACACTCGGTTCTTCTATTAGGTAGATCATCGCCAGTGTAATCTCATAATGGCTCACGGTTACGTTTAAAATCAATCACCATCGTTTACTGGCGATACCCTTCTCGACCGACTTTTACAGTAAATGCCATCTCTGCAAATTGGCTACTGTTTGTGAGAAGTAGAGTATGCACTTTGTATAACGTGTATTACCTAATATTCAAAGTGGCGTGTAATGCATATCAAACTGTTTTACCTCTTTTCGAATGCTTAAATAATAGTTTGATGAGCGTTATAAGCTGCTCCGAATGCTTCAATAAGCAATTATTAAGATATTCAGAATTGCGTTTAATGTTCATCAAGATATGTAACACAATAAAAATCCAATTAAGGTATATAGAATGATATGTAACACATACCAAGGTGTTATTTAGGTATTCGGGATACATAAAACTTGCATCAGTAAGTCATTGAAGCATTCAAAATTGCTTATAATGCACACAAAGATACTGTTAAGACATTCGAAGTGGGGTATAATGCGCATCAAACTATTTTACTCTGCTTCGAATACTTTAATAACAGCTGAGTATGTGTTATGTGCTGTGCCACATAGAATATTTCAATAATGTGCGCCAAGCAGTTATAAATGCATATCAAATGATTATTACGGTATACATCAAGATGTTTTTGATGTATTTAAAGTAATGTGCAATAGTAATCGAAATTATCTTATTAAAATAGTAAAAAAAAAAGGTATATAACGTGTACCAAGGTATCATAGAGGCATTGGAAGTGGAAATAATGCGCATCAAACTTCTTAATTTCTATCGAACCGACAAAAGCCATACGTTAGTAGCAATACCCCTCTATTTTCTCGGATGTAATCACAATAAAAGGTAGGAATTTATTACGGTCGTCCCGTTCGATACGTTTTCTCGAACTTATACCGCTATATACACTTGTATCGAGTTGTTAGATGCTATTTCTAACCGCTGTGTTCTCGGAGGGAGTTGTTTGCAGCTCCTTCATTGTTCTTGGCGGCCAAAGTCTCAGGTGTGTCATCCTCCGTTACTCTCAATAGGTCACTTGGGGAGAGAGAACGATAGCAAGGATTTGAGACCATGACACGCACACACAGAAAACTGTCTGCTTCTCCAACACGATTGATTGAAGTTCTTATTTCTCGCGCCTTTAACTCCCCTACGTTGCAACTTGGCTATTTACAATTGAACACTCCACTTTAACGATATTGTCGACTTTATAATATTTTACCCCCGTTAATTTAATAATTAAATTAAAACAGAGTAGCCTAAGATCGATTCGTTTTTCCCATATAGATATTGACGTTTATGTGGAAACAATTAATTGATGTATAAGATATAGATTTATATAGTTGTAGGATGAAAGAATACAATTCTATCCCCTCTCTATCCTTTACAAAGGTCGTGCTTAAAGGAGGTAACTATCTCCATCTGGTGTCTAGCGAAACAAATGGCAATTATTTAGTTCTCCCTCTGTAATTCTTTTGCTCACTATAATGTTCTGTTTCTCAAACCGCAATATATATTATATAGAAATATTGTGCCGGATATAGTTTGTGTTGGATCATTCTTTTAAATATTAGCATTATATGCGACGAGAGGAGCCTTAAATCCTCTCTACTACTTAACTAAGTAGACGTATTAAGCTTAGACATATATTAATAAATAAATAATATATATTCTTCGTGAAATGTGTTGAAGGAAATATGCCCGATATTTATAACATAAAAATACTTCATCATAACAACGAATAATTGCAACAGAAAATAAACAATACTTAACTGCTAACAGAGATAAGGTATCGCTTCTCGAGGGAGCATCTCTTTCATACCTACATTATGAAAATTGAAATTATTAATAGTATTATTAGCTATTTTTAACTTATAATATATAAACTAAAACATTTTTTAGTTTCAGAAAATACAATACTCACGGATAAGCTTCGGAATACTCTTTAAGAAGAGACAGTCAACACTTCAAGTAAACTTTCGCTTCTAATTTGAGTTGTAAATATTCGTTTTGCAAACGAGTAGAGAATATATATGATGAGTTTAATGTTAGAAACCTGTCATTTCGTTTCCATATTAAATATTTGTTATCTCTTTTGCGGGGCATCTCATCCAGATTAAGTTATTGAAGAGTATAAAATCAGTCTGATATCATAGTCTTAAATAGTTTCTTATACTGTAATGCGTAGTATTAATCTGATTTTATGGCCTATATCACTGTATATAAACTTTTATGTAGAAGAATATGAGATAAATTGATCTTATGATCTTGTTTAGTTCTATTAGAGAGGTTCGTGTTTAGAAATTTGTGAATTTATGTATGAACAAGAGATGGCTTGGAAATATGCAGTCTAATATAACATTGTAATGCTTATTTTTTAAAATTTGCTATATATAATATAAACATTGCATTATAAATTGTAGCTAATTAGCAGAGGATAAAACATTCAAATTACTTAGAAGAATCACCGCATTAAAAGAAAAGAAAAAAGAACAGTTAAAATCGAGTCATAAAACACTATTGATTTACAGCCGATAAGAGTAGTGTCAATCAGGATTATCTTAATCGTAATCCCTACCAAAATCGGAAATTATAGGATAAAGCCGTTAGCAGAAATTCATATTTTTCGTAGGTCAAGCGTGTAATTTAAATACGAAAATTAAATTCTGTTCGAAAAAATAGATATACAAATTGTATACGTTGTATATATATAGAGGTTTGTAAGGAGAAAAATGCCAGTGATGTAGAGAAAGTTAATAATTGAGTTAAACACGGTCTGGCTAGTAGTAATTTAATTAATATTCCGCATACGTTATCTTTCCAGTAACACAAACGCATTTAATGGATATTTTACTCTGTGGATTTTTATGTTCAAAATTCGAACGATTTAAGACCCATCTTTGCCTGTTTACGGGATAGAAAACGTCCAAACAAGTAGGAAAAAAAGAGATGGAAAATGAACACGAATCGTTTTTAACGCAGTAACCTATAGGGATATATTCATTTACGTGATATCGATGTCAAAGAAGGACGGGTGGGGTAAGAAACGGGCAGAGAATGAAGCAGCGTGATGAAAAATGGCGCAGTCGGATGAAGAAAAGTCTCGTGTGCTCAGCAGGTGGAGTCGGTCCCTTGTTGTTGTCGCACGTGTCCAGCTTACCCGATCTTCTGCTCCACGGTTCTCATTTTCTAGATGACGACTTCTGGATCCAGTTTGGGGGACGGGCGACTGAATGAGGTGTGACATATCGGACGCAGTCCCGGCTCCCTTGGGAGAAGACTCGTCCGTTGCTGTTACCCCAACATCCCTCGTAGGTGTATAGTCCATCCCTTCGCTTAGCACGTTCTCCCTACCTTCATTGTAATTTAGATGAACTCGGGGACCGAGGGAATTACCTGAGTGCGTGTTTCCTCCCGAGTTGGTGCAGACAATGCGGGATTAGGTGACTGGTTTCTCTACCTATGTCTACAAGCCCGTCCCTCGATGATACAAACAATAACAGTCTTTAGGGACTCTTGATGTAATTAGAAACAGCAGAGTGTGTGCTTTTCTTTTTCTCTTTCCTTTTCTCCAGCATCTAGAAGATTTTTATTGCTGGTTAAAATATTTTATTAATTTTTTTTTCTTTGCTTTTTAGAATCGCAAAATTAACTTCTTCCTTGTTCTGAGTAATGCGTAATTCGATATATTCACTGAGACAGGTAGAAGTGATTTGCGCTTTTGTGCTATGTTCTGACACTGAATCCAACATCTGGTTGCCAGATGTCTCTCTTGTCGGCGGGTGTCGTGGGGCATATACTTTTGGTCGCGAAGAATGCGTAGGGCTAACATATGGAATTACAGCGTATCCATTCCGAGAAATATACAGTTTCACCTGATATATTTTCACCCTGGATAATTCAAACAAACCCCTGTTTAGTAGATTATACCAACGTATTTCTGCCCACCTTTCCGTTAGTGGAAGTAAAAATAGAGCATTCATTACAGATATCTTATCTGTGAGAGCCCGAGGCCGTGATCCGAAGCTATTTTCCTCTTCCTCGTGGGATACTCCAGGTATTTACATGGATCTAAAGCAGCAGGTGGCCGAGCACTAATGAAAGTGGCACGCGGACATTTAGCGTCGACTACAGAGATTGCTGTCGAACATTCTCATTACTTTTGCTTGTTAGCATTACTCCAGTAATCTTTCTCCGTGGTGTGTACATTAGTTGTGTTCTCCCACTGCCCACCCGACGCTTCTGCTAAAAGAAGAAACGGAAAAAAGTCGCGAGACGGTGCGCTCTCCTTTCCATTACACTTTCTACGTTCTGATCAACAGCTTAGTGTTTTTTGCCCCCCGTTCCCAAGTCAGTTTTCTACTCGTGCTGTGGTTGTCATGGTGACACTGCGTGGTCCCTGTAATTAGAAACTGTGAACTTAAAGCTTGTACTCTCCTGCGATGTTTTTTGGTTTTTATACGTCCCTCGGGGTCTAAACTGATCTAAGTTTAAAACAGAGTTGAGAATTACACTTTTGATTGTGTTTAACTTTGCTTATAAAATATTAAAATCTTATAAATTTCATTCTTATTATTGAATATATTAGTAATATTAAGGTCTAAGTTTAAATTGACCAGAAGAATATCTGAAGTCTGAAGAAGGGAGTCCTGTTTAATACATTTTTTTTTTAATTTAATATTTTTATATTTCCATATTTTTACGTAGAGATAAAAAAAATAATTCCGACAGTCATCATTAATTAAATGATGTTACTATTAATCTAAAATAATTTTTTAAGTACTGATTAACCAGATGCACTAACTCGCCAACAACTATTCTTCTTATTTCTAAAATTTTATCAACTTTGTAATTTTAATACACAAAAATTTTTTATTTAAATTATTTAAATCACGAAAATTGTTAATGTGTGTGTCATATTATTGTTAATTAAGGTTAAAAATATCAAGTATTGTACAGACTAACCAAAGAATGTTGTCTCTAAGATGCAGTTTAAGTTGTGATATTTTGCTTCATGAAAAAAATTATAAAATGTTGCTTCTGATTTTGACATGTTCTTACATGCAAGAGATTTAAAAATTATTTTTAAAAATTTTCTTTAAAGTCAGTTGTCAATTAAATTGTTATTATCCAGAACAATTTTAAGCATTGACAAACCATTAATAATATACTAGTAACTACTAATTCAGCAAGAATTTTTGTTAATTAATTTTTAAAAAATAATTATTGAATTTTGTGATGTTTTAGTGTATATTTTTGTACTGAAACATCACAGAAATCAGCAAAAAATAAGACAAAGTTAACATTTCCACTCATAAATCATCCAAAAAAAAATTAATTACTTAAAAACAACTTTGCGTAATCAGATTAGAATAATTGTGTATTATAATTGAACAAGTTCAGACTTGTTTAATTCTGTAAGAAGCTGTCGATTTCAGTATTGTTTACAGTTATGCGTGCTACGTAACAGGAACGCAAAATGAAATTCCGAAAAATACGTTAGATGTTCGATAATTTACGTAATGTTATTCGACCGCTTCTGGAGTTAAAAGGTTAAAAAAAAACCGGCAATAGGTCGTGTAATTTATCTACGAATTTACCTACATTTCGCGAGGATACTAATTAAGCGAGTGACGATAACAGTTCACCAACTTCCTGACCATTTATTACTGCCATCTATTGGCCGTTATCGGCGAGTAAGCTATAAACCTGCGATGCTAGGATTTGTCGTTCGTTTACGATTTTCCGTCGATTCACTCACCTGGTCTGTTGACTTTAGCTTACTCTACGAACAGATAACATCTCTCTTTTCCCCTTTTTTTCCCCACAAATTCTTGTTAAAGTAATTAAAGCAAGCGCGTAATGAGTTTGTAACTTAGTTATTAGGATATTGTCGATAAGATTGTGCCATATTTATTATTGGAACTAATAATAATTTTTAGTTTTATCTCATTTAAAATTGGTAGCGGTAGGCTATTTATTGTTGCATGTAAGAAATTTGGTAGTGAAATTTTCTCCCTCTCTCTCTCTCTCTCTCTCTTTTTTTTTTTTTTAATTATTTTCATGGATCTTATAAGTTTTAGATAGTTTAATTTGTTTTCTAGAATTTAAATTCGGATATTTTAGAGAGTATTTTTAAAACTGAGAGTTTTAGAGGAGATTTCCATTTATCTTCATCCCGTTTGAGCGAAGAGAGGAGTAATTTGATCAGAGTTAAAATTATTTATACGCATTTTTACAGTGTCAAATTTAGCATTCTAACCGAAAATGATAAATTTGTCTTATAAGATATATAAAATAAAATTATGAAAAAAATTTTTTTTGATGAGAAATCCACTATAAAATCGGTAGCGACTCTGCGTATTAATTTTGTTTTATTTTTATATTAGATTTGTTTAGTGATTCGCGAGTCGAACACGTTAATTTATTTATAATTGATCTATGTTTTCATTGAATATATATATGTCTGTGTGTGTGTGTGGATGTGTTTTTTTTTTGTTCGATATCTTTGTCTGCATCAATGTTAATTTCCGATAAGACTCTTTAACTGGAGCAGCATTCTGTAAAAAAATCGTTTGCCATAAAAAAAGCAGATAATTGACCACTTTCTTTTTATTATTCTCTTTAATGGAATATATAAAAATCGTTAATAAAAATATTATTTAATGGATAGACAGACCTATCATCGATTTGGATCTGGTTCGTTCTCCAAAGTTGTGTCGAAAATTTCAAAAAATGAAAGCAGTTTTTTTAGTGTTTTTTTTCATTATTTTTCTTATCTGAAAAGTTTCTACTTTACAATTACAAGTATAAATTATTGAGGGTGTTTTTTTTTTTGTTTTTTATGTTGGGAAAATGCTCGAGTATGCCTATAGAACGTTATCTCACGTATCGCTACAAGGTCAAATACCACATGTGAAATATAAGAATTTTAATTCTACAGATTTATTTATATTAACTCGTCGTTATAAAACGTAACCTAATTAACCATAAAATGTATATTTAAAATAAAATATTTTAGTATTATAAAATGTTTTTTTCGAATTTTTTATGTAATTTTCAACGAAAAGAAAGCAATGGTAGGAATTTTGTATCATTTGGAGGCTTTTTAGTGGAAGATCCTAGAACTTGCAAAGTGCTAAGAGTGTCCATGCGAGTCATCGATTTGTAGAGCAAAGCAAGAGCAAGTGGAGCATGGCCTACTAGAGATGGAGTCGATTGTTCTCCCGTGTTAATGATTAAAGTCGATCGAATTTGGCATTCTCGTATCGATGGTTCGATCTCGGGGGTTCTAAGTTATATTAGTTAAACGCGCGTCTTGGACATTCGGACATAAGACGGAAAGCGATTAACCATCGACTGGCTTAGTCTGGCTTTTGGCCAAGCGGAGGTGTCCCCGTCTGGCTTTATTCTTCCGAGCACAACTGTTGTCTAACAGTACAATATTGTCGCTGATTGAAACATATAGAGACGCATTGTCCTCTTTCTTTAAGCTCTATCTCTTCGTCCGCGAGTCGTGATGCTCTTTTCGTATTTTCTTTGCATCAGTGCCTCTGTTCGGGGTGACTTGAGCGTTGACTATGAACAGTGCTTCACGTGTCATATTTCACCACCTTATTGTGGCTACTACGTGCACCGTTTCAGCTATCCACTCTTCTCTGTCCGACTCTATGGCTACATTGCTGATTGGTCCTGGATGCATGCCAGGACCTCCCTTGTTTTCGACATCCATCCCCATCCATTCTGAACATGTTTCGAGGTTTCTTCGCATATTCTTGATTTTTCATTTTATTTTTTATATATATATATCGTTTTAAAGAAGGTCTTACTCTGTAACAATATCAAGAGAATGAATGACCGCGTTGGAATTTCGGCATTTGTCTTGATTGATTAAGGCTTGTTGTGCCACAATTCCAGAGATTTACCATTGTTGTTTAGTAATCGTTTTAATGAAAGATGGTGCTAATCATTTATGGCTCGACTATTCGTTATCTGCACGATTTATAAAGAAAACGTATTGCCGTTCAACTTTGATAATTAAATTCGATTCGTTCAAGTTTATAAAATTCTTTGAAGTGTTTAGAATGCAAATTCTTCGATACTTATTTATTGTTATTTTTTTAAACTGCAACTTCACCTTAACAACGCACAGATCTACATTATTTTAAACCTATATAACAAGATAAAACCACTCTACCATTGATTTGGGTTATTTATATTTATTTTAAAACAAGTTGAAATTCGGATTTAGCAAAAAGATTTGAAAATTGTCCTCTTAATAGTCGCAAAAAGTCGTGGTCACACATTCGTTCATTATAGAAACATTTGGCAATAGTTTAGAATTGATTTTTTTAGATATATTTATTGCATAATTTTCACAGAGAAGTGTTTTTATTTCGAGAAAAGATATAATGATGCGATTGAAAGTCGTAAACGGTGTACATTAATAACACCTCTGGGATCGGTTAGGCGCAGATCGGAATTGTTTATTGCTTGCTTAAACAGGAATACAGTTTGATACGTCATCGCAGGTAATGGATATAAGGAGTTTATCATTGCTATATATTCTACAGTACCTCTTGATAATGCAAACTACACTTAAAACTTTTACTTTTATATAACTACTGTACTTTGAACTTTTTGTCACTTAAACTGACAAATAAGTTTTATATACTGTACATTTTTGTAATGTCAAAGTTTATAAATAATCAGATTTAAAATCAGCTGATTTTGTTATAAAATTAAAAAAATTGAGAAAACAGTTTCTTTAAACTCTTCAATAATAATATTTATTTTAAGCACATTCAAATTTATATTTTTATACAAGATAGAAACATTTTTTAATTCGTTTATTTATTTCGAAATATCAGATTAAAAAGTTGTTAAATTATGAGAAATTTCGTGGAAATTCGAGAGAAGTTTGTTTCGATTATTTACACTGTAAATTAAAGTATAAACGAAAATATATGTGCTCCCCCATCTCAAATTAGTAGTGGCATGTCCCTGTACTTTACCTCATACTTTTCCTTGAACAAGAGTCGTGCCGGTCATCTATCTAACACCTTTCGGGGGAAAAATTTTGAATTGATATAGCATAACCTCCGGTTTGTATTGGAAATTCGTATATAGTTACTCGGGGTCTCCTGCCTTTACGGTTTCCATATTTGGTCTCGGCTTTCACCTATGTTACTCTATTCTCGAGGTTAAGGAAAGACAGACGGACGGACGGACGGACGGACGACAGTGGGAATTTATAGGTCTACAATTTTTTCAAATTGAAGCTCAATAAAATTTTCAGAAGTTTAGATTTCGGTTTGGGGTAAGATTCCTCTTCGAGATCCAAAATTTACTATTACTTTTTTCATGATCATTTATAAAGCTTAAGATTTGGACAATTTGCATTAAATATTACTTATTTAAGAAAATAATTCACAAACAAATTGATTAATTTTGAATAATTAAAGAAGAGGAATTATAAGATCTAACGAATCACAATTTTTGTTAAATGATAGGTTAACTTTTCATAAATTATCTACCATTCTATTCATATGTATCATATTACAAAGAAATATGAAGATGTCATATCAATATTTCTTAACACAAGAGCCGAAAAATTGAATATTTCCAGACGATTATGAAAATTTTCAGTTCGTCAGACACATATGAATGAGTTATTCAAGATTTTTTTCATACAATAGACAGTTACGATTCGTGATATTATGGTTATAATGATAGCTTCATCTAGCATAAAAAGCTATTATCATAGGAATAGCCATTGTTACAAATATAAGAAGAAATAGTTAATATTAACGGATATTCCTTTTTATATTTGTAATAATACGTATTCTTTTTTGCCTTTATAATGCTGATAATGTCTTTTTATCCTTATAATATTGATAGGGTAAGGAGTAGCCAACATATTTTCATCTATTTATTCTACTACTTATGACACACGAAATGGTTGTGTGTTAGATATAATAAAATGGTTTAAGTTATTTATAATTAATTAAACTATTAGGAAACTTTCACAAATATAAAATTTAGTATAGCGTTAAGAAAAATAAGAAGTAAGATATTTTATTACCTTATTTATAAATCAAAACAAGGCGATAAAATTATATATTTTATCGTTGTAATATGTAACTTTTATCAAGAAAAAAGACCTTATTTATTCAGTTTATATAATGTGGTGTAGGGACGTATGACGTAACAAAGAAGTCGTTGAAGTTCCATTGGCCATAACACCATATAGACCTATATTCATAGTAAAATGTCAACAAATAAGTCATAAAATTTAAAATAAAGTAAACAGATACAAATCGCGAGTTTTTATTATTTTCACAAAATTTTTCTTTCTTTCTTTATTTATTTATATATAATTTACATCCAAAAAATTTCCATTATAGTAACGAAATAAATATGTTAAATGATAATATATTCATTTAAATAATTCCTTTATTTATTATGAAATTTTATTAAAGTCATTTGAAACATCTGTTTCGCGTGGGAACTATTTCCGATGAATCACGAAAAATCCGTACTGAGAAAACTGAACATTGACCTCGAATTTTCTATAATTTCATTAATTATTTAAGCATGTTATTTATTAAAAATTTCTTTTAAATCTTAATAAGTTAATGATGTGATTAATATTTTATAAATTTTAATAAACACGATATATGATTTCAGTGGCTAATCTGATATTCAAACATCAATTTTATTAATATTAATTCAGAAGTAATTAAAAGAAATAAAACTTAAGGCTTGGAAATTGTTTAATTCTTAAATATCAATCGATTCTGATAGAATTCCGATTTCTTTTAATCCTATTTTTGGAGATCGAATATTTTTAAATGTATCGATTACGCTATTTTCGACTTTTAGATCGTTAAATCTCTGTCTTGTTCAAAACATAGCTGTGAATGGGAGACAAGAAACGTCTCAGACGTACAATTATTTGACTACATAGTAATAACTTAATATATTATGAAGACAATATTTTTAAAAACCTTACCATTAGCTCAGTCAGCCTCATAATAAATAAAAAAAATAAAAAAACTGAACCAGAAATCCTACTATATATGACGGGAATTCAGGTAGTTTACATATAATTCTGTTATATTTTACACATAACAAATATCTGTAAAATAAGGTACTGTACATAAAAGATAAGTACCAACTAAAAATAATCTTAATTTTTTTTTGAAACAGTAATAGTTAAGCAATAATTCGTAAAATGAGAACATTTTACTAATAGGCCTATCTATCTGCACAGTTGTTATATGTATTAGGCCCTTATTATGAAGCCCGTGTTTCCAATTATCATCCATCTGTAAAGCCCTTTGGGCTTTTAGGAAGAGGTGCGCCATAGAGACTATTAAAAGCTTAAGCTTTCTTGTAAGGTTTCAATATACATTTTTATGAGGATGGATACTGATAGGTCTACAATGTATTTATCTTTAACTGCCTAAGGACTTTAAGAATGGCATAAGCTATGGTAACTATTCTAGTGACTAATCCTCCTTACCCTTCTATAATAAAGATTCCAGTTTACTTTTACAATTGTAGCTGTTATTCCAATCTTTTAAGAGATTATTATATCTTCTAATCTTTATAACAGCAAAGATTTCATTTTAAAATCTTTTAATAATGATTATTTTTTTTCTTAATCTGTTAATTAATAGCGGTCCTTTCTTCTCAACTTAAAATGACTTAAGGGTTAAAATTAGTAGGCGATAAACAGCAACAGAGCACAATTAATATCTTAAAATAATTAAAATAAGCGATCTGTTGATGGATAATTCAAGCGAAAAGTGGAAGAAACGAAAACGAAATTCGTCAGTTTTGAAAATAAAATAATTGATTGACACTCGACTTGTTTAATTGCACGTTTTGTCGGAAAACCATTAATTCAAAATTAGATATATTGGATTTCGTCCAGATCCATTATCGTCGTAATTAAATCAAAATCGTCATAGTTATCGATTGATAATTTGGTTAATTATAGGCCAAATCGTTATATCGGGAGTAAATGTATCTCCGCTTCTCCCAAACCATTTTGTGTCGACGTAAATTGAGTAAGGTCGTCGTCGTTATGGCAATATTTAAATAGTTTTACTTCTCCGATTGGATTTCCCGCTAAACACTGCGAAAGTTTCGATTTATGAGTTGATTTTGTTGCCTTCTATCCATTTTAATAAATGGCTGACTGTTTCTACATTTAAAGTCAAGACGATGTTATAAATATTCCGATGATCAGTTATTGATTATCGATCGAGTAAGAACCATATACAAATTGTTGCCAGAAGTTTAGATCGTAATCGATCAAGGTTTAACTGATCAATCCTGCTTTATTACTTACTCTAACTAATAACAATTCTTCTAGCGTTTACTTATAATCACTTGAAATTTTCATTATAATCGATCAGGATTTGCAGTCGATTACAATTTTCGTCACAATCGCCGAAAGTTTACATGAAAATCGATTATAGTGACGTCACTGCCGATCGCGATTTCATTGCCTTCGATCACGACTTACGTCACAATCGATCGTATCCGACGTCATAACGGATCACATTTAAAACCATGACGGAATCTCGAGGAGAAAAAACCCACGCGGCCAACGAGAAAACCATTATTAAAACATCAAGCACGTCGTTCGATCTCATCCAAATTCATTACCGAGCCATAATTAAGCTAAAATTATTAGCGCGCGTCACGCGGAACGTTACGACCTCGTCCAAAATAATTACTACGTCACGGCACGCTATTATTTACAATGTAAATTTATTAATCGGGAAGAGATTAGTCGGTCGGCCGTTTTATTAATTTTAAATCGATGAAGAAAAATCGGTTAGATTTTCATCCCTAGATAGAATAAGAAGGAATTATCACCACCGGAAGATAAGAAGGAATAACCATTATTATAAAGCAAGAGAGAATAACAATTAGTATAGGTTAAAAAAAGAATAATCAGTATTATGTCGATGAAGAGTCAAAATATACTGTTAGTTATACTATACTTTTTTCATTATACTGTAAAATAACAAATGAATAAGCTACAGCAGGAAGAATAGGCACCGTTATAAATTACAAAGAACTAGCCATCTTGAATTTAATGAAGGAATAGTGATAACATCAATTGTTATAAGAAGTAGTCTACGCCATAAAACAAGAAAGAATAATCACTATTACACATTAGCCATTCTTCTTACAGGATAAGAAGGAATGGCCGATACTACAAAATATTACGTTTTATTAATTTGATCCCCTCGAGACAAAAATCGGTTACGATTTTAGCATTGGGGGGGAGAAATTGTTTATGGTGAAAAGTGGAAAGAATCGAGCTGGCTGCGCTGCACGGGAATGAGATATCGAAGGTTTTGTCGACGGGGGCGCCAATCGAGGCCCCGAACACTCAATCAACTCTTCCTTTGTAATCGCGCTCTCGTACGAAGATGACACTGAGGTAATAAAGACTTTTTTCCTCTCGTTCGATCTTCGTTGTCATCGTTACATAGCTGCTTTGATTGATTGATTTGAGATCTTCTGTCTATTCTATTATAGTCGGACCCGATAGGTGACGAGGCTAGTTGCCACGCTTAACTTTCCCTCTCCCTCTGTTTCTTTCCTCTAAAGTTATTTGTCTAATATTTTATGATGGATGACGAAAGAAACTACTTTTTAAACTCGTTAAATATTTAATCCCCGTAAGCGTTAAAAATATTAGTTTAAAACTTTATACGTAAATAGGAAGCGCGCGTAAAAGTCTTCCCTTTTTTTCTCTCAAAAAATTTCCTTCCCCCTCTTAGAACCGATATATAATGCATAATGAACTTTTGTGTAATATGTAGATCGTTGCACTAAATCACCAAGGTTTGACGATTGACACTGTTTGTTAATCCTTCCGGGTAATATAAATGAGACGGACGAACAGTAATATCGTTGTTTGTTTGTATAGTAGCATCCGTTCGTCTCTTTTTTTTCATTCTACTTTTTGAAGTAACTCGATACTACTAGCTTATTATTTGATGCGCCGCTAACGAGCCCCCACTTTACAGACCCGACCGGGTCGGATTTTCGTTAATTAATATCTTCTCGAAAATTGTTTAAATTTAACCACTCCCCAGTTTTTTAAAACGGGATAACTTAAATATGCTTTTTGAGATAGTTTTAATAAAAAATCTATATTATTCTCTCTGTTAAAAAAAGAAAAATTAGACTTCAAGCGTGGGTTGTAACACTAATGTAATGTTAAAAACCTGTGTTAAACTAGGATGCTATGGAAGAAGAGGAGGAGAGGAGGAGGAGGAGGAGGAGAGAGGAGGGGAGATTCTTCCAGTAAATTATTAAAGGCATTAAATTAAGAATAATTTATTTTTTTTAGAAGGAAGCGTTATAGAAGAGTGTCTTTGTAACGTTAAACGACTAGACGTTAGTCTAGCGAAAATTTATTTACAAAACATGCATCCGTCGGTGTATAGGTGAACGGTTAGGCGAGTCGAATTTGCAAAGGCAGTGGTCTAGTTAAGGAATCAGTAAGTTGGCGCCGCCGGCTGCCCGAGAGACAGAAGCGTGCGCCTCTCTGTCTCCATCCGAACCCCAGTGGAGTAACCACTCTTGTTTAGTTCCTACCATTCCGTCATTTGATTGGGAGAGACACCCATTTAGGATCGCCTTATCCCGTATAATCTCGTTTCTGCGACGGAATTTTAGTGCACCGAGTCTCGTTAGTACCGATGCAGTCTGTCTTTCTCAATTTCCAACACACCTAAACAAAACAATGGAGAAAAAATTGAATAAAATTAGCCCCCTTTTCCTATATACTATATAAATCGTGGACTTTTTTCCAATCGTTATCTCATTCCTTTCCTCTAGTTTAAATGGAGTTTCGATTAAGATGACTCCGTCTCTACGAAAAGAACTAAGATATTTAAAAAGCTTTAAACATTGATAAACGTTCAACGTTAAGCAACTAATAAAAATAAAAAGAAACGTTAAACTAATGCTTATATAATTTAAAATAAAAAGAAAATATTGTTGCCAGGCTGATAGTTTAATATCAGTTAAAAAATTACCAACACAAAAATTACTATTACGAATAAACGGGCGATTTAAAACAATCAACAGAAAATTAATTTTAAAAATTCGAGTGATTAGCACAATAATAATTAAATTAGTGATATTAAACAATTGGTAGAAAACGAAAATTCCCAAAAACTATTGCATAACAATAAGCATAATCAGAAACAATACGTAAACAACTAATTTATAAATCATTATCTGAAAACAACTAAATTCTAAACAGCACGTGTCAACAAATAATGCCAAATCAGCTCGGCCGAACAACTAATGCTAAGCAAGTGAAGCGAATGCCATTCGACTCGTTTAGCATCGCTTGATTTATTTATTTTCTTTTTTTTGCCTCCAAACAACAAATAATGAAATTTGATTAGAAAGAAATCAAATTCTCTTCTGGATAATAAGAATTCATTATTTAAGTGAAGAAAATCTTATTTATCGTTTCTTTCGTATTTGAAAGTCCGTCGATGGAAATACCTAGATTAGTAATATATTTGGCATATTTCCAACGGTGGGCCATACGTCCCACTATGAATTTTTTTTCCTACGTCTAAGTACAGTACGTACGTATAGAGGGATACAGTAATTTCCACCATTCTAAAGGCAGCAAACATAATGCTTTTTTTTTGTTATTGCACTTCCTCTTGTATACTAGACTAAATATCAAATTTATTCATCGACGCTTTATGTTCTCTCGTATCTGAGGAGTAAATAATTGAGAGCCACTACTATATTGTTTTTTATTTTATTTTTCTTCTTTGCTGTAAGATTTTATTTTCGAATTATTTCCTTACTCTCATTAATAAACGTATCTCTTCCTTTATCTCTGTAGTTAACGCGTAGCGATAATAATTAATGTCCTCGACTGATGATAATCGTGCGATGCTCTCGTCGAAATGTGAATTCGAAATTTGATTTTGAAGATAAATTATTTTTAAATTTCTAAAATAAAATACGTTGTTGTTGAAAAGTTTTTAGCATAAGGAGTGAAAGATACCTGAAGAACGTTTAAATAGTGGCCGAAACGACGAAACGCAAACATTTGCAGTAAAAAAGGACGTTACAGACCTATCTATCTATATATATAAAAAGGGAAGAAGTGCTTGTGGATCTCGATCTGCATTTGAATTCTACAGTAACCTCCTATTTGTCTATATTACAGGCAGACAAGAGTTGCGATCCCCTCCTCCCTCCCCCGAAGACCTTATTGGACGTGGGTGGGGGTGCTGGATACGTATTCATATCCGTGCTTGGCCGACAGACATTTGTCTCTATTGTTCCATCATCAGGGAGAGATCCCTACCCGCCGCGGGCACACAGACTCTATGTTTTGTCCCCCCGTTTCTATTCCCCCCGGTGCTTCGAACGAAATGAGATCCCGACCGATAGGGGTGGCCGAGGTTGTCAAGAATAGATGATAAGTTACTGGCCAAGAAGGGATACTACGTCATATTCGGTGGGAGAAGTCGAAAAATCGTAAAAAAAGAGAGAAAGTTTACCTCTGTTTGTAGAGGAACAAAAAGGCAAAATGTATGGTGGCACATATTCTGTGAGGCTTACCAAGAAACGAAGGCATTTAATTAATCTTGAAGTGAATTTATACGAGAGGAAGGTAATTTATTTCTTTGTTTGCTGTTACAGAGACAAGAGCGTGAAATTTTATTAGGAACAGAAGGGGAGATATTTCTCAAATTCGCTAGATATTTTACAACTTAAATAACTCGATTTAGATTCAGAATGATATTTATCGTAGATAGAACGATCGGATCGACAAACGGACGTACACATCAATCGGTCCACACCACGCGCGATATTATCAAAGTCACGTTCACGTTATCCCGGGAATCAAAAAGATATTTTTTGGAGACTTTCCAGACGCGGGAATCATTGTGCGCAAACACGAAACACATATTTGTAAATATTTGGCATTGTGCGAAATTCCTGGCATGTCTCCAAGTATGTGTCGCATTTTGGATCCGTCCACAGTTGCCATAGTAACATTTGAAACCCTCATTAAACCATCGAGACACTTAAATGAAACAACTCATTAAGCCAGCTAATCTTTAATCTTGATGTATCAATGTCAGTGAAAACGTCCGGACATCGCCATTTTTCCTCGGTAATGATTTAGATTAGTCGTCTGTATGTTTAAACGTAACAAGCCGAAAGATTTGGATCCCAAATAATTGCTCAAAACCAGCGATTTCTACCTGTCTCACTTTATTTATATATAATTTTCTCCTGTAAACGGTGCGTCTACGAAAACTTCCTTCTGTCTCTTTAACTAGATAAACGTGATTGATGAACAGATCGTAAAATTTCGAAAACTCGATAACATTCCTCATTTGTTGGCGTTATAACGTGTCTCGACTAGTCGAGTGGTAGATTTTCCAGATATCTTCCTCCTCTTCTTCATCATCTCCGTATCTTTCTCTATTTCTTCGCACCTGACGACAAATATAAATTAATTACACAAATTACCTAACGTCGTATCGAAATCCCGTATCTTCCGCATCCGAACTAGCCACTATGGGAAAGAAAACCACTAGATCCCGGTCCAATTTTAGCAGATTGCTCCTATATAACCGCCTTTCGATGGCTCTATCAATCAATTTGCTGCAGTGCTTACGTTTTGGTGCTCGCTTAGAGAAAGGTCCTAGTTTTGTTTATATACGGACTCCGTTCTTGTGTGTAGAAGAGGAAATTCTTTTGGGACCTCCGCCATCGCTCTCTGTCAGTCTGTTTTGTGTAAGTGTCGACGTATCGTCTACCGAGAACAGTCAGACGACGAAAGAGACTAACCAGGTGACTGCAAGATCTCACCTTTATCGTCTTCCAGTCGGAGGAGGAACATAAAAAAAAAGTCAACGGTTCATTGAATTTTATTGACCTCCGACGATGGATGTATGCAAGAAAAGAAGACCAATACGTCTTTTGTCGTAAACTGTCATTTTATTGACCAGAGCAAACTTTATGGGACATACTACGGACCCTACTGCAATTACACTGTACTGTTTCTTATTTGACCCGATAGCGCGGAATTTTGGGGGATTTCCATCCCCGACAAATTTTTGATCTTAAATTACTAATAAAAACTTTATATCCGGTGTGTGCCCGCGATAAATTTATTAAAAATATATATTTTGTTGTCTTCTACCGCTTCTCCGCGTATGAAAGGTCGATTTATAATAGAGGGAGGAAAACGTGCACCTCTAAAAATTATAATTAATTAGGACATACCGAGAGGAGTTTAGAGTACAGCCCAAAAGATTTCGGCGAAGAATGGAGTACCGAAGTGAACACGTGATTGATTTGGGGAGATTATTCAATCCTTCTTTGCCAGTTCTTCTTTTCTTTGGAATATCCACAATTCATTTAAACGATTCGATAAATTTTTGTCACGTCGAGCTATTAATTATTATCTCGGTAGTGATGGAGCCTTTCTGGTTTTCTATCTGCAAAGGGGGATGCGAGAAGGGGTTAAAAATCCCTAACAAATCCGATTAGGCTAAATTACGGCTGTTTCAGCGACAAGCCAATTTGGTGTTGCCTCGTATCGGTAATGAATTGAGAAGCAGCACTTTCTATCAGGTGTATTATTACTGTCCTTGTTGGACATTAAAATTAAACACACCACAGTTGTTATTAAGCTAGGTCCGGACGTATTGTTGACTCTATATGTTGCGTTTTTTTTCTCCCCTTTCTCTCCTCTCTTTTACGTTCCCCCTTTTCTACTTTCGCTCTCACACATCTCTTTCTGCCAACCTTAATCAAGCTGAGAGCGTCATTTTAGTTAATTACTTTGTAAGCGACACGCTTCTGCCTTCTTCAACAGCTTTCGCACCGTACTTATACATTTATGTCACCGCAATTCCTGTGTTATTCGACGTAATTGGACCGACCCATTTCGGTTTACTTTTAATGTGTTGCGTTTATGTAATTTCATTACGTTTCGGGATCTGGTTTATACAATTGTCGAAGTTTTCGTTAAAAATAAACTCTCCTCTACTACCTCAAAAACCGAATTACTCTACCAGCATCACAATGGGGTGATTTTGCAAACGGTTTTGTCAGTCTCCACTCGAAAACTTACGCTTTCACGCGATTTCGTGACGCTCCCTTCACGATCTAATGGAGTGGGTAATACTTTTTACGAAAACATTTAATGGGAAACGACGCTCCACTTTTTATTAAATCAACTCGTCCACTTAGTAACAATAGCATAGTTTAATTAGTCGTCGCCCCGAGTGAAGGGACTCCTCTCTCTGCTGTGTCATACTCCCTCCTTCCTCCCATTCTCCCTCCCCACGCGGAATAATCAGAATTTATCTATTAGTTATCCGTTTGTTTCCGGTAGATAAAACGTCTTAGTAAACTGTAAAGGTGGGTAAAGAAGGGGGGAGGTAACGCAATCGATTGGAGTGATTACACTTTGCATTAGTCGCCCGCAGTGGAAACAAGGTCAACGGATCGGGATGCGGATAAAAATGTACTCCGGCGACAACTCTCGTCAGATAATACAACTTAGGTAATTTCTTACGGTCTCTGGTGTTCTGTGGTTTAATTGTGTGGGGACCCGGTCTATCCTAATTGGTTCGGGCAGGTGTAATTGAGTAGCCTCTTTAATTATCTAGTCTCCTTCTCTCCGATTTTCTACTCTCTCTTCTCTTTCTCTCTCGCTACGTCTTTTCTTATTTAATTCCACTTTTTTTCATCCTCATCCGCATCATCTTCATCTTTTTTTTTACACCTTTTAACAAAAAGAAACGTCTCCTTTAATAAAGCTTAAAGAGGGGGAGAGAAACTGTCGAAAATCCCTTCTAACCTAACCTAACGCGTTAGCAAAATAAAAAGACTTTTAATATACGACTTTATTAAGAGGGGGGTTTTTTAAGTTTGTCCAAACCTCGGACGTTAATTGAGATTTTTATTAAAGAAGATGGAGAGGAGAGAGGATGTTGAGGGAGTTTTATCTTCTAGTTTGTAACAGAGCATCACTTGTAAAACACATCGAAACGTCCCTGGCTACTCTTTTTGCCCAACAACAAATTGGGAACTGCTTTAAACGAACGGTTGGAGAGTAGAAAAATATCAGCCCGGAGCCGACGACGATTGCCGTCGAGAGTGTTGCGGTGACGTTAATCCTCGTTTTGATTTGTCATCCACCTATTGGTCGCCTCTCATACTGTCCCCCCGAGACTCGCATATGACAAGTCTTTTAACTCTATACCCTATGCGGGACAATTTCGTTCGGCAGTTTACTTTAAGCTCGACTTCAACGAATTACTTTATTCTTCTTCGCAATTTTTAGACAAAATTTTAAAAAAGATAAACAAGATTAATCGCGTTTACGTAATTGTGGCCCTTAGCTTTTACTGATTAACGATTAGTAACGGGGGATGTTGCGGGTCATATTTTTTCTTTTTTCCTCCGGCCATATTTCTCTTGCGTTTCGTTCTAAAGTACTGTACAACTCGGAGTTTTGTAAGCCGGAAAGAGAGAAGTTGATGAGAAAGCGGGATTATAAGAGGCAGGGAAAAATCCATGTCTTGTTTCCGAGTCATTATTGCACAAACACCTGTCTCGATAGAAAATGAAAAAGGTGAAGAGAAGAAATTGATTGAAGTTATCGATCGACTTCGTGGCTCTTTCGATTGCATATTCCTTTTTTATCTTGTTTCCTTTTCTGACGATTTCGTTTATATTTACGTACGAGATGCTCGATTCTTGCCTACAATTGTGATGACAAATTCGATACATCAATGTTAAACTTTCTTTGGCTAACTGTAGACGTTCTTACTGTTCTATTACGCTACAACATAGAGTAATGCTTATGATAACAAGATGTTTACACGTGCGAATTACGGAAAATTCTAGTTAAAATAAATCGTAATTTTAGAAAATCGGTAAAATAGCTTTAATTCTTGCATAAATGGACATTTCTTCGCCTATTCATGTTTGTAATTAATAGAATTCTAGCATTTTCTGTGTATTTTTTACATTTTTATAATTAACTATATACATACCTCGCGATAAATATTAATGAGGATTGTATTTAGAAAGCAATAAAGTCGGTTACTGGTCATAACTTATATAGAAAAGTGTGCTTTAAAAGGGATAAGCAGATTGTTTGGGAAAGATAGAAGTCAACAGAGAAGAAATAATAAAGTTAAAAAGTTTTCCATTCTATCTGTAGATGGCCATCTTATCTGTTGTTACGCCGAAACGATTCGTAATTGTACAATTCTAAAGTCGAAGTTAAAGTTTATATAAACTGTGACAAATTACAAGTGATGCGCAACCGGACGTCTGCACTTAACTGGAAAGATAACTTTAACATTGTTATTGACTGGTAGATCGAATAGGTAATCAGTTTTGGCGATAAAAGTCCACTCGGAAAATAAAGCCAACAATCGAAAGACTAGAAAAGTGAGCGTTTGCAGTAAAATCCGAAGGTCCCCACCGTCTCTTAACTCACGAAATAGTCGGAATCGATTGATTAGTTGATAGTGCCCGGTCCAACCCTCTTGGCGACGAGACTCGAGGTAGGACATCTAAACGAAGTCGAGCGAGTTATTTGTCATGTGACATTAGTCGGACAGGCACGTGACACTACTGTAGACCGGGATCTGTTTGGACGACGTGCTCAGAAACGTCTTCGAAGCACCGTGCGAAGGATGAAGACACTGGCTTGATCCACCTTCAAATTCCCTTTTCGACTCTAGAAAATTAAGTTCTTACCGCGGTCATTACGACGGTCACACACGCTCGACTTTCACTCTTTTCTGATCAACTTTCTCCCCTCTTCTTCTTATTATTTTTGTTACAAATGAGGAAAAAGAGTGGAAACTGCGCTAGAGCCTGGTGTACTAGTTAAGAGAAAATAGGAGCTTCTAGTAATAAAACTTTAGGACAAGGAGTCGGAAGAGAGGGGAGGAGGAATTAAATTTTGGCATATTCGGCTATAAAAATAATAAGGGAGAGTGGCCGCGTGGTGTTGTTGGAGAGCTGCACGTATCATCACCGATTGCCCGATACGTTTAATCCACTTAATACTGTATCCAGTCATCCGGCAACTTCGCATCACTTCCTACCGTGAGTGAACTTAACTAACGCTATCGGTAATTGCTATTCCGGAATGAATCAGTACAGTAACTAGACATCCCCGAGCGGGTTCCGGTCTTTCCGACTCCCAGAAGTGAGGAGTTCATGAGGCAGAAGGAAAACATAGATTTTCCGAGCACCCAAATGGCAACGCTAATCAGAGTTTATTGTAGTCGGAGCTGGAGGAAAGACGCTCATATATTCATGGTGAGTTTGGAGTCGAATGCATTCATAAGGTTGATGCATTTGTCCGGGTTGTCTCCGCCCCTCCCGGAATGGTGCGGGGGAGACGACTCTGCAGTTTGCATTCGGACAATTGTGATGTAAATGCCGGTTTGGGGATGGGGAGTGCGACAAGTAAAAGTGACAAGTAGTATAGCATCCATCAGTCATGCGGTGGCCATTAGCATGCGGGACGGTGTTACTATGAATAGGTCTTTCCACCGACGGAGCCGCTGTCTGTTTGTCGCCCCGCGCAACTGCTTGGAGGTTTTTTCTTCGTTACACACGTTCTCTCGCGCGGTCTGTACGACGTTCTTGTTCGAGATCCCCCCTTTTCCTTTTAAGTGAATTTGAAATGTCAGTCTCGCCACTCCGCCCTCCCCGGCCGTAACCGTGCCACAAAAGACCACTTCACTCGGCTCTTTTCTGACTGGTTGACGGTCTGCACATCGCAAACGTTTGCCTTTCCAACGAATCTTCGCCCGTCTTTAATTTCCTGTCATTTGTTTATACTTTGCCGATTATTATCGACAACGTTTCTCTCCCCTCGTTAGATAATGCTTTCTTTTGTTGACGTAAACAAACCCTTCTTTATATTGTTTGCGCCGTCTTCGCGCCACCGCAGTAATTATCGTAATGTATATATGTATGAAGCTCAACTTTTATTTCTTTGAGAATCTCCATTAATCATATCTATCGAGTGTCCTTAGAATATTTAAATTGAAATTTCGAGAAGGACATTTCCCTGTTAAGCTCCGTCGCTCGGAGGTGAAGCCGATTCGCAGGCGCCACCTTATATAAACGTCTTTCTCTAGAAGAAAACTTTGATTAAAGGTGCGATGCTTTACCATCCGCTCTTCGTAAGTGGAGCAACGAGTAGAACATTCGATCAGTGTGCTGGATACACTTATTTCTGGATGATTGAGGTCTTTAGTACCCTCCTAAACGCCTTCATTAGCTGAAAGCCTCTCTTTTCCGAGTGATTAAAAGACGAAACTTCTGTTTTCCCCCATCCAAATAGAATGGTAGAAAATTTAAAATATTCATTAAGGATCAATAAAGACGTGTAAAAAGTCAAACGAGAGTCAGAAGCGGCGTTAGTGTTTTTATTTAGACTCATCTTTCAGAGATGTAACGAAGCAGATAACTGCTCTAGCTAACGCTTCGTTATTCTCCCGCTCTCGACTCAAATCGGGGGGTTTTTAATTATAATTTGCAAGCATAATTTGGAAAAACTTGTTACGTCGGGCGATAATAAAGCTTTAGCGTTGTAATGGAAACAATAATAAATAACTATTATTTCATTAGGGAGACTTTTATGAAGAGAAAATGACCTATTTCGTCTTTTCTTCCTACTTAATTAACACATAACTTCGCTAGCAATGTGTTGCTCTATCAAACACAATGGCAAATTAGGGGTAAGAGAAATGAGTAACTCCGACGAAAGATTTGTGGTTGCCTCTGCCACAATATGGGCATAGAGCCAGAAAACTTCTATTAAACAGATGTGACGTCTTGACCCACTGTTCCTGACATTGCGACAAGTGTTGCTGTTTTAACTGATACATCATCGTGCAATGTAGTCGGCTTTACCTGACCTCTGACATTTTCCAATTTAACCGATACTCTTACTTTTCTACTATCGAATTTCAACTAATACACGCCTGTACAAGTATATCCTTCGCCTTCATTAAAAAAAAAAATTCAAACTGGCGCCATTTAAAGAAAAATTAAGAAGGTTATAAATCTTTTTGAAATAAATAAATATATATATTTCTGCACTCGCATCTAAATATAAATGTTTTCTTTGACGTATCTCAACCTGTATGCATTCGCGTACACGAGTAGAAAACATAAAACATTAGTAGTAACGATACTCGTAACAAGAGACTGTTGTGTGTAAATAGAGAATGACGCATCTAACTAGGCCAAATTGCACGTTGTAGGTAGGATTTCCAGATAGAATTAAGTGTGTAACAGTCCATAGTGTAGGCATTAGTAAAGCTAGCATGACAAGAATTTACAACCGGAGACTAAGGGTCTGTTGACATTGCCGTTAGTCGAGTGGGTCCCGTGAATTTACGAGTACAAACCTCCATTACTCGGTTCCTCTAACGGTTATTATTTATCTAGTTACAGTGGAGTATTTATCAGAAGTGGATAACTTCATCCACGGACCGCATTGACGATCACATACCAAGATCGTTACACCAGCTTCTGTCATTGTCCGAGCAATAAAAGACGGTAAACATATTTACGACCCACCAAAAATCTTGCAACACGCAAACGAAACAATTTAGTAATTGGAAATTTTCGGACTCGGATCGATTCTTATATATAAATATATATAGTGATTCGGTAAGAGTTGATCTGTGACTGTCTTAACTTAGGTAATTTCTGCAGTGGAGAGGAAACGTTCGTTATTTATGACCAATTCGGTGATCCCGAAAGGACTCTCCAATCACTTCTGACGATTGATTCCTCGTAAATAGCAACAAATAAGAGGAGATTTAACTTTAACGATTTTCTCTCTCCACTCGAATTTTTACGCCCCACAAATTCAAAATTTAAATTATTTATTATTTTTTTCTTTTTGCTTCTCTTCGCTGTAAAGGTGGAGAAGGGGGTTAACTTTAACCTCGATTAATACGTGAGGAATGCGATTAGAAGGGGTCCGAGCTCGTTCAAAATTAAAGGAAGAATGGGAAAAGTTACACGACGTAAGAATACCAACAGCCGATGATTGATTGCGTTGAGAATTATACAAGAAACTCCATAAGTGTCACTAAAAATTTGCTGCAATTAGGCATAAAGTGAAAAAAAGGGGATGAAAAACCGCTAAAAATTCCTTTCTCTTTTGACGATGACGAATTGGCGTTAATAGCCGGCTGTCTTTCATTATTTCTTCTTTAGGGGATGCACGACTTCTTACAGTGCCTTGTCTCGTTCCATTACCTTCTTTTGATTAACGATCAGAACACGCTCGGTTGGATTCGGTTCTTAAGGTGTACCGCAACCACTTCGGATAACCGAACAAATTAATAGGCGACATCACCAGATCAAGAGGGATTCGCAAAGATTTTTCCTCCGACATCCTTCTCCTCCTCCTCTTTCTCCTTTGCATCCCTTTTCCTTTGTCCACTCGGAAGAAACGAAAACGTTTCAAACCGTTTTTCTCACATATTTCTTTGCTTCTCCGATCGTACTACCCCCGCGGAACCGAAATTAAAATGTAGACAAAGGTTTGCCGGCTCGACCCCCCCGGTTCGGCCTTGCATACGGAAAGATAAAACACATTAGGAAAGTTTTATGTTCTCGACAACGGAGCAGACGTGCCTGTAAAACGAATGATTTATGGACAGACATAAAAGCTCGGGCTACCTGCTGGCTTGGGTGAAAGGTTTTCTCTCGGCCTCCCCCCTTCACTAGCACCCCTCTCTGCCGACGAATTCCCACACACGCTTTCTTGCCAGTCCAGATCGTAATCTAATAAAAAGCCTTTCACGGTAAATGTGTTTCTCTGCCTCCTCGCAATTAATTGTACGTAATTCGATTGCAGAGAAGAGAAAGCTATATCGTTCGACTTCTAGGCTCGAGTCTCATCATCTAACTTTGCCTATGAAAAATGGCTCTTTCTGTCGGCCCGGCTTCCTGCGGAGAAGGACGATCCTCGCTTCCCCTCCTCCTCCATCCCCCGACACAGAAAAGCGCACACTCGCCGATTTGTCGAATTTAAAATCACTAGACTCCTACAGTTAACATCAATCGCCTCTGTGGCCATAAACGATTCGACATTTTTTTTGTCGCTTCCCCCCTCATCGGTATATATACATATAATAATCGTTGGGGTAGGTGTCTATCTTCCTGGGAAGCTAACGACTCCAAGGTCTGTCGGATGCGAGTCGAACAATGAGACTGTCGAGTATGTAATGAAAACAAGTCTGGAAGGCGTGCGGTGTTAAAGACAAAGATATTTTTAACGGTCTGTCGCTCTGCTCTCTTGCATAGAATGGAAATTATTCAATGGAGGTGCGAGATGACTGTCACCGTTTAAAGTTTGTGGATTTTGCTTCTTCTTTTTCTTTCCACACACCCCCCTTCTCGCTCCTCTTGTTTTTAGCTCGCCCGGAGTTTTACAACGGTCTATAGTTACTCGGACACGTGTTTGGGTTAATGATGTTAACCTAGGCTATTGTTTAAGTTTTTATGTCCTTTTCTCTTTCTCTCTCTTCTCCCGTCCGATTCATTTGTATGTAACTCGTTTCTTCTTTCGTTAAAGATATAACAAATTGAATTGTCTAATTTGATTTTATCGCCTTTGTTTATAAAAAACGGATATTTTTAAGTGTCTGGTGGGATTTGTTTTCGTTTAACATCCTCCTCTCTTACGAATAACGTGCTAATCGTGACACTCTCTTCTTTAGAAATATTATTAATTAATATTATTTTTATAAGTGGAGGAGGGTTTGTTTGAGTGCTTGTGTATCAATTTTTTTAAAAGAAAGGTGCTCTTAGATGGAGTATTCCTTTGATGTAAATAGGGAAAGTCTAGATAAGAACGGTTCTGTTGCAGCTGCTAAGATACGCTCCAACACACCATACACTTGGGAATTGGAGCAACTCCGATCTGGTTTGGAAATTTAGCTTCGGTTATTGTTTTCTAACTTGTTCCGTTCAAGCATCATTTAGCTTCCTGTACGGCACATTAAGCTCGCTGGCAGAACTCTTCGCTAGAATGTCCCTTAAGCTAGCAAGCGTCACGAAAAGCAACGTGACGTGACGCTAAGACTACCCCGTTTTTAATTTGTTCAACTTCAAGAAACGGAAGAGAATAATTAAGTCAATCTCTTTGCTATTGTTTGTTCCTGTAAAGGCGCTCAAGCATTATTTTATTTTAAGTTTTGCAAACTTCTGCACAAGATAAGAGAGATATTTGATAAATTTAATCGCCTTTGTTCATTTCGGCGTGTAGTTTTCTCTATTGTACTTTTTAAAATATTATTTTTAATTGGATACGCACCCGTGAAATTGTTGGAAAATTTTAAAAGACGATTTTAATATCTTCTCCATTATTAAAGATGGAGGTTTGGGGTATCCCAAACTGTTTTTCTCCTAAAACCATGCTAATAAATTGATTGATTTTGAAGGTTAAATCGTAATTTTTTTCTCGCAGTCGAGTTACAAATGTCGACGTATCGATCATAGTTAATAAAGTTGTTTCTTCTTTCTTGCAGTCGAGTTGGAAGTCATGCCAGAAGATACGGAAACAGATCAGGCGGAGAACGGCGGAACGAATTCCAGGGTTTCCTCGTCTCCTTCCTCCCCAGTAACGCCGACCAGCCCCGAAATAGAAGTGACCGATTCCTCCTCCCTTCCCTCTGTGAAGAACGGGTGTCCGGAAGTGACAAACGGACACGTGGCCAAAACGGAAACGACGAGGAGTCATGTGACTAACGGTGTGAAAGCGGAAGCGGACAAGATCCGAGAGTACATGGAGAGGACCGACACGGTGGTCATCTTCCCCGAGCCAGCTCCACCAGGGGGAGCCACGACTTCCGGTAAGTCGTTCGCGTCGTCCATCGATGCGAGACACCCCTCCGTCTGAATCACGCGTCAGTAGAGCGTGATGTTTCTTCGGTGTGGTTTCTGTGGCCGGATCGCTACAAAACCGACCTCTTTTATTTTACGTTCCTCCGTTTTTCCTTCCCTCTTCACCCCCGAAACACCCACACAAAAGAAATTAATACATTTTCTACATTTTACAAAATTTACGGCTTCATTTTTATTTTCTTTACACAGAACATCCGGCGAAAAAAATCGAACACACTAAAAACAGACGTGTAATAACACGGACACGACACTGCCCCGGGGATATCGAGGGGGGAATGTTTTCGTAGCACATTTAAAACAACAGCCACGTCTGACCTAAGGCTCGTATGCGTTTCCATCTCGTTTCTGCCAACGTCAAAGAGAAGGGGACCACAGATATCGTCTGGATAAATCGGGTGTAGTCGACCGTACCTTAGTATTTAATGTTCAGATAGATAGACTGTTGGATAGCAGTTTATATCCTTGGGTATCGTTACGGATAGAAGCGAATGGATGTGGTATTGCATCGAACAGATGACTTAATCCCTATCTCACATGCTGGCCTACGTGCCAATAGTGAGAAGACGGCGCCAGCAATTGTTGGCCCGCCAGAATCGACGCCGCTGGGGCGCTTGGCTAAAGGAACTGCAACCATCCACCCATACCATAGTCTGTGGATCGAGTGGAGAATCCAAATGACGTGAAACAATTCCATTTATGACCTCCGACGGTTATAAATAAATATGTCCCGTTTTACACATGCACTCGTGTTTACACTGTGTGTAATACGTCGGATTGGGTGCCACTGTCGGGGGACGACATTCTTCCCCGTCCCCCGCGTTGTTAACGGAGATGCTTCGTTACGATTTGCGGCTCGAAAAACCATTTCGTTGATGAGGATCTTAACCTAATTCGTCAGTCGAGTGGTTAAAACTTCTTAAAGGAATCTCCTAACTTTAATGGCGGCGTATCTTATGAATTTAGAATTCTCGAAACTCTTCGTCTCTCTTTCTCCCCCCCTATTAACGTCCGTCTTTCTGCATATGCAAATATGGCATTTGGCCAAACGCGAACTGATCTTACGTCAAAGAAATCTAAGAACGTACAACCTTCCTGGTCCGTTATTCTAAATTAATTATCCATATAGTTGTCGACAGACCCAATAGTTACTTTAGACACGCGCTAACTATTGGATCTCTCGACTACTGCATCGATAATTAATGTTGAATAACAGATATTCAATACAATTACCAAAAAGGAACCAACTTAATACGCCTTTTTTCCTTACTTGACTTCGTGTTGTCGTTATTTTCGACTTTCGAATTATTTCAGTAATCAATTTTGTCGTATCATTTGCCATATCCCTAATGTTTTAAGATGAAAGATGATATTTACATTGTCATTCCATTGCTCCGACTTCTGGATATATCGAAACATTTGGATCGTCTACCATTCTCGGACACAGTTCTTAGTACAACGGAATAACAAGAAATCAAACTAAGTGTACTTCTGAACATATTTGGATACGGTTACGCCTAATATTTCATATTTAACTCCAGCAATTATGCAAGAAAATTAAGGATTTAGAAAAACGCGAACATATTTTTTAAGTAGCCAACATTGAGGCACAATGAAATGTAAAGTTTTATTACACACGACAAATTGCATTGCTTAAATTAACTTCATTCTTCAAATCGACGTTTTCTTCTCATACTCGAAGGAAGAGAAAGGGAGAGAGAGAGAGTAGCTTTTAGTCAACTTCTAGACACTATAAGGATAGGATTAATTGAAGATGATTGCAATATTATACACGATGTCATCGTAAACCATCGTGTTTATGGCTGTCACTCGCTACGTTGTTTGCCGTAACAGATGATAACGTTAAGACTCTTATAATCTTGTTGTTCTAAATGGTATTTTATCTGAAATTTATAGTTGTCGACAAACTGGTAGTTTCTTAATAAGATGTCGCAGGAAAGATTTGACTGTGCATATAAACTAATAGAACATCCCTCCACCACTTTATAAATGAATATTAATGATTATTATTCGTAAGTACGACAAAGCTTACTATTCAAAAAATATTTTTTCCACCCCCGCGTACAAAAATGCGCTTTGTATAAAGTGTATCTGCATCGGAGCCATCGTAATTAAGGTTTAGGAAAATTTTCTTTTCGGCTAATTTCTAACAAGAATACGATATTATCTGTTACTTAATGTAATCAAGAGATAAGATAATTCATTCAGAAATTATTTTTCTAACAAGATACGCCTATACGTTTATTGGATAATTGAATGAAGTTTTTTTTAACTCCGTTCGCTTATATAAAAAAACTTACAATCCTGTTGACTTTCTAGTAATGATTGATTATATTCGCATCTCTCTGCTCCTCTAAAGATAAACTACCTTCATCAATTTAAAGCGGAATTATGACTGCAGAACCGATCGCCATAGTGCAATAATACATCATTTGATTTGGAACACGGAGCGACAATGACAGTAAAAATTGTTTCGGATGTTTTGCATTTATGATCGGCAGTTTTTGTAAGTTTAAGTGGTTCCAAACTTAAAAAATTATGGACGAAAATTAATTTATCGGTCAGTGGCATCACCAGAAAAAACTGGAGGAGGAAAATCAAACGATAACCGGTTATGGGGTAGATTCGCTTTTTAGAGACTAGTAAATGCAACAAACAGGAGTTTTTTGCCTTTAAAAAAAGGGGTAAAAAGTACATCCTTTTGTTCCAAGCAACAATTTCTGCTAATGCATTCCATCTCATCATCCTAGGAAAGAAGCTACCCGGACTAAAAACTCCCCTTATCTGTCCTCTTGATTTATTGTGGATATTTAATGGATGACAGAGCTAGGCCGCAGGGCCGGAGATGTCTTCTTTAGCAAAGGTTTCGTCTCGTCCCTCCTTCTGCACAAACTCGTGATGTATAGAGTGACATAAATAACTACGTTTCGCTATAATTGTAATTGTTCTCCGGGAGATGGTATCCGACGATAACAGAAAACTCTTTAGGGGAAATAAAACCAAAAGTAATTAACCAGGAAGACAGTGTTCGTCATTAATTAAAATAATTCACAGGGAAATGACTGATGCTCCGCCAGATAAGAAAGTAATTCCAGAGTTATCTGACCACAGAGATATGAAGTCGGCCTTCGTCTAATGGCCACTTTCGTAATTGAAAAGCAATATCTATTTTCCCTCCGCTTCTTACCCCTCTTTCGAGTCCGGTCCATCAAGGTGACGCCACCTAATCTAACGCTCTTCTTTAAATATGCGCAAAAAATTCCCCGTCCCAATCTCCTCTTGTTTCCATCCTCCGACTTCGGCTCCTGCTTTGTAAATTCTTCCTTCTTTCTTTGTTTATCGAAAGAAATCGACTGCACCAGTCGGATGAGATGCTCCACATTTGAATCTGCACTAACAAATATTGTTATTAACTTAACGGCAAGCGTTCTTAATTACATTTCAGAACGCCATACCGAAAAATATTTTATTACGACTTAAACGTATTGGATATTTTCAGGATTTTGGGCATGTGGTGCCATGTTTCTATAGCTTTATGGTCAATATTTGATGTTAGCTTAGAGACAAATTCAGCGCTACAAGATGAACTGCATTCGCAATAATACTTTTCTATTGCTGTCAAATTTAACGTAAGTCTAAATTTAATTGTACGAATGACGAAAATTTTAGCACATGTTTTAAGCCGAATTTTAAGGATAATTCGCATTTTGCGCCTTAATATCCGATAACATGATATTAAGTCTATGTTGCGGCCTGTTGTCGCTCTCGGATGCTGGGCATAAGAGATGTGAGCCCACTGTTCGAGATCAGTAGGAGATCCAGTAGTTAAGCCACATTTCCAATATCTAAAGAGGTGTGATGAAGTTGTAAGCCACTCCCGACATTTAAACAAGTATGAAGTGCATACTCCCAATATCTGAAACGATATGAAAAGATTGCGAGTGATGTAAGTTTGCAGCATCAGTTTCAGATAATGCTGCGAACTCGCAACTTTATCCACAAAGATCATCTAAGTTCCATTCCATTCCTGGAGCATTTCTCCCATTCGGTAATATTTAGTTGGTGACGATTTATACGTATATTTAACCATCGATTTTAAGTTAGTTTTTTACTTTTATAAATTTTAATTCTAGTCATAGTTTGATTTTTATATCCGTCACGCATTAATCAGTTATACGACTGCGATAAGTTTACGAGGTCGTAAAATTTTCTTTTCTTTTCACCTCTCGTCGTTTTACGAAAGGATTTTCACCTTCACAAACTTCATAAAAAAATTATTGTATAAGGTAATATTTACACTTTTCTCTAAAATAAAATATCATTGAAATAATTTAAAATAATTATAGAAAAATTGAAAAGTATATTTTTATATTTATTTATTTATTCTTCTCTTATAAACGGGGGTTACGAGACGTGAAAGATTTTTATTTTTATCTCTGCTGCTGCCAAGGCAACGTCTCGAGGGATGCGTTACCCCAAGAGATGTTTCCCGACGTTGATTGGGACTGCATTTCATAACCACTTCGGGCTAAATTTAGGGATAATCTGGACTACTTTCTGACTAGAATACGTAATCATTCCCCGCAAGGGACAGCGATAGAAATAAGACTAACGTTTGCCTCCCCTGGGACGAAGTAACGGTGTGGCAGGTAGAGAAGGAATATTCTCGTGGGTTTATCGTTTAATTTTTAAACAATCCCACTTCCTAGTCCCGTGATGTTACACATATAACGATCTGTGTTGATTTAGTTTCGCGCCTCGGGGGTCATTTTCGGACAGGTATTGCTATGATATGTTAGAAAAACTCAGTTATCCTATAGCCGCGGGAGATAAAGAAAGGAAATTATTGTTCGCTTCTCTTATTTTTTTTTCTCGTTTACACAGTTTAAACACGTTGAAACGATTTTGTTACGTTGAGAGAAATTATAAATTTATCTCTAAATTATACCGAACTCAGGTGAAAAATTATAAGATTTACGGATTCTAGTTTTAGATTTTATTTATGTCCATAAAATATAGAATTTATAGTGAATTAAGTAAAGAGTTTAATACATGATTTTTAGGATGATGCGATATTGCATCATATCGAAGCGATCATCCTTCCGCATCTAAAAATCTTGAGGAGGATGATGCGTTTCGATATGATGCATATTTTGTTGAAAAATTAAGCCAGGCGAGCGTAGAAGGTGGATCCAATATTTCGATGAGTTATTCCTCAATTCCGGATGCTTTCAATCACGAGCAGCAGACAAGCATAAATATGTTTGGTCGGGTGTAAAAATATCCATAAAATTCTCATTTTATCATTTATCTCGCGTAAGGTTTTGTCAATAGTCAATAATTTAAATGAGCTGTTTAGTTTAAGAATTTTTAGATTAATAATAGATTAGAAAGAAGAAAAATAAATTTTTTTTAAAGTTTAATGTCTGAAGGTTGGCCACAGGTAAAGGAGAAACCTGGAATTTTTATATATTTCCTTTGTTTGACACTCAACCCATCTACTTGACTGCAGCAGTAAAGAAAATAGATTAGACTTATAAAATAAATTTAGAATCTTTTTAATATGGCAAAGCTATTTGTTCAGATTTATTGAACTTTACCTAATGCTAGGTTCGGTTACGCGCGATACAACATCTGTTGTATGTTTTTAAATGAAATTTTTTGGAAAAAAGGAGAAGAAGCCATTAGATCTCTCCCGTCTACTTCATAGTCTATAGACTATTCGAGTTTGATCGTCCATTAAAATATCTACTAACTGTCATGTTGCTCGAACGAAACTCATCTTGTCACTAGACGTAAATTTGACGCAAGAAGGAATATCGTATACCTGCTCTCTTCAATAATTTTTCAATTATTCCATTTGGTAGCGTTTCACTTTGCATAGATCATAGTTTTCTGTAGACTCTCCCTTCTCTCCTAGCCTAATATAGCGGTCTCTCCCCCATCAAACCTGTCTCGTACTTTCTGTTTATCTAGTTGCGAGCGATTCCAGAAAGATCGCAGATTCCAAGTTTGTATAAAAGTTTAAAATCCACTCATTTGCAGTTGACTCACAATAAGGGAATTGTTTCTTATCTCGTCCTCCTCCTCCTCTTCCTCCTCCTCTCTAACTCTAGCTCAAACCATTATCATAGCCCGCATGTGGTTTTGGCTAATTCCTTTCGGAGTAGAGAAGAGAAAAAAGTGTTTCGTATAGAGAAAAAAAAGGGGTGGAAGGAGTAGTTATAAAAACACAAAATGCGATCGGAATAATGAGAACCACGCAGAGTAGAGAAGATGAATTATCGAAAGAGTCAAGAATTGGTAAAAACCGAAACGGGGTATTTCTTTTGATGACGTCAGACGGGTTAATAAGTTTGTTCGACCGATGACGTTTTCCATTGTTCCGACTCCTTCCCAATCTGTTTTCTTAGCTGCCATTGTTCCACGGCTTGTTTCCCGGCCTATTTGTCTCGTGATTAATGACATCAGACCAGGCAAAATGATATTTTAGTTGATTACCTTCAGATAATGTAACACTGTCTTTCAGTCCGGTGTCTGTGATTTATTAAACGTTTGCTGGCGTTAAAGCTGCTCCCTCCGACGCTGCCGGAATAATTGTTCCACCTATTGTTTGTTCCTTTTTAAGATTTTCTTTTCACTTCTTCCTTCCTCGACTGGAGAGGGTATTTCCCGAAAAGCAAAGTTGGTCCTGATGGGGACGTCTTTCCAAATGAGTTAGCTGCCCTTTTTTTTATCTACATCTTCCTGTCCTCCGAGTATTATCTTTATTTGAATATTGCTATACTAGGTGAGAGTTATTGTCTCGAGAGCCGCTGTTTGTTTAAGAACTACGGGATTAAACTGATGACTTTCTTCTAGAAATAAAGAGAATAAAGAAATAATTAACGCCGAAACGATAAAGAATTTCTTACAAAGGACAATCGTAAAACTTCAATTAATTTTTTCTCCTCCACCCGACGTAGTTTTTTTACGAAGGGCCTTTTTCTTACCTTTTTTTTTATTTCTTTCTTGTATATATTTTTGCTACTTATACGCACGATTTGATTGACTTGGGATCTAATCTACTTGATATTTATATGTGCTATTGTATAAAATTTAAAATTTGATAGTATATATATATGTTATATAATATAATATACAGTAATAGCTCACTTAGAAAGAAAGTTGGTGTTAAGAGTTAAATATGCTTCTATCTTACTGCTCTAGAAGAAGGGCCTAGATCTGAAATGAATTCAGAGAATATCGAAGTGTTATACAAAGTGCTCTCTGTGTATTCATAAAATGCTCTACACACATACCCTCTGTGTGTCCAGAAACATTACATAGGGTATTCTTTATGCGTATAGAAATATTGCTCAGATTGCCTTCTGTGCATCCATTAATGCACAGAGAACGATTTGTGCAGTATTTCTGGTTCTATTAATATAGACTATGTTGTACGATACACGAGAAACTGTATAAAACACTACCGGTAGTCCCCGCTATTATGTAAAATCGTGCCCAAAAAATTCGAAAAATACACTAATTCATAATAATTTTAAAAAGTTGATGCAGCGTGTTTCCCCTCTACGCGCAGTAAAAGCGTAAGGGGAGACTTCAAAAAACTACTCTAACGTTAATTCGAACGGGCATCTTTTCCTGTGGTCATCTCTTCCTTCGTCGGTAAATCACTTATCGATTCCGTAACATAACTCCAATCGATTCCTACAAAAATAAATCATATTATAAAAAAGAGTGCAAAGGTCATGTGTGTTTGTTCTCCTATTTTCTAATTCTCCTTCGATTATAGAGAGGTAGACGTTGAGAAGTCGTCGACACGACGTGGAAACGTAAGGTAAAATTTCACTTAAAAACAGATAATTGCGAAATAATTAGCACCTACCTACATGTAGTGCCGATGAAGTAAAAGTACATATATATAGGAGAAGGTCCGGTATGTCTTGCCTAACGACTTTACCCGGTGTAGCCCATTACCGGCATCAGCTGCCTGAGTGTTTTTCAATAAGTGCTCTGGGAAAGAATGGTACAACATTAATGGTACTTTAGTCCAGCCGTCGCTGAGTCTCCCGACTTTCTTCATTTACTAAGTTTTCTATACTCGGTTTGTAATACGGTCATCGACTGTGTATACCCTACGCAAATAAAACAGTAATTTGTCCTCCTGTCCTTTTTTTTCTCTTCGTCTCTTTTCGAGCTGCCAATTACAGATACAGAAAAAGTATCGAAAAATAGTTTTATGCAGTAATTAAGATTTAATAAACGTTACGTTTATGGGGGGTGAGATTTTTTCGAACGCATCGTGCTTCCATCTATGGATGTTGAAGCTAAACTGCCAATTGATCGTTGGTTCGAAGGGTTCGATTGTGTAAAAAATGTTAAAGAAATTTTTAACTATAGAGTCGTCGTACGGATAAACGAACGAGGAGACAAACATCTGACTATCGAATTGTCTAGCTTTGTAATTACGTAAGTAGGATGCCCCCGACCAATTTCCTGCTTTAGGAACAATGGGAGCTCGGCTAGATAAGGTGAAATACCTCACAACCGAGCGGAAACACGATAACTAAATGAGGGAGGAAGACGAGAGCGTAACCGTCTCTCCCCGGAGATTATCGAGATCTCAGGTAGGAAGAGACAAAAGCATCCCGACAGATAACTCTGGGCTATAATAGTTAACCCGTTATTTAAGCTACGAGAGAGAATTTTTGAAGATTTTTTCTTCCCCTCCTTTTCCATCCTTTAAAGTGGCATACGTTGTGCTGCAGTTCTGGCTCGCTTCCCGAATTGGCTGTCGGAGCATAAAAGACGGTGGTGTATATTTGTCATACGTGGCCACTTCTTCCCATTCGTCAACTGGCACGTTGCAGATGATAGAGAAGATTTTCGTTCAGGTAATTGGCTCAATTTCGGAGTCACCTGAACGTTTTTACGACTAACTGGTAATATTGCACCGGCAATTACTCCAGTCGATAGGTATGAAGTATCGTAATTAATAACCTACCACCGTTCTCCGACGCTTCCAAATGTTACCATTAGAGGGGTGGTTTCTTTAGTATTTTTTTAGTAACAGATTTTCGATGTTAGGCTCAATTTCCTCTACTGTTAAGCCCCAAAGAAGAAACAAGTGGAACAGCCATCTTTCCGTTAAAATGTCGAAAGGGGGACGTCAGAATGCAGATGGTCGGCCGTTTAAGTCCGATCTATTGACCTGACCACGATGAAGTCGAAATGTATGTCGGACAGATGTGTGTTTCCGGCCCGGTTAGCCTGTGTGACATACACGGCTATTGGAGCAACTTCGGTCCCTTCCTACGTCATTTATTTCCGCTCTCGGCTGTCAGGACAGATAGCACAGACAACTGCACACTACAGACATAACTTTCGATGCTACCAGCAGGAAAAGACTTTTCTATTCTGTGTCTTCGATAAGAATGCAATCGGATTAAGCTTCACCTAGTCGGAAGAAGAAGAAGAAGGGGAGGGAATTCGATTTTAATGCGTAAACTTTATAATAATATTTGGACTTAAAGGAAGGTTTTTTAGAGCAACGAAAGAGGAAATTATCCTATAGAACTGTTAAATCCCATGTACAGTAAAGATTTGGTGCGGAAGCTAACCTTCTTTTTTTTGTATCCGTGCGGATTATACTAGATGTATGTCTATCGGCAATAAAGACTCGTCTAGTGTAAGCGGAACATTCTTCCAGAATTTAGTTTCTGTAATCGGGTTTCGACATAATCCATTGGGACAATCGAATTCCCTGCAAGCTGTCGAAGCGACATTGTCTCTTCTTTTGTAGCACCGGATGCCCATCTCCATCCGTCACGAAGAAAATTGCGCTACCTGAGTCACTATCCTGCAAAGGTAGACCTTCCGACCATTTCCGGCTTAGGACTCTCGTATCCCATAGATAAATATTTCATTCCATTAGTGAGACGTCCCAATCCTTCTTGTATACATAGAAGATCCGCAGATGCTCCAGTAACTGGAGATACGTTCGACACGAGTTGCTAAACATCCTAGTCTTACGGCCAATTCGCGTTTGATTACCTCCTCTTATCATATTTACCCATCTTTAGGGGAGCATCTGCGATATTTGAACAGTCTGCAAAATGATTTTTTCGTCTCCTATAACTTTACAAAAATTCTCCTTCAACATTCCTCACTCTTATGAATCTGTTAGGTTATTAACAACGTTACTCACCGGTCTGAAAATTTAATTTTTTCACAATTTTATATGTAAATATTGAAATATTATTCAAAATATGTTCAAAATAATTAATTTAAATAAATTCTTATGTGAAAGCATATAAATGAAGTTGAGTAGCACGATTTTAAAGAATCGAATTTTAATTGTGTACAGCACATTTTAGATATACAGTATTTTAAAGGCTTTAAATTGAGTGAAGTAGTGATATAACGTAGCTAAGCAGTGCTATAGTTAGAATATATTTAAAAGAGGGTCAAATTATATTACAGTGAAAGGAGTTGGACGGGGTAAAGTTGCGGTAACAACACAGAATAAGTTTATATAAATTCGGTCCCTGCTAATGGATGGTGGCGTGTTTGATTGATCGACGTGGAGAACTGGCCAGTGGGACTCGAGCCATTAGCCAGTCGACGTATGGCCGGGTTGTTGTAAGACAAAGGTAGTAATTACGAGTAGCCCACCTTTCCGCTGTAAGGCACTGTCCGGCCCTACCGACAGCACCAGAAATGGTCCATAATTGGAGATCTTTAAGTGGGCGAAAAGTGCACGAGACTCCGTGTCATCGGGCGTATTCGAGAATTAAATGGGCGGAAACCCTTTTCTTCTGTGCGTAAAAGGACCCCCTTTCAGTTTCGTTCGCACCTTTCCTCCTTCAAAGGTGAGAAAGTATGTTTCCTCCTCGCTTAATTGCGCGGAAATTGCTTCCTAATTAATCGGAACTTCTAGCTACAAAGAGCATTCTTCCATCTAATTTTCTCCGCTTCTCACACCTCCGACACTTCTTGAAATTATTCTGATTGCTTCCAGAACTTCTTTTGAGTATTTTTTTCCTTTAGATTTGTTCTTCTTCATCCTCCGTCCGTCCTCCTCACTGCGATAATTCGAGTGTATGTAAAGAATGTGGACAGAATGCGAAAATGGATGTTGCAGGATCGAAGGTATTGTCAGAAGTTGCGGAAGAAAAGTTTAAACGAATTGACAAACATATTGGCTTCAACTAGCATATTCGATCGATGACATACTACACTAGGATTTCATCAGGACTATCTAAGGTTACGTTGGGTTTTAAATATTGGATATCGAATCGAGTTACACGGAGGTGATCGTCGAATTCATTTCTCTAAATTGTCCTCCAATCGATCGAAAATCAATTATGTCGGATGCGAATCGAGTCGTTGGGTGTCCACTGGCTCTTTAATTAATTCCAAAACTAGGACGTCACCCGAATATACTCTTTATCCGAGTATTATATAATATCGATATATTTTTGAAGTTACGCATCGATTTTCCTCCATCCAAAAGCGTAACGAAGCAATTATACAGCTTTGATGTCTCAAAAATTGCATCAATGAATCTCGGGTGTTGTTGTTTTTCGATTATTAATTAAGAGTAAATTACATTAATTAAATTGTTGTAACGTTATTAAATTTTCCAGTTAGTTCTACATCACTTTTAGTTAGAATACGTAGCTGGTTGCTTGTTTAAGTCTCGTTATGAGGGTCGATCTACGGACGAAGGATATGTTTCCTAGAGAACTAGGGCATGGATTTAAGATTAAAACTGCCCGAGGTTGAAAGGAACGCGGTCGGATCCCAACAGGATCATTCCCCAACCATTATAGTTGGCCGGACGGGAATTAATACAATTACAGTGATGTGAGCTTTTAATTTTCTCTCTTGTCTTCGTTCCGTGGCCCGGATCAAGTGATGGAGAAAAGCGTCACGGGAGATCAACTCCTGTACATGTTACTTCTCTTCACCGCGCCGACGTACTGTACGTCTTTTATTGGGTTACGCTTCCTATAATTCGGAAAGGACGACAAAAATACCATAAATCACTAACAGAGACAGTGTTTTTTTTCTTCGGAAAAAGGAAATTAAAAAAATTAGGCAAGTAGTTAAAGAGCAGTTTAAGAGAAGATTCGGTTGATGAAGCGAGTGGTAAAGGAATTAATTAAAAATTTACACCGTTACCACTCCCATACGGATGCAGAGATAACGAGGTTGGACGAGCAGAAATGTCCTTTCTGACAAACAACTACATAACTTTCGATCACAGTTGTCTTTGGCCCTGCAGGCCGACTATTCCCTGACGATTCGCAGTACTGGAGAATGGGATCACAGTAGAAGGATTTGTCGGCGGTACACTGTCTTGTCTGCTGACTCCAACGGTCTGCAGGAGCAGTCACTCGCATTATCTCCTTTCTGCTATTCCTACCTTATCTGGGATTTCTATTCTGGATGCCTTTTTTACATTTATTGTATTCCAACTCCCATTGCACCTATGATTCGTCTTGAAGCACTTCAGGTAAGAGTAGATTCGGTAATGCGATCGGTGACTAATTTATAAGCTTTTTTAAACACTCATTAACTTAAATACGTCACATGTTTTTCGTAAACTTACGAAGCTGAAATCTAGTTTCTTCATAATTTGGCTTGTTGAAAGTGTGATAAAGGAAGAGATCCATTCTACGATTTATCAAGGAAATTTGCATTTCATCCACCCACCCAACCCGTTTCTAAATAAGTTCTTTTTACTGAATCAAAATCAATTATCCAGAACCGATGAACATTTGTTTATTTTTACAGTTTACTTAGTTGGGAGAGGAATAATTTTCGAAGATTTTAATTAACACGCGTGTACGTACGTGTTAAGGTGTTCATCTACGTCCTTACTTACCTAGTGATGAGTGCATCACGTGACGGACGACGTCACGAACTCGATCCGAATTCTTGTCGGCCATAATAGAAACAGATGTTGGAGAGGGTGGCAGATGTCACACCCCGTACATTGTGACATCTCTCATAGCATTTCTGTCGGACATGGATCGAGTCTGTTGAAACCTTCGGGGAATTCTAGGACCGAGTCGAAGAAAACGGGATTGTATTCTTGGGAAATATTTCTTTTTCTGGCGTTTTGTAAACCAGAAATAACAAAAAAAAGGTTCAAATATTATAGGAGACTCGAAGGAAATAAATAACACGCACTTTCATTTATTCAAAGTCGTTTATATGGAAGAAAACGGATTTATGATTTATTGAAGTCCTTTCAATTATGGAAGGAACAGGAGTTGATGATCGAAAGGAGAAAAGAAGACAAAAAAGAAGGAAATTATGGAAAGAACAGGAATTGTCGATCAATGAAAAGAGCACATACAGAATTCAACATATGTACAAGAATGGCTCCTCCGGAAAATACTCAGTTTGCCAGTGATTATGAAAAGCAATGAGATAATTAATTATCGTCTCGCAAAAGTGGGACAAAAACAGAATAGAAAAAGAAGAATATGAACAGGAGATGGTCCATCTATCGCAAAGTAAGATTTATAGATCAACACTAATTATAGATCCCGGTCGTATCGAATCTACACTCCACTTAATTATAAAGCACCTATATATATTCTGACCATCTAAATCCTACAGAACAATGTTACTCCACGTGTAATCAAATTAATTATAGACACGTGCTGATTATTGGCGCATGGTACCAACTTAATCATACGTTCTGACTAGCTATTAAAGACACGTGGCCCCAGCTTTAATCATAGGTGGCTGCACGGTTATTACCTAGCCAAATCTATGATGATCCTGTCAGTAAAGTGTAGAAAACTTGGGACGATAAATTGCATCGACACTAGTTTAAGCAGCTAATAGCTTTGCCCTTAAAACTAAGGTTATCGTCCGAGTTTTAAAATTATAATACCTTATCTTCTCCACGTTTACGTGCGGTATCTTTATCGAATTTTCTAAACGTATCGTTTAGATGGGAGAGCATAAAAAGGGGCGTCTTAGGAAGGAGTGGAATTAAAAAAGATGTGTGCGTGGCTGGAGGGACGCGAGGCCAGATGATGTCACTAATGGGCGGAGGAAAGTACAGCACGTGGACATGACGTGTCCCGAGCCCAGTGTCCCGTCTGGCCGTTCACTGTCTCACTGACTTTCACACTCCACCTGAGAACGACAGAGAAGACTGTCAGCCGCAGAGATCGCTGCACCACAGACTTCTGACAAATGCTCTCCGTTTAGTCACGCTGTAAGGCTGATCGATATCGAAGGCTTCATTCAATAATGCCACCGCTACAGCGATTAGTCGACCGTAAATGCTTCACTGTGGAGAAATACCAGACAACACAACGTCGACGATGCCCAACACAAACACACGTATACACTGCCAACCTAGAGAAGTTAGCAGTTGCAACATCCATCCCCGGTCACTAGTGCAATGCCAACTTATCTACTAAGTTGCAGATGCTCGAGAATTGGGATATCGCTTCTTAATTTATTATTCCTCTTTCTCTTCCCTCCCCCGACTCGGTCCAAAACGGAAAAATTTTTATAAAGATGCCATCAGATAAGCCTTATCGTACTATAGAGACATTTTTACATTTAAATTTATGACTCCTCCACGCGGTTTTATATTTAGAATGCCTAATTAATCTTTATTCGGTCTCGAATTAATGGCCGACGTTTAAAAAGGGGGCAGAGATGGCAATTCTTGTTTGTAATTTTTAAATTGTTTTCTTTTCCCGTTTAATTGAAGGATCAGAGGATTTTTTCTTTTTTTCTCCCTCCTCTACAAAACCACAAAACCTTCGCTTCCATCCGGGAAAACCTAATTCCCAAATGAGTAAGCTGCTCGAGATACCTTCGCACAGCTCGGTAAACGAGGAAAAACTATAAATATAAATGCTTAGTTATACTAATTAAGTTGTTGTACAATGTCGTTACAGGTTAAAGTTATCAAAGGAGTCGAATAAATAAGCGTAAGAGGGAAAGAAATCCCATTACGACTATCCTATCTACTAGCAGAATAATTGTTACAAGCCAAACGCCATTTTTAATGTTAGTATCTTTCGAAATTCCTTTGATCTAGGTTGTCATCTCTGCAATATTTGGAGAACACAATAGAGATGAGAAATTAGCATCGATCTAGAAGCGAGTGTAAATTTACGAAGCGTTGCTTGCATTTACTGTAGCAAGAAATGCAACAAAGTTATCGTTTGACCAAATCAAAAAGGATCCAACTCTTATCTGTCGTTCGGGGCCCACCTCGCTTTGGACCGCAGAAATGACACATATCGTCTTATTGGGACTTTTGTGCACCGTTTTTCTACCCGGTTTTGTCATCATCCTCTCTTCAATCCCGGTTCAGATATCGGTTATATGGAAATGAGCATTCGGCAATAGTCGAGATGTCATCGATTTCTAATATTTGGAGACGTGTGACGCGATTTTTTTCTTCTTAATTACACGATTCGAAACCGGAATTGTTTCACAAAAAGAGTCTCTTTGCAACCTCTTCCGCCTATTAGATAACATTAGTAACACTCTTTCTTGCAACACTCCCTCCATGTAAATGCAAAACGGCATTTTAGATTAAATTACTATCTATGATGTTTTCCTTTTTGAAATTCAATGTTCTCAAATGACGTTTTCTTCGAAAATTTTAATATTATTTTAGAATAAATTTGTAGATCCGATTCGTATACGTTCTACCGACGTGTTATGTTAAAGATACCAATTGTGTTACGAACAGTATAATATATACCGACCGAATCTTAAATTTAACCAATCCTTAAAATTTCCATTCTTGGATAAGAATTAAATGTTTGAGAATGAGATGCAATAAGAAAATTTTAAGATTTAAATGTTTACGGATTGGTTCAAACTCCTAAACATCGCAAACTCTTGTGTGAAATGATGTTTATGGATGGTTTCGACTGTTAAACATTCCCTTTTTCTATGAGATAAACATCTTATTCAAGGTGGTTGCTGTAGGATGGATGCAAGCTTGCATAAGATTGCATCCATCCATCCTTACAGCAATAAAAATAAGAATAATTTAAATGATTAAGAATTGTATCAACATAAATCCAAGATTCCTTAAACATCTTATACAACTACACATTGTTTAATAAGTTAAGTTAATTACAGTATTCTCTTCTTGTGTATGAATGGAATATTTGAGATTTAATTATAATTAATTACTAAACACGTCATTTTTATGCAAGCAATTGTGCAGATTTATTAGATTTTAAATATATTTAATTTTGTAAAATAGTGTAAATTCGTTAAAGTTTCCAATTTGGAAAGAAAAACAGCACGCAATCCAGTCGATTTGTTACCAGAATAGTGTTTTTTCTATACTTTTTTATTTATTAACTAAAAATAGATAGAGTGGAGGAAGATAAGTTAATTAACCCCTTTTTAGGAGAAGAATTCGGATCACGTATCCGTTGTATCCCCAGTTATTAGCCTATATGTAAGGCTGGTATAGACAGACGTCGGAACGAGTTTAGTTCTTGCTGCGAGAGGGAAAATCTTTTCTGTGATTGGCTGGCATCGATTGGTCGAGTCTTATCTGTCCCCGTGTGACCTAACTACCATTGCGGGTTCACGTCCGTAATTATCAAAACTATGGCCACATTCGAAGCTTATCCGAGAACCTCCTCCACCACTAACAACAAATAAAAAAAAAAGAAAAAAGAAAAAAAGGGATCAGATTAAGAAACGAAATTTCCGGTAGTGCCGGGTTGCTTGTTAATTATAACGCTGATAAATAGGTACCTTTTTTGTGTGTTGTGGCCTGACAGAACGGAAGAGGATTAGAGTGGTTCCGTTGCAAAATTATTAGATTAGAAAAAGAAGAACGTGGAGACGTAACACTGGAGGAAGTGATTAGTTAAGTCGTGGACACCTTTGAAGCAAGGTGAGAGAGCGGGTGGTGGATATCGACCCAAGAACTAGTCGCAACCGTCCGGTATTGACAGCAGAATGATTTATAACGGGCTGCCGCAATTTGTATTGGCCTGCGACTCTTGCATGCTGATGGAGACGAATTGGGATCCCACCGAAAGTGAAATACAGTCATTAGTTGGCGGCACGGTCTCTGCCTAGAAAGATATCCCGCTCTTCCTTTGTTCTGCACACTCTTACACCGGTTAACCGCCCGGTAACTTCCCTTCTCCCCGAATGGCAGCTTTTGCTTCCTCCACTCTGCTCGTGTGCAGTACAGCGAACAAAAATCTTCCTCGCACACAGAAAGAGACACGCAATTAAATTCCTCACACTTTATATAAAAATCCGACTTAATTTCTTTCATTATAAGTAAACGCTATTAACTCTCGATTAACCGGTTTTTTGAAAATTGCGTATTTTGCTTTGATTCAATTTCGAGATAAGTCTACGTCGCTTCTTTTAAGTTTTATCGTGTTAATTGTATTAGTATTATCTGATGCAAAATACTCTCCGTTACTTTCTAAAAATAGTGCTTTTTTGAATCGTCAATTTATACACGAATATATCGAATTTTGTAGATTAAATCTCTTATTTTCTAAATATTGCAAGAGTGTCACTTAGCATACGAGTGTAAGAATCCACAGGTTCTCATTTCGATCTGGGACGAGGCGGATGGTAGCTTATTTCTTCTTTCGCCCTATATACCTGTGTGTTTTGGCCACATGCCACGGTTCCGTCCGGCCGTAACGTTTTACTAAATCTGCTAGAAAAGTAATAAAATACTGTTGTTTCTCCGGCATCTTGTCAAGAAGTCGTCTCCGAGAATAACCCCTCGTAATTTTTATTTATCATTGACGCGTACTTCGATAGATAAACGCCATTTAATTTTAAACTTGTTAACGATATAAAACTCTGATTACCCCGATTGATTTCATAAATATTAATCCATTTTTTATAATTTTTATTACAAGTAAAAACTCCTATTCTAATTAAAGAATTAGCATTTTGTCGGCTTGTCAAGTACGCTTTGTCGCTAACGCCATCTGGTGGCGTCGGTTCCAACTTTGTAGCCGAATTTGCACGTGTTGGTGATTCAGAAAATAATTAGGTAGGCCTGGAATAGGTTCGTGTCGAAACAAGAATAAATTTCGGTTTAATTTCGAGTCGAAAGATGCGCGATATAATCAAAGTGGGTGACTTCATCGCGACGCCATTTGGAAACGTTACAGAGAATTGGGAGGGTTACAGATATAAATCTTAGAACCAGTTAAGGTGAAATTGCCCGGTTGTAAAGCCTTGGCTGACCAGTGTCCCATCAGACGAGATAGCGACCGAGTGGTGGCAGTTGTACGCTATTTTATCACACTTGTTACTATTAACATGCAAATGTGGAATCGTCACTCCGCTGGATCTGGTGTTGTGACGGGTTTGTAAGGACGTTACGTCGTTACACCCGTTTCGAGTGTGGCGTTTAGGGACCACCATTCTCGGACGTTCATTGCTTCGTAGATTCGACGGTTCGATATAAACGAGAAATGCCCAAATTGCGATTACCAAAGATCCCATAATGAGATACCAGATATAGAATTAACATTATATGCTTTTACGGTCTCTATGAATTATTTATTAAGCCCTCTTTCGTGTATAATTCTGTATATAAATCGATGTAAGCACGACATTTTCTGAGGGGGGGACAAAAGAAACTTTTCTAAATTTAGATTCGTTACTTTCCATCCCTCTCCTCGTATTAGAGATAAGAGAGAGCAATTTGAAAAAACTACAAAGCTACGCTTTATGAATGAAGTGAAGTAATTATTTCCGAGAGAATAGGAAGAAATTTTTGACAAATCTTATTTTATATTTCTCCCGTTTAAATAATTATATAATTTTAAATCCCGCATTTTAAGTTCTTGATTTTTCTCTTGTTTAATCGAAGGTTTTAAAGTGGCTCTATTGATTCGGAAGGAGAACATTAAGATTCGGTTCAGGAAATGGTCAACTACAATAAGCAGTTAAATGTTACTTTTGAGATAACGGGCGATTGCTTCGAATGCTCTGGTGTTTTGCAGGCGATGGAAGAGCAGAATGGAATCGGGTTAGAAACAGCAGTCAGTAGCAGGCAGTGAAGAGAGCTCATCTCTAAGGGGATGGGGGTCAAAGCGAGCATCTGGCATGCGATTTATATGAAAACGACACGAAAAGATGCCCCCGTGTCCTGCCCTTGGTAATCTATCATCGACCAACATCGGTCAGTGTTGTCATCTCCAACAAGAGCATTTTTTCCGTTCCGTGTTCCACTTAACAGTCGGCCACAACATGAATCTTGGCTTTACTGGACGGGTTGCACTTCTATGCAGCTCTTTCTTATCGTACAATAAGCATTGTTATGGAACCGAGTTTGCAACAGTGTTATTGATGTGCCCGACTTGCCAGCTTGCCGACTTACGTTTGCTAAAAGTTGATTTATCCAGTTTAGATTTCTAAAGATGAATTATATTAGTTTCTGACGTTAAAAGAATATTTTAAAATTCGACAATTTTTCTTTCCCCTTCTACTTTCCCGTCGGACATAATGTAAGTTTAATGCGCGACTCGTTTCTATAAAATTATAGAATTTTTAACGCTTCTAGAATTTTTAAAGTCGCATCCTTTTGTTTAATGGATGCAGATATATTCGATTACCCGGCCTCTAATTAAACGTAGAGAACTTAATTATGTTTAAAAAATATACGCAACTAGAATAGTGCGAAGAGGAGAATGTAGTCGATGAGAAGAAAATAGGAAAATTGCAGAAGCTGGAAATTAATTTGATCGTTGGAAATTAATCCCGATAATGAATTAGTCAATTTTATATCTGACGATCAATTCGGACATAAAAGATTACGACTTTAAACAAGATGGCGAGGAGATCACGTTCCGAATTACTTAACGAATTAAATTTAGTATTTGTTGGCATTCGACATTCATCCGGTGGACAAACACTATTGTATACATTAAGTATTGTTCCATTGATTCGTTCGAGTTTTCCCTATTTACATTTTGACCTACGTAGATCGTGAATCACGAGTGAAACCGAGGCTAAGAGCCAGCAGAGCCGAGACGTCGCTCCTAACTACCACAATGTACCGTTCAACTCGGTCGGTGTAACAACGTTCTCACTTCTCCCTTCGATCCCCTCTCGACCTTATGCTAGCCGTTCAGAAATGGTTTTGTTTTATCTCGACAGATGGAGCCAAAATGGTGGACGAATACTCCCTGAAATGTCCACGTTGCGATCGCCTCTTCGCCGGTCCCAAGGATATCCAAGCGCTCAAAGAACATCTCGTCTCTTACCACGGTTACACAGACCCCGTCTGCGAACAGAAGCCGAATGCCAAAAATTATGTTTGTCCTAAATGTAATGCCACTTTCGCCGAAAAGGAACATCTGGCAAAACACAAACTGTTCCACTCGGCAGTTAGCCAGGTAAGTGAGTCGTTTCTTATTTATTTTTAAACGGATGAAAAACTTTGCAGCTCCTGTAAAAGCGGCTTTTCCTTCTGACGACTCGCATTGCAGGAAAGTCTGCTTTCCCTGCGTCGTTCGGTTTTGTTATTAATCTTTTAATAAATAATCGAGTTATTAAACTGTTAAATTTTCGTTTTAATTTCTTAACCGGTGACGTATTTAGCTACCTGTTAGTGCGAAAAGGAGAGTTGCGCCTATCTCCTTACTAATTTAATAATGTTTGCAGATAAATTGTTAAATTTAATCAAATGTCAGTCAGTGTCAAAGGATAATACGTTTGATAAGTAGAGAATGACAGACGTTACTGATATTTTTGTGTTGCTTACTGTACTAATTCTTCAAATTCGTTATATTTACTATTGATCACGAATTTTTTAGCCCTTGTTTTTCCCCCTTCTTTTTTGAAAGAAAAAGTAAAAATATGTTGTAAAAACTGCTCCATTTAAAAAATATTTTTGACTTTCTTTATCAAAACTGTTATTAGCAATTAAATAAAATTTACAAGAACGGAGTTAGACGATCTTTAAAAAGATTTCTCCTTTCCTTTTTCTGTATCGTACCTGCTTCTATTCTGTATGAAGTATCATATATCAAGTCAGACTGGATGCATGGTGCCATACAAATTGAGGATTGGCATCGCATCTAGAAGCAAATCTGTTTTTTAATTTTTATAAATATACTTTTTAGAATAAGTTTCTTAAATTCTTATCATTTACGAGATTTTAGTTAAAGTTTTTCTGTAGGTTTGCATTTAAATAAATTAAAAGTTACGGAAAGTCATACAGATAATAAATATTAAAATATTTTTATCTACAATTATTTAAGTAATTAAAAATAGTTTCCATTTTTAATTATAGAAAAATATTGATGATATTATTATAGCAACTTAGCCGCATTCTTAATTTTAATAATGTAAACGTCTTCGCATTGAAAAGTTTGCAACTATCATCGGTTGCGATAAAGTTGATAATTTATTATTCGTTTAATATTATCCAGAATCGTTAGCAATTGGGTAGTTTTGGATACTTGGTCCTCCTCGTTGTCGAAACAAAAGAATCGTAAAGTCTTAATTGTTATTAATTAGATGTTTGATGATTTTAAATTGATTATATTCGGAATTCTTCGGAATTAATTTGATTTTCAGGCGTAATTTTCAAGGAAGTTTCCTTTTGTCTGTTGTTTCAGCGACACGTCATCGGTCAGGAAGAGAACGCCGTACTTAGGAAATTCAAATGTCCCGAATGCGGCAAAGCATTCAAATTTAAACATCACTTAAAGGAACATATACGTATCCATAGCGGAGAAAAACCTTTCGCCTGTTCCAACTGTGGAAAAAGGTTTTCTCATTCGGGATCTTATTCTTCCCACATGACCAGCAAGAAGTGCCTGGTGATGAATCTAAAGGTATTAAAATAATCAAGAAATATTTATTTAGGTTAAGGTTTAAAAATATGTAATATCTGTCTTCGGATAAAAATTTTTATGCGCTATTTCTAGGTGAAAAAAATGGATAATAAGCCACTTCGTGGTCAAGCTGCTAATCAACAAAACATTGCCTTCCGCCCAATCATTCCGAAATATGGTGCTGCTGCAACAGAAGGTGTCAGTTTGATGCCGCACGGTTACGTGCCTCCGACTGAAAGGTTTCCCAGTTTCTTGCCAAGTTTTCATCCGACCCAACACGCTGGACATCCATCGTTCTTGCCGGCTCCTTATTCTTCTCTTCCTTTCCATCCTCTCCTAGCCGGTCACTTGAATTCCACACTTCCTCCGCCTTCGCTTCCTTTGCATAATTTCCCAGACGTCAGCCAGTTATTACAACCCAGGGGTCAACTCCTGGAGCAGATACCGACATCGAACGAACTTCCGTCTTCCTTGTGTGTTACGACCAACAGCGTTTGTGTGACTCAAAGAAGTCCCATTACTATTACGCCTCCTCCGATAGACATCGAAAGAGACGATCCTCCTGGTAGCCCAGGTAAAAGTAAAAATTTGAACGCTGTGAAAAAGATACTAGAAATAGTCGATGCAACTGTTTCCAGGCAGCAGCTGATGACAGGCAGCAGTAAAAATGGTCTGATACCGGACGTGAGCTCCTCACCTTTACACGTGCAAGAGAATTCTGTCGGATCGCCCGCTGTTTCGGATGTGGAAAAATTAAGGTGTGGAAACTGTGATTCCGTATTTGAAAATTTAGTCGAGTTGCAGAATCATGAGCGATATCAATGTAGAAAAAGCGAAGATAGTTACAGCGCCTCATCCACCAATAGGGAAGCTGCTTCTAACGAAGACAAAGAGCCGATAGGCGAAGAAAACAACGAAAGCGAAGATAAGCCCAGAAATTCCGAAATTATCAAACTGGTACGCGAACTTGGTTATCCTCGAGTAGTTCAAGCCTGTTTTCCGACAGATCCTCAACAGGCGACTTCTCCACCCCCTCAGACTTTCTTAAGCCCTTACAATGGTATCGTCAACCTGACTTCCAGATACGACGAAGATCAACCTCTGGATCTCTCCATGAAGTCTAGGTTTCAGACGGCTCCAAACTCGCCTCGCCACATCGAGAACGAAGCCCTGAATCTGAGCAACAGATCTTCTAGAACCTCGACGCCTCTCAAGGATAGCAATAACGGGATCAATGGAGACGAGATCGAAGTGACCGAAGATGTTACCGATGCTAAAAAATTACAGAATGGTGACTACCGTTTGACTAATTCTGTACTGTACAAATACATGCAGAAAGGAAATTATCTTGTGAACCATCGCCAGATGTCTCAGATTATGGTTAAGTGCCGTTCTCCCGAAATCCAGGATGCGAGCTATCCCGATTATCCCTCCTCCACCAATCACGTATCGCCACTTTCCATCTGCAGTTACGACGTAACGCGACCTCCGTCTTCTTCAGACTGTGGTAGTCAAGATGGGATGGAAAGTCCTGGTGCCATCATAGGATTGGACAACTCTTCCGGAGGAGAGCCGGGAAGTCCCAAATGTAGGAAACTGCAGAAGCGCTCCTGGAAGGTAATAGTGAGTTTACAAAATGTTATGATTTTATACTATTAGATTATACTATTAGAAAATGATGCATGCATTTTCATCCGAATAGTTGGAAGGAGAAGAGAGTCAGAGTGCCATCGAGGACAGTCCAGGACCGGAAGATCAAGTGGCAGGAGAGAAGAGAAGGAAATCTTGGAAACAGCACAAACTAGATTCGGAAGAAGGGATGTACGCTTGTGATCAATGCGACAAGATGTTCAGTAAACAAAGCTCTTTGGCCAGGCACAAGTACGAGCACTCCGGTGAGTTAAATACGAATAAAAGCTCTTACCTTTAGTAGACATTTTAAATATTAATAACGTATCTTTTCCTTATTTAGGTCAAAGACCCCACAAATGTGATGTATGCAACAAAGCTTTCAAACACAAACATCATCTAACAGAACACAAAAGATTGCATAGCGGCGAGAAACCTTTCCAATGCAAAAAATGCCTGAAGAGATTTTCCCATTCGGGTTCTTATAGTCAGCACATGAATCATCGTTACAGTTACTGCAAACCGTATCAAGAGACTCAACCCATTGACTGTCAATAATAAAAATCTCCAACGATCGACGATCGAGACACCAAGGATCATCTTGTCATCTAGCTACGTCCGGCTGATATTGGCATTAAAATAGCAGCTCCGAAGTCAGTCCACAGAGGCCAATAAGTGCAAATTTACTATTTACTTTATTTCGAGAAAATTTATTAAAAATTTCTTTCGAGGAAACTTCAGCCAAAGGCTACGAACTTGCTGTGTCCTTTGAGCTATATCCCGAAGAGCATCCTATCTTTACGGATCTTCGAGAAAAGAAGCGCAAGAACGTGCAGGTTAATGTCAGGAAGCAGAAATCTTGTTGAATTTTGAACGAATTTTTATATATTTTAGGTGCCAACAATAATTCGTGTGCCAAAGAATTTTCGAAGAACGAAACGTGTTTGATTTTTCTAAACAAATGGTTCAATTGCTTTTCTTGTTGAAGACGTTTTTCCAAAAGCAGTCGGCCAATTTTTTAGTCATGCAAAATGCCAAAGGTTTTCTTTGAGAATTTCTAGTCTACTCGCAAAATGTTAAAACATTCTTTGGCCAGATTAGTTTATATTTTTTACTGCTGCCAGTATTATTATCCAAACGATTCCTTCGAGAATAAAAAAAATAAAAGAACTGAAGTGCCAAGAACTCAAAAAAAACGCAAAAAAATGGTTTTTCCTAATTTGTTGATAAATGGAGTTGAAAATACAAATGAAAATTTTAAGAATAGAGAAATTTTCTATATAATAATGACGATTGATTTTTGTTTGAGTGAATAAAAAGTTGATCGATCGTCATTAATTTTCATGGAAACTCGAAATAATTCTCGGTATATAGTTTATATTCTCATTTAAAAATATAAGAAAAAAAAAATACAATTTTCTAGTCTGTTTCGCATAGCTTGTCCGTATTTACTTCCATGAAAAAGTGCCAATTTAAAGGTAAAATAAATAATAAAAATAATAATAATAAAACTGTTATAAGAAGAAGAAGAAGAAGAGAAAAAAGCCAATTTTTAATCTTGTATTATCTGCAGTTTTGTGTAGATGGAATATTTAAACATTTTACTGATTGAAAGATTTCCCTAGAAAAGGATTTTCTTTCAAAAACGATAAATCAAGAACCAAGGAAATCAATCTTCTTTAGCTAAAAATTTGCAAACTAATTTCCTTTTTACAATTTCCCGAGAAGAAATGATTTCCTCGCTTTCCAACAACGAACCAGAGAGAGAGGTCGAGGATAGGAAAAAGACAAATGAGAGTTAAGATTTTGCTTTGTTTAAAACCAATCAGTTGCTGTGTACACGTGGCCTCCCCCATCTTTTTTCCTTTTTTCTGTTTTTAGCGATCTATCAAAACAATTCCCAAAACTAGAAATGAGGGAAAGGAGTCGAAAACTTTCGATATAAAGCTTCCTCGCTAACCTCACGTTGATTTTTCTCCAGTTATAATCCTCGTTTACCAACGCAACCGAGGGAATATACCAAACGAAGATGTCTTTCTATAGATGCCAAATGAATAATAAAACAAAAAAATAAATAAATAATAATAAAATTTGAAGCAAAATTTACCCTTTTTCCAATATTCCAGTATGTCCATTTTTTCCCTCTTCGAATTTTCCTCCAGTTATTCAGTCTTATCTTCTATCTCCGCGTGGTGTTGTGCGTGTATATCTTTGTATCGTCTATCCTCGTATATCTTTGTGAAAAAAAACAAAAAGTTTCAACAAATTTCCGAGGGTATCCATCGACAAAGCTCTCCTCGTCGAAGATAGGTGTGAATTATTCCAATTTCTTTGGTATCTCGTGATGTGTCTTTCTTTCTCTCCCAGGTTCGAGTCTCGGGATGTCTCCTTACATTGTCTAAAATTATAAATGAAAAACAAAACAATTCCAAAAGTAAAACAAAATTTATAATTAATTAATTAATTTTTTGAGAGAATTAAATTGTTATTGTTGATAATTTTACATTAAAAATCTAAAAAAATAATGCATTTAGTTTCTATGTATACAGTGTATCTGTATATAGATAAATATATATATATATATATATTATTATATATTTTCTCGAGTAGATTCTAGTGTTAGGTAATGACAAAATTAAAAATAATATATATAAATATATATATTCTTAGACAAGTAAGGAGATAGTATGCTACGATCAAGTTTTTTAAAGGAATGGGTGTTAAAATAATTACCTTTCCAATTTACCACTCGTCTTTTGCCTATATTTCGAGTTGAAAATTCCATATATATGCACGAATGTGATGAGGTCTTTCTTGATTCTTTTACGTCCCTCGTAATAACGCAGATTTAAAAAAAATCAACTCAAAAAACCCCCTTCGCTAATAGATAAACCGGTGCCAAAGATCGTTTGTTTTTTAGAAGAATTTGTATAAAAATTTTTTTTGGACGTAGAATTATTTTCGATAATTTTATAAAGAATCTCGTTTTTTATTATTATAATAATTATTATTAATATTATTATTATTATAATAATTTTAAATCAAAACGTTAACGTTTTGTGTCGTCATTCCAATAATAATGATTGTATTATTTGTATTCGTTCCCTTTTTTTTTAATTGTACGAGATCCGCATTGATTTTGAGCGGAGTATATATGATAAAAGAAGATAAATATATATAAAAATATATATATATATATATATATAAAAGACTCCTTTGTTAGAAGGAGGAAGAAGATAAAAAATTGTTGACTAGTTTTTAAAATACTAGCCTTCATTTTATACCAAATATCAAATACGTGCAATAAAAAATAAATAATAATAATTACGATGTACGATAATATTTGTATTTAGTCAAAAAAGACCAGTTTAAGTGTTTGTGTCTATTTTTTATTGTCACAGAATGATTTTTAATAATGTCTCTATTACTCTATATGATACAAACTCAATGTGATGTTCTCCCTCATGGTCTGACCGATCACTTAGAAGTGTTAGTACCACACCTTACAGTGCCAAAAAGAAAAAAAAATTCAACACGTTGTTATGCCGAGAGGTTGGCCCGCAGGCGATGACGAGGAGAAAAACCAGTTGTTTAAAATAAATACTCACCCTCCTCCGCCGAGCATCCTCTCGATTACGTGCCAATTTAAAGGCCCATCCAATCCTTAATCTCGTGGCAGATATACAGACATCTCTATGCTTAACGGCATTTTGTTGAGACATATTTATGCAACTATTTATTTCCATGTATTTTTTCAAAGGATAATAAAAACTACTATAAAACTACATTTTAAGGTTGTTGTTACTTATGAAACCGTATCCGTTCTGTTTTCAGCACGAAGATCCTCGCTATCACAAGTGAAGGTACATTTTCGCTTGCATCCTTTGTTGTTGAAAGAATATTCAAATTGATTCCTTCACAAGTGAGGTGAAGTAGAAAGGAACACGTGCAAATGTACATGTTCACGTTTCACACTAACACTATTCGGTGTGTTGGAGAGTCTCTCTCTCCTTTCGTTTGAAAAGCAGATATATCCCAATTTAAGTAATATTTTTACATATTCGCGTGTTTCAGCATTAAATATAACTAAAAAACTTTTAAAATTTATATATAAAAAAACATATTAATTTATAGAAATGAAAAAATTTATCATCCTCTCTACAAAAGTGCCATATCGAAATCTGATTCGCGCTTCAATAACGCACACAAAACACACGAATTTCAATTAAAATTCGTTTTGTTAGAAACAGAATATTCATAAATTTCCATTCATTTTAGATTCAGTCAGAAAAATTAACGCGTATTTTTCGAAAAAAAGAAAAAATTTCAAAATGGACTGCACAATCACGAAGAGGAAACAGATTGCAAATAACGTACTCGAATTAACAAGAGTACAAACGGGTGCCAACACTTCTTAAACAAACGGTCGATTGCTCATTAATACCCTAAATCAGGTTATTATAAAACAATAGAGAACCCGAGGGAGTACGTTGTGGCCTTCTTTAAAGGCGCGTAAGTAACCGAAGAGAATATTTTTCCCAGAACACAGATTACTAATGACGTCACACAAATCCCTCGATGTACACTTCACAAAGGTTTTTATCGTAAGCTGTACGGTGTACACTTCGGAATTCATTACATTAATTAACCAGATAGTTGGCATCGTAGCCTTAACAAACGGCGCGACATTGTCAACGCCGGTGTCAAAAGTTATTTTACGCCTTGTTTCTTATGCCCCCGCTACAAAACCTGTAACTAAGGTCCAACAACGGCGACGTAATTAAAGATATTAACTAGATATTACCTCGGTTTTTACAACTTTTACTTATTACTTGCTACCTCGTAATCCTTCTTTACGTGGATGACATCTTCGGAAATTCCAAATGACGTCGATTAAAGTGTACAGCTCTTTCTAAGATTACCACTCGCTTCCGACTCCCCCCTTTTTTTAAATATAATTCTCGTCTCGTTAAAGATGTAATACTTAATTTCTATATTTGAAAAATCATTTTTTTTTCAATCAAAAAGTATTCTAATTACTGTAAAATTAATTAATTCGCTGTTGTTTTTTTTCAAGCTAAGGTTTTACATTCTGGTCGATGTAAAAATATCCTCTTTTCTAACCGATAAATAGTGAATGAGAATTAAATCATGTTAACATTGATTAAAGATTTTTTTTATATTTATCATTTTAATTTTTCCGATCATCCTCGCGCTCCCGATGCTCTTCCGATGCTTAATATCGATACGTTTGTATTAATTTCTATTTACAATACTTACTTATCAATAAATAAAATACAAAAAATATTATTATTATCTATTATTATATTTTTTCATTTTTAAAATTTCTCTCTTACTTTCGAATTTGAATTTTTGAGTAATTTTTCTGTTTTTTTATTGTAGCGCCATCTGTTGAGAATTTCTACAATTTTTGTTAAAAATAAGAATTTTATTTTGGATTTAAAATCAATGAGCTGGATGATTTTTCTTTTTTTTAAAAAATGTAATAAATTATAAGAAATTTTTCGAAATTAAAACAGTAAAATAGTTTAAAATGGAAAAATAATTTTAAATATTTTAGAAATAATTATCTCAACTTCATAACCAGAAGATGGGTTTTTAAAGCAAGTTCTTTTGAGGTGATTTATCTTATAAAAAATTACTTTAAAAAATTTTAAATGGCTCAGGTAATATATATATCATTTAGAATATATGAAAGCATAATTTTACCTCTATCGAAAGCGTGGTGCGGAGGGAATCCTTTTCGCTTCTTTTTTACCTGTTTTTAAACAAATGAAACACATAGGAAATGTTTCTTTATTAATGAATAACAGTCTAAAAGATTTTATTTTCTTGCCAATAAAAAAACCATTAATTTATAGGGGTAGAACCACTACGGGTGCCTAAGTTTTCTCCAGACTCGGAGAAAATTCCTAGCTCTCCGTCTCGATGGTCTTCTTGGCACCTTTGGTATTGTCTTAGACCATATTCACAAGAACAAAATCTAAAAGGTACTATGAGTCTAAAAGTGATCGTTCGAGATATAGCCCCTTCCGAAATTTGCTTAACTGGCAATCAGCGTCGTAACTAGTACTACGCCCCAAAACTATGATGTAAAACTTGGTCCAGGTCATTTCTACGCCCCCCCCCAGGGTCTACGCCCTGTGCCTGGGCACCGCTGGCATCGCCCTAGTTACGGCACTGCTGGCAATATTAGATACCCTCAAAAATGGGGTAAAATTTATGCATAGTTTTACTACGAGATAACAATAATTGTTCATACTGTTCAGAATTTGGAATAAAACAAGAATTAATTTTGTTATCTCGGTTTAAATCCAAATTAAGATATGATATATTATAAAGAATTAATATAATTATTATTGTTATAATAACAAGCTTCCTTTTGCTTACAAACTCGAATTATAATGTTGCTTCGTGTCAAGAATGTGCGAAATGTATTCATTGTATATAATTTTTATTATTCAAGAGATTTTTAAGTTTTATTTTTGTTGGTTCTTGGAGATATCTGGTTGAGCTTATTTATTGATTGGTCAACGGGTTGATATTCTTTGTGATTTTATTGTTTAAATGAGTGATTCTTAAACCAGGAGTCCGTGAAACATTTAAATATGGATTTTTAAAACAATTTCAAACCGGCCCACAGCCCGGCTGTCGTGGCCGAACTCACAATGAGTCTGAACAGGTCTGCCCAAAGGACGGAAAGATTAAAAAAAAAATAATAATAATAATAATATTTGTACTGTCAACAGCTACTAAATTAATGTGATTTATAAAGTTTATGTTACCAAAATATGCATGTGAATTTAAACACATTACTTATAAGCTGTTTGTTAAAACTGTAAACTAACTAATTATAAATATAAATTCAAGAAATCGTGAAATTTTAAATTAGATTTAGGGATTATTGTCACAAAAAAGTTTGAGAAGCGCTGGTTTAAATAATTTATTTTGCAAACGTTTTGCTTTTAGAGAATAATGTGCCTTGGCTATGTACTGTACTGTACTGTACGTAGGCAAGCGTGAGTTTTGTGAAAATACCAAACAAAACTATACATGTAAGATGATGTTTCATTGATATATAAATTTATAAATTTCACATAAGACGTTGATATATTTTAAATTAATTTTCTAAACATTCGAGTAAATGTATTTATTTCTTAATTTTACGCGATATTTGGTGCATAAGTGTAAAAATAATCGTGTAGTGTAAACATCGTGTAACATTAACTTTACACTTCGTAAGTGATGATTTCAGAGTTACTAGGAATTGTTTCACCTCAAAAATGAGGTGAAACAATTCTTAGTAACAAAATTCATGTCATTCCACGCATACTGTATTCGATAGTGTGTTTCATAATTAAACGTTCTATTATAAACATCTTCTTCGTATTAATGTCCAAGAATAAAATAAGGATTACACAATTCGTAACTTTGCGGAACTTCCTGCTTCTTATCACATTAGCATTCCTTGAAGAATTATTGGATTGAGAAATCCATTGTAAATTAGTTTTTTCAGCATTCGTATAGTTGATGAGAGCTCAATACTGGTATTGGTATAGATGCTTCTTTTCATTTTTTTCATATTGTAAAACCGATATCACTCGATTGAAAAATATTCTATTAGTTAATAGCCGAATTAAAATAATTACATATAAAAAGAAAATAAATTGTCATTAAATGATAGTCAGAGTTAAGCATATTGTAGGCATAGGGGTGTCATATTTCTAAATAATTTACTCAAGGATTAATATAATCTCATTAAACTCTTCTGCAGTAAATCAGTGAATTTTTTTAATTATTTTGTTTTTTCTATTGCCTATTTTTAAAATTATCCTGGCCTTGGCAGGAAATATGCATAAATTAATGTATTGTAGATCTGTTTTACAGAAATGCGTGATTTTAATATCAGTAGATGGCAGATCAAGTGGGACAATGACAATAAAAATTGGTGACAAAATGAAACAGGGAGTAAATAGGTAGTCAAAAAGGACTTAAAATTGGTGACATCATGTTTGAGTGACCTCTTAATTGCTACTTTTACTTGTTTTTGGATTCTTTCCACCAAAAGTGTCTACGGTTTATCGTATTTACTTTCCGTAAGTTTATGGTATAATAGATTTAATCCACAGATAAGATAAATTACCTGTAAGTTAAATTGGTCGTGATTTAAACTAATACGAGATAAATGTATGGCTTGACATAATCGACTATAATTGCCCTATTAATAACTTATTTCGAAAAAAAAAAAAAAAAAAAAAAAAAAAACATAACATTAGCTATGGATGACTACTGAATTTACCGGCTATATGAAGAAAATTTAACAAGTCTGTCTATATTATTTTAAAATAGCCTCTACAACCATTATCCAGAATCAACCGCAAAAGCACTGGTGCCGTGTCTTTTTTTGGAATGATTGACAAACTCTTCGTGAACAGCAACAGCCTATTCACAACGGCCCATCAGTAGCCGAGTGGATAAAACCATTAAACATTGATCGTGGATTCGCGCCTGGCCAACTGAGTTTTCTTCACGCTATAAACACCTAAATAGGGGCCAGTTTCCTTTAAAAGACCTCCCGGAAGGCATTCTCCCTCGGCAGATCGCCCGTGTGTCGCGTTGCCGTAACCAAATAAACCAAACCAGAACGTCCAAATCGATATTCAGGCAGCATCTCCTTGAAATTCACAAATAAGAAAAAGTCACGTGGAACTGGATCTTGGTTTTGTTGTAGATGAGTAAGCAATCTGACACTGAATTCTACGGGAAGATCATTGTTCGGAGTGGATGAATTGTGTTGCAAAACTATTTCTTGAAAGTCCAGATTTTGGTTCTGTTAAGCATATAAGAAAAACTCTGGCCAAACATATGACCAATTCAGTGACCATTTTCTAATTTCTAGTGAAATTGTCGTGATATGCTTGCTGAGCAAAAAATAAAATAAAATAAAATAAAATAAAAAATAAAAGGCCAACACTCCTAGCCTGATCTTTGTAAGCGGATTTTGTTTAGAAATACTACGTATTTAGACTACTGAATGGCATTTTATTCCGGAATTGTATTGGTAAATTCTCTCTCATCTGCAACGATGTCGTGGACATATGAAAAGTTTCTATTGTCAAAGCATTGTCGGATCGTTTCTTCGCACCATTTAACCCCTGTTTTTTTTTTTTTTTATAACTTTGAGCTAGTTAGACACTCAACGAGAAGTTTCCAAAGCGCAGAATTTGCACAAGATTTCTAGAAGCTGAAGTTCATTAATGTCTTTAGTTAATTATAGTTAATTTTGTAAATCATTTGCTGATCGTTCCTCACTGATACTACATGTGACTACATATGAACAATACTGTTTTCAATGATAATCGTCGCCCGGAAATCTTTCTCCAAGATAATCGTGCCATATGCTCCTCGTTTTTCAGGAAAGTTGCCATGATAAAATTCAACGAACCACTCGTAGACTGTTTTTGTGAGAAAAAAAGAGACATCTGGGAAAACGTATTGTAATCGTTTAAGGCATTCCTGGTGATTAAGTCGTAAAAATATCATGGCATGAAAATAATCGCATATCATTTTCTTCTTCTCTCCCTATTCAATACACAAATTATTATGGGAAAAAGACTTGGGTTATACGGATACAAACGGAAAACCATATATCAGTGTCGGTGTGAGCTTGGCCAAACCCATAATGGTCTTACTAAAAAAGGCCCTCTTAGTACCCACAGGGCGGAGAGTTTTTAAAAAAATTCTAAAACATAATAGTTTGAAAATCTGTTAAAAATGCATTTTAAAAACCAAATTTAAACAGATTTTATACTGATTTCGACTGTTCAAAAATTTTTAAATCCCTGTAAAAAATCTTTGAAAGAATTCAATTAATAAATTTCAGATTTCTTTCGAGAATTACTGTTTATTTGGTTTTGTGTAACAAATATTAGTCTATTATTAAAGAATTAAAAAAAAAGAATTGTAATAAACGAAATTATAATTCACTAGAAGGCCGAGCGGTCAAGGTGACAACCTACCGCTCTGGGGGACCTGGGATCAAATCCGGACGAGTCGAGAAATCCCCAGGAATTTTTTCGGGGGATGGTCCGTTCACGTTCAAGCTCCGTCCCCCACCACCCGATTGCCCCATTGTGGGCCGTCCGAACGCATAATGGGCCAGCTAAAAGACGTCCTCTTAGTGCCCACAGGGCGGAAAAAGTTAAGAAAAAAAGGTGTTGAAAAAAAGAATTTTCTATGGAACATTCTGTAATCCAAAACGAGTTGTGGTGATACTAAAAAGCGATACTTTGCTAACTGAAATTGGATTAACATGTTCCTATCAAGAGACGAACAAAATAAGACCGAATGTATTGTTATAATAAAGACATTTAATACATTATTGTATTTCTTGCAATTAATTTTAGGTTACGTTTGCATTTAAATTCACAGGTTGAATAAAGATGATTCATTAAAAATGAAAATTTCAGAATATTTGTCAAATCTATAATCGTGCCAAGCTATTAGGCAGCCTATTGCTCTCGGAAACCCGGGATTGAATCCGGGTAAGTTGAAAAATCTCAGGAATTTTTCGGGAGTGATCTGGCTCGGATATGTCAACCCTCACCATTGGGTCACCTTATTGTCGTCCTAACCGAACCCACGATCAGCCTGAAAAAAGGCTCTTGTAATCTGAATTTACATAAAGCGTAAGCAGAGGCACCGTGTCGTGCGCAAACCCATATTGTCAGCGGCTTAAACATTACATTAAGCGAACTCGAGCGGATTCCGACTTCTCCGTCTACTATGCAAAACTAACCGAGAAAGCTTGCATACGTATTTGCTGATGAGAAGTCTCTCAAAATAAACAAATTTTTGAAAAAAATTGATCTATGAGTTACTTTAATATTAACTTTATTTACTTATAAGGAATATATTCTCTAATTGAGGCATGGTAATTATCCAAGTAATGTCTCGAAATCGATATTCCAGTACCTTATAAAAAGGCTCGCGAAGACTCACTGTGTACTGTACTTAATTTTTAGTGTACCCGTCGTTTGGAGGTCTTCGAATACCAGGCATACCTACTCGATACAATCAAAGACATTACGCACAGCTGACGGAGTTTGAGAGTCATATCATTAGGCTGAGGAAAGCAGGATGGCCGTTTTACCAAATTTCCTTCGATCTGAGCAATTCTGGTCTAATTGTGTGACAGCGTAGGACAGTGAATACATGAGAACACATACATGGAAGACGGGCTCTGGACGTTCCAGACAGACACCAAGAAATATGATCGTTTTTGTTCAAAATCTAAAGACAAGTGAATGCCTCGCCTCAGAATTTTTGTTTTTTCCCATACCATCAGGGCCGGATTATCGAATAGGCAAAGTAGGCAAATGTCTAGGGCCCGTAAGTCGGAGGGGCCCGGCTTCGTGCACTAAGAGGGCCTCTTTTAGTAGGCCCATTATGGGTTCGGCCAGGCCCACAATGGGGCGACCGGGTGGTGAGGGACGGGGCCCGACATATCCGAACGGACCACCCCCCGAAAAATTCCTGGGGATTATTCGACCCGTTCGGATTCGATCCCGGGTCCCCCAGAGCGGTAGGCTGCCACCTTTACCGCTCGGCCATCCGGCCGTCAGACAAGTGACTAGTATAAGCAAACTTGTCTGCCCGGCGAATCACTACTTGTCTTGTCTTTAGCACTCAAATATTTGCGGTAGTGTTTTGACAAAGAAGCATGGAGAGTATTAACTGGCAGCATATTACATTTAGCGGCAAATCAATCCCAATTGTGTTTGGAAACGAACGACCGCTACGTTAGTTTGTGGCAAACCACCGGTGATAGCTTCAATCCCGATTTACTGTTGCGCGAAACACTGTCCACTGCTTGCGTGCCAGTCAGAGAGCCATCTCGTATTACAGACCGTCGTCCCTATTAGCGGTACGAGAGATATATATGCATCAGGAAGTTCAGGTATGAAGAAGTTCTGCGCCCTCATGTGTTTCCTTTCAAGACAAGACTACAAACGGCCATTTTCCAGCAAGGCAATCCCGGCCGCATACAGCTAAGGTCTCTCAGGAACGAGTCCGTCATATTGCCACAGTTCTTTGGTCTTTCCGGTATCCAGATTTGTCGTACATCAAACATTTGTGGATCAGATGTGAGGTTAGCTTCGGCCATCTACCAGTGTAAGTATAGTACCTACAGCATCTATGAGTTAATCTGTCGCGGGACAGCATATGTTTGTATGCCTCCTTATCAGATAGTATCACCCCGTGTATCTAGGCAAGAGGAAATTCTACCAGGGCTTACGAATCGTGGAAGCGGGGGAGGTTAATTATTCTCCCAAATTCCGACAAAGCAAGAACAGAAAAAGCAAAAAGGTTAACAAATTATCAGTAATCAGCAAATTAAAACTCGCTACTTGTGTTTTTATTTGCGTAAAATTTCAGGAAAATCAACTCTTTCTAGCTTCCTTAATCAAAATGTCATCGGCCGGCCGGACGGCCGAGCGGTCAAGGTTGCAGCCTACAATTTTGGGAGACCCGAAATAGAATCTGGACGGGTCGAAAATCCCCATGAATTTTTGGGGGTGGTCCGTCCGGATATGTCTCTCACCGCCATTTTGGATCTGGCCGAACCCATAACAGGCTTGCTAAAAGAGACCCTCTTAGTGCCCACAGGGAGGAAAAAATTAAAAATAAATCAAAATATCATCAAATGCCCATGAAAGGTACTAAAGGCTTTTTAAATTGCATCATTTTCCACTAGAAATTTTCCTTTACTACGATATTGCAATCATGTATTACTGTAGTCATTACATTCGAATTAATAGATTTTGATTTAATTCTAACGTCATCTTCCTCTTGGCGCTAACTTTTTTTCAACGAATGTACTCACTTCTGAAAAAAATTTGGGCTAATTTTGAGCTATGGCGTCAGTCAAACGTAAACCATTTGGCAGTTCGACGAAAGGTTTACGTTTGCGGTCAACGCATTTTGCCGTAATAAGACTTGTTTATTAGAAATTAGATTATAATCGAAGCGAATGATATAATATAATATAAAGATGGCTCCAGTGGTAGAGGTTCAAAGTGAAGCGGTGGAGGAAAAAGAAACGGTGAAGGAGACACCGTCCAAATTGACAATTGGAATTATTTATCCCCCTCCAGAAATGAGAAGTATCCTTTTTATCTCTTCCTCACTTCAATTGCACTTACAAAAAGTTCCCAAATAATACTTAAAAAATGACACATAATATAAAATGTGTTAATAAATCATCTGATATTTCCTAATGTCAATAAACAAAATGTATAGAATTAGAAAATTGATAGCAATAATATGTTTAATCTTGTACAAATATACCAGTACTTGCATTAAACTTGAACATTTTACAATTTACTTTCTGTACAAGTGTATGCTTATACTAAATAAAAACTTTTATTAATTGGAAAATGGGTAATTGAGATTTCGTATTAGTAAAGTGTACAAAGTGTACGCCCGAATCTGTAAAATAATAATATGATGAGATTTTTTGGTAAAAGGTGACGATTAGTATCGGTAATAAATTATAGGTTCCGTCTATTAATGTTAGCACTGATTTTGCGTCTGTTTATTTCTGAAAATATTTTGTTTATAAAATGTAGATTTAATAATTGGCACCGACGTCGGTTAATTAAATATGTAGTTTTAGTCAGTTTTGAGTGACAAAATGTACAAAGATCAAAATAAAATGAATTCTTTAGAACAAAACATGTTTGAATTGCATAATTCAAATATATTTTATGTACAAAGTTGATATAAAAGTAAATTAAATAGACAAATTATTTTATATTAGTATATTTTCGAATTTTAAAATTAAGTTTTTACAATATTTTAGATTTTGTATACTGTGTGTAACTTATGTCACGTATAAAATTTATATACTTGGTTTGGAATTTTACAGTGAGAATTATGCCATAATTTCATAAAAATATGAAATACTGATGTGTATGGCAGTGATAAAATGCAATTTACCTGATGATGTCCAAATCACTGAGAGATGTTGCTGCAGTAGTTGTTTGAAATGACTGGCCTAAATAATGTTTTCAAATATTGAATGATGTTCTTGGCTAAAGATTGAAATGGCTTGAAGTTTAGTGGTGAAAGAATATTACAGAGGCCTTCGGAAAGTTTTTGTGGTGACGAGGGTCTACTGCAAAAAACTGTTGCAAGATGTATACAATGGTTCAGAAGAGGATGAGAAATAAATGAGTGGTCAGGAAGACCTTCTGTGGATGAATGATAGTTGGAAATGGAGGTATCGCTGCTGAAAGAAGACAGAAAGTGGGAAGTTTGAGAACTTGCTGCTAAAGTTGGACTGGTGCACACAACAGTTCTACATTTCTTAAAGACCAAATTACAAAGATGAGGAAAATTGAGCTTGTTGGGTTCCTTGTCATTTGACTGAACAGCAAAAATGGCACTACTATGAAGTTGCAAAATTGCATGTTGAACATTATGGAAGGGAAGGAGATGCATTCACACATCACATTTTGTGGGTAATGCTCGAAATCAAGAGAAAAAATTATACTTGTACGAGACTGGAGTGACAGACATCAATAGAACTAAGTTTGCTGATGGCAATGAACATTTTCCAAAATTATGGTAATCAATCTTATAGATGGGTGAAGACTATATTGAAGGAATGAAAATAACACATATCTCAAATAAATTGTACAGTACATGCTACTCTTTTAGCTTTGTTTGTAGTGAACAGGATGTGACACCAATATATTCTACATTGACACCAAATCTTTTATTTTCAAATGGAATACTGTATATCCATGTGGTGTGATTTGTCCAAATAGCAATAGTCTGAACACTGTGAAGTTTCTTCAGTAGCATAACCTGGTTTTAATACTCTTTGTTATTTCTTTATGGATATTCTCAAAATCCTTATCTGTTCTGTGCCTAGGTTATTATTGATCCTGTATGAAAATTCATTGATTAACTGCTGAACTTTCTAAGTTAACCATGCTGAGTAACTACTGTTCTAATGTATGATAATTATGTTTGGATATTGAGAATGTCAGAACAGTATGTGTGAATGTACTGTACATCTTATTAGTGTGGTAAATGCAAAAATTTTAAAGCATAAACTTATTGATGAAATATTCTTTGCTTATTTGGACCTTTTAACAAACACACCTTTCACGTCATTTTTGTTAAAGCTAAATTAAGAACAAAAAATGTTCTTAATTTTTCATACACTGTGAAAAAACTAATCTGCTTGTATAATATATAAGTGGAAAAGTTTATTTGATTATTATATAAACATTTTTGTATTATAAAAATTGTTATATGTATTTTAGCCTGTAAATTTGTGTCAAAAATTTTATTTACTTGCTGACGAGGAATGGAAAATATTTGAAATGCATTTGAGCATAATGAAAAGAAAAACAGAAATAACCTAGAAGTTTTTTCTTCCTTCTGTAGTACAAGTATAATCAATCCTGATTAAAAAAAAAATGCCCAGGTAGGCAAAGAATATTTTTAAACAAATTAAGAACAAGAAGCATACTTTACAAATAAAATAATAAACTTTTTTATCTTTTATCTAAAAAACTATATTTAATTGTTTATTAAAATTTTAAAAACTTGAAATATATCATATTCATAGATGTTATTGATATCACATCTAGCTATGGAACTTGCCAACTTGAAGATCGTCACCTATGCAGATTGAAAATGTTAGTTTTATTAAATACTGGAAATAATTCAAGGTTTCTCTGTTATGGTTTCTATTTTATGTATTGCAATGAAAATAATTTATAATTTGACTTATAGCTTTAACCTGAATTAATCTTTCTTAAAATAAACTTGATGATGATAATTTTCAGTTCAGTAAAAAAATTGTTCTAAGAACTATAGAGTAAAGGATGTTGAAAGACTTGATTAATATAAAATTATTGAATATTATCCTTTATCTACACTCAGATATTGTTGATAAAACTGCAAGTTTTGTTGCAAGAAATGGTAAGAATTATATAAATTAAATTTCAAAAAATTGTTTTTTATGTAGTCTTAAATAATAATTTATAATTTATTCTGTTTTCTTAGGTCCGGAATTTGAAGCACGTATTCGTCAAAATGAAATTAACAACAAAAAATTTAATTTTCTAAACAGTGGTGATCCTTACCATGCATATTACCAGCATAAAGTTAAAGAATTCAAAGAAGGCAGAGCAGGTAAGTGGTCAAAGAATTAATGATAATGAAGTAATTACTTCCAAAGACTGAAATAAAGAGAACAAGAAGCAATAGAGTACTTATTAATCATTTTGTATTATAAAATATTGAATTTTTTCAGTTGCAGAACCTGCTGTTGCTCCTCAGCCTACTGCCAAAGTAACATTATTTTTAATGAATTTTTATCTATTAATATTATTTCATGATTAAAGTCTAAAATTTATTTTTACAATAGCCTACTGCATCTGTTCCAAAACCTCCTGAGATTGCTAAAATTACAGAATTGCCTGTTATTCCCAAAGAACCACCTCCAGAATTTGAGTTTATTAATGATCCACCATCAATATCAGCTCTTGATCTGTAAGTAATCTGTATAAATATAAATTTTTATTAGTTTATTCTTTTAATCACAGTTGACATAATATAAAGTTCTATTTTCTAATTAAGGATTACTTAATTCTAGTGTTATCTAATCTTAGTATAAAATGTAAAAAGGTAATGTTACCATAGGTTAGGTTAATTAATAATATCTTCAAGAAAAAAGAACATTCAATAAGTTTGTAGATGCTAAAATTTTAGCAGATATTTTAAACGCTATATTGCAGAATTCTAAAGAGATTTAAAATGTTATTATATACTACATTTACTGTGGTATTATTCACTATTTTTAGAGATGTATATGGTAAAAGATAATGTAATTCCATGCAAAGTGAAAATATTTTAGCACACTGAAATAAAAAAAAATTTTCACATGCAGGCAGAAAACAGACAGAGATAGTTTCTTTAAGTAAACAAAAAAGAAAAATAAATAAATTGAACAATACTAAAGATTGAAGTTTTGCTGCTACACACAATCATATTTTTACAATACAAAACAAAAAATGACTTCTTTCAAAGTAAGCATTATAATCATATACATTAAATATTATCAAGAGATTCACGTGATATTTTCTAAACAGATAAGATGATATAATCAATTTGTTTAATTATTTTGTAACTGTTGATCAGGAAATTATAATTAAATAAAAGTTTATTTTATTACTGTAAACAGTTACAAATATCTAAATAAATAATTGATATACAGATATCCCTTGTTTAACATGGTAGTTAGGTTCCAAAAAGTGCCATGTTATGCAGATTTGTGTTACATAAAACAGAGGACTAGTACAAAACATAGGGCTAGGTTCCAAAATTTAGCAAAAGTACACTATTTTTTTCAAAATTAAGAGAAATATGTTTGTTGAAGCAATCAATAATCACAATGAAAAGTATTGTGCATTAATATTAATTTTTTCTTCACTGCTAAACGCTACTAAATACTACTAAACGAGAATGTTTTCTTTTTGGCAAAACATCTTCTCAGCTTTCCTGTTGACCTTAATTTGAAGTATCAACAACATCTTGATTTTTCTCTACTTTTTTCATAAAATTGATATTTTCATTTGCTTGCCTAAGAGATCTTTAAAAATTTAATCTTTTTATATTGTAACTTTTAATTTAATTTATAAAAACAAAATTTCAAATAACTTGTAATTATTTTGAAGAAATGATTATTAAAAATAGTCAATCAAAAAATATGACAATATAACAGGAAAAAAAAAAATTGTTAGATTATTATATAAAAAGATTGGAATTTCTGATATACAAATAAATAAATGAAATTTATTTTAGATGCATTTGTTTTTGTCTTACTATAAATATATAGGATACATAAATGTATTCGAGCTAAAATAAGGTATCTGTACACATGTTTATACTATTTTAGAACCTGTATAGATTTTACTTATATTGTAAAAAAAACTATACTTATTTCTAAAAAACTATAATTATTGCTGCATTGCAAGAAATGAATTGAAAATACTTATTGAGAAATATGCAGTTTCTTACACTTTGATTAGTTAATTTTATATTATTTTTATAATTTATTATAAAATTTTGATTTAATATTTTTTTATTTAGGGATGTTGTGAAATTTACAGCACAGTTTGTTGCTCGTAATGGACGTCAGTTTTTGATGAATCTTATGAATCGCGAACAGAGAAATTATCAATTTGATTTTCTAAGACCCCAGCATAGTCTTTTCAATTACTTCAAAAGCTTGCTTGAACAATATACAAAGGTAAATTTTTTGAATATTAGATAGTAAATATTGCATTTACATGTGTAATCTTGTATTCAATATCATCCATGAAGAGCAAAAATAAAAACTTATTTTTTACTATTTACTAGAGTATTTAATAAATTAATTTTCTTTAGATATTAAATATATTTGGAGGATTTTAAAAATGAGATAATTTAGTGTGTATTAAAAGATAAACAGCAATAGAAATAATAAAAGTTAAACTAATTAACTTTTTGGAGACTAACCTTAAAATCAATATCTTTTTACTGCCAAAGTACTTTCAAGCCAACTAGGCTCATCTTCAGGGGCTAAAAATAATAATTTAAACAAATTTCTTTTCCGATATAATGAAGCTAAATTGACTCCACTTAATCATGTCTTTCATATCTTGACAAAAATGTTTGAATAGAAGCCTACTTTTTATAGAACAATAAAATGGTCCAGTTGAAAGGGGGATGTTAGATACATTATCAGAAAATCTCAAAAAAAAATAAAATATTTTACATTATGAAATGTCAAAATTTAATTTCTAACATGTGGGAATGAATATGTCATATTATTTTGTTAGATTTAAGACACAAATGATTATATTCTGATACTTGTTATGATAAATGATTGTCATTTTTTAAGATGCTTTGATTTTTTTAAATTTAAATACACTTTGGCCTGTTTGTCTTTTTTAAAGTGTTTAATAAGAAAACAGTGCAAAGAAAACAAAAGAAAAAAGAAACAATTAAAAAAAACTTTTTTAAGCTTCTTTTAAAAACTTTATAATTGCTTAACTCTCACTTCTTTGTGTAAACTGTTCCAGAATTTTATGGGCTACTGTTAGTTTAACCTCCGGAAACAAATAATTATTTTTCATTTAAAACTGTAGTTTGTTGGTCTACAATATTTATTGATTAAATCAAAAAGAAAGCAGTCAGTTTTTTGTTGTTTTATTAACTTAGTCATCCAACGTAATTTCTTTTAAGTTTTAATATTCTTAAACATATTTGATTATTTTTATAAACTTATAATTACCATATAAATATCATTGATAAATATTTTACTTTAAGTAATAGAAATTACAAAAATTAAAACTTTTCTAATTGGGCTGATTAATGTTTGTTTGTGTTTGTCATTTTGTGTTAAATTGAGGATAGTCTATTCAATATCAGTTCAGTTTCAGATCAGATCTATGATTATTTGTTTTTTGTATTTATGAAAAATTTTAACTCGACTTTGTCTACTCTGATGTGATGGATTCAAGAATTTATGATTATTTTGCCATGCCAAATGATTGATTATAAAAAGTTGCATGGGAATAATAATTTAAAATATGATGTTGGAATGAAATAAAAGTTAGAATTTTAATATGTGAGAAGGAGTAGCTTTGCTAGAATGAACTGTAAAATAATATTTTTGAGTATTAAATAAACAAAGGTGATCTTTATTAAAGGAAAACAATATTTATGGAAGATAGATAGATAAATAATGAATATTAATCATCTTAATGTTGATTATTGTTTTATTAATCTATATTCAATTTATTTTATATATTTTTAAAAGTATGTAAAAACATATGTCATGTTGGAAGATCAAATTTGTGTTTATTAAATAAAATAATTAATAACTTGGCTATCTCATTAATTAAATAGATTATTTTAATAATTAGAGAATATTAATTATGAAAAATAATGAAAATATTTTATTAATTATAATAATTAGATTTAAAAACAGATGTTAAAGTTGAAAATTGGAAATTTAATTTCAGATTCTGATACCACCTAAGGATTTAATAAACAAACTGAAACAGGAAGCTGACACACCAAAATTGGTAAGAAAATTTTACAAAATTATTTTAGAATATCAATTTGTTATTTCAATATTTATTTCTACCAGGTATTAGATCAAGTAAAATACAGAGTAGAATGGACTAAACATCAAGAAGCTATTAAAAGAAGGGAAGAGGAGGAGGCTGAAAGGGAAAGAGGTAATAATAATTTTACATTGCAGTTGTCAACTATATAGGGAAAAAGGGCCTATTTATTGGAAAGATGAAGGTTGTATATTGGCGTATATTTATAATTGTTATTGCAAAGCTGATATGAATTAAAATATTGTTTCAAAAAAAAATAAATAAATGTCAATACCAATTTAAATATATTAATTGAAATATTAAAGAAATAAATTATAAATTTTTATAAATTTTAAACTCATTTTTCAGTTCAGTATGCTCAAATTGATTGGCATGATTTTGTTGTTGTGGAAACTGTTGATTATCAACCAAATGAACAAGGTAAATAGAAATATAATACTTTTATAGAATAATATTTTAAAAAATTCTAAAATATTAAATTGTTTATTGCAGGACTTTTTCCACCACCTACAACTCCAGAAGAAGTTGGTACAAGAGTACTCGCACAACAAAGATTTGAGGAAGAAGGGGTAATTAATCAATTTATTTTTAAATTGTACAAATATTTTCTGCTAAAAATAAATACTGTTTACTAACTCTCTAATGCAGGTGTTAAATGTAACTTTCTAAAATTTTCATATTTTAAAAATTTAGGCATCTTATTACCTTAACTTTCATGTACAGTACATGGAAATTTTTATGAAAGAATATACATATAGTTTACTTTAAAATTTATGCAAAAATTAGCATTTTTGCATAAATTTTAAAGTAAACTATATGTATATTCTTTCATAAAAATTCTATTCTTTCATAAATTAATTTTAAAATACTTTGCTTTTATTTGTATTATAATTGTGCGGTTGTAGTTTTTATGTTTGCATTATAATTAAAGAAGTATTCAAATTTTTTTGCATTTATTAAAAATTTTTTCGGATAAAACATGTAATAGATGATAATTTTTTTTTGTTTTTAATCTAAAGTTTATTTCTTTGCTTTAATTTTATCAGGAAGAAGTTGAAATGGAAGTAGAATCTGATGATGATGGTAATGACACAGAGGTAAACAACAATGAAAAATCTGTACCAGATAATATACAGGTATTGAATGAGTTAATTTTAATCAAAAGGATTTACTGTAATTTAGAAACTACTGTAACTTAGAAACTAAGGTTTTACTCTAATTTAAATCAAAAAATTTAAGAATATACATTTTGCTATTTGGATAAAACATTGTATTTTATAAATAATCATGAGATTTAGAAAAAACAATTATAAATTGTTTTTTCTAAATCATGATTATTTGGTTCAGTATCAAAACTATACAATAGCTTATGGTTCTGATATTGAGTATGATCACCACTGCTACTAGACTTTTCCCCGACAATATTAAGAAGTATTTCTTAACTCTGTTGTCATGATTGACTAGCTACTACTAAATATGCTAGCTATAAATGCATGGATATTCTATTCTCTTATTGTCATATAACAAAATTAATATAATTGGCAAACTATTGGTAATGTCCAACGTGCTCCAATAAGTATATTGTATAAGATGTGAAAAGTACAATATATTATTTATGATATGAAGCATGCTGTAGAATTCACATTTTACAAATGAAAATGATGGTTAAACTGAAATTGTTTTTAATTTTTTTACTCAAAGTAAAGATTCTCACTCATCAGAAATGAGCAGGTGACTAATTTTTTAAGTTCTGTGATCACAGAAATAAAAATTACTGATATTGTTTTTTATTTCTATGTAAATATAAAATTTTACTCTATTTTCTTCAGTTTAAATTAGAATATTTTATAAGTTTTTGATATCATAGATGCAATTTTAGTAAAACATTAAATTATATATTTCAAAATGCCAATTACATTATTAAAAGATAAAAATTGATAAATTTATAATTTAAGCCAACCAATATGTTACTTATAATAAATCAGCATGCATTAGACATCATCTGGATTTTATAATTAATTCAGATTAAGTTGGTATTTGCAACTGATAAATTGTTGTTATTCTTCAAGTAGAAATCAGAATAAATACAGTTAAAAATAAATAAATAAAATGAGAAGTGTAAGTTCATTGTAATAAATTTACGTAGAAAATTATCATCTGAGCATTTCAACAAACTCAGAATTCATTAAAATTACTTTAAACATATCTTTATATAGAAAGTTCTTTAAATAAAATTGTTCAACCCAACCCAAATGTTCAAACTATACAAGATTATCTTTAGAGCTAGCTGGATGGCCAAGGTTATTCAAGCATCAACTTAATACTCTGGGAACTCTGATTTGAATCCAGGCAGTTGAAAAACCCGGGAATTTTTTTGGGGTGGTATGTCAGTCCTGCTCCTCATCCAGCTGCCCTTTTGTAGGTTTGGTCAAATGCTCTCATCATATCCATTGTGGGTGTGATTAAAAGACCCTCTTAGTGCCCACAGGACAGAACAAAAAAAAATTATCTAGAGAGTATTTTTTACAGTTTTTAAAGTTAGAAATAACTAAACGAAAGTCTAATTCTTGTAAATATTCAATTTTTATAATAATTCATTTTAAAAATCAAATGTTTATCATCATTCTATTTGCAAAATACTTACTAAATTTCATGATAGATGTGAAATTGTGAATAAATGCAAAAGATATTGTTTCTGTAAGGTATATTAAAAATGTTTTGCTTTAATAAAGAGAAATGAGTTGAGAGCAATAAAATAAAAATATAATTTTTTTAAGAAAAATTTCTTACATTGAACATTTTAAAATGACATCTGGCATATATAAAATTGTAAATTCTGAAAATTATAACTGTATTTAAAATATTTGACTTTATTATTATTTATTTATTTTGAAATTAATTTAACTAATAAGATTTTAATGAAAATTTTTCACAAATTAGATACAAGACATGGAACAAGATTCTTCTGATGATGATTCAGAAAAACCACCAAAATCTCACAGTCCACCACCACAACCACCAAAAGAAGCTCCTCCACAGCCACCGCCACTTCCTCCACAACCTGATCAAGTCATTATCAGAAAGGATTATAATCCTAAAGGTTTGAAATTTTTAAATTTACTTTTCTGATTAATGTTTTATAAATCACCAGTTTAAAAAATATTCAAAAGCTTTTCAAATACTGACGAGTCAACAGTTTTATTCAAAAATGCATTTTTTAAAAATAGTTTTGAATATCATAAATTTAACTTCTAGAGCAAATCTTTCAAATTATATCTTTTAATTTTAGCCTTACATTTAATGCAATTTTGTAATTGAAACTGTTCTTATGAGATTGTTTCTACTTTATTTTCAGCTGAACATTTTTTAAAAATTAATAAATTAATACAATGAAACATTAAAAATTGAAAATGTAATCACTATAGTTAGTCAAATATACGTGGTACGATCCAAAAGTTCGGGGACTGCAGTATTCTGTGACAACAAAAGCATGTATTTGAAGTTACAGGGTATGAAATGGATTCTATGAAACCACCTCTACGTTTTCAGGTTAATTTTGCCCATGTCATGTGATTAAACTGCGAGCGCTGCTGTTTTTTTTCCAGAGATGGTTACCTTTGTTCTGCGACGTAATAAAAGTGGAGTTTCAAGAACAACCTCCAATATTAAATTTTGTCAGCGGTTTGGTAAAACACCTACGGAGACTTTAAAATTGCTAAGAAAGGTGTACGGTGATTCTACCATGGTGAAGTCGAAATGTTGGAGGTTGTTCTTGAAACTCCACTTTTATTATGTCGCAAAACAACGGTAACTATCTCCGGAAGAAAACAGCAGCGCTTGCGGTTTAATCACGACATGGGCGAAATTAACCTGAACACATAGAGGTGGTTTGGTAGAATCCATTTCATACACTGTAACTTCAAATACATGCTTTCGTTGTCATAGATTACTGCACTCCCCGAACCTTTGGATCGTACCACGTAAAACAAATAAATTATATTAATAATAAAATATTGAAATTTAAAGTTTTCAATCATGCTAACATAAATAAGACACAAATGAAATAGAAAATAAATAAGTAGAATAGATATTAAGGTTAGCAATGAAATTTTGAATAAGTGTAACATTTCAATAAGCAAACATATATAATTATTTTTATATGAACTTAAAAATTTAAATCAATAAATAGAGAGGTTGCGGCTGACGTTTTCAGCCCAAAATGTTAATGTCGGACATTGGGTGTCGCCATCTGGCAATTCTAGAAGGTTGATAATGGCATTTGTTATATCTAACATGGTGAATAGAAGTTTGGCTTAAACTTCTTCATTTTTTTGTGTTTGGGGTTAAAATTATGACATATTTTTTTAAAATAATGTTTATTTAAGCATTTATGAATAATATTGTAAAGAAACAGACGATATTAATCCAGAAATTATTTAATTATTCAATTTTTTTGCAAGTGATGTGAAGTGCCTATAGAATTCACATATATTTCTGTTCATAATAGCTTATCATAATTCTGTAGGAATAGGTTTGTTCTTTCACAGCATCTTCTACCATCAACAGCGTAATATGTTTGTAAATTTTCTAAAAATAATTTCCCAAGCTGCTTTCAGATTTATATAAGCTGCTACTTTCCCCAACAAAAGTATGAGGCAGTCCCATCATCCTATTGTATGGTAGGAGACATGACGCTAATTAAAAATAATTACTTAGTGTTGTTAAACATCTTATAAATACTTTAAAATAGTTTAATTTGTTTATTTACCTTCATTTGTCGTTGTTAAACATGTTCCACCATTTTTCAACAATATTCCATGAGTCAGTGTGCAATGTGAACATGTAGTGCAATGTGTTTTACTTGGAGTTCAAATGTTGAATGTGTACTTCTGCTTACTGTACCAGTGTAACATTTGAACTTTGGCCGCAACCTCTCTAATATCTCAGATAGTCTCCAAATATAAAAATCATTCAAGAAATACCTTGATGACTTTGATAATAAAACAAATCAATTTAAACTTTCCAGATATTTTTCATAAACACATTCATCAAAAAGAGTTTAATAATTAAATGTAACTAAGCTTAAAATTCTTAATAGCATTATCAAATCAAATTAGCTACATTGTCAAAAGTGATGTCCATCATTGCTGTAAAACATATAAATCTTTTGCATTATAGACAGCTAATTTATTGTGATGATGAATTCTAACATAGAGCAATCTTCTGTCTAGAGAGGACAAGTCTCACTACATGAAATCATTTATTATAATTAGTTTGCTTTCTAGTCTTAGAAAGCTTATTACACTGGTTATTTACTGATTTAATTAACTGGTTATTAACTGGATATTAATTTTAAACACTTGCCAATGAAGAATTATCAAACTATAGAAAAACATTTAGGCTATCTAAAAATTATTTCTCTCAGAATTTTTTCATTATCATATTTGTATTAAATTTCTATCTACCATTATTGCTTTCAAGATCAAATGAGTCTAAACAAAGATAAAAAGATTTCCTAATTTCTTAACTGAAGGATTAGTTTTTTAATCTTTCTTCATCCCATTTATCACTTATTCCACTTTTTTTCTTTTGATAATTTGTAAAATAAGGGAAAGTATCACTTAGTGTGCATGAAAAATCACACTATTTTTCCCATAAAGATCCAGATATAGTTATTTTTTTTATAATCATTTTATAGTTAGTGTTAGGAAATTTTTATCAAGAAAATTTTGCTATGCTGCTTAAAAGCCTCTTCAACTGATCCTGTGCTGCTTTTTCAATATTTGACAGATTTTGATGCTTGACTATTGACATAAGTATTCATTGTAACACATTCTCAGATTGACATAACTGCCCAAATGATGTGATATGTATAGATATTAACTTGATATTATTACTTAACATCATGAATACTGATATATGTACAGTGTAATAAAATTTATTTTAAATGTTTATTGTTTATAAAATGTTCTATAAAATTAAATATTTTGTTTTGGTAAAACATAAAAAACTTATTTTTTAATTTTAAACTTGTAAAGTGATCAATAAAAATTGTCCTAATAGTGGACTTCATGAACAATGGTGGGTATAATATCTCAGCCTTCATTACATCCTTTAGTAAAAAGTGTGGAAGTTCGATTCAGTTTTCTATTAGAATGAAGTGGTTGTCATGAAGTTCAGTATTTTATTAGGATAATTTATTATTAAGCTTTTCACAAGTTTAAAATGTAAAAATAACTTTCAACCATTACCATTTTAATGTTAAAAATTTTTGTTATAAAGTAAATCTATAATGAAGATGAAAAGACTAAAAATATAAATTATTGAAATAAATATATACAGTAAAACCTGTCTATGGCAACCACACACAATTCCTTTCAAAAAGTGGTCTTTTAGACAAGTGGTTGTCCAAAACAGGTGGTTATGTAATTCTGTATTTCTGCACATATTTTGCACACGTTTTAGCCGTTTCTTGTAAATAAAACTCAAGGTGAACAAAAATAAGTGAATTTTTTCAACGATAGAACTATATTGGTATTTTATTCGTATTGGATAACTCAGTTAACAGGTGTCATCGTGATTTTATAAGACAGATTTAATACCAGTATTTTAAAGATTAATACAGTATTTGCATTTTCTTGATTACAATGCACACTTTCTTTTTTCTGACTTAATTAATTCAACTTAGTTCTCTTTGTTCGCTCCTCAGTTATGTGTATTAAGTCATTGATATAGAAGCACGTCATATCTCTCCACCACTTTGGTTTTGGTTTTTATTAGTTTAATCTTATTTTAACTTTAAAAATACTGTATTTTTTTTAAATAATTAATATTTTCTTAAGTACAATAAGAAAAATTTTTAATTAATAATGAAAAGAAACAATAAAATTCTTTTTATAATATGATTTCATTACATCAACGACAATTGCAGAATCGAAAAAGGAAGGTTGCCTGTAAAACTGATTTTTGTGTTAATGCATTTATTGTTTTTTGAATATTTGTGTGCGAAAATTACTTGGATATTATTTTTCTAAAAATATCATGGAAATAAGCTAGGTTGGTACAGAAACTATTTATTGCACATGTACTGTATTATGAGCTTCAAAAAATAAATAAATAAAATAAATTTTATCAAACGATGAGATCAGCATTAATTGTATCGTGTACAATATTTTATACCCCTAAGGAAAATACTGTAGGTCTAGAGTACAATAAATTGACAGTAAAGATACAGTATGTACTCTTGTATTTAGGGTCATGTACTGTACCTGTATTTAAAATTGTGTAAAATACAACACAGTTTTAAAGCAATTTAGAACAAAGAATTTAATAAATTAAATTTACATGTACAGGTTAGACAATATTTACATGTGCTTATTAAAAAATTCCGTCACCTTAGTCTGTCTAATCTGTTTTAACTTTTGCTTTAAGATGGCTTGGCTTTCTCAAGCTCATTTTCAATTAAATCTATGCTTTCCAAAAGTCGTGAAACTATTTACTGATGAGTCTTTTCCGTAACCATAAATTGATCCTCCCAGTCTTCAAAGCATTGAACATCTTCAGTAGCTACAATGTTGTTAATTTGTGCAGCAAGTTCTTGAAGTTCCACTTCTAAAATATTTTCAGCATTGGGAGCATCTGCAGCATCATGAAAAAAAGCCACATTTTCTAAAACATTTGCTAATCGTTTCAGAATTTACTCCCTTCCAGGCATTTTTTAATCCATTTAACTGCATCCAGCACTTTCCATTCAAACAAGCAAAAATTTTACAAGTTTTTTTCTGTATAGCATCTTAAACTCCCAGATTATGTCCTTCCTGATCTAATGGTTGAAGGTAGCTCATAGTGTTGAACAGTAGAAATTTCAATTCAACATTCAAAAGTGAAATCTTGGGGATGGCAGGTGGATTATGCAGAAAAAGTAAAATTTTTCTGTTTTGGTTCTTTATTTTTTCATTTAATTTTTCTAGCCGTTCTTGAAAAATGTCTGCTGTCATCAAGCTCTGGAGTTGGCTTTCCAGTCACAAAGTTGCGATGTCAATACCTTTAAAGCATCTAGGTCGAAGTAACTTTGAAATGACCAATGCTGGTTCTTTCTCTCCTAATGCATTACAGCAAAACATTACAGTCAGGCATTCTTTCACCATCTTGCCTCCTGAACACTTCTTTCCCTTTTTGATTAAAGTTTTTTCTGGAATGGCATAAAAAATTCCTGTTTCGTCTGTGTTATAGACATCACAATAATCATATCCATCTATCATCGAAAGAACATGCTGTTTCCAATCTTCCACATTAACTTGATTGACATCATTACTTTCACCACACAAGGTGCAATAAACAATGTTATGACGCTTCTGGAAACTTTCCAGCCATCCATTGCTGGCGAAAAACAACAAAATGCCTAATTTTTCTGCAAATTCACATCCTTTTTCCTGAATGATTGGTCCACTCAAAGGACTACGTTTAGCATTGCCTTTTAAAACCACTCCCTTACCAATTTGTTTATCTCTTGTTTGGCTGCTTTCTTTTGCTGTCCTTGTTTCCATTGGTTTCCCATTCCTCCAGTATTGACTTCTTCCGTTGTAAAATTTTGAGAATTTGCATTTTTCCAATGTTAAACTTTGCTGCTAATTGCCATTGTTATAAACCATGTTCAGTTTCTCTAACAACTTTAACATAATCTTCTAATGACAGCACTTTGCACTTCTTTCATTTTTTGAACATTTTTGAACAAACTGAAATGAATTTCCTTTGTAGCTAGATTAATTCATTAACACTTGCACCTAATTTCAAGAGTGGGAGAAGTGCCTGAGGTGGGTTCAAACAAGAGTTTAGACTAATTCATTATATTAGGAGGGGAAAACGTTGAGATGGGTTTGAATGATAGTTTAGACAAGATATACTCGAGGAAGTGGTCACTTATTACAGTTGTTGCATGTTGTTTCTGACCAAAAATTGATGCCTGCAGTTACGTTACACAGGTAGTCATTTAACACAAGTAACTTACACAAAGAATCATATAAACTATTCCATGCCACAAATTTTTGCCCATTTTGACAGGTGCCTGTCGAATGCGGGTGGTCATCTAAGCAGTTTTTACTGTAATTTTATTTTTATTTGAAATATCACTTGCATTTACCTTAATAGGAAATATCATGTTTATTCTAAAATTCAAATTTTCCATTTGAACCATATTATTTATGACATCATGCATAGAATTGAACCTGAGATAGCAATTTGAAAAAAAGGAAATGATTGTGGAAAAAATTCTTGAATCTGTTTACAAGATTAAATTTGTGTCCAACTACAGAAACTAGCTGATTCTTCAAGACTAATGTGTTACTGTGATCATCGTCAAGGTCAAAACTCCAAAATTAACTTATTATAATCATGTGTTATTTAGATGTCTTACTGTGACATTGATTTAACTGGCTCAATTCAGCATCATAAAAATTTCTAAGAGCTGGAAACCTATAAGCATTGAGTTTCTTCTAATTGTTTTTAGATTCTCTCATTTTTAATCATCTGAAATAGCATCATATTTTATTTGAAGATGATTATATCATATCACTAAGGTCTTTTTTTTTTATAGTTTTTCTTAATTTTTTAAAATGGCATTTTAATAGCATATAAATTTCCATACATTTGTTTCTTTTTTCGTATGTCTTCCAGGTGCAGTATTTTAATGGTCCTTCAAACGATAAACATATAAAACAGTTAAAAGATTATTAAAAGATATTATGTCATTGTAAATGAGTTTGAGAATGTTTCTTAAAAACAAATTTCTTATCTGTTAGATTCTTTCAAGATTTTTAAATTCAAAAATTAAAATTCCAGTCTAAAGTGTAATTTTAAAAATCTAAAATTCTGTTGATTTGTGATGACACAAATTTAAAAATTGCACAAGTTCAGATTACTGTAACTTATATATATAATATATATATATATATACACAGTATATGTATTTTTTTTTTAATAAAAGGAAATTATCTATTGATAACAAGATTTGAAATAAAATTAGTTACACTTAAGAATAATAGAATAATAGTGTATATGTAATATTTATGAAAATAGTTTTTATGTATTATTTTTATTAATTTTCTCTACTAGTAATGATTTAATTTCTTTTTAATATAGTGACTGCCAAGGTTCAGCCAACAACAACAGAACAGTATCTCATCTCTCCAATTACAGGAGAGAAAATACCAGCAGATAAGATGCAAGAACATATGAGAATTGGTAAGAAAATTTTGATTGTTATTAATTAGGGAGAAAACCCAAACAGATGACTGAACAGGATTTTATTAATAAATTTGTTTTCATTTACTAATTTAAAATTTTTTACAAAAAAGTTGTAAAGATTGGCATCTCTAATTTTCTTTAAAAATAATCATAATTATTTCATAGTTATGTACAGTACAATTGAACTTTGAAATAGGAAAATAATTGATTTAAAGTTAATATTTAGTTTGAATAAACCATTTTTTCAATATATACAACCTCTAAGAACAAAAAAATATTAGATTTATTAATTTACTTTTGTATTAAAGTACAATAGAAACTTGTTTTATACTTAGATTAAGTACTTTGAGATACTAGTATATTAAATTTGCATAAATAAAAACAATTCATAATATATTATAATGCTGTGTGTTCCAAGTATACAAAATCTAGAGATTATTTTTCATAAAATTAATACAAAAAACTTTATTAAATTTAAATATTATGTAAATGGATTTATATCCTATTTTTCTATAATAAAATATAAATAGGTCTACTTAAGTAAAATTAGTAGAATCATTGGATATCTCAGAGTTGTAGCAGTTTTTTGTCGTCTTTTTTTAACTTTTTTTAAACATTTTTCATGTTTATGGTTATATTGTAACAGGTTACTTAAATTCCTATACACAGTATGAGTATTCATTATATTAATTTACTTTTTTATTAATCTCTTTCAGTTTTAAATGTCTTCATGTTATATAATAATAAATTTTATTATATTTTCTATATTAATATATCTAATGCATAAAGAAAGTTTGTTAGTTTGTTCTTTATACTCAATTTGAGCAAATGCAACAAAACTTTTATTTGTTTTTATAATTTATATAAAAATTAAGATGAGTAAAATACAAATACAAGTAATATCAGCCTAATTTTATACAGGATTATTGGATCCAAGATGGGTAGAGCAGAGAGACAGAGCTGTGAATGAAAAAATACAACAAGAAGAAGTGTATGCACAAGGTAATTTAATCTTTCTAGTTATTACATAATTACTATGCAGATAATGATATGCAGTAAATAAATAAACAATTGCATGGTCCAATTGTCATATATTTTAAAGTGTTCATTTATTGAATCTGAAATTTATAGAAATACAGTATTTAATTTTTTATTTAAAGATAAATATTTTAATTCAAAAGTTTTAGAATTATTAAAAATATCTTTCAGTTCTATTAATGTTGGTAGGCTGGCAATTATAGAAATTAAATTGATCTAAATTAATGGTATAAAAAAAATTTTTTTAGGTTCTGCAATTGAAAGTAGCTTGAAACAGTTTGCTGAAAGACGTACAGATATCTTCGGATCAGGAGATGAGGAAACAGCTATTGGTAAAAAGGTAACAAGAAATGGCTATTTTATCATAAAATATATTTTAAATACAGTATAAAAAGATTTAAAGTAGTGAAGTTAGAACTATATAATTACAATATGTTAATCAATCAGGAGCAAATTCAAACCTTTTTATAAAATATTTATTTATAATATAAACAAATAAATGCAGATTGGTGAAGAAGAAAAGAGACGACCTGAAAAAGTTACTTGGGATGGTCACACTGCAAGTATGGAAGCTGCTACACGTGCTGCCAGAGCAAATATTACTATTGAGGAACAAATTCAACAGATTCATAAAATTAAAGGTTTATTGTAAGTAATGTAAAAAATTATCTATTATAAATATTCTAAATTTGTTCACTTATATTTTTTCTCATGATATATTTTATATGATGGTTTATTGTTTTGAAAGAACATGGAAAGTAATTGTGAAACTTTTGTTGTGTCATTGATATATTACTGCAATGTTCAAGTTGTTTGTTTTAATTCTACAAAAATTGAATTATTCATAATAACTAAAATGAACAATTTGCTGAATTATTGATCTATTTTTAGGCTACATTAATTAATTAGTAAATATTAACATGGCCAAAAAATAGCCCAATAATTTGACAGATCATCTGACTTTAATCAATTAAATCTGGTTTTGAGTTGATGTTATTTGTAACAACATTTTAATTAATTATAATAATGATTTTTATTATGACCATTGAAGCCAAAGAAATCTCATTATATTTATTATTACAACGATAAATAGAATCTAAATCAGTTCTAAAAGAAAAATTATTACTATATTCATCTCCATTTGGCAAGAACCCATTCTCTGAGTTACAGTATATCTTGTTTATCCACTTCCATAATAAAAAGTTTAATAGGAGTCTGTTGTCAAAGTTCACATAAATAATGTGTAAAATCTTCAAATGTCAAACTGTATTTTCATTTCAAATTCTGGTTTAAATATTTATTTTATTTTATTTTACAAAAAATAATAAACTTAATTTATTGTTATTATTTTTTAATTTATGATTAGAAAAATTCAAAACGTAAAATATTTATAAAATTTAATAAATCATATTTGTAAATATATTAGAAATCTTCTAATTAGTAATAAATGTCTATAAAACTAAATGATTTGACAACAACATATTGGACAATAATGTAATCATACTTAGAAGGATTATAAGTTTATTAATGATTATTTATCAATTATAACATTATTAAATATTACATATTAATAAAAAGAAAAATTATATTGATTTGAAACCTAAATGCACTAGCTAACAATTAAAACAGTCATTGTAAAGAAAATTTAATGAATAAACTCATCATGGAATAGTCATAAAAAATATATGATGCAAATATACTTCAAAAACCAATGAATATGATATAAAGATTTCAATATCTTTTCTCCAATTTTTATTTGCAAAATAGTTTTTAATTAAATATGGTGTTTTAAATATAGACCAGATGAAGAGAAAGAAAGAATTGGACCTTCTAAACCATCTCAACAAGGTGACATAATTTCTGCTGCTACTATAGCATCAAATGCTACAACATCTGCACCTCCTTTACCAGCTACTTCAGCCTCTGTTGTAAAAGCACCCCCTATGCCTCCATCATCCACTCTTCCTGGTACTACTGTCATTCAGAGAACACATGCTCCTCCACACCACATAGCAGTTGCAGCTCGTCCAACTGGTCCAATTCCAGGAATAATACCTCCTCAACCCATAATGCCTCCTCCTCAAACTTTAATGATGCCACCTCTTGCTCCTGCTGCTCCACCACATATTCAACCTCCACCTATAATAGGTATGTATTGTTTTAAATGTTTTTTAAACTTTATTATAACTACTGTTTGTGCCTTATTATGAACAAACAAAATATATTTGATGGAGTAGCTATGCCACAACCACCTCTTGGTGCAGGAATGGGTCCTGCTCCACCATTTGGACAACCTATGGGTGGTATGCCTGCTCCACCACCTCCACAGCATGAGCCCACTGGTCCGTCATTGCTGAGCACCATGGCAGCAGGAATGGCTGCAGAAGAAGAACCCCCAACTAAGCGTCAGAAGACTGAGGAGAATCTCATTCCTGAAGAAGACTTCTTGAAAGAAAACAAGGTTTTTTTTTGTTTTTAGTCAATTCAAATCTAATATATATTTATTATCAATATATATAATTTATTAAATTTATAATAATTCTTGCAGAGTCCAGTGACATTCTGTGTGCAATTGCCAACATTAGCAGAAAAAGCAGACTGGAAATTAAATGGTCAAATCATAACTCTAACTTTGCCACTTACAGATATGGTATGTCACATACATAATTACTCTTTTTATAGAGGATTTATTTAATAATAAAATTTTAAAATATTACTAGGTATCTGTTATTAAAGCAAAAATACATGAAGAAACTGGCATGCCTCCAGGAAAACAGAAGTTGATATATGAGGTAATTTATTCATTTGGATATTTTAGAAAGTAGTTATATTAAATAAATCTCATCATTGATTTCTTACTTTACAGGGTATGTTTATAAAAGATTCTAATACTTTGGCATACTATAATCTCTTGCCATCAACCACTGTCACGGTGCAAGTGAAAGAAAGAGGTGGAAGGAAAAAATAAAAACAGATTTAGATGATCAGAAATTTTAATAAAAAGTGACACATCTTTTATGATGATAAAATGTAATAAAAATTTTATTTACCAATATGAATTTTCTCATAACAGATTTTCAAGTTTGTATTTCATAAATATTAGAGTGAAACAGGATTACATGTAATAAATTTTTTATATATGTGCTTGACAGATCTAAGGAACAGAATGTCAATTATGTATTGACATAACCAATGAGAGAAGGCATAAGTATATTTTTATTTTTTAGTTAATATTTATGTATATTTTGGCTTAGCCAAATAAATTCCAAACTGTAATGTGTTTGGAATAGTATAATTATATAGTAGAATAGAATATTACAATACAGTAAAGGCTAACTGTTAGCCTGATGCATTTTATCAGTCTGTCAGGATAAACTCTCAGAATTTGCATAATCCACAAATGATGTTTATGGACCAACTGTACAATTTCTGTTACATAAAATTGAAATTGCTATTTAATGGATGCATGATATTAATTAGCAATCTTAAAAAAATTTTATGGAATTGTATTCTTGCAGTCACATAAATTTGTTTAATTTTGAAACAAATAAGAATGTTTGAAAATTTATTGGGTATCTATTTTCATAAGTGTAAATGCGTCATAATGTCTAACAAAATATTTTTTATCACTAATGTATAAAACTCATTTCGGTAATGAAATTAATTATTCAAATTAAAACTGAATACATCATCAAAAGTTATTTCAAATGATATCTGATATATAAGTGTTGATTATTGGTTTGAAATTATTATTAAGAATAGTTGAATTGTTATTGTTAAGAATGGTTGAATTGACACAACTAAGGATTTTCTAAAAGTTTCTTGTTTTAATTTAGATATTTCAAAAGTAGCTTTTAGTTAAAATGTTATTAAATCTGATTTTCCAATGTAGAAAAAAAAATTAATTTCAAGATTTTATTTTGTAATAAGCTAGCTCAGAATAAAAAACAATATTTATATAAACAAACATCACTATAACCCAATACATTATAAAACTACAAGCCAACCAATGCCATACGGCATTGGTTGGCATTTGCCAAAAATGTTTTTACTTTCCAAGCTCGTATATAAGTGATCAGTAAAAAAAGAGACCCTCGAAGATAATTTTACATTTTTGGACTGAGAATCTTCAAACATCAAATGAAAAAAAAAGTTTGGGGAGGCCACAATTTTGTCCATCCACCTTAAAACTTAACTCCTATGCTTTCTGTTTAAAAGTTTGTGCATTAGGGGATTGATGCTATTAAATTTTGGTTGTCAAGGGAACAGGGAGAATGGCTCGTGTGTTGTATCTTGAGTATGGTTAGATTTTGTAAATGCTAATTATGAATAAAATTAATTTTTTTTTTTTATAAAACTCATCCCTACCCTCAAAATTAAACTTTTTGCTATTTTATAACAAAACATCAGAACAGATGGTGCCACATGCAGTTTTAAATGTTGCTGGGAAAGTTAAGCAACTCACTGGATTTTTTTTCTCATTTCTTCCATTATGGCCTTTACTCAATGAGAAATCTTGGGAATTTAATGCATTCTAAATTCATTAATAAGAATAAAAGTTATCACTACAGATTGATAATTTAGAGTAAGTTATGTTTTTTTTAGATATATATTTTTATAAAATTTTAAAATAGTGCAAAAATTTCATTGTGTTACAAGGGAAACCTTCAATTTATACAAGAAATAAAGGATGTTTCAAGAGCTATTTATTGTTAATGAGAAAAATGAAAATGAGGTGCAGTTTTGTGTCTCCCCTCTCTAAGTGCCAAAAATGGTCTTAAAAATAACAGCATACATACATATACAAATAATGCACACTATTTTCCCAGCTGCCACTGTAGTGATATGGTAGATTTCATTTTTACTTTCTTTTAAAAGAAATTGAGCTTTTCTGTTTCTGAAATTTTGTTGTATTTAGATGGTCAGTTTTTTACCAGTTTGAACAATTTTGTTAAAGTTGTTGCAGTAGAAACATTACCTTTGTAAAAGGTTATGTAATAAAGTTACTCTTTAATTTGATGGTGGTTAATCATATGCACTTTTTATATAATTTCCCACAATGTTATCTCTTCAAGTGCCAATATTTCATTGTTTCAGCCGTTTTGATATTGTAGGACTGCATCCTCATTTATGAATTTATTGCATGTATATTATTTTTTCATTAAAAACTATCTTTGTAAGAAATAGTAATTGGCACCCATAATGGTATCCAGTTTATCAGAATAGATAAAATTCATATAAATTGTATATACAAATGTTTGATACAACAAAGTCACCAAAAACTATGAATTTTCATTAATATACAGTTAACTAATATTTGTCACAAAATTTTTTACCAAAAATCTACAACACATCAACACACACACGTCAGCAAATATTAAATTTTTCATCATAAATCAATTTAGATTTTAAAAAAATCTAGGTTGATCTATGATGACACAATTACTAGAGGTAGAAAAAAAAATACAAGCTCTTACTACTATGCAAATAGAAAAGCTGATTAGGAAGTGTGAATTATTTGTATGTCTGTACATGTTGCAAATTTTGATGTCATTTTTTTGGCACCTGGAGGAGCCAGACAAAAAATTAATCTCATTCTTCTTGTAAAAAAAAATACATCCCTTAGGCTGTATCTCTTGAAATGGCATTTATTTTGTATGTGAATTGAAAGATTTCCCTTGTCAGTAAAAATGCAGTTTATACATTAAAATTGATGATTAAAAAATTAGTGTTTATTTTTATAGAGCAACAGCTTAATTTGTAAACAAAAAGTGGAATTGTATGTGGATTCGTGTTTTAAGAATGGCAAATGATTAGCTTAATGCTTAGTTGCTTGGGTAATTGTCTATTAATGCATACACTGAGTTATTATTATGAAATTTATTGTGGAGCAAAGTAATGGTATAAAAATTAGGTAAGCTGTATAAAATTGCTTCTTTGAGAAAAATATCAAGATGAAATGAAGATAGAGGTTTTTGGTGAAAACAAAAAAAAAAGTGTATGCAATATGAGTTACATAGAACAAACTTTTGACACTGCATAATAAGCAAAACAGGATAGTGTCAAACACATCTTAACAATTTTGTTAATTCTAAAATAATAGCATCTAGGCAGTCATCTAGGACTACTTGCAGTGGAGGAGAAATTACTGTATAAAATAAAATTATACATTAACTACTGACACCTTAACCACCACATTAAAGACCATACTGTAGTAACTTAAACAGTATTTTTCTTCAGAAAGAAAAATTAAGTTGCTTAGTGGCTGTTTGCAATCCAAATTTTAGAACAATTATATAAATCTTGCATGTATAGGACCCACACAAATGGGGGGTGAAAGGTCAAATAGATATGATTTAGAACACTGTATATTAAAACAATGTCTAAGAATTCATATGTCCATTTCTTACATACACTTAATAATTTGGTTCAGTATTTTACATATGATGTAAATTTAATTTCTACAACAGAAGTTTAGATTTTAAAAAGTCATCATTTATTAAAAATGAAGGAAAAAAAGTGTATTGTAAATGACAAACTAAGCTTTTTTAAAAAAACTTATAACCATACACTGAAAAGAACATCAAAAATTTTAATATAAAAATCAAGAGTTTTTCAAAGTGTCTTTTACAGAATTAGATTCATCATGTTTTCTAAAAAAGCAATGTATAACAATCATAAAAAGTAAAATATTTTACTTACAATTGCAATCCACACACTGTTTTTAATATTCTCCTAGCTTCACAGAGAACCAAAAAAATAGTTGAGATTGCAAATCCTAAGATTATCTTTCATTTAATTGGTAGACTGTTCAGAGTTTTATGAAATATTCTATAAATGTGTTATTATATAAGATGCATTTCTAAAAAAGAAACCAGAATCTCATTTTATGCACATATTCCAAAAGTATATAGAAAATGGAAGTTTGGAGGGGTGTGATTTTCTTACATAATAACAGGTATTGACATTTTAACAATATTTGTATATCCGGAATGTAAATACAGTTAAAGACTATTTGCATTATTTGCTTAAGGATTGTTAGACTGCATTTCAAGTATTGCTAGTCACTTCGATTCTTTGATTGTTCACTTTAGCTAATTTGATAATCAATTTTGTTTTTCTTCCAGCATTGTTAGACTGCCATCAAAGCTGTTATGATCTGAATATTGGCACCTGATAAACTGTCATTGAAACGTCCACTTTTGCTAAAATTGTGCTTTAAAAACGTCCAACAATGTATCAGGTCAGTCCATAAGTTCATGCGCATTTTTATGACCTTGAGAAAAATCTTGTTTTTTCTTTATATACATCATGATTGAAATGGTATTTTATAATTTTCAAATAACATCACATTAAAGTTATTTTATAAATGTTATCACAGTTGTTGAAAATTTTCCAATAAGATTGCATCAATTAGTCATTTTGACACCAAGTACTCCAAAAAAAAAAAAAAAATGCTGTATATTGATGACAACCAATCAAATGCTTCCAGAAATATTTTAGTAGTTTAAACAAGTTAATGATGCTGTTTGCACTTGTTTCATCACAAGACTCATTCTTTCTCGCCATTGATCAATAGTTCTTGATAAAAACCATAACTTGCTCGACGATATGCGGAAGCAGTTTCTCGGATGTTTTTGGCTTCGGTTATTCCTCTTCCGACTATCACCACGTCGGCACCTCTCTCTTTGATTGCAATATCTGGAGTCACGTATTTCTGATCTAGATTATCTGTTCCTTCACTCATTTTAACACCTAAGTGAAAATAAGCTGTCAATCTTTTTTCCTAATGATTATACATACATACAAAATATGAAAAAAATCATTACCTGGAGTTAAATGCAACACATTTGGATCTGAAGTTAAAACAGACTGGCTGATAACACCTACAACAAAATCAGAATACTCCTTTGCAAGATTGATAGCTTCTGCAAATTATCAAAACAATTACAATGTTAAATAATTAATATTTACATTATTAAGTTAAAAGCACATACTCTTGGCTTCTTTAAACTTTAATAAGAAATAATATTGGAATGATAATTGCAAGATTTTTATATGCAACCAAAAAATAGAACTTGCAAATAATTTCAGTGTTAATTTTACATATTTAAGAAAAAAGAAACAACCACTTTCTCAGTATGATTACAATAATTTAACTCAAAGTATGTATTTATATCTGAACATCAAAAATGTTCATGTTTAGAGACAGAAATATATATAATTGATCCAGTTCTGTTAATTTTCTTTTCAAATTACTATAGTAAAACTTCACGTATACAGCCATGTAATTGAGGTGATCACTTGGATACAGTTATGAAAAAATTGGCCTGCAAAACTAATTAGAGTGAAGACAATGACAACTTTCAGCCCTCAATAATTCACCTTAAAATATACTGTTGTCAAAATTAAACTTCTCTAACTCAGAAGGTTCTGGAGAGTGTTCTAGTCAGTCAGTCAGTCAGTCAAAATAATCTTTATTCTCTGGCGCTGCTGAGCACAGCCAGGCAGAAATACAGAAAATACATAGTAGATACATGCTGTTAGTTATACAAGGGATACAGTAAAATGGCAGGGAAAAGGGAAAGAAAAATAGAATAAAATAAATGAATTAAAATAAAAATTACATAAATGATTTAAATAAAAAAAAAAAAATGAAGAGTAAAAATAAAAGTTTTTATATTACTAAAGTAACATTATTGTACTGTACATCAAAGTCTAAATGCTGTAATAGCAGAGCAACAAGACTAGAGTGAATCAGATCACAAGAGAACAGGTCAACTACTGCTAGAAATGAAACATTTGCACAATGGGTACTTCAGATGATGCATTTGCTATTTATTAACTACAAATTTTTTGTACAAAAAGTCGCTGACAGGTAGCTCTGGAGCTATGCAAATCACGTTTTTTCACTGCTGAATGCAATGAGTCTGCTTTAATCATGAGAACATGCCAATGAACTCTGTCCTTTAGATCTGACACAAATGCAATCTTTCACGATAGACCTGGTCTTTCAAAAAATCCCATAGCCAGATGTCATACGGAATAAAATCAGGTAAACAAGGAGACAAAGTTGTTGGAAAGTAATAAATGATTACCCATTCATTGGTGAAAGACTGCCTTAACACATTGAACAGAGCAAGGGAAGTGGGATGGTGCTCCATCTTTCATGAATATGGTATCTTGAAGGCTTTGTTGAAGCTCTGGGATCAAAATGTCTTTAGCATGTTAAGATACCGTTCTCCAATAATGGAACAGGTTTGGACTCCAGTTGCATAACTCCAACACCATCTACTGGTGACTTTTTGTACAAAACTTTTTTAATGTAATAGATAGCGAGTACATCGTCTGAAGTACCTGTTGTCCAAATGTTTCATTTCAAGCAGTAGAACACTCCAGAGCCCTCTGAGTTTGGGAAATTTAATTTTGACAACCCTGTATTTAACCTGGCTATCATATTTATTTTAATCTGTTAGTTTTCAATCTATATTCTTAATATCTGTATTTATTAACCTATGTCAGTTTTTGATGTGATAAGCCCATACTATGATAGCCAGATATTTACATATATGAATTACTAATGTAATTAAGGTGAAATATTGACTGTAATTAGAGTATAATACTGAATCCTACTAAAATTTTAATACATTATTATTATTTTTTGTTTACTTTTTATTTCATAAAAATTTACATAATATTGTATATCCTTTGCAATATACAGTAATCCAAACTTCATACAGGACAACGTATTAACACAAAATAGTATTGGGTTGACCAATAAGTCTCATTTACATGTCAAAAAGCTGCACAGACAATTTTTTCAGATTGAATAAACTGAAATAATAATGAATAATCAATAACCTATAATCTTGGGCAGCTCAAAAAACTTCCTGCCCTTCTTGGCAAAAATATCTGGCAAGGGCACTTGCTAGACTTTCATAGTACTTGGAGGAAGTTAAGGAAACCATTAGGAAATCCAATAATTTTCGGTTATACTAGGATATAAAATCTAAGTAATAAAATTAGCTTAAAAGGAGTAATTTTGTCGAATTATGATAAACTTAAATATTTTTTGACATTAAAACTGTGTGGTGCCACTATTACAAAGTATTAAAAAAATTATTTTTTAATACTTTTTAAATCTCACAGAATGTATGTCTAAAAGAGCATGGCAAAATTAATAACTCAGAATTGTCATAGAATGCATTTTGGCTATAAGCCCTTTTTCAGCTGTTCACAATTCCTTAAAAATACTATTCCTGAGTAAAGTGACAAGGAAAATATATTTTTAGTTTATATATGCCTTTTATTGGTTAATAACTGAACATCTTTTTACAGATTTGCACTGCATTTATATCTTTTTTATTTTAAAAAAGCATATTTCAAAAATGCTCATTTGCTTACCCATCTTTCGATTAATGTCGAAAACACAAAATACAACCAATCTTTACACTTTTTTAAAAAAAATGAAATGTGAATTTCAACTGATTACAATCTTGCAATATTTCAACTGAAGTTTGTTGCTTTTCCTGATGTCTACTGCCATCTGTCATATATTAACAAAAACCACAGACATATTGGCCAACCCTACAGAATATTGAAACAGATTGTAAACTCCAGTAGGATTCATTCAAGTACTCACAGATGGAATAAACATTTATGAAAAGGTAGTAAAGGTTTTGCCCACCAGTGGCCGAGCGGTTCTGTCGCTAAATGCTGGGAGAAAACCCGGAAAACTCCATGTGGCCAGCCTTTCTCCACATTTGTAACACCTGAATAGGGGCCAGTTTCCCTTACAAGACCTCCCAGAAGGCATTTTCTGTCGCATAACATCATGTACCAGAGAAGGCAATGGGGAACCACTCTGGTTGTAACTTCTCCCAGGATACACCTTGGTACCTTAACTAACCACTTATTAACCTGCTCCAGGTGCTTGCCGACGTCAGGATTTCTGATATGGCACGCAGAGAGAGAGTAAAGGTTTTATTCAAATACAGTATAACTTCACTTTGTGCCCAACTTTCTTTATGGCTATACCCAAAATTTCCCCATAAACCTGCATAAATTTTAATGTAAATCAAACTCCATATTGACGTCCACCCCATTTACATGGCCAACAGAACAGGTAACATTATGTGGATTAATACTGTACTGCATGAAAAAAAAGTGAAGTGTACTTCTTTTGTATGGGTGCAGTTATTTGATCAGTTGACCCAAAGAAAGTGTCTAAAGGAAGTGTGTGTCTGAAACTTGATCAATGTGTTGTTATTGTATAAAGTAGCATTCCATAGAGGGCATTCAGAAAAAAATTACTCAACTTCTCCAGAATTGAGTTTGCTGTTGAATAGAGCTATTATATACAAAAGCTACACATTAAAAAATAGTGTTGGCAAATATTTAAATTTCAAAAATAGGCAGATTGATTTTAAAATCAATTCATACAGATGTCATTTTCTCATATAGACAAATTGGTCTTTGTCTTTTTTAAAAATGGATATTGAAGAGGTGTGACAACAGTATAACATTATTAGTCACTAAGGCATTTTAGCTAAAAGATATAACAAACTATTAAACTATTTGAGTTTGAAAAGATAACGTCAAGTACAGTAAATTACCAGAAAAAATCAGACAGACATGCACAGTGAAAAAGGAACAATTTTTTTTTTTGTGAAAATAAATCACATGTAAGTTATAAAGCCATCATTTGTTAAAACAGCAAGTTATAAAATGTAAAAACACTAGATGCCAAGTAATGTTGCTACAACTATATCAGCATTACAGAAAAGGTTTATTTATGCAAGTACTTTTGACAGTACATAACTATTCTTTTCAGGCAATACAGTAAAGCATCGATTATCCGACCCCCGATTAACCGACCGCATTCTAGTCAGCAAATTCAAATGTTTGCTAGTGATGTGGCACTACAATATTTGGTTATGTCTTGGCTACTTTAATATTATTTTTGTTAAATTTTTGCATGTTTTAGCTGGCAGCACTGGCTCGACCATGAAAGGGAGGATAGTATTTAAACCAGGCCTAATACACTATACTAATAATGTATTTTTTTATACTTTTCGGTTATCCGACCAACCCCAGTCCCCAATTAAGTCGGATAATCAATGCTCTACTGTATTATCATTCACACAGAACAGAATGCTACTATTTGAAAAATGGAATATAAATGGTGACAAACATTTTTCAAAACTGTTCCTCTCACACAAGTATGGTCTGTAATTGAAATATATAAAATCACAAAATTTTTAACAACCAGTGTACTCAATGAAGTAAAACCAATAAATTGTGAAACCAATATACAGAAGTAAATTAACTTGTAGCAGTGCCATTAATGAAGCAAAATGCTTTTTATGCAAAATATGCAGCTTACATCTTTAGAAGCTAAAATAGTGCTATCCACAGTTCCGGTATGTCAATTGTGGGAGAGTTGTATGCTGACACTGACACAATGAAGAAACTCCCAAATAAATAGTGTTCTTCAGTCCCCATAATGTCTTAGGAGCAAAGTTTATGACCAAAGCGGATCAAATTTACCGTGTATTACTTGTTTAGCTAGATCTGTTATACACCTATTTTGTGTAACATCTTCATGATGCTCTGCAAAATAGAGACAGAACAGTCTGACAGTCTCCCCAATATATATCAGCTTCAACCCAGTTAGTGAATTTTGTAAAAGAATAGCATGGCCCAAATAAACACTTATATTGTTAATTTTTGTTAAAATAACAAAGAAACAAATTATCATCTCAAGTTTTCCTTGCATTAATCATATATTGTAAAACAAAACTGATAAAAATTGTGATTTTTTAAAGTGTTCATTGCAAATTGTTTTCATGAAAACAAGATATAATTACCAGTTGCATATTCTTTTGTTGTATAAGAACCGGCTGAACTCATCTCTGCTACAATCAAACATCCATTTTTTTGATTAACTGTAATCTAATAAAAGAAAAAGAAAAATATATTTTAGTTTACTAATGAAACTTGTGAAAATATATTATTCAAAATTTAGATTACATTTTTCAGAGCTCGGATAATGCCGGGACCAGGTAAATGATGAATGGTGACCAAATCTGCCCACTCTGCAATCGTGTAGATTCCAGATTTATATTGAAGCTGAACGGTATTTCCAATATCAGCAAATTTCCTGAAACAATATTCAAGAAAAGCAATAATATATTTATAATGGTCATTGTTTCAAGATTTTATAACTTATGGCCAATGAACAAATATAAACATGTATTTAAATATAATGAATCATCAAACTATTTCATTTGAGATACAAATTTATTTAAATTTTTGTATCTGTAAAAAAAGTATTGAAGTGGCTGCAATAAGCGTATTTAGTCCAATTTTAAAAAATTGGACTAAATATGCTTATGGCAGCCACTTCAACACTTTTAATATTGTTATTTGATTTTAATTGTCAGAGAATTGATGTACAAACTGAAGTTGATGTAGCATCAACTTTAGTTTGTATAATAGTATGCTTATACTTTTCACATATTGGATCATTAATCATTTTTCAGTATCTTATGTTAAGAAGAATTTTCATACACATTTTCTTAATTTTTAAAAGTGTAAAATAATGTAAATTATTTATTTCAATTGAAATTATTTTAATCAATGCATCATTAAAGCCAAACAATTGCCAGATTATACAGGGCTATATTACTACTACTATTATTAATTATATAAATTATTTAAATAATTTAATTACTATTAGTAGTAGTAATATAGACCAATATAATCCAGCAATTACTTGGCTTTAATATGTATCTATCAGGTTTAAGATGTTTATATTTGTACATATATACAAAATATATCATTATAAAATTGCATACCTGTCTTCAAACAAAAGGAAATTCTTTCTTTGTGAAATTTCTTTTAGTTTCTTCATAGAATCAACATTAAAATCTTCTATTATATCTATGTGCGTCTTTAATATACATATTTCAGAACCAACTTCTTCGGCAAACTAAAAAAGAAACTTTCTAAAACTAATATTCCATTTAAAGATATTAAAATGTATCTTATCAAAGAAGTTAATCAAAAATTTGAAATGCCAAAACATTGGTAAAGATTTAATAACTTTCTTCAAATTGATTCAACAAATCAAATTGGTTCTCTGACTTCTGATTTTCTAAATAAAACTTAAATTGGCAGATTACATTCCTGTTTCCATGAGATAAAAAAGAAAAGACTTAGTGCTTTCTTTCATGATTAAATTTTGTGAAGTGATATTTAAATCAGCACATTGAAATATAATTTATTATTTAATCAATGCAAACTTTCTAAGTGGAACTGTGATTCCATGTGATAATCTGTAGTCATCATGTATAGTCCCCAAATCAACAAAATCACCATAATTTCTATTTGAAGAGATAAAGAGGCAATTAAAATGACAGATGTTTTATTAACACGGGATTAGTATATAAGCAATTGAGTGAAGTGATGCAAATCAATAATTTATGATGACTGGAAAAACAATGAACATAAAGATGGAATAACTAAGGCACACTACGCACAACCAAGCACATACTACAATAAATGAAAAACTATAACTTAAGTGGAGATAGCTAGATCTTTAAATAATGGCAAAGATAAAAAATAATGTAAATTAGAAGGCAAACTTGCATAAAACTAGACCAGGGGTGTCCAACCCGCAACCCAAAGGCCACATACGGCCCAATAAACATAAACAAAACTGACAAATTTTTTAATATTTTTTTATTTATTTCAACAGCATAAACTCAAAAAAGAAGTTTTACAAAGTTTATACATGTTTTATTTTTGAGTGGAAAGGAAATATTTTCAAATATTTGGAAATGTGTGAATGAGGAAGGAATACTAAATAAAGCTGGAGTTGTGACTCAAAGGATTATAGACCCAAATTCGGGGAAAGGAGCCAAAAGATAAAAAGTAATGAGAAAGGTTAAATAGACCTTCTATTGTGCAAATATTGACCCTTAATTTTCCAACCTTCCTCACTTCTTTATCTCTCTCCTTTCTGCACATTTGAGTCCCAACTCCAGCCTTATTTAGTATTCATTCCAGCATTGCAAAATTTGGCTACTTTGTGCCAAATTTGGCTATCTGTTGTTTAGTTTGGTGTAAAAAAATACCATTTGGCGCATTGGCTACTTTTTGGGCTACATATTATGTATAAATATATTAGTTGAATAGAAATGCACTTTAAAATGGTGTTTTGTCATTTCTTTTATTAATTAAAGACCCAAATAAAACAAATATTTGTGTTTTTCAAATAAATTGTTTGTCTTCTTTATAATAAATGAATTTATCTATTTCTAAGTAAAAATTGAAAGTGTTTGTAGAAGTAATTTTTTAAAATATTCTTTTTTGTGATAAAGTTTTAATACTTATTACTATAATCTAGATATGTTAATCCTTAAATATATGAGTATATTATATACAGGGCCACGAGTATATTATATCAGGGTGTATCAGAATGACGTTTTAAACATTTGGGGGAGTGTAGAGGATGAAATTTTGAACGTTTTGATATAAGGAACCCATAGTTGGAAATGTGATATAAAGTTTCTACAGCAGTAGGAAGTGCTTAACCACCCTTCAATTTAGTAGCTACCCTTCCGTCATGTTATTGTTCTTGACTTCTTCCTCTGGGGTTACGTAATGTCCCGTGTGTACACAACACCTCTAGGAACAGTTTGTGAGCTTACAGAGTGCATCTTTACAGCATTTAATACCATCAGAGGGGAGTGTGGCATCTTACGGAGAGTCGGACAAAACATGGTTCGTCGTTGCACACGATGTAACAAAGTTGGTGGTCGTCACATTCTAAAGTAATGCAGCCACTGATTCAATGGACAGTTTGATTGTACTCTACTGTTTTGTCAATAAAACTTGTCATAAATACTGTATTCTGCTGTTTCATTCAGCATACCAACCGCAAAGTGCAAAGTGCTGTAGAAACTTTATATCATATTTCCGGCTATGGGTTCCTTATATTAAAACATTCAAAATTTCATCCTCTATAATCCCCAAAATTTTTAAAACATCATTCTGATACACCCTGTATACTCGTGGCCCAAAACTCCTTCTTCCAATGTGGCCCAGAGAAACAAAAAGGTTGGACACCCTGAACTAGACTATTGCAGAAAAAATACCTTTCATTTTCTGCTACAAGTGCTCCAAAATCCAACAATGAATTTTCCGAACAACTGAAGTTTCTTACAACATATATTACAATTTCTTCATTTCACATACATTAACAAACAAAAAATAATAGTTTTTAAAAATAAATCATTAATCAAAATTTAAAATTTTTTTAAACCACACTCTTATCAAAATATATGGAAAAAAGCTTATGTTTAGAAGTTCTGAACAGATCATAAATAATAATAATAATAATAATAATAATGATAATGAGAATTTAAAGAAAAAAAAGGATCTTATTCATCACTCCACAAGAAACTCATGATATCAGCCGCAAGTTGACTCACAAGTCCAACTAATTTCACAGAATATTATTAATGCATGACATACAAAAAATCTTAATTAATTTTTAAAAAATGTTTTATTAATAGAATGTGAATATTTAGTAAATGATTCCTTATACCTATTAATCTTTTAAGAAAAATCTAAAATTAAACATTTCACATACTTAACACAACAGTACATAAAACTTTTACCATTATTAAAACTTGATAATATATTTGTTACAGAAACAATTACATCAACAATTTAAGACAAAGAAATATGATTTCAGAACAAGCACATAATTTTTATTTCAAAAGAAAATTCTGAAGGAAGATTGTTAAAAGTTAATGTGATAGAAAGCTCCAAAGAATTTGATAAATGATTAACAGAAAAATAGAGAAACAAATTCATATAACAACATAAAATAATTGCTAAACACAAGTTTTTTTTTTCAATTTAAATTAGATTGTATACAGAAAGTTTACAAATATACACATAATTAATTTTTTATTAGCAATTATCTTCATTGTGTCACTTGCAATTAAATCATAGAAGCCACTGTAGCTGAGTTTGATGACAACTACTTCAAGCTGCTATAAATACCGTATTTTCCGGCATATAAGACAACTTTTTAACCCAGGAAAATCTTCTCAAAAGTCAGGAGTCATCTTATATGACGGAAAGTACGGTAGTTACCAACGAATTTAAATTTGCAAATACAGTACATGGGGATGTTCTTGGTATATTCTTACTTATGGTTACTTTAAAATGTAATGGAGAGTACTTCTTTGACTCATGAATATGTCTAAACAAAATATGGATAATTCCTATTGAAACTTTATTTATAATGCCATTTAACATTTCTATTTGCTTGCAAATAACATTCCCATATGTCTAGAAGTTATTTATCATAATTACCACTACAAAATTAATTTTCCATTTTACTGTTATATATTTATCAAATTGCTGAAAATTTAATAATCATTCTATATAACTTTAAAAAGGTCTTCTCATTACAGAGATAACATTATAACCAGTAAAAAGTGAAAATATTCTATAATTCTTAATGTTATATCTAAATATAATTTTGTTATGTCAATATGAATGGAAACTAAGAAAAGCCGGACTATTCTTAAATACAAAATTAACCGGATATCACTTCAGATTACATTGAATTATATATTTAAATATTAATATACATCAAGATTTTAAATAAAAGAAGTTTATTCATTCCTTTCGACATTTAAAAACCTGTTTTCTATTATTTGGAAGTGAAATATTGAGGAAGAATCAGAATATATGGAAGAAAGAACTTTTTTTGTTCTTCTCCAAGTTTAAGTTCTTAGAGAGCCAAATCATTCTAGTTTTCAAGAATCCATATTTATTCTTCTTTTCAAAAATAGATAAAAGGTTAAATTCAATGGAAGGAAAAAGGATTTTGTGTTTTTGTTTATGTTTTGATAAAAAATACAATAAATAAAATTCTTAACTTTACCCATATTTTCAAAGTTTAGATATACTAACAAAGAAAAAAGTTTGGTAGTATAAAGTAATATATAAAGTTATAAATTAACTAGTTATATATTATTGCAACATCATCATAATGCCAGGCTGCAATTTTTAATCACATTTTAATTTAAAATGTTATGTAACTTCCAGTCCAGATTGGCAGCTTGTATATAGTTAATTGGAACCTCCAGTGTCTAAGCTTTCCATATCTGGTTTCAAGTTTGACCTATCTATCTAACTTGTTCTTGAGATTAGCGAAGGAGAACATATGCCAATGGGAATCCATAAGTTTTCAATAAAATTGCAGTCCGATAAAAAATACGAATGAGAAAAACTATCAAAATTTTTGCCAGGCTTTATTTTAGGCTGGTAAAAATCTGACATTTTTCAATTGAGTAAATTTATAAATTATAATACTCACATGAAGTAAATCTGAGAAAGATGTTACATCAACAGCCAAACATAAATTCGTCTGTTTTTCTTCCATTATTTGAAGTAATTTCTTTGTAATGGGATTTTTGCATAATTTGGCACGATTGGAATAAGACATTATACTCTAAATAAACAAATAAAATTTGAAAAAAAAAATTTAGCAACTATATAATTTTTAAAGGATTAAAACTAATCTTATTTTATCTTAATTACTTTTAAACTTAAATTTAAAATCATGAATAATTCTGATTACAATGAAAACTGATACATTGCATTTGTTAACAATAGTAACTATTCATTACATAAAATAAAATAACAAAGAAAATTATAAATTACATATTTAGATATTAAAATTTGTAATAAACACCTTAAAGCTATTCTTTTTTTCCATTCAGTCACAGCTATTGAGATAAATAAATTTACTTAAGTTAATATGTTGACTGCTATTATGTCATTGAATGAAATGTTTCCTGATGTCATTCTCAGACATCTTACTGTAGGCCAGTGGGTTCTCAATCTTTTTGAAGTCGGGGAACACTAAACTTTGACATTTGTTTTCCGCAGAACACTTACAATACATTAGCTTTAAAGCAGGGGTGGCAAACCTTTTTGAAATCAAGCACACTAGGTCTAATATATGACGACATTGGCGTTTGCTAATTATATTCCCATACAAAAATTATTTTACATTGTATTGATTTTTCTTTTGCAACAATTTTTAATTCTATATTTGTTTTTTCACGGAATACCTGTGTTCCGCAGACCACAGATTGAGAACCACTGCTGTATGCAATACTCAAATATATAACATTTATTCTTTGTTTAGAAAAGCTAAGCCCAAATTATAGTAATAATCAAACGATAGTCTAGCAACAAACTTCTAGCCTGGTAGTAAATCTAGCTGTATCATTTGGTTCTATTGTATCTTCAGCCAAACTTATACCAAAAGCTTATTTTTTCTGAAAAATTTTCTTGGGTTATCTCGTAATTGACATATAAAATTAATAGTAAAAGCACTATTATGACAACCAACAAGAGATGGAATTTCTTTATTTTATAGAAACAACTTTAACTGGAAATTTAGAATGGAAACTCTTATAGATAAACTGGATTTGCTGGAATTTGTTCAAAAACCATTATCAAAAATTATAGCAAAGGCAAACTCAGCAAAAACAACAATTGACAAAAAGGAATGAGCACATGATATTAAAAAGAAATAATGAGAAATATGTCATATATTGTTCAGAAAATTGCTGATAACCATTTGGAATATACTAAATATAATATATTACTTATATCTGATTTGATTTATATTTTAATATGAACTTAAATTTAGATTCTCTGATATGAGATATCAAAAACAGACATATTTAGAGGAGGAGATAGTATTGCACCAAAAACTACATAAGATGAGTAAACTTCAATCCACCAATCAGCATGGATAAAATCTTGATATAAACTAAAGATTAAAATTCCTGAGCTTTACAATTTGCTTCAGTTACAAGTCATTTTTTCACTACTCTACTCAAATTAACCACTCCTAAACTGAAAGTGGCAATGAATATTTATTCATTCGCCACAACGACTCGTCAATAAGGCTTTGCTTTCAGTTCAGGAGTGGTAAGTATACTTGATAAGTATACTTCTATCCTATATTTGTGACATTTGCTGAGAAGTGAAACCAGCTTAAGTACTAAAAGTGGAAATAGACTACCTAAGTGTCCTAAACTTATTAGTTTCTACTGCTTATTTGTATGGCTGTATTTAATCACATGTTTATATTTTAGCCCTGATATGAATGTAATTTGTAGTTAGTACATATAACTATTTATTATTTGTACATTTTATTGTAAATTACTGTATTTAAGAACCTGTTGCTACTGTGTAAAATTCTTTATTAATAAAGGAAACAGACAATTGCACAGTGTAAAATTCATGATAGCACTTGACATCAATAATTTTTCAGTTGTCAGTGTCTAAATGTAATGGTACCATTTCTCATCATTTATTTTTAATATCATGTGCTCATTCCTTTATCATATAATGATAAAGGACCAATTATAAAAGGAAATAAGTTTATTGCAGTTGCTGGCCAAAAACATAAGTTGTACAAACTGACTATTACATAATTTAAACTATGCAAATTTGTACTAAATTGGCAAAAGCTAGTTAGCTATGACACAAAAGATTGGTTTATGTAAACAACATTAGTCTACAAAAGCTTAAGGATATTGTATGTAGAATAAACTTGAATGTTAATAAGAAAGCTACGACGATCTGTCAGCAATGTGGAAAGAAAACAGATCAAGCTACCCCATGTTCAGAAAAAAGCCCAATTGTAAAAACCTCTTCAGTTGATATAAAGTCATTTATTTGAAGCTGTAACTCCAGAATCACATGATACTAAATATGTACAGACATTCATTGATGATTACGCATTTCACAGTTACATATACATTCAAATCAAAATCAAAAGTATTTAGAAGTTTTTCATTATCTGAATCAATTGCAACTGCTCATTTTTATTTTAAAATACGTAGGAATCAAGTTTAATTTAGTATTCATCACACATTGAACAAAACAATATAGTGGAACAAATGAATAGTATACTACTGAAAAAGAATGCTGTTTGCTATTTGATTCAAAATTAGACAAAACCTTTTAGATTGAAGTAGTTTTAACTGCAATATATTTAATTAGACTCCAAAAAATGTGTTAAAAGATAAAGTTCTGCAGAATTATGGTATGATGAACAGCCAAATCTTAAGAAACTGTGTGTTTGAATTATTGTCTACTTCCATATGCCAAAAGCACTTATTGATGGAAAGTTTGAGCCAAGCCCTAAGAAATGCATAATGATTGGATACTGTGCAATTGATTATCAACTATGGTTGCAAAAGATAAAAAAGACTATTTTTGCAAGAGATTTTATTTCTGATGAAGTTAAATGCTTGATATAAACATAAATAGAGAACAAACAAAAAAACTGGAATGCTGATGACAGGAATGACTTAAGTCAGCAATGCAAACCAATGACCAGTACAATAACTTAATACTTTCTAAACATTCAATGTGAATGTTTAGAAAGTATTAAGTTTTTATAAATTACAAAAAATATTTGAGATTTCAAAATTTTCCGTACGTAATGTGAAAGAAGAGTCAAAGTCATTGCAAAAAAGTCTTAAAATTCCCTAATTACAAACCTAAGATAGGAAAATTATTATATAAACATTAGATTTCTCATGAAACAACTTGTTTCTGTTAGAACCACATTATTATTTTCTTCGCACTTATCTAGAGTTTGTTGTTAGAAAATAAGTTTATTACCAATTTAACATTAAACAAATTTTGGCATAAGTTTAAAGACAGGTATTAAAAAGCAGTCCTGATGAAATTGAACTATGTTACCACATGCTACTATGTTTATAGTCTTATTTACTGACCTGTCTCTTGTGGGTTATGCATTCAATTTATAAATAATTGCATTTTATGTCTAAGCAATTATTATAATTTAACTTATAAATAAATATTTAGATAACTATTTTAAATAACAATTGTGATGATGCAATATATTAATGACAGCTAACTAACAAAGTAAATCAGACAAAAAAATTGTATAATTGTAAATAAAGCAACTCCTCACTTAATGTCATCAATAAGTTCTTGGAAACTGCAACATTAAGTGAGATGATGCAGGATGAAACCAATTTTATCATAGGCTGGTTGATTAAAACAAAATATAATTTGGTTAAAATTATTCCAACTGGAATATGCTTGCAATCGCCAGCATTTATTTTCTATCTCATAGAGCCAACTTTACTGTTTATACAGAAGATTCAACAATATTTGTACTGAATAGTACTTGTATCTTCTGTCAACAACATTATAACAAAACATTAAGCAAAGACAAGACTTAATTTAGAATTTATTTATTATAAAGTAAGTTTAAAATGATTATTTTAAACTTATTTTCTTCTGAAAATCTTTTAAAATATTTGTAAATAGATTGTAATTATTAAAAGAATTTTATAATCTTGTATGCATGCTTTTTTTCAGCATATTCAATTTTTATGCAAAAAACAGAAAAATTTAGTCTGTTTACAAGAGCATGTATTTAAAACAGTAAATATAGAAAACACAGAGTTTATGTGAATTATCATTCTCATATATTAAAAAAAAAAAAAAAACACATACACAAAATTTTAAAATCATCTAAAAAATTTCATACATACTTTTGTTTTGAATGGTTCAGATATAATTTTTAAATTTTTATGATCTTCAACAAATTTTTCTATAAGGTCAAGATTACTTTTGTCAATTTTATTGTGCTTATGTAGTAATGACAGCATTGTTGACATTGTATATATACTGTAAAAAAATAATTCACATGTAAATGACTTTTATAATTCATATTTAAAAATAATACATTAATAAAAAGAACATAAATCTGAAGAAAATTAAAACAAGCTAAAATACAGTATTTGTGTAATAAATTCTGACGTTTTAAGATAAAATAATTAAAAAAAATAGTGTATAAATTTACATTTTAAAATTACTATTAATTTCACAGGACAATATTTTTAGACAATAATTATGTAAAACTTTTCATAACATACCTGTGCAATTTAATTCTTTCCCGCTCAAGATTTATCTTTCCACCTTGTTCTCGGTCAAGTAATACAATACAATCACTAATTTCTAAACCAACGGATCTGAGTATCTATATATATTTTGAACAAATATATAAAAATTTCTCTCGTATTTTATTTTTGTTAAAGCTTCAAATAACTTACATTTGCAGTTTCTACAACACTGCTTCCACTAGTAACAACATCCTCAATGATAAGACATTTTTGTCTTGCTTTATAATTTCCTTCAATCAATTGTTTTGTCCCATAAGATTTATTTTCTTTTCTTCTCAGTACCATTGGAACATTTTTATTGACAGAAATACACTACATAACAAAGTGTTAAAATATTTTTTATAAGAAACCATTTTCAACTGTAAGTAAAATGGTAGTAAAAAACAATTAATTACAGAATTACTAAGTTGGGTATTTTTCAATAAAGTTTATATTTGATAAACTTAAAATAATTACTTCTGGAAATTTTTATATGTCTAGAGATTATAGTAATAGCAAGATATGAAAGAAGGATTTATGATTTTATCAGAGATAATAAAATAAAAAAATATCAGAAACTAAAAAAATTATATAGAAAATGCAAATATGAAGTTTATAGGAGAAAAAAAAACACATACATTTGTAAAGTACTTCAATGCAAAGTGCCTTAAAGCAAAGTACACTTGTATTAAATATAATTACTGTAATTCATCTGATAATTAATCATGAAGTTTTTATTCTATAAATTTCCTAGCATATGATCTTATAACAATAACTGAATAAACATAATTTTGTATTAAACATCAAAATACATACCGTAGCAATTGGTAAGGCTGTATAAGGCACACCACATATTAAGTCGTGGGATATTTTGGTTTCTTCTATTTTTTGCCACATAACATCTGCAACATTTTTCTAAAAATAAAATAATTTATAAATGTTAAACCAAATATTTCTCTTTATTTGATTTAATTTTTTAAACATTACAATAAAATAAAGTAAAAGACCAGATACTAAAGTTACTTGTAGAATGATTATCATCATTCTTCAAAGATACTATACTTTTTTTGTTTTTAAATCACTAATTCTAATCAATTTAAAATTCTAATATACGTTAAAATAAACACTAACACAAAAATCCAGCAAGGATGAAGATACTGTAATAAGCAAAACAAATATTTTCAACTATTTTTAAATGGTCATCATCAGATTTAATCGAGTAAATTCAGGACCAATGATTAGGCCATGGAAACCATTCCACCTAGATAAAAATCCTTTTACAAAGTATGTTAATCAGACACTGCTCTATTCCCATAAAAGCACAGACTATAATGCATTTCAACTTATATGTACACAGCTGTTATGTATAATAACGTTCCTTTTTTAATAATATCTATTCCAGTTGTGATATCCATTCAAATTTGCACTCAATTATGCCTGATGATTTAATTTATATGCCTTTGTGTCCTTATCTTAATAATTTAAATGTCAACTAGGACATATCTATTACAAAGAAGAAAACATATATTGGAGAAACAAAAAGAAAACTAAGATTAAAAGAACATATTCATGCAATCAAAGGGAATTATGCAAATTTCGCGGTAGCGGAACATTGTAATTTAAAAGGATGCAAAGTAGATTCGAACATAGTAAAAATAAAGAAAAAAGGGAAAAATAATTATAAAAGACGATTGTACGAACACATTTATATAGTTAAACAAAAAGATAGAATAAATAACAACACAGGACGAGAAATAGACCAATCATGGAACAGCATTGTCTATAGAGGGAGAGAGAGGAATTATAAAGGAGAAATCAAGTGGGGTTAGAATATGTTTAGATTGATATTGTTGAATTTTGCATTAAATATTGTCGGTTTCAAAGAGGTATTTAAAAACCCGGAAATTGTAAGTTTTAAATTAATTTATTGTCGGGAATTTTTTATGTTTTTTAAATCATTTTGTAACAATTTCAAATTGAAATTTTTTAAGAAAATGTCGATGGTAAACCTGCTGATGAGGGACCAACAGATCCGAAACACAAAGATATCATGTGTGTTCAGGTGATAAATAAAGACTGTCATTCTGACTTTGTTTACTTAATTTGCAGAACCAGTACGCCAATATAATAAGTCCTAATAATAGATATGTCCTAGTTGACGATTTAAGTTTAAATTATACCTGATACTTGGTTAAAATTTTTTTAATGATAACATGTCTATGTGAAGCTTTGATATATACTAAACATAATTAACTTAACTTAGAACTAGAATAAATACAAAATAACAACACAGAAACCACTAAAATTCAGCATAAACTCACTTTACTAAACTAAAACAAGCATTCTGATGTTTTAAAAATGTCATCATCAAGTTTAAACAGAACAGAAGGCAAAACAGAAGATAGAATGCAAATTGAAAATTAAAGATCATTGCATATAAAGACACTAAACACACATTACATATTTTTCCAGCAATTGAATTTTATTACAACAAATGTTTTCTGCCTGATTGATACGCCTTTGTCTGATTTTTAAATGGAGATTCTATGTAATTGAAAAGAATATTCTATTCCAAAAATAGAATCTCCATTTAAAAACCAACAAAGGCTTATCAATCAGGCAGAAAACACTTGTTTTAATTAAATTCAATTGCTGGAAAAGTGTGTAAGGTGTGTTTGGTATCTTATATACTGTGGAAGTTCCAGTTTTGACTATTATTGATTAAAGATCATTGAATGGATGAAACATAACATGTCATACTTAAATTCCATTCTATTTAAACCCAATGATGAGATTTTAAAAATGTTGAAAACATTTGTTTTATTTCGGTGAAGTGGGTTTTTGCTGGATTTTAGTGGTTCTGTGTTGATATTTGGTATATATTATTACATTAAATATCTGAATGTATTTTATTTAAAATTCAAAATTATACTTTTAAAATTTGTTATTAATCATATATTCAAACTAAATGTTCCATTTTGTAAAAATAAGGAAATAAAAGCAGCTGCAAACATTAATAACTCCTTGGAGCTTTTAAAGAATTAAAGATATGTTAATTGTTAAGTTCTTTTTAGCTGTTTTTCTAATAATCAGTACTTATAATCAATACTTATCAAATCAGAAAATATTTATATCTTTAAAAATGTTTCTATTTGAACAAAATGTATAAATTTGAAAAGAGATACAGAAATTGAACTCAGATGTACTATAGCCTGAACAGTTCAAATTAAAAGATCATTTCTGGATGCTACAGAATAAAAAAAGAAATGACTTTAATAAAGAAAAACATCATAAGATGCCATGACAAGCAAGTGCCACAAAGTGACTGTAAATCATCCTAATCATGCAACAATTTGAAATATTTTTAGATTTTAAATTTGATCTTTAAATTTCAAAGGTGGAAGTACTACTACCCACTCTTGATATGAATAAACAGGATGAGGCAAATCAAGTTCAAATTAACAAAAGAATTTTACATTGATTTAAATAGGAATTAGACAGGGACTAGTGTACAGTTTGAATTAAGAGAAAATTTAAATTATCCAAGTTTGATGTTTCACCTTATAAATAATTTGATAATGACATCATTTTAAAAAATTTCGATATTTTTTCAAAGATTTATTAAAGAATCAAATGTGAATAAATTAGAATGTCAGATGAAACAGTGTTATCGAAAATCTAAATTTTAATATTTAGAAATAATTCACTATATTATTTCATCATAATTAAATTAAAGATATGATTCCTGTATATTTTTTCCATTTTAAATATGAGAAATTAAATATCTTTATTTTCCTTTTCACAATCATTATCAAAAGATATATATTTCAATACAATATTTATATTTTCAACCCATTGAATCAAATGGATAATTAATTAACAGAATAATTCATGTAATATGCCAAATAACTACTGGATTATATTGGGCTATTTTTCTGCGATTATATTAATTAATTTCTAAATAATTTTCCTAGTGGGAGGCATTAGGTGTCATCTCTTATTAAATTTAATAATTATAATTAAATTAAGTAATTTAGAATATTCTGGAAGAAAAGAATTGCCCGGAGCAGGACTCGAACCCACAACTCCTGCTTACTGTGCAGATGTGTTGTTAGTTATGCTACCTGAACCTCCAGTCCAATCTCTTCCAGACTTATTTAATTATGATATAACCATCCTATGTTACTTACAGTGCCGGCTGGGGACACCTTTAGCAACCTCAGCCTATAAACTCCTACACATGGCACTCAGCCGGCCATCATTCAACTCTGGCATGGTGTGTATATATATAAGTAATAGTATAAAAATATAAGTAAATATATATATACATTTACTTATATTGCAGCAAGACATTGGTTTATCCATTTGGTTAGTAGTTTTGCCATTTTCAAGTATTTTTATATTTTTTTCTACAAGAAAAAGAAACAACAGCATGTTGAATAAGTGTTTTGTGACCGGATGTAAGTCTGGCTACTGCAAATCTGGCAAGAAGTGGCATTTTTTTACACCACTTCTGAACCAGTTATATAAGTGGAAACATATAATTCCTTAAAAAGATTTACAACTCATAAGAAAATTGTAAATATGTGACTTGCAATTTGATGAAATATTTCTGATTAAGAATTATATGTATATAATTGAGGGTAAGAGTTAAGATTCTCTGTGGAAAATGGCAACTAAAACAGAATGCTCATCCTTCGAATTTTTCAAATTGCCCTTTATATTTGTCAGTTAAAGTTCGGGAAAATTTAAAATTGTTTGCAGAATACTAGCTTATCAACTATTATCATCAACCAGTTTTCAAATTGGATAAATGTAATTTATCCAATTTGAAAATAAAAGTTTTTAATATAATATCTCAATTTTTAATATTTTTAAAACTTTTATTTACAGTTTTAAATGACTCAATTTAAACCTGCTATATTACTACGTATTATAATAGGTGCATTTGCATTTGGACTTTTCTATATTTTGAATAAATGAGACCCTTAGAAAAATGCAGTAATTTATTTCATTCTTACCCATAATGAAAAGTCCCAAAAACACTTAAAAATGAATCCAAATTATCAGAAAAAACAAATCACCTAACAATTTAAAGTCTAAAATCATGAAAGTGACAGTTAATAGAATTGTAAATATTAGTGACATTTATGAATAAATAATGTTCAAAACCAAATTAAAATAGTATTTACAAATAATCTTTTAAAAAGACAAAAGCAATATCTGTTAAAAACAAGAAAAATTTCATCTTTAAAAAAGAATTTTGAATGTTTACAGCCAACTCTGGTTGTGCTCGAGCCAAACTTATGCACAAAGCAATTACAGTACTCGTAGTGGCAGAAATATTTATCGCTCCATTTTCAAAGCATTACAGCTATTGGTAGCTGTGAGACCAGTATATCTCTGCTAAAACTAGTCACAATAAAATTGCAAGAGTCTAGATTACACTTAAATCCGGATCTCCCACAGCAATAGTTACGTTATCTAGCTGACATCATTAGATAAAAGATTTGTGAATATTGCAATATACACAATAAAATTCAAACTATATTAATATTAAAAAAATAACTTAAATGTCTTTATAATTCCATCAGATATTTAAATAGGAAATAAAATATTTTCAACATGAATATGACGTATTTAATTAAGAAACAAAAACAAGTTTATTTTATATCTGCTGAAATCAAACATATTTGGTTCATTTTTGATATTAATACATTTTTCCACAGAGTCAATACTGATATTCATTTATTAACATTAATTCCTAATTCCTATAACTATCAATATAAAGATTCTCAGACTAGGGACAAGTTCAAAAAATTATACTTGCTTGATTTAAAGAAAAAAAAATGTTTCTCTAGAAAAATGGTAAAATGTTTAAATTTTAAAAGTTTTGCCTGATTTGAATACAGCAGCACCCGCAAACTGTAAAAAAAAGGGGCACAAGCTGTAAAAGAAAAAGAGTATGGTGCATATGTTATATAAAATATACAGGTATTCCTTGATTAATGCAGTTAATTAATCTCTCAGTGCTACTACACGTATCAAAATCACATTAATCAAATACAGTGGTACCTTAGCACTTGACTGAACAATCACCACCCACTAGAACAAAATTTTCAGTTAATTAACAAATATTTTTATTTTAAATTTGCTATCAGTGAAAAAGTTTTCTGTGATAAAAATGAGTAACTAATTTAAAAATAAAATGAAACCTTAGAGCACCCTTGGTGATTAAGAAAAGGACAACCCAACGACAAAGGGGACACTTGGGGCACCCCTGGTTGAATAAATAAAATTTTCTGTTATTTTAGATAAATACAACACTTACTTGAGCCTGTGACTGGTGTGAAAATAACCATTGGTTATTTGGTTATATGTGAAAATAATTGGTTATTTTCACACCGGTCACAGGCTCAAGTAAGTGTTGTATTTATCTAATATACACCCTGGTGTGTGTGAGGAAGATATGTTTTCTGTTATTTGTTTTATAAGCTTACATACTTAAGTAGATATTAAAATAATAATAATTTTATAGGTATTTTTCAACAATTCACTAAGTAATAAACAGTTCAAAATAAACATTAAAAAAATAATCTTTTTCTTCAAGTCTTGGAAAATTTGCCAGTTCCAGAAATTATAATAATGTATACCTTTCCACCTCTTATGTAATACAATTTTAAAAAATCTGTTTTTCTATCTTATCAATCTGATTTTATGCATAACAATTGCCCAGAGCTAAAATAATAATGAAACAATGTCATTTTTTATATGCATTCATAAAATTTATCAAATTTCAAAATTGCTTATCATACGAATATCATAACTTTTTCTAATATCTTTTTATCATAAAATTTTTTGAATAAAAATGATAGCAAAATAAAAAAAATCTGAATAAGTCACACTTACAGGAATGAGTATTGCTGATAATTAAAAAAATTTAATGTTACTAAATTGTTCACAAAAATTTTCTTTGAAATTTTGTGTTATCTTTTTTTATTAACTATGAATTTAATAAAGTATCTCAATATGTTTGACAAATTTTTCCATATATCCCAGAAGTATTCATTTCACCATAATAACGTCAATCCCAGTTTAAAAGAATTTGATATCAAATACTAGAAGTAAGATGTCATATCTTGCTACACTTCAATGATTACAAGATACTTACCACTCAAATAATTCTATATGAATCAAAAAGATGGAAATTACTTTGTAAATTACAATACAGATATTTTATATTGACTTACAAGTTAGCTTCTGATTAAAATAAATCCTTGTATTATTGGTTTCTCTGCAAAACAGCATTTTAGTCAGCAATTATCATCAACTTTGTTTATTGTATTTTATTACATTTAAATTTTATAAATACAGGCTGCCCTCGACTTTTGCACATAATTGGTTCCTGAAAGTGTGTGCAAATGTTGAATGTTCGAAAGTAGAGGGATGTAAAAAAATATGCACCAAAAACTGTGTTTTAAAGTATTTATTTATCAATATGTATACATATTGAAGTTAACAAGGTGTGTTTAAGTGCTTTCGGTTGTTTTCTTTATAAAGTTATCAAGAGTTAGTTGAATACCATATCTCATTTTAAATTTGTTGAACCAGCCATTACTTGCTTGAAACACAGTGTTAGAATCTTCATTTAATCTAGTCTTACAATCTTCATGTAAACTAAGAGCCTTAGCTTGAATAACTGAAAAACTCAGAGGGATATTACTTTGATGTTGATCATCAATCCACGATGACAAAGATCTTTCCATCTCATCCATCACTATGCCGTGTCTTTTGGAAACAATCTTTGAAGATATATTTCCACAATTTTGAACATATTCCTTAATTTTACTCTTATTTTTCAAAATTGAACATATTGTAGATCTGTTTACATCGTACAAATGTCTGATTGAAGCAAAAGATTCACTGTTTTCAGAACATTTAATTATTTCCATCTTTGTCTCAATCGTATGAAGTTTATGAGCCCTTAATTTCTTTTTGTTCATATCAACACTGCAGTTTCTCCATTTCTCACTCATGTTTATCAATTTATAAGGACAAAATATTTAAACATAAACAAATAAATTTTCACAACACATTGACGCACCCCCTAATGCAAAACTGAAACCATTTTGACCTCTTGCTCGAAACAACACAGTAGCGATTAGGATTCCGAGAAGTCTGCTATTGTAGGAAGTAATGTGTGTCCGAGAACGTAGAGCGAACTACTGCACTTTGTAGTGTATGAGCGTGGAAGCAAATTTTTTCATTATCAACAAAAATATTTAAAAAGTTGAATTTTTTAAAAATGTGCAAGATAGCGAGTTGTGCAAAAGTAGAATGTGCAAAAGTGAAGTGTGCAAAAGTCAAGGGTTGCCTGTAGACTAAATATTAAAATTAGCATTGTCAACAGATAACTTTAAAAAATTTTTAAGACTATATTGGTGAAAACAAAGTGAAAATATCATTACATTTATTAAATAATGAAGTTTGATTTTAGTTATTTGTGAAAAATTGTTTTGTAAATAGTTAATTCAATTATGTTTGCAAATTCCTGCTTTATGTTGTGTGTTATGTGCAAATATGTATTATTCATCACAATCTACAAAATTTATGGGCAAAATTCTTACTTAAATACTAAATAAAACATTACCAAGTATTAATGATACTTTTTTATTTGTCAACCTTACTGCATTCTTAAAAATTATAAGAAAAATTAAGAAAATGTTTCACTAAATATATTATAGCATTGTATATACAATCATTTATATTATAAATATTTTATTCTAAATTTAACTACTCAGGTTTGTTACTACATTATTATTTTATTATTGTATCTGGACAAAATTACTGAAAGATTTATTTCATCTGTACATATAAATTTTAAAGCTTTTCTATAGTTCTATATTCTAAAAAAATGATAAAACAGAAATTAAAAAATAATTCTCTTAACTATGATTTATTATTATTCAAATAAATTAAGCTATATTAGCCATACATTAATTTAATTAATTTTCAATTAAAATATGAAACAGTTTAATATTTAGTTCTGTTTCTATTTAGGAAGTAAAAAATACTCATATTAATCAATGCTTTTTGTATTTTACAAATAAAATAAACAGACTGGTTTTAAATTTCAATTTTACATTTTATAATTTCATTTTTCTAAAACATTAATTAAAGGCTAAGTTATCAGTTGGCAATGCTAATTTTAATATTTAGTCTATTTATAAAATTTAAATGTAATAAAATACAATAAACAAAGTTGATGATAATTGCTGACTAAAATGCTGTTTTGCAGAGAAACCAATAATACAAGGATTTATTTTAATCAGAAGCTAACTTGTAAGTCAATATAAAATATCTGTATTGTAATTTACAAAGTAATTTCCATCTTTTTGATTCATATAGAATTATTTGAGTGGTAAGTATCTTGTAATCATTGATCTGTTTATGTTTAATTATTTTACCGGTATAAGGCAAAAAAAAAAAAAAATTATAATTAATCAAATTCAAAAAGCTGGATTGAGATGATTATTTCCCATCTTAAGCTGTAAATGTATACTAGTAATAATAAGGTAAACATTCACAATAAACACAATACATGTTTTTTCTTAATTTTGCTTTCTTATGAGACATCATTAATAAACATGTCCTAAACAGATAGAAATTTTTGAAGGAAATGCATATAATAAAAGGCTAATTGTGAACTTTTACCAACTTTTTCAAATACTTAGCAAAAACAAAATCACTTATGTAATTAATATAGAGAATTTTTTAATCTTATCTTTCTTTATAAATATCAATGTCAACATTACTAACACAATATGTATAATTTATTATTTGAGAAAATAATTTGGCTGTTGTATAGACTACTCCCTATGGAATTTTGAGACGTTGAGTATATACCTGAACTCAGGGGACTGAGACGAGTTCAACGATACCCTACTTTTGGACCAGACACAATAAGAAAGTCATCATACATTTTTAATGCTATCATCAGACACACCATAGTTGCTAGTACCGCCATCTTGCAGTAAAGTCTGCAAACCATGACGTCGGACTACGGTCATCTCCCGGAGGAATAGGTTAGGTTTGTTGGACAAGCTGCGATAGCAGCACGTAGTACTAGCCGACCATGAGTGATAGTGAGTGTGTCGGCGGCTGAGGAGCCGTAGGCCCTGAGGTTGGGGAGCACGAGGGTGTGCGAAAAGGACTTAACTCCAACTGCAGGCGATCAGTGTGTTTGTGGATCAACATCTGCCTCTGTTGAAGGTATATATGGCCGACTTGCCAGACTGCCTGTTAAACACGCGATAGGCTTAGTGGAGAGAGCGACATGACTCCCGATCATCGTGCGATTGCTGGAAAAAAATACAATAACTTTCTTATTTTTTGCCTCCGGTCCAAAAGTAGGGTATCATTGAACTCATCTTTCTCCCGAGTTCAAATATATACTCAAAGTCCCAAAATTCCATAGGGTGCAATCTGTAGTATCCCCATAATTTTTTAAACAAATTCTAAAAAATCCAGCAATGAGTTGCTTAAGTTTCTCAGCAACATTTGGTAGCACTCTCTGTTATATTTTATTTAAAAAAAAAAAGTTTTATATTTTTATTTAACTAATATAAAATGGCAAAAAGGTTAATTTTGAGGGTAGGGGTGGAATTTACAATTTATTGTAAAACCCATGTTTTATAGTGAATTGTAAATGTTAATAAGAAAATTGTCGTTAAGTCTGATCCTACTGACAAGTGAGATACACACGACCCCCTTTATCTCCTCATCTCCTCGACCTATAATCACCAAAATTTAATAGCACCAATCCCCCTAATAAACAAACCTCCCTGAAAAATTTCAGAGATTTTCGACAAAAAGCATAAGAGTTATTAAGCTTCAAAGAGGGTGAACAAAATCGTGCTTCCCCATACACATTAACATCCATAAGCTTTTAAATATTTAAACGAAGCTAAATTATTACCAATTATTATATTATTACTATAATAACAGATCCGTAATTACCATAACATAAGGATACGACACAACAACTCGAAGATCAAAATATATAGGTGTTTCGATACCACTTTTCATCATAAATTTGCCAAACTTGATAGCTTTGACATCAAATAAATCGCATATTATTTTTGATAAAACACTTTCTTCCATTCCGATCGAGAGAATGAATTTTGCTGATATAGTAATTGTCAGTTATATCACAGATTTAGAATGATTGTAGATAAAAGAGCACGTGTTTAACATTAACAGCTCGTAAAACCTTTATATCATGAAGCGCCCTCTAGTGCACAGAATATATATTTTTTTAAAAATAACCGTAGCGAGCATTAGTTCTAAATTATGCCGTTGCGGCAAACAGCGCCAGTAGCCGGACTCGTTTCGTAGTATTTTCTGGTCGTAATTACAAATTGTGAATACTTTATTCATGATTACTATTAGTTAAAAATGAAAATAAGTTAAATTTTTAAATAGAAACCTTACTTATAATTGAATAATTTCTCCATTAAAAAAATACGATAATGTTTAGAACGAAATGCTCTAACTCGTAAGGTTATATGGTGGAACTACGAATAAAACAAAATCTAAAGTGACTCAAAAGTTGATATTTTTTCACTCTAAAAATGCTTCTGGAAATTTTTCTGGATACGAACTTCTACATTTCCAAAGTTATATATGTAAACAAGAAATCATAATAGCGAGGTTGAGGCCGAAGTTTTAAACGCGAAAACGTGTACGTCGGACGTTCAGCGCCGCTTTCCTGTAAGCCTAGAAGTTTGACAATGGCGACTGGAATGTCGAGCATGATTCCGTTGACTTTCCAAACGCCATTGTCAAACTTCTAGGCTTACAGGAAAGCGGCGCTGAACGTCCGACGTACACGTTTTCGCATTTAAAACTTCGGCCTCAACCTCGCTAATACTTCTATTAACGGACACTCCCGAATAGCGGACTATTTAAAATATTCTGAAAGGATTAATTACGTACGAAATATTTTTAACGTAAAAGAATCGGTTCAAATACTCTTTCAGAAGACGAATTTTGACCGTAGACATCGAATAAAGACGCTGAAAATAGGAATGGAGAGGAGGACAGGTTGTAAAAAGCCGAACAATACTGTTTATCTGTTAGAAAACACTAATTTGGTTAAGTTGTCAATCATCACTTATCGTCATACGTATTAATGTTATTAAAACTTTTGTCTTATTGTTGGAATTAAGCTTATGGTACCAAGATTTTTCTGAGTTATTCATTCCTTCGACAAGAACCGTAGTATAGTTGTGACGAAAAATAAATTTAAAACGGTTACAACAGCGTTTATTATGGCGAAAGTTCAAAGGTCGTGTTACGAAGATTTTCTGGCCACTAAAGTGTGAGAAGATATTCGGTATTCTGGTATTTATGACGTCATTTATGATCTTAACAGCTTTGTGGTTGCTTAGGAGTAATTTTTTTTTATAAATCATTTATTCAAAAATACCATAAATGTCTGAAAATTTACACCTACTTGATCACTACAAAGCAGACACTCCCTATCGATTTTTACTAGTCACTTAGATCATAAATCATATTATAAATGCAAGAATATCGTACACATTTTCCACGAAGTTGCTAGCAAATCGCCTTCGTAACTCCACATTCGAACTCTCAATAAAACTTAATTCACAAAAATATATAAATTGAAATATTTTTTAAATACGTCATTTAACTGTATTGAAATACAGTTCTGAAATGTTTGTTTTCTGTAATTAAAATTTTCTTTTATGAATTGATTTTTTAAAAATTTGATTTATCCACAATATTTTAATTAAAATCCATATTTAAAATTGCACAATATTAATATCAAACTTTGAGTTTTTTGAAAACCATTTGGAAATTGTCAATTATAACCGATAGAGAAAATACAGAATAGAAATTAATTACAGTATTTTTATTACACTTGACAGAAAAAAATGTTAGTAAACAACTCTGTAGTATATTTCTTCAAAATTGTCTTTTTAGATTCGTAATTGGATGAAAGTATGTTAAACATAAAATGTTTTAATTCTATTTAAAATTGTAGTCTTTGCAATTGATTTAATAGTTTTGTTCTGAATCATGTTGTTTTACGCACGCGATACGAAAAACTAAAGATAAAAATTGTTTAGTAAAAATAAATAATTAAGATATGATTATTTTCATTTGCGTTATCAAATTTCAGAAAAATTACGATGATCCTAGCAATCCTTTTCGTCTCTAAGGCTACACACTCTAAAGGACTCCTCCGAATTCCGCCTTTCATTTTAATTATGAGGGATAAGATTGCAGCGATAACTAATAAATGTAGACAAAATTAATCAGTGAAAAAATTTTATATTATTATTACAGTGGAGTCGTAAATCGGAATCAATTGGGGACTGGGGTTGTTCAGATTAGTGATTTGTTCCGATTACCGATTATGTACGAAAAAATATATTAACCTGTCCGATGTTCAAATTTTTCTCCGTTGCGTGTCGCTTCGTGTTGAATTTTCGTCGATTTTAAGCCTAACGAAAATTTTTATAATAATAATCAAGGCTATCGTATCATTAAAAATTATTTCTTCATTTTGTACAAACAAAATAAATATATTGAAGAATATAAAAACATAAAAATTATACTTTAGAAGTAAATCTAGTATCAAAAACGTTCGATTCAGCACGACACAGTCCGACTGAAAATCGTTCCGATTACCGGCGATTTCGATTACCGGGGTTCCGATTAACGACTCTCTACTGTATTTAAGGTTTAAATTTTATGATTTTTCTTGTAGATTTATTTTTTGCTCACTTATTTTATCTCTTATGGTTGTACTGTACATAGATTACTGAAATATAACTAATTAAAGACAGAGAAATAAATTTCCGTAAAATAATTTTACTCAATATTTCTTTATGTTCTATTTTATCGCATCCAATTTCTAGATATTTCATTAGGTGTAGCTAGAACATATTGCAAAGAATATGCAGATTTTTGCCTTTTCGTAAGTCACGAGGCAAAGCAGAACTAATAGCATTTCCCAGTCTTTGTAAAATAAGCACAAACACGGGTTTTGGATACAGGGCCGGATTTACATAAGGGCATTTGGGGCCTGTGCCCAGGGCCCCCACAAAACTAAAAAAAAAATTATGTTTAAACATAATTTTTTTTCTATTACCGCGACAGCCTAGTGTGGCCTAATCATGAGGGCAACAGGCAGAGAAAACCAAACCCGGGAAAAAAACCTATGAAACATCGGAAAATTTCGGGAAAAAATTTCACATAGGTATTTTTCAGTTAAATTAAAATAATTAGTTTTACGCTATAAAATATATGTATGTTTACAATAACCTTATTTTTAAATGAAATTTACAACTTCCTAGTTCAAATCTAATTGAAAGTACAGTATTTTGTGTAAACTTTCTAAATCATAAAATTTGCCTACTCTTAAAGGGAGGACCCCCACCGAATTTGTGCCCAGGGCCCCTGGATTGGTAAATCCGGCCCTGTTTGGATAGATAAGTCATCCAAAATCCATCGTTTATGAGAGATAGTGAAGTTGAAGTTGACTGGACTGCGCAGATCTTGATCATTAATGATTTTTATGACAAATGATTTTACTTTTTCCGCTCTGTGGGCACTAATAGAGGCTTATTTGGCAAGCTCGTTATGGGTTCAGCCAGATCCACAATGGGTGAGTGACTGGGCCCGACATATCCGGACGGACCACTTTGACCGCGCGTCTATTCGGCCGTCAAAAGTAAATCGTGATCAATAACAATTTATGTCGTTTTTAAATTCTATATTAGAATTTTTGATGAAAATCGCCAATTAAGTCGGTTGCAAAATTATTGATTATTAAAAACTAATTTTGTCGATATGTTGAAATATCGAATATCAAGACACAACCTTACCGCTAGGTGGATAGGTGTTCACGTGACCAACCAATGTTTTGTAAATGCAACCTTCGGGAGGTTTGAGGAAATAAAACGTTAAATGAAATAGCGATTTTAAAATGGAGGGATTGTCCAGAGAAGAGAAATTTCGAGCTGCCGTTAACGTTATACGCAGTTTACCAAAAAGAGGTAAGCGCTAACTACGATACTGTGTGTATCGATTCTTTGCCAACGTTATTCTTCACTTATATAAACAGATTGTTCCCTTAGGCTATCTTTTCACAATATAAACAAATAATTTCTTCTGTAAAATCTTCGAAATTATTACGTAAAGTAACGTAACTTTTTTATTTATTTGACAACTACAATTGTTACGCGTTAAATTTTATAATAATTTAAAATTATAAGTCACGATTGAATTAAGAAAATTTTTTTTCAAGTGTGTTACCAGTTAGTTTCATCACGAGTGAAGTAAATGTTATATAGAGAAATGCTGGGCAAGAGTTTCCTACTGACAATACTGAGCTTAAGAAAGAGAATTTGAGCATATTTAGTTAATATTAGTATTTTTAAATATTGAATAATAAATATAGGTTAAGCATATTCTCTGTGTTTAGAATTATGTGTTAGAATCTGGTATGTAGGTTACTGACCTTTACAAAAAAATAAAAATATATGAAAGATATTATTATTGAGCCATAAATCATAAGAGCATGAAGTGTAACTATCTCTGCTGGAAGTATCAATCCTGCTTATTTTAGAGCATTCAAAGTGTGAAGATTAAATGAAATTGTACAGGTACTGAAACAGGGAAAAAGCACACAAAAATGCTTAATGTAGCAAATTTATTCGATTTTAATGCTGATGATGATTCGTAATTTTAATTACAGTTGGCGTGTTAAGCAAAAACATTAAAAATCTGTAAGTTTTGTTCACATGAAAGACAAATATCGTAAGTTCTTGTAGAAGAAATATTTAAATCACCAACAAATTCATAGTCTTAAAAGTAGTTTACAAGGTAGACAAGTTCTTATTAATAGATAACATTATCATTATCGTGATTAATGCTAAAAAGTGCCTAAAATTTAATATAAAAATAAAAAGCTATTATTGGTTGAACCACTAAATATGAATCATTTTGTTATTGTCTACCTTAGAAACTAAATTTTAATAAACTTTTAAGTATAGAATCTTCAATGCAAAATACCAGTGTTTATTTCTGTTTTGTAAATTACTGTTAGACTAAAGATCCAACTAGAACTAATATTTCATTTCAGAATTTAACTAAATGTCAGATCTGAATTTTCTTTCTTGAATTAAGTGAAAATCTAGAAAAAATTAACTACAGAAATTTCAAAGAAATTATTTAATTAAGAAAATATAACATCTAAGATCTAAAATATTTATTAACTTATATAAAAGCAATTATTTTATAAACTAGGGATAAGTTTAATTCCCAAATCTGTACAGCAAATGTTGATACTAAATACAAACTCAGTTACAATTAGACTACATTTGGTTATTATCATAAAAAAGAAAAATACTTTAAATAAAATACTTATTCATAAAAGCATCAAATAAACAATATTTTTAAAAGCCGTAATTGTCAAAAAAAGTGTTAGCTTTGTAGACAAGACTACACATACAGTACTGTTATACTTAATAGAAATCTTTATTAAGTTGTCAAAGATAAAATAGACAGTACTAAACTTGACATTGTCATAGCAGACAATAGTGTAAGAACAAAAATTGGAGCTTCCTCTCTCCAACAAATATTATATTAATTAAATATAAATAAGTTATTTGTTGGAATATTTCCAACAAAAGGGAATGTATGTGTTGAATATGGCTGGTGCTGGGAGATGTGTCACTGCATTATATCAAACTGACACCTCTTGAAGTAGGAAGCATAAACATACTTTTGTGACATCACTAATAGTAATCAATTAAATCTGTATGTTACAGAGATGTTTTTAAAAATGCAGTTTATTCCTTGCTTTTTATTGTAAATATGTTTTGCATTGTTTTATAACAAATATTTTTATTGCTGTATTACAGGGATCACCAAACTTTCTTCACAGAGGGCCAGATAACTGAGAGAATGATGAGTGCAGGCCACATAACCATTTTGTTCAATACAGTATACTGAATACACAAAAAAATAAAGAAAGCCAACATATTTATTTACCAATACACAAACACGATGGCTGCATCAAGCTCGTAATCACTTTTCTTAGAAACTTCATTACATGTATGGTACATTACTTACACAAAAAGCGCTCTGATATCCAAAGTCGCAAAACATTGCCAAATTTTTTATTTCACTGATTTATCTAAAAATTATATTACTGTCAGATGCAAAAATCAGATTGGACCTATTTTAGCACTTTTACTTACACTTATTTTAATTTTTTCTACATAGTAAGTTCATCTACAATCTATGATATTTCCATATAAATAATTATATTTTAGCTCATTTGAGGCACAGTGCAGTGGTTTGCTGGATGAACTGATGTTGCGGTCTGTAGTTTGGTGACTCCTGCTGTATTTGCTAAATTGTATTATAAATCTAATATTTATAGTAAGGCATGCGCATTACAATTCACTAAATACAAGGAAACTGTTTTTAACAACTAATTACATTCTGTATTAATCGTTTGGTGATCAGCAAGTGATGTTTTAAGCATTTTACCTCTTCATGTGATCATTTTTTACTTAAATATATAGGGGTTTTATTATGTTTTAGTTATTTTTAGGATATTGGTTGGAGTTTTGAATTGACATACAATTAAATGTGTTTTTGAATGGCTCACTTTTCAAACAAATCAGTTCACAAACAGAATTTTGAACACATAATTACACTGGTTACCATACAATAACTTGGTTGCAAAACAAGCTACTCTGCTACACAGATTTGGCCAACTCCCTATACTTCCTATGTTATAGAAATCTTGATGGCCAACCAATCAACGATAGGACTACTGATTCAGAATGCTTTAGTGGTGCTGAGATTGCCTTGCATCATTAGATGTCATGACACAAATCATCAATGATGTTGCTATTTAAATGTACATTTCAATAAGAATTTGGGAAAGATACTACCACCATTTTTTGATACACACCTCAGTTGAATTTAAATCAAATTAATTAATAAAAACTGCATTAATTGACATTCACATAATATAAATGGCATTCCAGAATTTGTGTTTAAAGATGCTTAAGTCAAATTAAATAGTAAAAATTGATTGATATAATATTATATTGCATTTTTATGCTTGAAATACAGCTAAATAGGTAAAAAAAACTTTATTTTGGGGGTCAGGAATAGCCTACATTAATTATTTTTTACAGGAAAATTTGTTTTGATTATTTTAGAACAACTTTTAGGAACAGATTATGTTTGAAAACTAAGGTTTGACTGTAATTCACTATAATAATTAATAATAATAATAGGCTTTTAGTTAATATTTTCTTGCAAAGCATTTGATTTTCAGGAACAGATCACTAATATTAAGTGGAAGGATTCAAAATAATGTATTGTAGTTGAGACTATTGAAGCGATATAATAAAAATTGAATATACAGTCAAACCTGTTTTTATGCGCTCTTTTATGTGCGATTATTTATTTGTGCGATATCAATATGTAACCATTACAATAGTATATAAATTCTAAAATTTATATTGTCTGAAGGAACATAACGTGATTTGAATGGCATACCAAAACTCACTTTTCTAATCTTGAAATTCTATTACTTTCTTCAATAAAGTAGGAAGAAATATAATAATTTGTAAAACTTTTACCAAAAAAAAATGGTTAACTAGAATCAATGAATCATGCTTTTTGTACTCAGTGAATTTAACTCCAATATGCATTTCAGCCTGTTTGGTTCTTTTCATTTTATATACAATAATAGCAATTCCAGAAAACAGAGCTTATGATGATAATCATTAACACTACAATTAAACTTTAGATGTACAATAATTTTGTTTAGAATTAGAGGTATCCCTCGTATAACATGGTAGTAAAGTTTTGAAAGTGCCAAAGACTGTGACTTTAATGCCATCCTATGAGCAGCAAGAGAACTTGAGAATCCATGTGAAATATGTTTTAGATTACAGTCAAACTGTAAGTCTGAAAGTTCGTAAGTTGAATGTTCATAAGTAGGGGAGCACCTTTATATTAATTTTTTAACTAAATAAATAAAATTTCCTTACTACTATACAGTAAGTAGCTAAAAAGGTATTTGTTGAAAATGCTGAATGTATTATAAATGGTCTGCATTTTATCATAATGTTCATTATTTCAAAGATTGATTGATTGATTGAATTATGAGATTATTATTAGTGATGTAACAAATATTCGGTTACTACCCATATTCGGCCTATTTTTCGCTATTTGGCCGAATACCGAATACTTAAAAACAAGAGTAAGAAATAACAAAAACACAGTAAATGAATAAACACAGTAAATGAATCATTTTGGTAACTTTTATTAATGCTGAACATTAAATTATAATTATTAAAGTTAATAAGAAATAGCATCTAACTCTAATATTAAATTATTTTGTAATTAAATAATATTATAGCCTGATATCTTATGGCATTGATGGTGTGTAGGTTAGAATGTATCGGGCATTACTGTTATTGTTTAGTTAATTATGTTATATTCATATTTGCGTATATTTTTATATTTTTTACGATATTTTAAAATGATTTACAAAACATTTTATTGAAACTTATCATATTTAATGAAAGAATTATTTATCTATTTCCAGAAGATGAGTAACTAATATATAATTTATTTTATATATAAAGCAAAGAATGAGCATTTCTCAGTATATACGAAAGATAACATTTGAAATCATGTTAATTTTAAAAATATTGACAAAAACAATAGCAACAAAATATCACAAAACTTCACAAATAGAAACCTCCCAATAATATATTTGAACTGTTCCACAGCTGGGGAGAAACTAGACCATATATCCCCCCTAAAGTATATCCTTAAGGTACTATTCAGTCTACAAATACGTAGTAAAAACAAAATTTTACAAAACGTTAAAAAGATCGATTGCAGATAAAATAACTTAGAAGTTATAACTTGCATCTAAATACCAACAACTGCCAAATCATATCGGGCTATTTATGGCTATTACATAAATTATAAACCAATTTGGCACTAGAGGTAGATGTTAGGCTCCATCTCATATTAACTTTAATAATTATAATTTAATTAATTAATTAATTAAAATAATTTAGATCTACTGGAAGAAAAAATCGTAGTGACAGTGGGCCAATTAAGAGCAAGGTGTGCGATCCTTGCCATAATGCGGTTTGTGCACCAATTTTCATACTGCGTTAATCAAGCCAAATAGTTTGGCCGAATATTCGGCCGTTTGGCCACACTCCTGGCCGAATATTCAGTATTCGGCTGAGGCCAAATATACTATTCGTTACATCACTAATTATTACTAATATTGAAAATATTTTTACATATATGAAACAGTGGCGTGCCGTCATTGGAAGCGATGGAAGCGCCGATTCCACCTTCCAATGACCTTCCCTTGTATTTTATAAAATATAAATTTTCATATTTTAACATACTTAGCATTAATTAAAATTAATATTTTATTATAACTGCATTATGTATCTTTTACAAATTTCTATACTACATGTGAAAAAAACGATAAGATTGCTATTGTATATTCGAATAATTCGGTGGCGGAAGGAGTGTCGAAACCGGGTCAGTTTCCAATCAGCCAGATTATATACGCATTGGCACATGCGGTTTACAGAGCACCAACCTCACCCGGTTTAGCTGGTAGAAGCAACACACGCGTAAAGCGTCTAATTTTATATCCTGGACCGGTTCTGAGCTGTTAGCCGCCTGCCTGTCAACTTCCAAGCAGCCAGATTATAGGCATTGGTGCATGCGCTTTACAGAGCACCAACCTCACCCGGTTTAGCTGGTAGAAGCAATACACGCATAAAGCTTCTAATTTTATATCCCGGACCGCCTGCCTGCTAGATGTTCGGCCACCCTCGCCTGATTATGTGAATCATGAATAGACTAGATCAATGGCGGACAACCCCCGGCCCGCTGGCCAGCTACGGCTCACGAAAAATTTCTATCCGGCCCGTGAGATCTTTAATAGATTATTAAATTGGAAAAATAACTAATTAATAGTTATTTTTCCAATTCTTTGTAATTTTCGAAAACGATAAGAGAAATAAATGTAGTAATTAACTTTTTATTTATTTATTTCATATTTGCAGACTAAAAAAATTACAAGTCACAAGAAGGCGTCAATTAACTACTACGGTTTGCGGAAAAAAACGTAAAATTTATTCTGGCCCATGTTATAAAAAAGGTTGCCCACTGTAGACTAGATTTATAACTTAACCCAACTGATAGGAATTTACTGGCATGTTTTTATGATAGTTCTGTATAGTTGACAGGAGTTTAAAAAAAATCCATTAAAATATTTGATATATTTATTCTGCGTTTATTCTGCTCTCCCATCTTATATTACTTACGGATTTCAATGTTAAGCCGGTGATATTACGATTTAGTATGTCTCATCTGTAAGGGGATGCAGAAAAACGTGTACAATTATAGTACAGTGTTAAAAAATTAATTGTTACTTTGGCAGCATCATTTACAACCAAATTTAATAAATGAGACGTACAATGGTACAGAAAAAGCTCTAGAATTTATTTTTCTTAAATTTGCGATTTATGTATCGGTTGTCATAAAAATTTCTTTCTACTTCTTTCCCAAGACTACAGATATTCAAGTACAAAGTAACTAGTTTCGACCTATTTCTACTTAAGAAATAGTTAAATAATTAAGCGATTAGGGAATTAGAAACATAAATAAAACCCTGATGAAAGAGCCAAAATTTTACTTAAACAGAAGCTTAACTGAACCAATCTCTTGCCAAGTACAGTGGGGTCTGTTCTCTTCATAATATTAGATGTAATAAAGACAGAAATTTTTCCAGTTCAATGAGAGTGACTGAAAAGTTGTAAATTTTGGAAATTTCCGTGAACACTCGGTCCTAAAACGAATTAGTTAGAAAACAAACGACGGACAGTCTGTTAAGTTTAACATATTTAGATTTTTACAGCTATGGTGAGAAACGTTTAAAATCTACAACAATCCTGTGGCGTCCTTTGAGATATACTAGTGATGCAATAAAAGAGACATTTGACATTGACCGGTATCGGCACCCTCGGGATTTGGCACGCACACACCTACCTGGACCGTCTCTGATTCCATTCATTAGCCACTCATAGGGAGCTACAGTATTTCACTAAGTGGATTGTTTTAAGATTTAAAAAGTAAAGAATATTTTGTTATTTTTATGTACGTTTCTTCACAAAGTTATATTTAATTATAAGTTTCTTTAAAAGTATATTCATACAATTGAAGAATTTTTTGTACTAGGTATGTATATTCATCACACATTTTGTTTTACCAGGTATGTTTTTCTGATAATTTTAATTTTAGCCCTTATATCATGGCTAATGATTCAAAAATTTATTTTAAAAAGTTTTGGCTCAAGACCGTATAATGAAAAAGAAAACATTATTAAAATAGAAAGACCAATGCCTAAATTAAATATAAATACGTCAACAAAAAAAATTTCGACATTTTGACGATAAAATTTATGACGAATGACGTTCTGTATAGTTGACAGGACATCAAAGTAGTTTTGTGTTTTGTATAGTTTCGTAAAAGTGAAGCAATTTGGAAATCAAAGCGGAATAGAATTTAACATTGGTAGACAATATAAAATAAATATTGAAAATTATAACGAGATAATTTCGATTAATAGGTATATCTAAATTAATAGATGTTATATGTTTTTTCTCAAAGCAAGACCTGGCATTTAGAGGGTATAGGGAATTTATTGAATCTAATAACGGAGGTAATTATATTGAACTTTCTTATTTATTAAGTATGTCAGATAATCTATTAAAAATACATTTAAAGAAGTATACGGTTTTTACTGGCTTATCGAACAAACGAATACGAACCGGCCCTGACGCGCAATTAATTGATTGCCCCTGAAAGTTGGCTTCTTACAGAAACACAGCTTCCCTATCATCAAATGTCACGGCACGCCACTGATATGAAAATAGTCCAACAAATTTGTAAAAATTTTTAAGTAAAGTTTGAGTTAAGTTAACAATGAAAATTGATGTAAGTGTTATTCTTAGCAATATCCATATATAAAGAAAACACAGTCAAATCACAGTTTACAAACTTAATTCATTCCTAAAAGTTGTTTAGAAACCAGTCTGTTCTCAAACCAAAACAAATTTAATTATTAATTATTATGCCTTTGTGTCCTTTTTAACTCTATTTAAAATTTATTTTGTATACTAGTACTTTCTATATATTAGCAGGACTTATTATACTGGAAATTATGAATGCAGATATTTAGTCTTACATATCAAAAATAATGTATTTTTATAAAAAAAAAAAAAAAAACAATATAAAATGGATTAATTCATTCTTGACCCCCAAAACAAAACTTTTTCAGCTGTATTTCATCCATAAAAATGCCTAAAAATACAATATAATATTATCTATATATCCATTGTGTATGTATGTATGTATATATATATATATATATTAAATACAAAATATTCTTACACTGAAACTGAAACCATAACTAACACTTTACAAAGTGCTATAGAGAGAATGCTGACTGCCTGCATGAAATATAACTAACGGAATTCTTAAATGCCATTTATATTATGTGAATGTTAATTAATGCAATGTTTATTAATTAATTTTATTTGAATTCAACTATGGCAGATACCAAAAAATGGAAATATTATCTTTCCCATATGCACATTGAAATGTAATTTAAATAGCAATGTCATCGATGATTCATATTGTGACGTGAAGCGATCTCGATGCAACTAACTTCTAAATTAGTAGTCTTGTCAATGAATGTTCAGGCCATTGACTTTCTTTAACATAGGACATGTAGAAAGCAGTGGTGTGCCGTGACATTTGATGACAGGGGGTGCGTTCTTTAATAGTGGTTGTTCCGCATCGCTGCTACTACGGGAGTGCGCTGCTGTTTGTAGGCATTTAGGAACGACGGTGAAAGAAAGATGGTGGCTCCAGCACTATCGATGGTATGGTGATGGAGGAATCTATAATTCTAAAATATGAGCTTTTAAAGGCAAAAAAGGGTCCCAATTGTAAAATTTAACCATAAAATGGATTATTTGTTGAAAGAGCATTCAAAATAGCCACGAAAAAATTAGAATGCTGGCTACCATTCGAAAAAAATTTGAAAAGATACTTACATCACTGCGTGCATTAACTTGCGCTTTCACAACTTCTAAATTTTCATTCATAAAACCGCATAATGGACCCCTAAACGAAACTATCTGAGCCATTTTGGAGGACGCCATTTTGCTTTCCACCATAAACTACTGCTACAAATGGCTGCTTTTGCCGTTCAACGGCGCACACTCCCACCGGAATTTAGGAACGCATTCCACAGGAATTTTTAAACGGATGTCACTCATGCGGAGTAACATGGAGGAATAAAAGAACACACCCAGGGAAGCTGTGTTTCTGTAAGAAGCTGACTTCCAGGGGCAGTCAGTTAATTGCACGTCAGTGATGGTCTAGGGTCCATTCGTATTCATTTGTTCGATAAGCCAGTAAAAACTGTAGACTTCTCTAAATGTATTTTTAATATCACAATTACATTCTGAATCGCTAGCCACGATATAAGGGCTAAAATAAAAAATAAATTATAAAAACTTATTCGGTGAAATAAAATGTGCGGTGGATATACATACCTGGTACAATATATTGTTCAATTGTATTAATATACTTTTAAAGAAAATTATAATTAAATGTAGCTTTGTAAAGAAACGTACATAAAAATAACATAAAATATTCTGTACTTTTTAAATTTTAAAACAATCCACTTAGTCAAATAGCTCGATACGAGTGGCTAATGAATGGAATCAGATGGTCCAGGTAGGTGTGCAGTGTGTGCGTGCCAAATCCCGAGGGTGCCGATACTGGTCAATGTCAAATGACTCTTTTGTCACATCACTAGTATATCTCAAAGGATGCGACAGGGTTGTTGTAGATTTTAAACGTTTCTCACCATAGCTGTAAAAATCTAAATATGTTAAACTTAATACTAAGTAGATTGTCCGTCATTTTTTTTCTAACTAATTCGTTTTAGGACCAGGGTCCACGAAAATTTCCAAAATTTACAACTTTTTGATCACTCTCATTGAACTGGAAAAATTTCTGTCTTTATTATCTAATATTACGAAGAAATCAGTCCCCACTGTACTCGGCTAGGATTGGTTGGGTTAAGCTTTTAAGTAAAATTCTAGCTCTTTCAGCAGGATTTTATTTATTTCCCCAATTCCCTAATCTCTTAATTATTTAATTACTTCTTAAGTAGAAATAAGTTGAAACCGGTTACTTTGTACTTGAATATCTGTAGTCTTGGGAAAACAGTAGAAAGACAAATTTTTATGACAATGGATATATAAATCGTAAATTTAAGGAAAATAAATTCTAGAGCTTTTTTTGTATCTTGTATGTCTCATTCATTAAATTTGGTTGTAAATGATGCTGCCAAAGTAGGCCTAACAGTTAATTTTTTAACATTGTACAAGAATTGTACACATTTTTTCTGCATCCCCTTACAGATGGGACATACTAAATTGTAATATCACTGGTTTAACATTGAAATCTGTAAGTAATATAAGATGGGAGAGCAGAATAAATGCAGAATAAATATATCAAATATTTTAATGGATTTTTTTTAACTCCTGTCAACTATACAGAACTATCATAAAAACATGCCAGTAAACTCCTATCGATTGGATTAAGTTATAAATCTAGTCTACTCATGATTCACATAATCGGGTGAGGGCGGCTGAATATCTAGCAAGCAGGCGGCTAACAGCCCAGAACTGGTCCAGGATATAAAATTGGAAGCGTTATACGTGTGTAGCTTTCACTAGCTAAACTGTGTGAGGTTGGTGCTCTGTAAAGCGCATGCGCCAATGCCTATAATCTGGCTGCTTGGAAGCTGACCCGGTTTTGACATTCCTTCCACCATTAATATTCGAATATACAATAACAATCTTATCATTTTTTTCACATGTAGTATAGAAATTTCTAATAAGATACATAATGCAGTTATAACAAAAAATTAATTTTAATTAATTCAAAGTATGTTAAAATATGAGAATTTATATTTTAGAAAATACAAGGGAAAGTCATTGGAGGGTGGAAGCAGCGTTTCCACCACTTCCAATGACGGCACGCCACTGATAGAAAGTTGACTTCGTGGCCAGCTCTGCTGAGTAGCTTGTTTGGAAACCAAGTTATTGTACAGCAATTGGATCAAAATTTTGTTTGTAAACTGAATTGTTCATAAATGGGCATTTGTTACTCGAGGTTTGACTGTACATTTTGTTTTTATTTGCAATCTATAATAAACAAAATAAAAACAATTCAGTTTATACTTGATGTTGTTCATTAAATCAATATTAGCATGCTTTATATAAATCTGATTTTATTAAGTATTGATAAGAGATAATCTGAAAAAATATAGCACTCTTAAATTACTAAAATAACAGTTGTTTTATTGACTGCATAATTTAAAAATATTATATATATATATAAAGAAAATTTTGGAAAGTTCTATTTGTGATTACCGAGAAAATACATTTTATTTATTAAGTCTTTCAATTATTTCATTGTTATCAATTACATCAATCATTAATACGAACTGATAGTCATAAACTTAGAAAAAAACATTGTCATTGAACCTTATGATAAACAAATAAAATTAAGCCATAATCTAGAGTAAGATATGATATATTCGCAGAGACCAAAATACAATATAGTGTATAATATATAAATTAAAAATGTTAATTAAAAAATGTTTAGAAATATGTATTCCATATAATAAATTTATCATTGTGAATTATTTTCATTGCACTTTCTATATAAGACATTATTAATGTTGGATGATTTTAAGAAACAATTTTGTAATTTCATAAATATAAAAATCTTTTCATATTTACTAAATTATGGAAGTTTATAGCAAATTTTTATATGTTAAAAATTATCCATGTTTGGTTATCCAAATAAAAACAGTGATCTTAATAAAGATGTTTGTATAAATTGTAAACATTTTGTAAATAAGACAGGTTATTTGATGCACATATTACATTATTTTTTTCTTTTAAAATAATTATATTACTGTAATGCTACATTATTAATTTTCTAAGAAGTATATTGTTTGATTTCCATATTAACAATTTTATTATTGTTAATATGGAAAATATGAATAATCAAAAATTACTTATTAAATAGCTACCAATTTAGATATTCTTATTTTACATAATATTTTAATCTTAAAATAACTTTTAAATTATTATAAGTTTAAAAAATTTGCTAAATTTATCAATGAATTAATATAATTAAAAGTCAATTTAAGTGCTATAATAAATCAGCTATTCTGAAAAATTTATCAAAAACAACTTAATATAGATTTACCAGCAATGCAAAAAATAATTTTTTATTCTTAAATGTTTGAGTTTCTGCTGATTCAGTTCAGAAGATAGAAATCAGTGACGTAGCGTAGTGGGGGTGGCAGGGGTGGCCTGCCCCGCGTGGCACTTTTAGAGGGCAGCAAAATTTCACAATAAATAATAATATCTTAATCACATTTATCACAAAAATTTTTACATTATATTGCAAAACATATATAAATGACTTTTTTATTTGTAACCTGTACAATACACAATAATGATGATTGTTCTTGCCGAAAAGTTCTTTAGAATTACTGTGTATTTTAGTCTTTTAAATTGAGATACCTAAATAAGGGGAGGCGAAATTTTCCTATGCCTCAGGCAGCTGACTCCCACACTATGCCACTGATAGAAATTTGTTTGGGTGACATGCTCATGAATATAACAGCAAGTTCTTTAAATTCAAAGTGAGTCAATCATTATTAAATTCTAAAAAATAAGGCTAAAATAAAAGATACACAAATATTGCAAAAGATTCAAAAAGTTCTATGCTTATTAAAAAATGGCTGATGAATAAATAAAGTATACATCTTGAAAACACTATTCATTACATCAAATCAAATTAAATATAATATTTATAAATTGTAGGAATTTTTTTATTCTCTTGTTCAGATACTTTTATAATATGTTATTGACTTTTGAAATTATAGTTGTTTTCTCTAGAGATTTTTCATTACATTGAAAAGGTCAGTTTATTTATTAGAGTCAAATATGATATGTATAGATATGATGACTTGTTTTGGCCAAAAAGTAACTAAAATCCTTTAAAATTCTTTTGGTATATATAAAATATTGATATGAATTCTAAATTTTGGTATTGATGTTTCTAATATATATATATATAACACATTACATTAAAGCTAATAAAAAAAAAATTTAATATCTGTGCAATGTTTTTTCCCCCAGAATTTGTGTTCAAATACCCCCAGAATTGTTTGAGTTGGGAATAGTTTGAATACTGAGATATTACTGTATTTCATTTGTCATTTTTCAAATGATTACTTACCTACAGTTAAAGAAAGTTTAATGTAACATTTACCTAAAAATGTTTAAATAAACTTTAATAAATTCAAAGATTAACCTACAAAGGTCATTCAAAAAGTAATGCATCATAATTTAAGTCTGGTAAATGAAGACTGTGAAGTAGCTCTTCTTTTGAGGAGTTGTACCTGAAAGTTTTTGCTAACATTATGGGAAATTTCAAGCATCGTTGAAAAATGGTGAATGTCAGTGACATATGTTCCAAGTAGTGTGCGGTGATAGAATTCCTTGTTGCTGAAGGGAAAACTGTTGGAAACATTCACAAGCAATTGTGTGATATCTATGGTACTGTAGCTATCAATCGAAGCACCATCAGTGTCGGGCGAAATGTATGAAGTCAATGACAATAGGAATGGCAGATCTCTGCAATTTGGTGCAAAGCAGTCATCCTGCCACAGCTGTCACAGCAACCATGATGCAGCATGTTGATGAAATGATTTAGGAGAAATAATGCATTACAGCCTAACAGCTGGAAGAACACTTGTGCATTAGTGCTGAGAGTATTCACCAAATCATTTGAGAACTTGGGTATGCCAGTGTGTGTTTATGATGGATCCCAAGCAGCCCACAATTGACCAAAAAGCAGGAAGGAAAACCGCTGCATCGGAACTCTTGTGACACTACAAGTCTGATGGTGATGAGTTCTTGGCTCGCATTGTCACTGGAGATGAAATGTGGGTCACCACTTTGAACCTGAAACAAAGCAACAATTGCTGGAATGGCACTATCCATATTCACCACGAGAAAAAAATAGTCATTCCGTCAGCAGGAAAGTTATGATTACTGTGTTTTGAAACATTCACAGTGTCATTTTGATGGATGTCATGCCTAAAGGATTTATTGTTAACTTAGTGACATGTCCCCATGGTGAAAATGCTGAAGAAGCATTATCAATGTGTCCAATATGAGAAGGACTCCTACAACTTGCTTCTTCAGCATAACAACATGAGGCCACACACAAGTCTGAGACTTGTGAGGTGATCATGAAACTGGATTTTAAAGTATTGTTGTATCCACCATACAGTTCTGACTTAGTGCCATAAGACTTTTACCTTTTTTGGTCCTTTGAAAAATGTACTTTGTGGGATAATATTCCAATCAGATGAAGATGATGTCAGTGCTGTGAGGAAGTAATTGCATGTACAGGATCAGGACTGGTACTGAGCTGGCATACATGTCCTCCCTCAACACTGGCATATAGCCAAAGACAAAGATGGAGACTTTGTTGAAAAGTAACATGAATAAAGGCACAAAATAAATTGAAAATTTCAATATTGTAAAATCCATGGGCTAATTTGAGATGCATGCTTACTTGAATAAAAGAAATATCAAATAACAGAATTTGCTGTTAAAAACTGAAATTTTGTGTGGTGGCTTTTCCAAATTCTCACTGTTGTACAGGGGATTTTCCCAATTTTCAAGTTATGTTAGAGTGAAACTATGTTATAGAAATGCCATGTTGTATTAGGGATATATGTATGTAATAAAAACATAAAACTTAATCATTAATGGAAAGTATTGTTATCTGATTAAGACAAAAATACTTTCTAGTACAACATTTACTTAATTTGTAATTTTTACTTATATATTCATGTAATGTAACATCATTGATGTATATGTAAAGTTAAATCTAAATACAGTAAGACCCTGCTTAATGCAGGGATGCATTTCTAGGCCACAAAGCGCTAAGCGAAACAACGTTAAACAAGGTCATTTTAACATAGAGTAAATATGGATAGGTAAACACGCAACCAAAAATAAACAGATTTTACTTTAATTTTAGATTATTTTTATATTAATTTGCATATAAAATATGTTAAATAACACATTAACATATGCACACAGAAATATAAAGTTCGTTTTTTGTAATGAAGGTCCTGGCTCTTCTGAAATTCTTAAGATCACATCAAAATGCTTCATTTTGCTTTTGCACTCCTTTCAAAATCTGAATCATTCACTACAATTTGATCAACAATTTCGGTTATCGTTACCAATCTTTACTAAGGAAACCTGTAGAAAAATTCTTTGGATTCTTTGTTTTCAGAATCTCTATTTTCCAGTTTTACATGAATTCCTTGTTCTGCCAGTTCTTGAAGGTTGTCGTTGGTAAGGCTCTCACCAGAAACCTGCAGTAACGCCTCAATATCCTACTCGTACACATTTCCTAGTCATGCTGTATCGATTAGGTTGGCAATTTGGTCAACCTAATGATACAGCAATAGGCTCTTCTCATTGAGAATTCTTGCATATCTTCAGCCATAACTTCTTCCACACACTGTTCATGCATTTATCAGTTATCCAGAAAGCAGTTTTAGACTAATTAAATAGTGCTCTTTAACTTGTCATTGAAACTTGTATGTCACCTCTGCTCATTAAAAAGTTATAACATAAATGACTTAAAATTTATTTTCAAGGTTGCCAAAAAGTTCCCATCGGTTCTCAATACATGACTTCCTATGTAACTGCATTAACAAAATAAATATATATAGTATTTAGTACTTTGGAACAAAAAAGGTATGGAGGGTTTTTGACTCACCCTGTATAAGATACTACATAACATTTCACTTCTTAAAAATCTTTGCAAATAAAACAGTTTTATAAGAAAATACATTATTTCCTTATAAGACTATTTCATTTGCAATAGCTAGGCAATTCATCATAGTTATTTTTGTATGATAACTCTTATCAGTATTGTCTATCAAGGAAAAAATTTGAAATATTTGATAAACAATAATTATTATAATTATAATGCTAATTTTTCACCGTGGAAATGTGAAAAATTGTTATTGTATTTAATTATAAGTGTAAACTGCCTTTTATAGAAACTTATATCTGGCAGTATTCTTTCTTCTATTTTGTTCTCTGGTGTCAAGTATCTACATAGTTGAAAGAACTGACAAATCTTTTTACTGAAATTGTTTGATTATTTGGCAAATGCGCTTTGGTGACTATTTCTCTTCAGTTCCATAAATTCTATTATAAGTAAAAATATAATTCTTAAAACAATAAATCTTCAAATCAAATTTATAATTATATAATCCATTGGACTCTTCCCATGCACAAATTTGCTGCTTTTGACTACTAACTCTTAAAAGACTACAAGTGGAATTTCTCCATTCTGAGATTAGTTATTGCAGCATTTGCTTATAACTTTTGGAATGATGACACCAACCAACAATTATCAATTTGCATACCCGTATTATTTATATGTTATTATTTCTATATATTCTTTAAATTTTCTTTTATATATTTTTTCTATAATGAATAATTTTAACATTATTTATATCAATATTACACTTATTTTTTGTATGTCGATACTACAGTGAACTACTACATCCAAGTCATATTGCCACCCCCTGGTGTTCTTTTATTCCGACTTCCAACTTTTCTTGTTTTTGTTCCAACTCCAATGCATAGGGATAATCCCATGGATTATGTAATTATAAATTTGGTTTTAAGTTTTATTATTTTACGGCTTATATTTTTATTTTTAATAGAATTTATGGCACTGAAGACGGGGTAGTCACTCAAAATGCATTTGTTGAATAATTAATTAAAATATTTTAGTAGAAAAGTTTGCCAGTTGTTTCATCTATCAAGACACTTGAACACAAGAGATGAAAATAGAAGGAATACTGGAAGATATGAAGTCTTTATAATAGGCAATTTACACTTACATTTAAATACAGTGATCTTGAACCTGGTCCTCTATATAATGAATATAGTGAAAAGTTTGAACAGTTTGAAAAAATAAAAATAATTTAAAAAATACTAAAATTCAATTATATTAAAATTGTCGATTTTCTCTAAAACTAATAATAGTTTATATAATTGCAGGTTCCTTTCAGCCCTCAAATGAATTAATGTTAAAATTTTATTCATATTATAAACAAGCAACAGAAGGCCCTTGTACAACAGCTAAACCAAGTTTTTGGGATATTGTAAATAAAGCAAAATGGTTTGTATAGAAAATTTAATTTCAAATAATAACAAAAGTAAAAAAAATTTTAAAGTTAAATTTAATTTAGGGAAGCCTGGAAAGGACTTGGAAACATGCCAAAAGAAGAAGCTATGGAACGATATGTAGATGAGTTGAAAAAAGTTAATATTTAAACCTTTTACTATCTAAATTTATTATTAATTTTTTCATATAAAAGGATAAAATAATTCAAATAATAATAATGGTAAAACATAATAAACATAGTACTATATTATATGCACTATTTATTAATAATACAAAAGTATTAATGTTTTTATTGAAACCTATGGCAGATTGTGGAAACTATGTCTTACACTGAAAGTGTTGCTGATTTTATGGATATCTTGGGTCCATTTTATGAATTTGTTCCATTGGAAGACAGTGAAGCTAAGCATAATGGTAATGGTAGTCCCGAATCTGATGAAGATAATGATGTTCATATCAAACAGGCTATGGAAAATAGTATTGGTAAGTAATTAATAAAATTTTACCTAATTTTCATTATTTCAAATTTTGCTCCACTATAATTTTTTTAATTCTGAAAATGAGGAGATTAATTGTAAATAGATAAAATTTTTTCCTTCTTTTTGTGACAAATATAATAATTTCTGTTATTGCATCAATGATTAAAATAATGTATAATTCATAGTGATATATTGTCTTGAAAGTATATATTTAAAAATAAATTAATGTAAGATTAATGTGGCCTTGCAATTTATAAAATTATTTGTGATATTGAACTTTAGCAAAGATAGTTTTTTTTTTTTTTAGATTTATCTTTTATAATGTGATGAAATGAGATTATAAATCCATATTTAAAGTATTGTACAGTATTTTGTATTATTAAGATAATCTTAACAATAAAGACAAAAAATTAAACGCTAAGAAAACTTATAGAGTTTATAATTTCATATTATTTATCTAAAACAATAACATTTATTACTATTAAGATAACAATATGTATTTACTAATTATAATCACAAAATCGATTAAATTTTTATACAATAATGATAAAAATATTTATTTTTCGATTTTTATTTATTTTAATGAAAAAATAATATTTAAATGGAAGAAAATTAATGTAATTTAAGAGAATCTTATTTTATACATCATAATATAAATTATTAGTTTTGCATAAATCAGGAGATGAATTTTGTATAAAGTTTTTACAGTGATTGGGGTAATTTTATTTTTTATTGAATAAATAAATATACATAAGATCAAAGTAAAAATTTTATCTATATTAAGAGAAAAAAATATTTGAGATTATATATTTTGAAAGCGATAAACATAGATTATTCATTTTTTAAATTAATTTTGAAAGGCAAAATGGTTAGATTATTCCATATATCAGAAGTCACTTGTTGTTGTTATGTATTTGATTAGACAGGTGTATTTATACTTGCAGCTGTTTTGGTATTTTATAATAAACTGTATTAGTCTTCAAAATTTATTCAAATTAATAAGTATAAATTATATAACAATACTTTGAAGCATACAATATTCAAAATAAACTAATATGTAATTTAATTTCTATAGATTCTTTAGACAGTGTGGCTGTAACAAAGTCTTTGAAAAAGCAGTTAAAAAGTAAGAAATGTAATGGTGATTTGAGAGATGATGGAATTAATAATAGACAGCTGTCAGAAGGTATGTTTGATGTTATATAGAATTCTCTTTGTAAAATAATTTCTGACTTAATTATTTACTCATTAAAATACGTACAAAAATATATTTTAGTATTAATTATTAACTTTCAGTAATACTTGTTTAGTGATTTAATAATTTGATCAGATTTAACGCTAAAAGGAAATAGACGAGTATATTTTATTTCATTTACATTGTTGTTTAAAAATTTATTTGTTCTGCCTACTTCCAATAGAAAATTACTAAATAGCTAATTCATATATACATAAATGTAATGAAATCATGACTGTAAAAGTTAAGTTTTCATATGATAAGTCGTATAACTTTTGTTTGTATATTTGTAGCTTTCAATGCTCTAAAGAGCTCTAACGGTCATAAGGAAAATGGTGCAGATGAAAGTGAAACAGATGAATTCTCTGATACTTATGATCAGATAACAGAAGTAACTAGTTTTTATTTTTTTTTAATTATTTATTAGTACTTTTGAAATTAGATATATAAGATATATTTGATTCATTATCTAAAATAGTTTATTATAATAATTAAATTGAAAATTCTTATTAAATTCGTAATATCTTACTTAAATACAAGATGAAACTTTTTCATATATTTCTAGGAAGAAAATGGAAATGGTATATTAGAAGTAACAAATGGTCAATTAGATTACAATTCCAATAATTTTAAAGATCATACATTGTTAAAAAGTGGTAAAATTGATCATGTAACACAGACACGTGGTGGTGGAGATCAGAGACCTTCATCATCATCAGGTAATAGGGAATCTGGAAGCAGTAATGGAAGACCCTTTAGGAATCGTCAGAATCGAGGTATGATTTAAGTATGAATATAACATATTATGATTTGTAACTAATTCAGACAACACTGTCAGCATTATATATAGCATATATAATGGTTTAATTCAAGGAGTCAAATACTTTTTATTAGTAGGAACTGTAGAGATTGAAAGTATTTCTACAAATAAAAAGTATTTAGCTCCCTGAACTAAGCAGTTTTGGAATACATTCTGTATTTTATCTTATTAAATCTTTTATGATATATTTAAATAAGTAAATATCACAAAAATCTTGATGTGATATCAAAAATTTCAGATATTGGATTACAACCTCATGTTCCATCACCAATGTATCCTAGTACTAATGTAAATCCAGGAGGAAATGGAAATGATGAGGATGGAACCATTGGAGGAAGGCATTCAGTTGATGTTGGAGAGCAGTTGGCTTTAGCAGTCATTAAATTGCAGCATACTATGGATGAGGTTGTGAATAGACTAGATTCTCTTGAAGTCCTTTTGCAAGACAAGCAGCATGATAAAACTAATCAGGTAATAACGTTTTCATGAAATTAATAGTGACTAATTTGTTAAAGAGAAAAAATAGAATTTGAGAATTAAACTTTAATATAATATATATATATATATTCACTATACAAAAGAAACAGGATTTGTTTTCATGAACATTTTCTTGGATACTTTATATACTCTTAGTAAATACAGTTCAAATGGTTTTGTTCAGAAAATGAACAAAGCTAGAAGTACAGTTTTCACTTCAAGAAATAGTAATTCTAAATTGTTAAAGTGGCAAAAGAATTTCTTTTACATATTTAAACTCAGTTTGTTTAGTTGTTGGTGCACTATATACTTGTAGTCAGTATTCAATATTCAACTCCTGGAAAGCATTCTATTGATACAGTTTCAGTATGTTAACATAGACAATGAAGTATCTCAAATTTTATAGATGATTTTTGAATGGAAAACTTATTCCTTTGTGCATTCGTAGGGAAAGAAATTTAGGAAGATAGCAGTTGATTAAGGGAGATTCTTTTGTTTCTTCACACTGACTATTGTTTTGAGTTATTCCAACAACTGCATAATCTTTTCATGAAGATACAAGATTCATGTCATTTTGAACTTTAAACAGGAATAACTCAGTCATTCACTATATACAAAACTGCTTTCTGCTGAATCAAATCTGTTACTTTTGAAACAATTACTTCAATGCGTTTAGTACAATGGTGCCCACCAGTGGTTGAGGGATAAAACTACTGAACACTGGTCATTGGTCATGAGTTTGCACCTAAATAGAGGCCAGTTTCACATAAAAGACCTTCCGGTAGGCATTTCTCCCCCCTTCAATTACAGCAATACGACACATGGGTGACGTCACCCATGTGTTGTGTTGCTGTAATCGAATAAAACTAGTACAGTGATGCACCCAGAGAGGGGCCAAGGGCCTATCATTCTTTAAAGAAAAAGGGGGGAAATATAAAATTTGTCAAATTCTTTTCCTTATTAAAATTCATTGTTTTATTTATATTGTGTTGTGTCTTATATCTCTATGCTACTTATGAATTAGTGGTCACATGAGTGGGAATTTTATTGAATTCACATTATAAATTGTTTTATGCACTTTTAGATTAATTTATAGAATGTTTAACAATGGATTTTTTTTCAAATTATACATAAACAGCACAATATGTATAGTTCATTGAAGTTTAGAATTTTCAACCACCAAACGTACATTTGGAAGTTCACATAATCAGTCATGTGGAAATAGGGTGGTTTAGAGCTTTGTAAGAAGTGATCTACAACTCAGAATTTGCCTCAGTTAATTACCTTAGTAAACAGAAAGTTTTGGTTTTGATTTCATTTTAGTTTTATTAAAGGGATACAATATTAACTGCCATTTTCCTCCAAAGTTTTTGTAAAAAATGCTTCTTATTCTTTTAATTCTTTTTTACAAGATACAAACAGCCACTCTGATTGTGTATTACTACATGTAGTACCTAAATTTATAGGGTACTCACCATCAAAAGTGAAAAATACTTTTATGCTTTTGACAAACCTTATTAATTAAGAAAGTACTTAATAGACGTATAACTGCTATCAAAATATATGCAGATTATAACAAACTTTTAAATAAAAATGTGCTGTATATGTTTGAAATTATCAATTAAATCTTTGAAATGAGAGAGGAATAATGGTAGAACTTCTAGTTTGCTGGAGTGTATGATTGGAATAACATAGATCACATGCTGCAGATGAAACTTTATACCATCTATATATATATAGAGAGAGAGATGAAAATGTATTTAGTTAGTTCAATGTGTACTCTTTATACATTTATTGAACTAGCAATTAGAATACAGGTATACCTCGCCTTATGTTGGTAATTGGTTCCAGGAGAGGCGACGTAAGTTGAATTTACTTGTGTAGTTACAATGTAAGTCAAAAACAGTGGAAAACGCCAATAATGAGCACTTAAAGACCGCTAAATAAGACGACAACACAGAAACACAGATGTTTTCATGTTTCGTTCTCTGGGATTTATGATGATTATATTAACATTTACTGTAAATGTACATATTTTAATACGATTTTATGTGCTTTTAACTCTTTTCTAGTGATATTACGACTTCAATATTTGTGGCAGACAGATGTAAAGTCGAATAAAATGACTTAAACTTGATTTTTATTTTTCCATATACTTTTTTGACAAACGACGTATAATCGAGAACAACGTAATTTGAAACGACAGAACTCGAGATATACTTGTACATACATAGAAAATAGATATAGATATGAAACACATACTACACATATTTATGTATTAAACAATAACTTAATAGAGAATACAATTTACATAAAATTAAAATTTTTAACATGGATACTGTATTTAAACCATATAAAACTTTTTTAGACATTCTATAAATTAAAACTTAAATTATCTTTTCACTATTATACTGAAAATATAATTGTATTTTATTATGTATAAAATATAAAATAAACTTTATATTATTTTAGGAATCATCTGATAAAAGGTTATTATGGTCTTTATTTGGTCTTTCTCCTAGTGCTGCAATGTTCATTGTTCTGTGGCCATTTGTTGCACATTGGATAATTAACATCATGAGAAGAAAAAGACAAAGATAGTGTATATAACTCAATTGTTTTTACACTTATTCATTCCACAAACTAGTTTTATAAGAAAAAAAAAAGATCTGTATCTATACAGATATACAATGTAACTCAGTGTTGTTTGGTATTGTGATATTTGTTGATTGACTGAATTATGTATATAAAGTATTATATTATTTATGTAAACTTTGTGTTTATATAAAATTCTATATAATTATTACTGTTTATACATCAAAAATTAAATATTTCACAAATATTTAAAATGTGAGATTATTAAAAATATTTAATATGTATTAGGGTTGTAAAGTACATAATGTAAGAAATTATATTATCTAGTTATTAAGTTCTGAATTTGATTTAATCAAATATACTCTTAATTTCATTTTATTTTTTATTGGTTGTATCCAACTATGCATTTGAAACTAATTTTTAGAAATTTTTTGAAAAATAAGAATCATGCATTAAATATTATTTACACACAAAAATTATTTTAGTTTTTCAGTAGATCATTGCAATTTCCTATAAAAAATATAGAATAAATTCTCACATGATCAAAACTTTGCAATACAATAGAAATCTTTGTATATTAGAATCTCTATTAACTATAAATATGAGAATTGTTAAATTCAGCTGACTTAATACATAATTTATTAGAAATTGTATAAGAAATTTAATCCCTTGAAGGAAATCCTACTTTGTCAAAAATTCAATAATTAAAAGGAAATTTTTTGTATTAAAATTGTATTATTTAACACAATGAGAAACTTATAGTAAATATATTCATAGTATTATAATATTATGCTTAAATAAAATTGTTGATTTCTGAAATTATATTGTCATGTTTTCATTGTTAAAATTTAATTTAAAGCTTGAATTATCTTGTTTGTGATTTGCATAATTTTTTCATTAAAAAAAGAAAAGAAAAAACATCAGGTATCTCAGAATCAGTTAATGTTGTATTGAATATTATTTTGAAATACCACTATTTTTTTGTTGTTGTTCTTGTTGCTGAATTCTGAAATGTAAATTTCAACGGATCAAAATATGTTAACAATAAACCATTTAATAAATGATCTTCTGAGAGTATATGAAACCATTATAATAAGGATTACAATGGATACTAATCATTTTTCATATATCATCAATTTTGATATATTGAATTCAAAAATAAATCTATTAAATGCTATCATCCAATCAGTAACACTTATTTATTTGGAGTATGTTTATAGAATTTTTAATACAAATTGTTTTCTGTCATAGCTCTCTTTTCCAGTTTCATACAAAAGGATGTTCTCCAATCAACCAACTAAACTTGTTTTTCAGAAATCTTATTTTAATTGTTCATGTTTCAAATGTTTAATGTACATTTTTAAAATTTCTTATTCAATCTAGATTATTTCCAAAAGGGAATAATTGCTGAAAGACTTTTTTTGGTGACTAATTTAATTATTCTATCTGAACTTTTGAAATTAATTTATAATTTTGGTATATAAATGAGCAATTGTTTATTCTGATATTGTCACGATGCCAGGCTGCAATTTTAATTATAATTTAATTTATTTAATTTAAAATATATGCTCTCCATCTCAAATTAGTAGTGACTTGCTTCACTATTTTGTGTACATTATACTTTTTGATTTGATTAATGATAGATTCAGTGCCAGTCATGTTACTCCATTCAGGGGAAAATTTTTGAATTGAAATAACATGATTTCCAGTTTGCATCAGAAGTTCTTATATAGCTAATTGCAGACTCCTACTCTTAAGGTTTCCACATCTCATCTTGGATTTCATCTATCTAACTCTTCTAGAGATTAAGGAAAGACAGATGGACAACAGACAAATTCCCACAGGACAACAACTTTCTGCCTGCTGCCTGCCTGTTGTCTGGCCTTAATCTCTAGAACAGAGTTAGATAGATGAAAGACGAGATGAGATATGGGCAGGAGGCCCCGATTTTAACCTATCTAACTGGAAGTCACATGATTTCAATTTGAAAATTTTCCCCTGAAGGAGTTACAGTAAGTCAAAATCTTCTCAATGTTTGTACGTACTATAGAAAAATAGCAAAAACTATTGGATATGCGAAAGTAACAGGAAAAGGAAATAAATCAGCTGTAAGATTATTACAATATTCACATAATAGCAAAAAATAAATAAATTATATATTTTTTAAATATCTATGGTGTATAAATTCTGCTTGTTGCATTGAGAGGATTTTGATGCATAAATTTTGTTATAAATATTGAGTGCCAAAACAAACGTTTGATAATGAGTGGACATTGCGATATATCATCACAAGTAAAAACAGAATTGAAACATGGCTTAGGAATAGAAGTAAGTACTTCAACTATTCATAGATAATTAAAACGTAACAATTTGAAAGCAAGAGTTAAGCCCAAGAAGCCTAAACTTACTAAATTACATAAACAGAAACGTCTTAATTTTTCAAAATGCTATAAAGACTGTACCTTAGAAGATTGGAAAAGGATTGTATGGTCAGATGAATATAAAATTAAGAGAGTTGGCTCAGGTCGGCGAAAATGAGTTTGGATTACATAGATGAAGTCTATAACTGATCGAGAAGTACAAACAACATTGAGATTTGGTGGTGGTAGTCTTATGGTCTGGGCTTTTATTACCTATTTTGGGCCTGGAATGCTGTTCTATGCCCAATAGAATGGCTAGGGTTATTTACACTGAGATACTTGACAATTATTTGTTACAATCTGTTGATTATTACCACGTTAATAGGAGCTCTTTCATTTATCAGCAAGATGATGATCCAAAACATAAATTCAGGAGGACAATGTCATGGTTTTGGGATCAAAGTATTAGCTTGCTTGAGTGGCCGCCTCAATCGCTTGGTCTCAATCCAATTGAACACATCTGGTCCTTTCTTAAACGTTGCTTGTCTGACCATGTGGCTCCTGAAAGCATCCACCAATTATGGGAACGTATACAGGATGAGTGGAACAAAATAACATCGCACGATTGCAGGAACATTATTAATTCTATGCCTGATTGCATTAGGAAGGTTTTAAAGGCCAAAGGAGGCTATACTGATTATTGAAGTGTACTTTTTCCACAAATATTATATAGATTTTTGTCTGCATGAAAATTCTCCCAATGCATACGTTCTTTGTATGTTACTATTATTAATAAAATAATTATATTATCAGCAATATTAAAATCCAAAATGTGCCGCTTCCTATGGTTCCGAGTTTTAAGTATCTATGGGCCTTTGTCGAGATGGGGGAAAACTGGCCATGTAGAGCGAAGTAGTGAAGATTATGTTGGAAAGAGGGTCAGAAAACTGGTAGTAAAAGGAAGGAGGAAGAGAGGAAGACTAAGGCTGCGTTGGAAAGATAAGGTGGAGGAAGACTTGAATCAGAGGGGATTTAAGAGAGAACACGCCCTTGATAGGAAGAAATGGAGGAAACATATTAGAGAAGGAAATGCCGACCCCATATAGGCCTAAACATGGGAAAAGGCGAAGATAAAGAAGAAGATTTATATTATAATTATATACATAAACATATAAGTATACAAATATAAAGTTTTTCGTACTAAATGTGCTTTGCAACATTTTCCAGTTCTTTAAAATAGTCTCCTGTGTTCTTTGGGAGGATTTTGACGCTTACTGTATATAGATGACTGGCATAACTGTTGTTATCAGGAAAAGTATGATGTACAGGGCCGACACACTACTAATTTGAGATGGAGAACATATATTTTAAATGAAGTAAATTATGAATAAGATTAAAAATTTCAATCCGGCATTGTGACGATGTCTCAATAAATAATTGCTCGTTTTGCTTCTTTTTCCATATGCACTAAGTATGTCAAATTTTCCATAGGATATAGTTGAAAAACTTCATAAACAAATCCCTTTTCCTGTCGTAGACAAATTTCCGTGTAAAATGTTCTTAAACCAGAGCATTTTATACGGGAAAAATTTACCCATCTTAGTGGGGGAAAGTTGGGTCTTTTGAAATTAAACTTCTAATGCGGGAACAAAGTTAAATAAATTGTTAATGTTATATAGCCTATATATAATAACTGTTTAAAAGTCAATACAGTAAAATAGTTAATTGTGAAATTTATAACAATTTATGAAATACATCATTCAGCATTACTGTCTTATCTGCTGAATAAAATTTGCAAAACTATGATTTTCAATATTTTTTAAAAAAATATTTGACATTACAAATAGAAATTTTGAAATCAAAATACGCAATAAAAATGCCTACAATGGAAACTTGTTTTATTCAAATACAGCAAGTCCTCACTTAATGTCGTCGATAGGTTCTCGGGAACTGCGACGTTAGGTGAAACACTGTATAGGCCTACTTTTAACCAACTTTTCACAGGCTAATTGATATACTGTAAGTAAGGTCTAATACCAGCGGCGAACGCAGGCTATGAAAAGGGAGTACAAGCTATGAAAAGGGCATTGTACAGTACAGTACATTATGCAAGGAGCTTTAAACTCTACGATTCAACGTCGGATCAGCGCTGGTTACACTCTGGGCTAACTTGGCTTTGAAAACAAGGAATGGTCAACAATACGGGTCAACATACCCAAGGTCAACATATGACGAAGTTGCATGGGTCAATGGACAAATATCGTTTAATAGTTTCTTTTATATTTGCGAAATAGGCTAGATGTCACGAATTTTCTGTTTGGATCTCCCTTGGGGATTAGGAAAAAAGCAACCGAGATGAAAAGGCATGCACGTGCCCCAATGTACCGGTACGTGCGTCCCTGTCTGATTAGGTTAATATTAGCAAGCAAGGTTGCGGGCCGAAGTTTTTAACCCGAAAACGTGAATGTCGGACGTTCACGTTTTCGCGTTGAAAACTTCAGCCGCAACTCGCTATTATTCTAACTGGATCGTGTTTGCAACCTTTAGCATTTCTTTTCCACCTCGTAGAATCAATTTAACTGTTTATAAAGAAAATTTGACATTACAAATGTATCTTTCTTAATGACTAAGCGAGGACTTGTTGTATATGTTTAGAATAATCAATATACAGTGATACCTCGGTTTTTGTCGATAATCCGTCTGAAAACAATAGCAAAATCCGAGGCAATTACTTCCATATGAATCAATGTAAATCCAATTAATTTGTTCTAGACACTCCAAAATACATACCAAAAACATCTTATAGAGCAGTGTTTCTCAAACTTTTTGGACCGCGACCCCCCTTCTGCACTTAAAAATTTCAAAAGACGAATAAGTATGTGTCAAAAAACATCCCGGAGGGAGAGGGTTAGGCTCCTATTTAAATATTTACAGTCAAACCTGTTTTTATGCGCTCTTTTTATGTGCGATTTTTTTTATGCGAATTTTTAATTTATGCGGTTTTTTTTATTTGTGCGGTATAGTTGGCGACTAGTCTCGTGCGATTCGTCATGTCTCACGTTGACTTATTATAGCTAAATAAACTTATATAGCATAAATGCACTTATTATAGTAATATTATTGCATGAATATGCGAAAAATGAAATAATTTACTTTTTAAGTCAACAAAACACCACCTGGACAAAAATATGTAAAACAGACGATAGACCAGACGATGCAGTCAAGTGCTGACATCTGTTGTCAATAAATTCTATTTCGTACGGTTTTGAGTTTTCTGTGAGACTTTTTTTATGCGGTCCCTGTTGACCGCATAAAAAAATATTTTTTAAATTGTGTTGCGAAAACTATTTTTTACAGCCATTCGTGAAGTTTCGTGCGACTTTTTTTTAATGCGGTCCCTATCCCCCGCATAAAAACAGGTTTGACTGTATATTTATTTTTATTATTTATATGTGCAATTTATTTAAGTAAAAATTATTTATATATTTTTTATTTCTATTATTTCTAAACATGAATCCATAGTAAATTTATAAAATATTTGAAAAATTGATCTGGCATCAATTTTTCAGCGACCCCCCAAAATATTTTTCACGACCCCCACTTTGAGAATCACTGTTATAGAGAATAAATGTAGTGCTTAATACTCAAAACGGGTGTACTATAGATTACCACCTATGGAATTTCAGGACTTTGATTATATATTTGAACTCGGGACCGAGACGAGTTCAACGGTGCCCTATTTTTGGACCGGAGACGAAAAATAAAAAAGTTATCATCCTTTTTAAGTTACCATATTTTTTAATGCTCTCATGAAGACGGCACCATAGTTGCTAGTACTGCCATCTTGCGGTAAAGTCTGCAAACCATGACGTCGGACTACGGTCATGTCATCTCCAGGAGGGTTAAACACGCGATATGAGAGCGGAGAGAGCGACGCGACTTCCGATCATCGCGCGATCGCCATTTCGGTTAATGTTACTTATGGCAGCGAACATGGCGGCCGTTCCCACTGTTCGTGCTCCCGACTGACCTCCGGAGGGGAGCCGCCGGCAGGCCGCAATGTGCTAAACGTCACTAGTTATTGATTCACGGTAGTTCTTGAACAAAGTAAAAAAAAAGGGGGGAAACGTCTACTAAAGGCAATTTAACGGCAAGCGACGCGACTCCCAATCGCGATAGCGAGGCCGACTTAGCGGAGAGAGCGACGCGACTCCCTATCATCGCGCGATCGCTGGAAATAAGTATGATAACTTTATTATTTTTCGTCTCCGGTCCAAAAGTAGAGCATCGTTGAACTCGTCTCGGTCTCCTGAGTTCAGATATATACTCAAAGACCCGAAATTCCATAGGTGGTAATCTATAGTATTCCCCTAAAAACAATACAAAATTACGCTCTTATAATAATACGCTTACAATACGCTCTTATATAAAATGAGTATAAGAGCGGCCGATTTCAGCAATCTTAACGTCGCTCTCGTATTTTTCAATGATTTTCTTCTTCAACTTCGATCGTGTTCCTGGCCTTTTTCGAAGGGCTGCTGGTTCTGGAAACTTTCTTTGGTCCTATGATGGAACAATGAGGAAAGGAAAGCAATGGACTTGTTCAGCTAGACGGGCGGGGTAATAATACTCACATAACGAGAAACAACGCCACACTGAGCAGGAAAATGCGTGGGTCGCCCTTTGTTTTCGCAAAATTAGCAGCGAGGTCACGTGGCCATGCGAGACAAATTTTTCGCAGAAAAAATCGACGATAACAGAAGTCAACGAAAACCGAGGTATTGCTGTAATAAGGACTGAAGAGGGGCATGAAATCCGAAATGCATATTCGTTGTAAATTACAGAAAATAAAATTCTACTTTTTTCATCAAAAGGAGTGTACCTGTATGATTTGTTCTCAATAGTAACTTTATGCCAAGTTCCAAGAAACATACAACCTAAAATCGCATTTTATCCAAGATTTGTGTAACAGCATAATGGTAGTGTGGAAAAAACTTTGAATGAATTTGGTAAACTTTTGGGAGTTTTAAAGGAAATTTATGTTTTATTATTTAAAAAATGTTTTTGTTGAAAACTCTGAGTATGAACGTAGAAAACATATTCTAAATAGATTAACATGTTTAGAATGGACGGTGCGTCATTTAAAGTAAGGATGACATTAATTTTAATGAATTTCAGTCAGCAACACTATATTAAAGGCTTTCTACGGTTATGATTTAGCGGTTCCCGAAGCTTCAATGCCGCAAAAATAAAACAAATTTCACATCAAGTTAGAAACCAAATTTTTCAATATTTGTAATATAACAAGTAACGATGGTAGGTTTCTGTTGGGGGCCATCAGCGATTTCAATGAGAAAGAAATCTGACGCGTGACGGGACTGCAAAATTACGAACAGGATGAGTTCCTTTCCGTTTCGTACGCTTACTTCTCGATCCCATTCTTCAGAAATGGGATACGAATTGATAAATAACACAGGGCATATAAGAAAATAAATACTTTTATCAAATTTATTCATTCTCGGGTTTCTATTTTGATTTCAGATCGAATCGATTTGTTCGTTACTAATATCTGCGTTTAGAGATCGTCCGTTGATTACGTGTACAGTTTAAAGGGTATATCAACAAAGGTCGCGAAAAGTACATTATTGTACACGTGGGAATATAAGCATTTCTACGTGGATTTTTAAAGTGATATTATTATATTCGAATTTGTTCTTATAAGCCCACTTACTAAATAGGCAAATGAACCATTAAAAAATATTTGTAGAACTTTTTAAAGTCATTTCTTCAATCGGGATCCATGAACTGTTGTATATGTAATTAACGGAGAAAAATTTGCCAGTACTGTACATCATTGTACACAACAGGTAGAAAGGAGGCCAAAAGTAGCACAAAAACTACACGTAATTGATGGACGATCCTGATCGAAATCCACATTTTAAAGATCTTTTAATTATTTGAGAACTGCAAACTCGTCGTAATTAATAATATTTCTTTCTCCGAAGACAAATACATAGTCTACTTTTGGAACACTTCGTTTAAATCGGCGCTTTTCGATGATTTGCTGTAAAGTATAACATCGTTCTTCACAAAATTTGCGAAGGAGCATTCGAATAATTTACTATTGACTATAAAAGCAATTTTACATAAATAAAATAAAATAAAATTTTTAAAAATTCGATTCGAATGCAAATTGTTAGATACGGGGAGAAACCGTGACGTGATGAACGGAGATTTTTGTATTGGGCTTTTTGCCATTTAGAGGAGCTCTTCGATGGAAGGACAAAACTGTTATTAGATGATGTAGCGCTTTTGTTTCTCGTCTGGAAATTATTAAAACTCCCAAAATGAGATTAACAAGAATCTGTTTGAAGAATTTTTCGAAACTTTTGGATTATTATTCTCAGTTTAATCCGTCTCCTCTATCAATTAAGCAATTCATCGATTTCGGTAAGTGGGCATTTCCTCTAAACACTTTGGATTTTAAGCCATTTTTTATATATTATTCTGTTCTGTGACGTCAATTCTTTTAAAATGTGCATTTCATTGTCAATTACGTTTTTGAAAACAATCTATTGCGTCTTTACGGGAAACAATTCGTTATAAATACAGTGATATTATACGCATTATATATACTGTATATATATTTTCCTGTTAAATGTTTAGTGAATTTTTTAATTATTTTTCTTTCAGAATAATCACAGTTTATATTACAAACTTTGTAAAGCCAGATTTATCATTCACAAATATGCATTTAGTGAATGCTAATGGTAAAGAAAAGCAAAATAAGATCTATTAATATCTTAATAAACAGATGCTATTGAAATATCTTTATGCTCATGTGTTTTATATATCTGTATAAGTTCCTTTCTTTATATTATATTCTTAGTATTTCAGGTATGAAGCTTGCATTTAAAGGAAATTGTTTGTTTTGTTTTCAAAATTTGCCCCCAATAAAATGTGGAACTTTAAAAATATGTTTCTGTAAACAAAGTATATTTTTGGGTCAGGAATGGACTACTTGAGAAAAATATATTATTTTTAAATGATAATGATATCAATAGCTTCTAACTAATTAGATGTTTTAGTTCAAAAGACAAAAATTATATCTATATTTCTGCAAATAAATATAAACATATAGGCCTATATACGTGTAAAAGTTAGGAGTAAAGACTGTCTTTCTGGCGTTAAGAGACGAAATAAAGACAATGCTAAGATTCCATGTTAAGTTCTTAATTTAAAAACTATTTGTTCTATTAATAGCTTTTTCTGTTTTCATCTGAAGAAAATGATTATGTATTATCATTGAAAGTACTCTAATTATATTTGTTTTTTAAACTTAATATTATCTTTATTTCATTTTAACACCATACAGACAGAGTTTACTTCTATTTATTTTGTATGTAAACGTAAACATAAATACATGCCGTGATTACTCTAAAATTTTTTGCATAGTTAATTAAAATTACATTTCATTGTATTCTTTTTTTTGTATACAAAAATGGATTATAATAAAAAGTTAACTTATATAAGAAGTTATATTTATAAAATATACTTATGTAAATAAGTGTCCTGTAAATTTTAATTATCAGCTTAACAGGATATGATAAGAAATTTTCTGCAGTTTGATAACTTTATTTAATTTATGGAGATATCAATATCAGTTTTTTAAACAGATAAGTGTTCTGGAAGTAAATTATTATTAACAAATGTATAAAATTTTACAAATGTAAAAAAATAAAATTTCTTAGAAAGACTAAGTTAAATTAATCCATTAGAAAAAACTTTTTTCCGATGGATTGATGTATCTTAATTAATATGGTTCTTTTAAATAGGAACTATTCTGGCAACTTCTTTTAACAAAACATTTTCTTGTATTAAATATCAAGAGGCTCAAAATAAATTAGAATAAAAGAATTTATTTCAAAATAATATAAGATATTTCTAAACACAAAAATTTTATCTTCACATAAATTTTTTTTCTTTTTCCTTTTCTCAAGATTTAAAACATGTAATGTGAATAATTACAAAATTTACATTTCCTGGATGCTATTAGATCTATGGTATATTACTTACCTTAGCCAAAAAATAATTTATAATAATTTATGAACTGAAATAGGTGAAGCATCATAAGATGCATAATCTGATCTTTCCAAATTTCTTTTTTTGGAAATAGTAATTTATCTTTCATTTCATCTTTATTTTTAAAATTAGTAAATGATATCATTTTTAAAGTGTAAATTATATTTTATAATAATTTAAGTATTTATCAACATTATTATGCTGCATATATTTCTGTGATATATTCATTTTATTTTTGATAATTAGATTTTATTTTCATTTCATATTCTCATTTAAGCATAAAATGAGTTTAACATGCAATTCACTGTATGGAGAGGAGAATAAAAGAAACTTTCCTATTCTCCATAATTCCTAGCACTTTCAGGTAATTTTGTTCATGAGAGTGAGCTGATAGGCTTGGAGTAGTGGAGTTGATTTAATTGTGTGTGTACACTAATAAAGAAGAATTTGGAAAATAAATTAAAAAATATTACATTTATTATGTTGTCACCATATCAGTTATCTATAAATTGATTATATAACAGAATTATTTATTTTTTAAATGGATTTCGAAGTTTCTTCCTTTCAGATCTAATATGCTTAATAAATTAATTAATTTTAGTGTATAAATGTTTTATAAATCTTATCTTGACTAATTCTCTCATTAAATAAGTACTACCTACTAAATCTCTCTCTTATTTTCCTTTATTTTATTTTACTATCTTTTTTATTACATTTTAATCATATTTGTATGATTTCATTTTTCATGTCTGCAGTTTAATTTTCACGACTGGTTGCAATTAAAGTTCTTGTTTTATATTTTTTGTTATTTGTACTCAGTTGTTTTTCATATATGACATTTAAAACAATGATAAAGTTTGCCAATTCATATTTGCATTTGCCAGCAGTGTCAAAGATAAAATGACATTGAATTTGACCTTAATGAAAGACAGACATTGAGTTAATTTGATTTAATGAAATTTTAAAATTCAGTATGTAAATTTAAATATTTTATAAAAGTTTTCATATTGAAAAGGGTTTTTTTTTTAAATTATAGAATTTATAAATTTATAACACAAAATAATTTTCAGAAAAAATATATACACATTTTTATGTTTGTTTTTTTTGTTCAGAAGATTTTACTTGAAAACTATTTTACTTCAGTTGAAAGTATTTGAAATTAAAATTTTTTATTTTGAATTCAAATTTGCTTGTTAAAAGTTGTAATATACATAATAATACATTCTAAAAATAATGTTAATAGAATGTTAGAATACTTTATAATAACTAACATTAATAACTATTAAAAATACATTCTAATTTAAAATTTAAAATTACAGTTTTATAATAAATGTCTAGATTGCTTTTAAATTGCTGAATTCTGTTCCAGGTAATGCCAACATGAATAAAATATAGAACATTTTGTTTTGATACTTTAATATTACAAATTTTAATATATTAGCAATCCATTTTTTGCTTCAGCTATTTCAACATCTTTTTCCATCTATTGTCATTTTTAATATATTCTTAAATGTTCATTCTGAATATAAAAATAAAACTTAAAACGTATAATTTTAATTTTTAAGTTTTTTAATTCAAAATTATATAGGCCTTATACTCTTTAGTTGATTAAAAAATTTTATGTATTAATTTATTATGAATGTGAAATAACAATTCAGGAATTTTTAAAACGACATGTAAAACACATTTTTCATATTGATGAGATCAGAAGATAATGTAGTCATTATTTATTGTTTAATCAAATGACATCTTGAGAATGATAGCAAAATTGTATAGATTTATAGAAAAATCTTTATTATAATATTGTTTATATTTTATAAATATATCAGTTTTTTGGAAGTAAAATAATAATAAGAATTTTTATGAACATTTATTATCATTCTGTTATTGGATGCAAGATTAAATATTATAATTTTATATTGTAAAAATAAGATATTTTTTAAAAATTTCTGAAAGTTGCATACAGACTATAATATTGAATGACAGGCTTAAGAGTTGAGTGCTTAGCTCTTATTTACTGAAAAGAACTAACATACTAGGAATGTTCAATATCATAAAATCTGTAATCAATATAAATGATATGATATTGAGTAGTAATCAATAAGAGACAATCAATATCGTAAAAGTATTAATTATTAATCAATAAAATTATATCAATGATAATTATAATAAATTATTTAAACAGCTTTATTTTAATATTGTAATCAGAATTATTTTAATGTCACTTGTATAAATCAGATTACTTTACTGCTATTATTTTAAATTAAATTCTAAATAATTTGGTATTAGAGGTAGGCATTAGGTGCCATCTCTTATTATATTTAATAATTATAATTAAATTAATATTTATAAATAATTTAGAATATTCTGGAAGAAAAGAAACAGCTTGGAGTGGAACTCAAACTCCTGCTCACTGTGTGGATGTGTTGCCAGTTACACTACTCAAACGTCTGTTCAATCTTTCCTTCCAGACATATTTAATTATGATATTTGGCAATTATGATATTTAATCTGGTATATTACTAAAATATTGGGCTTCAGGATGTTTATATATGTATTTCCACTTGTAAGATTATAGTTTTTCAGAGTAACAAATTTTGAATGTGCTGTGGAAAAACTACCAACTTGAAAAAAGTGATAAGCAAAAGAAAACATACAGATAAACTTGGGAAAATTTTATGATGGCTTTGATGATGGCTTAACCAAGGTGGTTAAGGTGTCAACTGAAAAAACCAGAATTAAGTTCTAGGGTAAGCAACTTTCCAGGAATTTTTTATTGGTGATCTGTCCTGGATATGTTAAGTCTTGTCTAGGATGACACCATCCTGTCATCCCATTAAGAGTCTGATCGAACCTACAATGGGTATGGAAAAAGGCTTTTAGTGCCTATGAGACAGAGTATATATAAAAAAAAAAAAAAAAAAAAAAAACTGAAATCAGTGGGAGTGAAAATAATTCAGAGAGTAATTAGTATTCAAGAATAGCTATAATCAGGAACAAATTGTTGGGGCTAGATTTATAAATGAGAGACAAACTGAAGTGGTATTTTTCTCTTTTCCAGCCAGCACTAGGCCTATTAATTATAGTCCACATATAAAAAAAAATAACACTAACCTACTGAATTTATATATATATATATGTATAATATTATATAATTATATATACATATATACTTACCTAAATTTAATCCTGGATTGCCTAGAGAAATAAGCTGACTCCTGAACTGCCTCATCTATCCAGCTGTATCATTATCATCATTCTTGTCATAATAATAATCTCCTTCTTTCTGAATGGGTGTTAGGCGCGAGGTTCGTGCACTGGACTTGCCTGTTCTGTCTTCTTCGGGGCAGTTGCTTTGGTCAGGTGGACCTCCTCGGCCGCTGTGCCCTGCCCTCTCATTTTTTGGAGAGTGGCCTCGATCCTGGTACAGATATCCCTTGGTTGATTGGCATCAGCAGTTCTGCTCTGGGGTTGCCATCATCAGTCAGCTATGGGCTTCTATCTTGCCTCCTGTGGCCTTCTTCCACCCATGTGCACCTCTTTTGGCGTGGCATTAGTAGGCCGCTGCACCTATCCACTGCTGCTTTCAACTGATCTTTTTGTGTTTGATTTTCTTCCTCTCCACCTGGCCCTGCAGGGCTCCTTCATTAGCCCTCTGCCAGATACAACCCACCGTTTCCACACTATTTCCACATTCTTCTACTTACTCTATAATCTCATTCTTGTCTATGACACCACTCACACCTATAACCAACTTTTCAACACTTTGCTCTTCATAGTGGTCTTCTCTTACTCTGCCCATTTTACTTAAATTATTTTCCTCTACTTGTTAAATTACCATCTATATTTGGCTCTTGTTGGCCCCCTTTGTGGGCCCAGCTTGACATGTGAAGTTTTACTGGGTTTTCTTCACATTTTTCATCCCAAATGGGGTCAAGCTCCCCTCTAAAGTCCTCCCAGTAAGCACCTCACTGGCTTGTAGCTTTGTGCTCCAAGCCAGACTCCCAATTCAAAACTTTAACAATTATTCTAAATTAGTTGTGTCAGACCATCTGTGACTACCGCTGCTGCTTTAGTATCTTAGGAAACCGACACTAACTGCGGCCGGTAAAACTTCCGTTAACCTAATAGGTACTTTACGTGGATTCGAGATTAGTTTTAGTAGAGAAATAACACCTCTTTACAGTAAGTAACCAAAAAAAAAAATGGAGGAAAGTGCACAGTAACCCGTGCTGAATTGAACCAGCTCCAGCAGCAATTGTCTGTCTTATTACAACAAGTGTCAACCTTGAGTAACGCAGTAACACACTTAACGTCTTGTGTTACGAATGGAATTTCCAAGCCTACAACACCAAACGTTACTAGTGCTGTACAGCCCGAAGCATCAATGCCAAGGCAAGATGTGCCTTCAGTGCCAAATACGTCCATGGTTTGGCTGCAAACAGCTCCGCCACCACTGGAGATACAATTTAACGGTACGTCAAATATAACTGCGTCCGATTTTCTTGCAGGACCTCAAACAATATTTTCAAGTTAACCAAGTACCTAGCGCTCGATGGGTGGATACTGCCGCCAGCCATCTTTGCGGCAGCCCAGCGATGTGGTGGAAAAATGATGGCCGCCACAGAATTGGCTCCAGTTGGCCTTTATTTAAACGATCTTTTTTGGACTTGTATTCCCTCTAGCAGATGAAGTAGCCATCGCCCGAGAACTTTTCAGCTGTCACTACACCGGCAACAACAATGTAGAACAGTTTATATGGACTACCGTACAACTATATCGCACTTGGCGACCTCTCGCTCGAGAAGAGGAAATAATACAAGGCATCGTTGCCCAGATGCCATTACCACTTCGGGAGTATTTAGAAAATAGACGATCATACACTCTGAATGAACTAGTACGCACTGCTAAAGAGTACGAATTCCACTGAAGTGGAAGTAAGCCTTCTGATGGTACCAGTTCCAGTCAGACCCACGTAAGTAAACCTCCTGAACCAAAAACTTCTACTCCAGCAAGACCAGCTGTGACATGTTATTCGTGCGGAGAAACTGGTCATTTCTCACGCGCTTGCCCTAAAGGAAGACAACAAACAGTACAGACCAACAACAAAACATTTAAGACTCCAGGGTCGACTACTCAATTAAAGGTGGCCATGATGAGAAGACAAACGTCATTAAACTAGACGGGGGACAGCGAGAGGAGGACCCTGTCTCCAAACCTGAGGAAAATACCTCCGCCGTAGGATTGATTATTGCAGAAACCTCCAAGCTGCCTGAGTAACAATTTTTATTAATGATGTAATGACTTTAGCCCAAATAGATACGGAATCGGATTTTACGTTAATCAGTGATTCAGTATGGCGAAGGATATCGCTTAAGAATAAGGATATTCGGTTACAGTCCGGCCTTAATTTTTGTTTAGCTGTGGAAGGAGGAAAAGGAACCTCCGTTGGAAAATTCATGGCCAATGTCCTCATTGGGAATGTTACACTGCGACAAGAATGTGTAGTGGTTAAAGGACTTGTTATTCCATGTTTATTAGGTTGAAATTTTGCGAAGATGCATGGATTGAAAATTGATTTTCAAAACTCTACTATTTCTTTGGAAGTCCAAAGACTCGGGACCAAAATGTACCCAATTTGGGGAAATTACAAACAACCCTAAACGGAGAAAGGTTAGTAAAATTAAAGAAAGTTCTACTTAATTTTCCGCAAATTTTTACAGACAAACCAGGGCTGACGAATATCATAGAACATGCCATAGTAATCGACAAGGCATCTCCAGTATGTGGACACCCATACAAATATTCGGAGGTGATTTCCAGAGCGAGGTGATTCCTGGTCAAAGTCCAGATTGAGAATTAGGCGATCCAAGGTGTTAAAGAGGAATTCGATTTGATGATAACGAAAGGATTGAGGAAATAGGTTCCTAGTTTAGTGAGGTGACGGATAGACGTTTAGTTCGTAAGTTTGTTCATAGTTCCTAAGTATTTGATTTGTCGAATTTTCAAAGGGGAATTAATATTAAGTTAAGCTAAGTAGCTGAGTTTTATTGTCGGGTTGACTTGTTGATTTTCGTTAATAAATTTTTGTTTTGGATCATAGACAATTGTACATAGTAAATTCTTCTTACTAATTAAATATATTTGAAACTTTTGCTTTGACTTGATATTTGTCGTTATTCTTACTAATTTTTTCGGTGCACGCGTAAAAGCCCAGGCCTGGCAAACTAATCTCGAATCCACGTAAAGTACCCGTTAGGTTAACGGAAGTTTTACCGGCCGCAGTTAGTGTTGGTTTCCTAAGATACTAAAAATAGTACTTTACAGTTGGACTAGACCATCTGTGGCTTTACCACTGCTACTTTCTTTTCCACAGTGGCTTTGGACAAGTCAAAAACGTTGGTTAGGCTACATTAGAAACTAATACTCTATAACTATTCTATCAATCTTTGACCATCAACCTAGTCTTCTTTCACAAATTCATCCAGCTTTGGCCTCTTGTAAAAGAACTCATTAGTACTTGTAAATCTCTCCCCATTCTTTATCCTTAAACACCTCAACCCATCTACAAATCTTAAATATTTATCGTTGGCCTTAGCTGGATGATTCCTTGTTTTGGTCATCACTCCTGCTATCTATTTAGCAGCCAGTGATGACCACACTAACAGTACTAATACACACTAATATCTAATCATCAATAAGAAACATTTAAAACCTTTCAGCCTTCAATTATTTAAGTTAACTTCAAATACAGATGACAAACAGACGTAATTGTATGAGCCCTACTAAGGGACTAGTTAAATCCATTATGAGCCCTCACAGGGACAATCACACTTTTTATATTACACATTCTGGCCCCTTAGTGCTCTCTGAGCGGAAAGGGGCCTTAGTCTTCTAGTCGAAAAACTGACTGCAGGGAAAATAATAATAATAATCATCATCAAGGATTGTAGAAGGGAGTCTTTTGGTTTTTCACAGTGTGTTTGGAATTTGTTACTCTGAAAGTTGGCAACTCCATTTTAAATAGATTGTAATTGTTAATTTCAAATATTGGTAAGTTGTATGTTAAGTAATTATATGTCAAATTTTGGTAATTTCCAATATCAATAACATTGAACTTCAATAATGATATTAAATACTGTTTGTTTTTCTGACTTTGATATTGGAAAATATAACATTGATAGTCAATTATTTGATAATATTGAACATCACATTTGATAATAACATGTAATAAAATTGAAAATAGATTTCCGAATAGTTCTCTGAGACTGAGAATCATTATATAGAGAGTTGGAATTAAATTATCTGAAACATCACTTCAAAATATAAATTCAAGTAAGACATCTAATATCAGTTAAAGTGGGATTGACATAAAGAAAATGAATGGGAAAGAACTAAAGGCAAAGTATATGTACCATTGTTGGTTTCAGGAAAAATTACAATGGCAGATGGTTATGCAAAGGATTTTTCATATTTTTGCAATGTTTAAGGCTCTGATAAAAGGCACTTCAAACTGGGAGACAAAGAAAATTTATTTTACAGTATGTACAGCATGGAGACAACAACAAGAATGAGAACATGTGGTGGTATTTTTGGTGTTGTAAGCAGTGGTGATATTCAGCGGGTTCACACAGGTTCACCCAAACCTGTTGGTAAAATTTTCAGTTTCCCGAACCTTGTAAACACACGTAACATTTCTCAGTGGTTTTGTTTCTTTTAAAAAATATATTAAAATATGCGTATTATACTCTGTAACACTACTAAACTAGAGCCTTATACCCTGTTTGCACCGAGCATTTCAATCTAGATTGTGAGCAAGGTCGGAGACTATGTCTTGGTGCAATCTCTCTCTCGACTGTTTCAATCTCGACTGAAACGAGGTTTAATCGCGATCGATTCAAGAGAGTTCTTGAAACTAGATCCAGTCATAAGAGAGATCCCACAATCTCACGCGCGCAAGATAATACAAGATGGCTGTGGAACACATATTGGGCTATGCACAGCGAAATAAAAAGGATATTGTATTTCAAGAGACGATGACATCTGTCTATTATCAGCAGTGCCATTCGGGGTGAAAAATTTCTCTGCCTAAAAAAAAGGTCGACAGCACTAATATACTATTGTTACCTGGTCTTTGCCCAGGCGCCCCTTACGTTTGAAATACTCCACTGATTATTAGATATATCGCAAGGAAAGGTATTGTATTTATTTCTAGCCAAAACTTCCATTTTGTTTTTCTGTGATTGTTAGGGAAAAATTTTCTGTTAGCAAACCCTTTGTTAAATATTTCGAATATCACCACTACTTGTAAGTACAGGATGCACTCTGGTGGTAGAACAAGGCATAACCAAAATTAAATTTAAATTTTCTTTAACACGCTCTTGTAAGTTAAGACAAAAGAAAGCTGTTTTGATGAATTTGTAATTGTGAGTTAAAATCAGCAGATAACCTTTACTGTATCAAATTTGTTTTGAAATGCAGATAACCCACAGAGCACAGGTTATTTATGTATAAAAGTTGAATGAAATTATGATATAAATTTGAAATTTTTGTGTTATTCATTTTAATGAATTTGCCCAATTTTTTAATAAATTTTATCTAACAAAACTATTATTATTTTGGATTTTATTTCATTAGCTTATTAGTTTTATTTGTTATAATAAAATGATAAATTTTTCTATTTATAAATTTAATAATTATTTTTGAACAAATATTTCAATATTTTGATATATATATTAGTTTCAAAATGTCAAAGATAAAATATTAATAACGTTAATCATTTTACTTAATATAGGGAGAAAAGCATGCGAGCAAACATCATTTGTATTTTTACGAAAAGAACTTCCTGTTCGTCTAGCAAATATTATGAAAGAAATTCAATTGTTACCTGAACATCTGCTACGAATGCCCTCCGTATCTTTAGTACAAAGTTGGTAAGCAATGCAAAGAATATGTTAGAGAATGAAAAATATATTTATAATTTGACAAATTTAAAATAGATACAGTATGAAAATGTAATCTTAATTTTCTGATACCTAACTATTGATAAATCTTTTTATGTAAACCCCAGGTTAAACCTTTACTTCTAGTAAGAAATAATACACAAATGAACAAATGTTTTTGATCTTGATTACATGTACAGTATCTGTAATTGGTGTAGTAGTTTTCATCGTTATGTATGAAAATTCAAAAAAATCTATAGTTTTTTATTATAACTAACTAGGACATCACATGACTTTTTTTGTATTGCAATAGAATTGAGATGGAGCCAGAAAGAAAGAAGCAATCCTTGCACTTGTTAGCACAGAAAGGTGATCGTTGTACTGTACCTGATGGTTACAGCAGGCAAACTTTACACTTGCTGTTGCAAAAGAGGTTATCTTTGCATTTATTGGCCATGGAAGAGGCGATCCTTGCATTGGCCAGGCACACAGAGACGATCTTTGCACTTACCAACATGGAGAGGCAATCCAGGAACAAAAGCAATTGATGCCACCAGTGGCTAAGTGGATAAAAACCACTGAACACTGACAGTTGGTTGTGAGTTCATGCCTAGCCAACAGGCTGGCTACACAGAGTTTTCCTGTGTTTCTTCATGTTAGTAACACCTAAATAGCAGACAGTTTCTCATAAAAGACATCCTCCTGAGAGGCATTCTCCCTCGGCAGATCACCCAAGTGTCACATTGCCGTATACAAATAAAACCAAAACTAAAAGCAAGCAATGTTAATTGCTTTGTTCTTGTGTTCTGTTTATTTTTTGTGTTTATTTTCTGTTAGGTGTATGCAATGCTGTTTTTTTTACTTGACCTCTAAATTCTTCAAGAAGCAAGGATATTGTCACTTTGACTCTATATTGAAAAAAAAGGAAGCATGGACCCCTATTTTTTCATTTACATTAATTACATTTTTGGATTCTTCATTGCAATCAATAGAAAATGGCAAAGTTTTATCAAAATCAGCCCA